>NC_141690.1:252770877-253370877 GCF_964263255.1 Lissotriton vulgaris | reverse complement strand
AAAATCCGCAAAATCCGCGAGCGGAACGGATTTTCCGCCCACGCTTCTCTCCAAGGTGACAACCGTCAAACTCATATCGATCGACCCTTGCGACTGGTCAGAACACCATGCCATTCCCTTCCTGCTAACTGACACCCGCAGGACATGGAGACCACAATCGGTGCTCCCTAAACGGTGGGCCAGAGACACCAAAAACCTGGACCTCAATGAACTTGAGATTTGCTGCAAATTCGACCTCCCACCCCCCCACCACATCACCTCGGTCAGTGACCTAAATGATCACTGTTCCGTTACAATGTCGAACATCTTGGATGACCTAGCCCCTCTTAAACTAAAAAGAACTCAAGTCAAAGATAGAAACCCATGGTTCGCTGGTTCCCTCAACGACAAGAGGAGATCCCTCCGACAAACCGAAAGAATCTGGAGACAGCACCCCTCGGCAGATCACCTAAAACTTCTTCGCCAGGCCAGAAATACTTACAACAACAAATATCATCAACTCAAAAAAGGACTTTTTCAGAGCGGAATTAAGAAATGCCTAAACAGACCTCGCAAACTCTTTGAGATGGTCAAACTCCAATCGAACAAACTGTCCAAAACAACGAAAGAAACCTCCAAGTCTCTCATCTCCTCCGAGGATTTCTCCTCATTTTTCGCAAACAGAATTAAAGCCCTAGATATCGAACTCAAGGCTGCCTCAATCCCTCCTCCAAACCTTGACCTTCCAACGCCTCTCTCCCTGCCGCCATGGTCCTCACCGAAGAATCTAGCACACTGGTCCGAATTCACACCCTATGATGAAGATGCTGTTGCTAAAATCCTCTCCATCCTGAACCCTAATAACGATTTCAACGACCTGATCCCCTTGAACTGTCTCGCGACCGTTGCCAAATCTAATATTCCGAGCTGGACTGCGATAATCAACGCCTCTCTCCGACAGGGATCAATACCGGCCTCACTGAAAGCTGGCCAAGTCCTCCCCATTCTGAAAAAGCCATCATTGGACCCAGACTCCCCAGACAACTTTAATCCAATTTCCAACATTCCTCTCCAGGCCAAAGTGCTGGAAAAGTATGTCCAAATACAGCTAAGTCACAACATCAACAACTTCCATCTACTCGACGACTGCCAACAACACAGTACTGAAACCACTATGCTCCACATTGCCGATGATGCTCTTCTAGCCCTTGACCAAGACAAAACCTGCCTCCTTGATCCTCCTTGATCTATCCTCCGCCTTCGACACGGTCAACCTCGAGATGCTACTCGAACGCCTTAAACTGAGAATGGGATTAGATGGCACAGTCCTTGACTGGTTTAGTTCCTACCTACAAAACCGATCTCAGAGATTCTTAATCAACGGCGAACTGTCCGCCCCCTCTGTGGTCACGGTGGGAGTCCCGCAAGGATCAACGTTGTCCCCCACCCTCTTCAATCTCTATCTAGAACCCCTTGCCGAAGTCCTTCGCACTGCAAATATCTCCTTCCATTTGTACGCTGATGACACTCAGATCTACATAAAAATCTCTTCTCTTGCGGAGATTCTCACCTTGAATGAGGCCCTGAAGCTGACCGTCATATGTCTCTCCTCAAACCAACTTAAGCTCAATGCTAAGAAAACTGAGTTCCTTTTAATCTCCCCGCCCAAGAGCAACCCTGAATCTCCCCGCCCAAGAGCAACCCTGAGATCCAGACATGGAGTAAAGCCATCACAGCCTTAAAGTGTTCTCCAACCATTGTGGATTCGGACAAATCTCTGGGAATTACGTTGGACCACAATCTGAACATGCGAGACCACGTCAACGCAATGGCCAAATCTGCAAGATTCCACTTGAGCTACCTATGGAAATTGAAACCCTTTCTTGACGCTCCTAACCTAAAACTAGCAGTCCAATCATTAGTTATTTCTCGACTGAAATATGGTTGCTCCACCCTCTCCGGCTTACCTAAGATCTTGCTGACTCCCTTAAAAGCCTGCCTCAATGCAGCCGCCAGACTACTTACAGGCTGTAGAAAATTTGATCACATCACTCCTCACTTGAAAGCTTTGAACTGGCTTCCTGTCGAGGCTAGGATCCACCTCAAACTGGCATGCATCACGCACAAGGCCTTACACTTTAACTCCCCTGCGTATCTTGCACAGAAGCTTGTGATATCTGGAGGAAGCAGAAACTCACGATCGGCTAACACCCTCCTCCTCCGGCCTGCATGCTTTAGGAAAACAAAAACCTACAATCGAGCCTTCACCGGATCTGCACCAAGAATATGGAACTCCCTCCCTCCTGACATCAGAACAATCCCCTCCCTTGCACGCTTCAAAAAAGAGGCTAAATCCTTCCTCATGGGTAAATTCCTTGGCTAAACCCGCTCCTCAGCTACCTAAGTGACTATTGCCTCATCCTGCGACCTTGCACAGGACCCGTGTGATTTCCTGCCGTTTGTATGACTCTTGTCTCTGTAAAATGCCCCGATGTATAGTTTCTCCTTTCCCCAAATGTACAGTATTTTTTGTAATCTCCTGCCTACCTTATGACCCCGCAATTCTGTAAGCTCTATGATGTACAGGTCTCCTGTGATGGACTGCACTCTATATTACCCTTTGAATATGTAAAGCGCTCTGATACCCTCACGGGTCAAGTTTGCGCTCTATAAAACCTTAAATAAATAAATAAAAAATAAATACATAACATAGGTAAGCCTCACATCGTGAAAAGTGGCTGCAACCAAGCCTAAATCAGCCATGCTCGTGCCACATAGGTCAAACGCAAAGTGCAGCTGTAGTGTCAAAAGGAATAGGTAATGCTACTACTCTTTAACACTCACCGCTCTGCTACTACTTTTTAACCAAGTATTACCTATTCCTTTTGACACTGCTGCTGTACTTTGCATTTGACCTATGGAGCAGCTGCGACCCCTAAATGACGGGTGCGCCTGCTCACTTGGGAAATGCCCGGTGGAATAAAAGGCCTATCTGACCCTACCCCCACACCACATGCATCTCGTTCACCCAGATCTTGCAGTAAACGTCTAATCTGCACGCTGAGCAACTGGGCAAGGGCTCAGTTTTATAATTTGTCACTGACCTCAGCGGTGTAGCTGAAGTGCCAAGGGAACTAATGCAAGGAAGACAAGCATTGGCATAGCCAATAGGTCTCGCTTTTGGGACCTTATAAGTGTTTATCCATGCAACTGTTGATGTTGTTGCACCAAGAATATTGTGCTGGATAACTAAACACTTATAAAGACCCCAAGGCTAGACCTATTGGCTATGCCAATGCTTGCAAGCATTGGCAATGCCAATAGGTCTCACATTTGCGCCAGTTAGAGCTATAGGCTTTCTAAATTACAGTCTTTTAACTATGCGCTTTGTCAGCTTGTAGATAGTTACAGTGAGCAATGGCTAAAGTGCAGGCAGGCAGCTAGAAAAAAGAACAAGTTCCCAATTACAACTTCATATTGTAGGGAGGTATGCAGTGGCAGACAGATGGGTGTAATTAATGCGTGGTGAGTGCGAAATGTGCATGCACAACTGTTTGTTAGGCAGACAGCAGGCAGAGACTGTGAGGGGCAAAGGAAAGCAGGTCTTGTGTCAGGCACTGTTGTTATTTTTTAAATTAATATAGGGGTCACAGGGTTTCAACCTACTAGAGAACCAAACAGTGGAAGTTGGAACCTCTTGCGGGGTAGCCAGATTTATTTAGAAAAAAAATATAGCCAAATAATGTATTGTGTAACTATCCTCTAAAAAACAATGAGCCCACTTTAGAAAACAAAACATGCGGAAAATGAGAGGATCCATCCTAATATGCAGAAGAATCACTTCTGTGGCACAAGACCCTCATTCTGCTCTGACAGTAGGCCCCGGTGTCAGAAGATTAGGCATATGAATGTTTTAATAATACTGACTGTGTGCAGGCAGCTGCACACCTGCAGAGACAGGTCTGTCTCTCCTGATAGATTATCAGCAGGCAGGACAGACTGCTTACCTGAGGGGAGGCGGAGGTAAGGAGGGGGTAAAGAGGGGGCGCCAAAAGTCCTCAGCGGGGGCAGAAACTGGTGGGAAGAAAGGAGGGAGAGAAGCAAAGGAGGGGAGCGAAAGAGAGAGGCAAGGAGACGAGTGGGAGAGAGACTGACGATGCAGACAGAAACAGGCAGAGAGAGAACAGAAACAAGCACAGATGAGTGACACAAGATAAGCATGAAAAAGGTACAGAGTGAGAGAGGTAGGTTGAGAGAGGTGAGAGAGGAATAAAGGGAGAGAAATACTGGTTGGGAGTGAAAGAGAACTATGCAAAGTGCTGACAGACAGGAAGAAAGAGAGAGGTACCCTTTTATTTTTTCATTTTTTTAAACAGACCTTTATTGACATCGTTAAATGTAATACAGCCGGGTGCCTACATCCCAGCGGGCCGGCACAGCGGTACTCGACAGTCAATGTAAGGGACAATGGGGATGCGAACACAGCAAGCCGCCTACAACCCCAATGGGCCGGCCGCGTCAGGTGGGCAATCATAACAGGCGGTTGTCAACTCAGGTCTCCAAACAAGTTCCCCCAAAACTGCAAGATCTGTAAGTCACAGTAAAACAACATCTGTCGCCTAGTATCTCAGTCCATTGTCCATTCAGGTCCCACACAATTGTACACAGCCGAAGATCACTGCCCCACGTGAGTTGCTCCATTCATCACTACACTATAAAGCGCTCGTGTAGCCCCATATCTGGGGAGTCCTCTGCCTCTGCAGGTCCCTCTCCGTCCCGTCCACCGACCCCCCTTGATCCGGACCTGGTTCCGTGTCCCCAGTGTCGGTGTGTGCCAAAAGATATGTCTGAAGAGGGGCCCAGATATCTTTAGGGCGTGAGGAGGGTGGCATATGTTCAGCATAGGTGTGCAGCTGTTCTTGGCAATGTATGAGGTCGTTAAGCCAGTCCTTGAATTTGGGGGCTTGCCGCGCCCCCATCGACAGGCTATTCGCTGCTTTGCCAACAAAAGGACCAAGGAGGCGAATCTCCGTACCCTTGCAGGGATCTGTTCGCGGTATCCTAAGAGGACAGCAAGGGGATCATCGGCACATGCATCTCAGTCATTTCGTCAAGCACTTGCAGTATTTCCCTCCAGTATTCCCGGACAAGCGGGCAGTCCCAGGCCAAGTGTCCAAAGTCAGCGTCCCTTGCCCCACATCTATCACAGCAGTCAGTGTCCCGCAAATGTAGCCGGTGTAACCGGGCAGGCGAGTAATATAATCGGTGAATATATTTATAATGTATCAGGCGTAATCTGCTATTGGCAGAATTTGCACCCGTTTGGTGGCAGCAATAGGCCCATTGTTCTATTGTTCTATTGTGATTGGAGTTCCAAATTCCGCCTCCCATTTCCTCTTGGCTGGAGCTAGATCCCTTTCCCATTCCCCTTGAGTTGAGCGATATAATCGTGAAACTACATGTTCCGGGGGAGTTTGCTGTAGGAGAGTATGTAGGGGAAGCATAATAGGGGGTTCTAATGGAAAGCACTGAGTCAGAGAGTGCATGTCTTGCCTGAGCCTCACATAATAAAAGCGTTCCAGGGGAATAGTACCAAAAAACTCCTCACTAGATCTAAACTTCCCATTCTTGTATAATTGGCCCCAGGTAAGTCAGGAAAATGTGCGCAGCATGCAGTGGTATCCCCCCTCTGTCTTGACTGGTATATCATGTCTCCCCTGCAGTGGCGAGTAGAGAATGAGGCATTTGAGTGTACGCGCCAGGTCGTGCATTGTACAGTTGTGGCCACTAAGTGTCTAGGTACCGCAGCTGTGCTGAGATATGCTGTGCATCTTGTGGGGGCCATATATCCATCCGAGATGGCTAGATGAGGCATATATGAGAGGGGGAGCATCCAGTAGGCCACAAAGTGTGCCTGAGCGCAGACAAAGTATAATTCCATATCTGGGACTTCAAATCCTCCATCTTCAAAAGGACGAGTTAGAAGCTCCCACGCCAATCTGGGCTGTTTTATGCCCCATGCTAATCCGATTAGTTGGGCTTTGGTGCATCTAAAAAAATACAGACTAGGAGCATATGGAACGTTGGTAAAAAGGTAGAGGAGTTTGGGCAAAATTATTATCTTAATCAATGACACACTGGCCGCCATGGAGAGAGGCATCGCAATCCATCTGGCGATCCTGCCTGCGATATGGTCAAGTGTGCGACCATAGTTGGAGCGCATCAGCTCCTCCCGGCATCGAGAAATCCGGATGCCCAGATAACTGATGGTTTCCGTGCACCACTTCAGAGGAAAGCCAGGAGAAAACTCCAGTGTGGCTTCTGTGAGAGGGAATATTTGGGATTTCCCTCAGATCACATTTATCCCAGATAGCTGGCCAAAGAGGATAAGCAATCGGAGAATGGAGTTGAGACTAACCACAGGGTCCCGTAGGTACAATGTAAAATCATCAGAATATAGGGAGATTAAAATCTACCTCTCAGGGTATATCAGTGCATAGTCTCGAAAGTGTTGTCTAACCTTTGCCTCTAGGGGCTCAGTGGCTATAGCAAAGAGTAAGGGTGACAGGGGGCATCCCTGCTGGGTGCCCTGTGTGATCGAGAAGGGGGCTTATTGAGCTCCATTGACCATCGCTCTGGCTCGTACCCCTCAATACAGCAAGTTGATCCATTCCAGAAAGGGGGCAGGGAACCCCATGCGTTGAAGGACAAAGGCGAGTTAGTCCCACTCCAGGAAATCAAATGCCTTAGTGGCATCGAGAAATATAGCTGCAGCAGTGGTGTCCGGGTCTATGTCATGGAGAAGTGCAAATAGCGTACGCAAGTTATGAGATGTGCCTCGAGTGGGTACAAAGCCTGATTGATCTGGAAGCACATGCGTTGTCATAAGGGGACTAACACGATTAGCAATTAATTTGGCTAGGATTTTCGCGTTGACATTTATTAAAGAGAGGGGCCTTTACGAGTCGCATGAGGTAGATGGTTTACCCGGCTTAGGTATGGATGTAATGCGTGCCTCACGCATTGAGGGGGGAGTATACCAGTCTCCCGAGCTTCCTCAAAAACATGCCTCAGTATTGGGATGAGTAGATGATGTAAGGTTTTATAAAATTCAGCCGGGAGGCCATCCGGGCCTGGGGCTTTCCCCGATTGCAATTGTATTATGGCCGTTATGATTTCCTCATCCTCATGATGTCTCAAAAGAAATTCCCTCTGCCCATCTCCCAGCCAGGCTATCATCGTATCCTCAAAAAAGGGGATGAAGTCCATTTGCTGAGCTCTATGAGTTGTGTACAGACCTCTGTAGAATTCCCGCAAGATCTCCACGATCTCAGTCATGTTGCTGTGCATTTGCCCATCCTCTCCCTCAATCTCCAGCACAGTATTCGAGAACCACAGAGGCCATACCAAGGCCGCGAGCATCTTTCCAGGTCTATCCCCTTCTCCATATTGACATGCCCTATGATATTTCCCTCTATATTTACATTCGCTCTCTGCTGTCTCTTGGTATTCAATAAGCACGCTGCGCAGCTTAGCTTGCAGCTCTGGAGTGGGGTTATGCTGCAGTTCCATCTCGATATGTTTGAGTTCCATCAACAGATGACGCAAGGTGGATCGGATGTCCCTCAAGATCCCGCAACTCTTTGCGATTCACAAACCCCGTATGGTAACTTTAAAAGCTTCCCACATCGTGGAGTATTGCTCCACCAAACCCTTGTTGCGAGGAAAAAAGTCAGTGATCTCCTGTTCAAGTTCCTGCTTGAATACTGGGTCTAGTAAGGATAGTGGATTGAAACGCCAAAACTGAAAAGGAGAATCAACCTGTGGGAGGGTCACAGCGACCAGCACTGGGAAATGGTCTGAATAAGTCCAAGGGAGGTGGGAGGAGTGTGTCACCCAAGGGGCCAGGCCTTTAGTGATGAGTCATGCATCAATTCTGGACCAGGAGGCCCGGGCTGTGGTGTAGCAGGTGCCCTCCCGCCTCGTCGGGTGTATGTGTTGCCATGCATCAACCAGTTCATGGTCCTCAAGTAATGCTTTGAGAGTGGATTGTGATTGAGAATAATGGTATGGTTGCGGGTGTGAGCGGTCCAGTGTAGGACTAACTGTTACATTAAGATCCTCTCCCCACAGGAGATGCGTAGAACCAATCTCCAGTATCTTTCCCCAGAGCACATGGAAAAACTCTGGATCATCCTTGTTTGGCCCATAACACGAAACAAGCATAAAGGAGTGAGTGGCTATCCTGCCCCAGAGAATAGAGTACCGGCCTTGCTTGTTTGTGACGGTTCCTAGTGGGGTGTATGAGAGGGACTTCCTCACTAGGATGCACGTGCCGCAAGCATATGATGAATAGGAGGTAAAACATGTATGACTAGCCCATTGAGCAGCAAAAGTGGAAGGGACAGTGGCATTAAAGTGCATCTCCTGCAGAATCGCGCAGTGTATTGTGTGACGATCTAGGTAAGATAATATGTGTCTGCGCTTGCGGGGCTCCCCCAAACCTCGCACATTTCAAGTGAGAAAGTGGTATGTGGAGGGGGGTCTCAAACGTTCAGCCATGGCAGAGATTGAAGTTACGCATTCTCATGAAGTGGTCTGAGACAGAGTGGTAGAGATATCTAGGCATGATAGTGTTAGTGAGATCTATGGCCTGTGACTTGTCGTGGAGTCTTCTGCTTCTTGCATTCGCAAACAAAACCTTCCCACCCCCTACCCACATCAGCAGGCAAACCTGCTGTGGGCCACTTCCCTCCCACCCTTCCCCTTCCCTCAATACTGTATTCCCAACAGGGGAGTACAACTTAGTCTATACTAAGACTATCACTAAGAAACTAACAACCATAGCAGTAAGGGTTCACCTGTGAGGTGGAGTCCAGAGGGCGACCAAGGGTCTTCCTCGCCAGGGTGACGGTGTTCGGGTGATCGTATGTATGGTCATCTTGATTCCGGTTTGCAGGGTATCTACAATTCCGTAGGATGCCGCCCACTCAGAGGCACCGGGGGTAGAGTATAATTGTCCAGAACACTGCAGACGGTCCAGGGGACAGGGAGACGGTCAAGTCATTTCCAAAGCGTTTAAAGCATCCACTACCTCTGTGGGAGTGGCCAGTTTCTCGTGCGTTGCAGGTCAGCTGCATCTCCACGTCGAGGGGAGACTGTCTCTCCGGTCCCCCTGCCGAGATGTCCAGTTACCCCACTCTACTATATCATCTGGCTTATTGTCATGTGGCATGGTCTCAGATCGTCAAGCAAAACCAGGGGGTCTTAGATCATTCTACGTTGAAGTGCCGCCATCAGCGTCAGGGTGATGGGGTGGGGAGGCTTGTTCCACCGCCGTCTTCGGCAAGGTTTTAGGAAGTCCTGTGCAAGCTGTGGAGTGGTGAAGAAATGCTGTTTACTTTGATAAGTCAGTTTGAGTTTTGCGGGGAAGAGCATCGCATATGGAATTTTAAGCTGCTGTAATTTCTTCTACACCATTAGAAATTTCCGTCTCTGCTCCTGGTCGGCCATGGTGAAGTCGGGATATATAGAAAGGTCCATTTCCTCATGGCGGAGCTGTCCTTGCTCCATAGTCAGGCGGAGGGCTGCATCCTGGTCCCGATAGTTAAGCAAGCGGGCGATTATTGGGGAGGTGTTGCACCAGGTACGCGGCGGGCCGCCAATGAGCGATGGGCCCTTTCTACCACCAATACCAGTGAGAAGGCCTTCCTTCCAAAGAGCGCAATGAGAAGGCGTTCCACACACTCCTCCATCTTCCCAGTCGGGGTTGATTTTGACACTCCCAAAATGCTGAGGTTGTTTCTCCGAGAGCGGGATTCTAGGTCCTCGTTCTTAGCTGCTATCACTCTTAGGACCCTCTCCATTTCTATCGTGCGGGACGCTGTCTTGGCAGAGGTGTCCTACGGGTCCAAAATCTGCCGCTCCATCTCCGCCAGTCCCTCCTCGTGTTTGTCTACTTTTTGTGACACTTCATCTAATCCCGCAGACATGGAGTCCATCTTGGATTCTATGAAGGTCAGACTGGATTGCATAGCCAATAGTAGGTCCTTCAGATCCGCAGTTGAGGGCGCCTGAGTCTCAACCTATTCTTCCTCAGGACCCGTTTGGGAGCGGGTACCCTTCCTTGCCTCAAAGTTAAGCTTTGGTTGGTGCCGTTACGGCTTCCCTATGTTATCCGGAAGCGCAGTGTGGCCCCCCAGGAGAAAGCGGGCAATCTGCCGCGTGGTGCCTAGGCCTGATATAGGGGAGTGGTCCCGCCGCTCCGTGTCTCTCCCGTCAGGATTTCAGCACACTTCCAGTGTTGGGGCCCACATTGATGTGTAGTCAAGGGGGAGGCCAAGATTCATCCACAGAGCTGCTTGGAATCTGCGTCATGGCGCCGCCTGTGTGAGAGTCGCCATTTTAGAGGCTCCGCCTCTTTAGCGCTGCAGGCTCTTCTAGTTTATATGCCCTCCTGCTCACCTAAGGTGCTTCGGTGCCATTCCTAATGGATTCCTAATGATTTAATGTTTTATATCGCCAAGCCTCACGGGCCCCATGATATCGAGCCTTATACTACGCTATATCCAGCATTCACGTGCATTGCTGCTATTTTAAGCGCTTTGGCTATTCAGCGCCGCTGCCTTTCCTAGCGTATAACCTATGCAAATTACAGATGATGTTCTAGTGCAACTTTTAAGTGTATCCTGAGGAATAATAACTTCCACTTCCTGCACCTCATGTTACTATATCTTCAAGTACTTTACTTTCAATATATGCACTCCTGAATTTCAGGATATACGCAACCCTTTAGCCTACTGGAAATGTTCTAGTGCACCCTGCTATGGTCTCCTAACGCTTTCACCGCTCACATTTCTCTTCCTCCTAGAGTTATTCTTGGATATTTAAGTGTGCTACGTTTCTGGAGCATCTTGCAGTCTCATACTGTTCCTAATTGTGCTGGGATGACCCTCTGAAACACATTTACTTTCATTATAAGAGCGAGTGCTTTCCACGCACTCTGGTTTGCCTTTCAGGGCATTGGGATTAATCAATAGACTAGAGTGCAAACTTCCTATGGTGAGGTTACGTAAACCTAAGTTAGTTTTTGCTCCCTCTGTGATTACCCCTGTGAGCTTTTCAACTGGTGCGTCTACATCTAGTCAATCTACCAAGATGGCGACTCCTTCTTCTCAGCGTTCCCCTTCGGGGCAATCGTCGTCCAATAGATCCTCACCTCCTGCTACATCCAGCAAACGACCTAAACAAGATTCTCCTCCACCAGATCATTCTTCTTCTTCATCCTCCATTGATCAAATTTTGGAAGAAATTCGTGCAATGCGTCCTTTCATCGAGGAGACAAGCAAAGATATGCAACTTTTAAAAGATAAATGGGAGACCATGGATGCTCGACTATCCTCAGTTGAACAACAGATCCCTGAAGTTCAATCCAACACGCAACGCATTGTAGCATTGGAAAAGACTGTCCTTTCTTTACAGCAACATACGGAGTATTTGGAAAATCGCAACAGAAGAAACAACCTTCATATTTATGGTTTACCAGAGAATATTGAGGGTGACGACCCGGTGAACTTCTTTACCTCCTTCCTCCCAAAGCTTCTAGGCATGCCTCCTTCTACGTCCATCAGTATTCAAAGAACTCATAGACTGGGAGCACGAACAACTTCATCTACAAAACCTTGTGGTGTTATTATTCTCTTTTTGAAGTTCACAGATCTTCTTTCAATTCTTTCGGCAGCAAGATCCATGAGACAAATATCTTGGCTGGGTCAACGAGTCTACTTGTCTCAAGACGTTTCTAATGCTACTGCCTCCAGGCGTATGGAATTTCTAGCTCTCCGCCCTTCTTTGCGCTCAATTGGAGCACGATATGGCCTGTTCCATCCTTTTACCTTCCGAGTTACTCACCGGAATAAAACATGGTCATTTCAAGATCCTGGTGAACTACGAAACTTCCTTCTTCTACAGAGTGAAGAAGGAATGGAAGCCTCTCCTTCAAACAGTGGCTGAAATATTAATGTTGTTTTTCTGTAATGCTCGCTAATTTTTTTCTCTAGTCTCCTGTATTTCTACCTAATCTTTTTCTTGCTTTTTCTTCTATTTCTTTTGTTCTTGCACAAGATTCCTCGTTGTCGCCTTGTCCTTCTTCTTTTTCTTGTATCTCCTCGAACATGTTCTCCACTGGTCTTCTCCTTTTTTCAATTCCTCTCTATTTTTATCCTTTCTATGGTTATATGTTCTGTGTTACATGTTTCATAGTGTATTCATTATTTTCTTTCTTCCCCCATACAGATATATGTTGGCTGTTCCCCTCATCATCATGTTCCGCCCCTTGTAATTCTTGTGAGGTCTCGGTGCGGTTGTGCCTCTCCTCCTGGTCTACCCGTCTTGTAACGCATCACCACTTCCCCCCTTCCCTTTGTGTATTTCCCCCTTCAGGTATGTCTTTTACAGTCATCCTTACGGATTTGTACTGTCTTCTATGTCTTATTTCTTTTCTTTCTTCTCCTTCCTTTGCTGACCCTCTTTCCTTTACCTTCCTCTTTTTCCTTTTTCTTTCCCCTTTTCTTCTCCTTCCTCCTATTCTTCCTTCCAAACCTTTAATGGTTCGCTTATTTTCTAATTCCGTAAATTTGATTTATTGCTTGTACAGTATATTTTTGCACTTTTCAATTTTGAACAGTTTAATAAGTTTTCATCTTCAAAGTTGTTTCATGGAATGTGAAAGGATTTAACCATCCTATTAAGTGGCAGAGGGTACTTTCACACCTCTCCTCTTACAATCCTGATATTGTTCTCATTCAGGAAACCCATCTTTCAGATATTGGATCTATGAAATTAAAAAGACTGTGGGTTGGTACTGTCCTGTTTTCTCCAGCTTCTCATAAAAAGAATGGTGTTGCTATTTTAATTCACAAACGTCTCAAATGTAAAGTGATTCTTGAAGAAAAAGATGATGAGGGTCGTTGGATTCTAGCTAAATTGCTTATTAATAATATCCCAATTACTCTGTTCAATGTTTATGGTCCTACATCCTTTGACTTCTCTTTTTGGCCCTCGATGACTGCAAAATGTATCCAACACAAAGATGATTCTTTCTTATTAGGCGGAGACTGTAATCAGATTGTTGACCCCTTTTTAGATCGTAAGTCATCTGTTCGTTTTACCCCTCACAAGCCACATAAACAGTTTCTTGATACTATTACTCAGGTTCATCTTGTGGATTCATGGAGGCTCACTCACTCAGACACTCTAGATTTTTCTTTTTTCTCTCCTCCACATGCTTCTTTTTCTCGTTTAGATTATATTTTTCTTTCCTCCTCTTTATCTCAAAATCTTTTATCCTCTTCTATTGAACCTATTGTTATTTCTGATCACCCTCCTATTATCACTGTCTTTGATCTTCTTCCTCCTATTCCTAAATATTCTCGCCGGCGCTTTAATTCTTCCCTTCTCACTGATCCTCTTTTTTCCTCCTCTTTTCGCTCTTTCACCTCTGAATTTTTCCAACTTAATTCTGATCCTAACACCCCGCCCCATGTTCTTTGGGATTCCTTCAAGGCCACAGCACGCGGATTTATTATCAACTTTGTTTCTAAAAAAAAGAAAAAGTTCCTTCAAAAACGTAAGGTTGCTCTTGCGCATATTAAATCATTAGAACATCAATTCTACACTTCCTCTCCAAATCATATGTCTCCTGACCTCCTTCAAGCTAAAATTGCATTTAACAAACTTACTACAGATTCAGCATCTTCTTTTCTTCTCCGGAGTAGTGCACGGTATTATGGAGGTCGCAATAAATCGGGCAAACTACTTGCTAACTATCTAAAATCGCGTAAAGAGCGAACTATCATAGACTCTATCTATTCCCCTTCTAATGTCCTTCTACATACAGATGCAAAAATTTTGGACCAATTTCAATCGTTTTATGAGTCTTTATACTCTCCTGAAAATCCCCCTACCCCAGATCTCCTCCAATCATATTTTGAGAACCTGCCTAAGCCAGATACTTCCCAACTTAATTTCTCGAGCATTGATACAGATCTCACCCTTTCTGAATTGTCCACTGCTTTGTCTTCTTTAACCAAAGGCAAGACTCCAGGGCCTGATGGCTTTCCAGTTGAATTTTATTTACACTTTTCCGATCTCCTCTTACCCAAACTTCTCTTTCTTTTTGTTCTGCCAGTCTGGCCCAAGGCTCATTTCAAGATGCTACCATATGCCTCATCCCTAAAGAGGGTCAGGATCCCAAATTTTGTAAAAAATATCAGCCAATATCTCTAGTTAATGTAGACTATAAGATTTTTGCAAAATTACTAGCTCTTCGTCTTGACCCACTCATGCCACATCTCATTGGGAAAGAGCAATGTGGTTTTGTTAAGGGCCGCCTCACCTCAGACAACTCCAGACTCCTCCTTAATGTTCTCAGTAAGGCCCCCTCCCTGTCTATTCCCCTGGCAGCTATCTCAGCTGATGCTGAAAAAGCCTTTGATTGGGTTGACTGGTCCTTTTTGATGGCTTCCCTGAAATGGCATGGCTTTGGTCCCAAATGTATTTCTTATATTTCTTTAATATATTCTATGCCCAAGGCTTCAGTTCTCGTCAACGGTCAACTTACTTCCCCTTTTACACTTAAACGTGGAGTTCGTCAGGGCTGTCCTCTTTCACCTCTTTTATTTATTTTAGCTCTTGAACCCTTCCTTTCTTCTATTCGTAACAACCCTTCCATCTCTGGCTTTACGTACGGTGATCACCATCTTAAACTATCTGCCTATGCGGATGACATACTTTTATTCATTTCAGATCCAGTTAACTCGGTTCCTTCCTTATTAAATGAATTTGACAAATTTTCCCTGGTTTCAGGATATAAAATAAATTCGGATAAGACAGAGATTCTTCCCTTAACTACATTTTGCCTTCCACATTTTTTTGCTTCCACTGACTTTGCTTGGAATTCTAAGAAAATAAAGTATCTTGGTGTTCTTTTCTCTAACTCTATTTCATCTTCTATCCAACTTAACATGAATGCAGTTATCTCCAGGATTGACTCTTTACTCTCCTCTTGGAATCCTCTATATCTGTCCTGGTGGGGTCGTCTTGATTCCATCAAGACGATGATTGCTCCGATCTTAATCTATTTACTTTCCATGCTCCCAATCCATATCCCAGCTCTCCACTTCCGTCGTATTGACTCTGTTTTATCTAAGTTTCTCTGGAAGAAAAAGAAAGCTCGAATTTCTCTCTCAGCCCTTCGTAAGTCTAAATCAAATGGTGGGGTTAGTTTTTCCAAACTTCCGTCTTTATCATAAGTCTTTCTCTCTTCACCAAGCTTCTCGCTGGTTATCAGAAGACATCTCTCCTTTTTCTCCCCTTTGGCTTTCTGTTGAGCATGAATTATTACTCCCCTATTCTTTTCAAGATGTAATTCGCTTCACAACTAAGGCTCCATGTCTTAATCCTCATGTATTCAAACACACTTCTTCCCTTTTGCGACCCTTGATATCCACAGTTTCTATTTCTCGAGAATCTTTCTTGTTACTACCCATTTGGTATAACTCACTCATTTTAATACGCAATAGACCTATTGATTGGCCTTCGTGGAGATCGAAGGGTATTATCTGGGTTCACCATCTTTTTGACGGTTCATCTCCTTGTTCCTTCCCTCAATTTCAATCCCAATTTCACTGCCCTTCTTCATTCACAAAGAAATACTTCATTCTTATGGAAATTGTTCTTGATCGATACTACTCCCTTATTTCTGATGTATCACCCGCATTGCCTTCCTCTCTACTCACCATTCTTTCTACTACTCCTAAAGCTTCTCTTATTTATCGATACTTCTCAGCTCCTGATCCTGATCGTTCCAAATCAAAACTGGAACTTTCTTGGGAAAAAGACTTAGGTCTCTCCTGGCCGATTTCTCTCTGGGACAAACTCTGGGCTAAATCCTTGAAGACTTCCCGTACTGCATCTCTTACTCAATCCCTATTTTTCTTCTACCATAGACTCTATCTTTCACCCCTCTCTCTTTCTCGTTTTCTTTCTTCTTCTACTGATAATTGCTGGACCTGTAATACTCCCAATGCTGATCTCTTTCATCTCTTCTTCCTCTGTCCTTCAGTTCGACTTTTCTGGTCACAGATATGGTCTCGTCTTTTCCATATTTTTAGTCTCTCTATTCCTTTTTCTACTTCTTTGGTGTTTCTGGGTAGCCTTTCAGAGTCTTTTGACCTCCCTCCACATTCACATGGTCTTTTTGACCTTATGCTAGCCCTTGCACTACAACATATTGCTTCTAATTGGAAGTCTCTGACCAAACTTTCCTTAATTTGCTGGTGGAACTTACTATGTCATTCCCATCGACTTGATGTTGCTTTTGCATCCTCCTGCAAACCTCCTCGCAATGTTGAACTTTATTGGTTACCTCTTACCCTATATTTGGATCAATCCACCAAAAGCAAATATTTTCCATTTTCCTCTGATAATTTCAAACCCCCTTGAACATTTGTACTCCTGCTTGTAATTTCAGGTTTTGAATTTCACTGATGCAGTTTCTTTCTTTATTCATGTTTTTCTAACGTTCTTATTCCATATATTGTTAGATATTTGTGCATTTACTGTACTTTATTACCAACATTCATTACGCTTATTTCTATTTTACTCTTATATTGAATTATCATGGTTTTATTTCCCTCCCTTCCCTCCCCCTCCCATCCCCCCCTGTAAAATTCAAAAATGCTTTGATTTTGTCATTGTGCCATCGGCCGATTATGTTTTATCTCTCCCATAATTTCCCTTCTTTTGTTGCTCTGCTGATGTCACCTTATTGTATTGACCACTTTACTTCAATAAAGCTTTCAAACATAAAAAAAGAAGTCATGTTGTCTGTATAATATACTCTTCTTTACAGAAATACCAACAGCTGTTGTCCTACATCGCTTTCTTTCAAGCCACTGCACTCTATATTTAAATCACTACTTCACCTGTATTTACCCACAGGTTTATCTAACCACCAAAAGTTGACTACACCCAAGTGCGGCTGGTGTGGGGGTGTACTCATGCGTAAGACTGGTTGGTGAATTACACCTTCTATCAGTAGTTTATAGTCTGACTCCAGAGACTTGCATACTCGCACTGGGCCAGTTTCCTGCCATGATCCTATGTTCCTGCTGTGAATGCTCCATCTGCCACTGCTAGAGGATGTATGTAGGGACCCTTCCCTTCTGCCTCCTCTTCAATGCTTACTCCCCCTTGCCATGCTCTCCATCCACTGGAAAACATTGTTTACACTCTCAATGCAACTGTCAACTAGGCTTGGGCGGTAAATTACGTTCCACTTGCGGAATTTGGGTAATTGCAAGTCCAGCAGAGAGCACAGAATTGCCCAAAATTCCGCAATCCGCAGCTTTGTTGAATTTTTTGCTTGTTCGTGCTTTCAAAATGCATGTTCACAAGATATTTCCCCCCGAGCACGCAAACATCGTTCGCGAAAAGGAAAAAAGCATATATGGACACAGACACACATGTGCATTGGTACACACACAGACGCACCGACTCAGAGGCACACACATACAAATATACACACACACAGACACACTGACTCAGACACACACACACACACACCTGCACATACACCGACTCAGAGGCATACACACATGCAAAAACAAACACACAAATACATATTGACTCAGACACACACAAGCACCCGCACACACACCCACTCAGAGGCACACACACATACAAAACACACACAGACACATCCTGACACAGACAAACACACTCACGCACACATCCTCCAATCCCAGCACAGCACACCTCTCTCTCTATATTGGAGGTTTGGGGTACTCTTCTTCCTCGGCAGTCCCTCGCTCTCGCCCCTGCCCGCCGGTGGACCAGGCCCCGCACCATGCCAGTGCCGCTGCTGTTCCCAATTCATGCTCCGCTTGCAGCTGAGGAACGTTGATGCTTTTTTACGGCCTGGACACACGTCCCAGTGCTGCGTTATACATGCCTCTTTATTCTACATATTCTCAGCCTAGAATATGCTCCTTTTAGAGGACTGTGTCGACATTCTTACTCCTCTGAATATGCTGATTGTGCAGTGTGCCTGCAATCTGGAGGTTGGATTGCCTGGTTAAGGTGAAAAGAAAGAAAGCAAATAGAGCGGATCGAAAGGAGTATGGGTGGATGGGGAGGTTGAGAAGGTGGGTGGAGGCGCCTACCAAGGAACAGGAGACGATGGGATGAAGAGCCAGAGAAAAAGAGAAGAAATAAAAAAATAATGGAGGGAAATGAAGGGGCTAAAGATGGGTGACACGAGGGAGAGATAAGGGTAAAGTGGAGATGAAAGGTAGGAAAAAGGACAGAAGTGCGTTATGGGAAGGAGCTAAGGAAATTCAAGTGTGGAGGCTGTGAGGGGAAGTCAAGGGAGGAAGTTCTGGGGAGTTAAAAAACGGAGCAGTGAAAGAATGAAAGAAAAGAGAAAGGAAAGAAAGAAAGAGCCCGGAAAAGGAACGAACAAAGAACTAAAGAAGAAATGAACGTTTGGACTCAGCATCAATACTCTCAAAAATCTGTTGGAATGCTTACATCGTGAAGCCTGACTCAGGGGTACTTACAATAGCTACCAGAAAGGTAACCATACAAGCCGTTGAGTATTCACAGTACTGTAAGTAAAACATTTGCTTTCTGTTTTTTTTGTTATTGTGAAATCAAGCCCCATTACTGTAGATAGTGTATCAGCATCTGCCTGAGGTGAGCGAGCCCGTGATTTAATTCTGCCTCCCCAGAGATATTGACTCTAGTGCTCAGCCCCGGATAAACAGACAGCGCTTGGCAGGGGGTGCGCACGCAAAGAAAGTGCACAAACGGTAGTGCGGGTAGGAGGGGCCAAGAAGGACAAACTGCGGGATGGGGGTAGGGGAACAAAATAGTGCCTGAAGTAAAGGGGCCAGTAGCCGTGGCAGGATACAAACGACGACATGGTCATCATGAGGGGGGACTAACAAACATAAAACCTATTGGAAGGCTGCATTGAGGAAATAAGGCAATAATAAATATGAGTGGAGAGTCTGCGGAGCTTCCACGAAGCTTCCCCACTATAGTGTATACTGCATGCCTCGCAAGGTGAGCAGCGCATGCGCTGCAACGCTAGCCGAGGCCTAAAAAGTAAAAATTAAAAATGCATGCATTTATGTACATAGAGAGTATTTGGGTCGCCCTCTTTATCCATTCATCTGTGAAAGTCTTAAGTCGCATTTTACTTTATCTCACCACAGCATATAGTGGGGTAACGGGACATCCCACATCAGCCACTGGCTCTTTTGCACTGTGAATTTGCCTACTCACATGAGTACATCCCAGGATTGAATGTGCTTCGTGATTTACTCTTTATCTCCTTTCATTTCTTTATTTTTTGGTCTGGCTTTAGCTATGGGTATAATATACTTACTGAAAGAGACTTTAAGCCTGCTCTCTTCATCCATTGTTCTGTTGTTGTGCCATTCACATTTCGCTTCCACCCACTACAGAATAAAGCATGGAGCACTGGACCAGCCTGCATCAGCCAGTGAGCAACTTCGCTTTGAGTGATTGTATTTAGCCCTTTCACAAGGAGCACTTCTGCACACAAGGTAGTTCCCTTCAGTTCCAGTGTTTTTGATTATTTTTACTTTAGTGTTGCCTTTGTTTGTAGAGCCTCTTTTATAGCGGATACTTTTGTTGTGAGCAGAGGGCACCTTCCCGCTTTATCAGATCCCTATGGCCGGGTTGCCCAGTCACCCCCTCCCAACACAATCCCCAAGGATGGGAGAAGTCGGACACAGGTTTGAACTTTTGGAAGGCGGGAGGGAGTCACCCTCCCGGCCGTATTTATTAAAATATGAAACAAAATTTAAAACATTAAATAAAAGTTTCATAATCATGTACAATTTTCATTAATTACATTTCGATGAAGACATGTTCTTGGGCTAACCTTAACAGATCTCTAATACAAAGGTTTCCTAGCAGAGTCTAACATCCTGCAAATGCATACATTCTAAATTAAAATTGTACATCCTAGCATTAAGGGCCAACGGCAAGGTCTTAACCGGTGTCAGATCCCTACTACCAAAACTCTCGCCCTCACGGTGTGATTGGCGCATGCGCAGAGGACTCTACCCTCGATGCCAACTGTAACTTCCCTTGTCGTGGTGGGGGCCCCCTTTCCACTCGACGCCATCTTAAAGGTCGTCCGAGTTCCCGTGTGAGGTACCTGTAGGAAGGACAGCGTGGACTCCCCCCCATCCCCACACTCTCTATCCGCCGTCGCGGATATCCGGCCCCCGGGAAATTAGTAGGAGGGGCATCTAGCCGCCTCCCCCCCTCGGAGGGGCCTATGGCCGTCTCCCCCTAGGCGCCCCATCCTTAGTGGGTGCCGCCTCCCCGTGGGAGGGGCCAATGGCCGCCTCCCCCCGGGCGCTCCCATCCATTCTGGGTGGCGCCCCCTTCTAGGGACCTTGAAATTACTGCTCACCGATCATGACCTTACCGCCCGACCAGAAATAAATACGACAGTTTGTTTACCTACTAAGGAAGGAAAAATTCTGACATTGCCTTGATGTGTCATCAACTGCTCACTCCTACAAAGAAAAACATTATCCTACAGGCAGAAGTCACATCCCTAACTTAAACATTCCTTTACTTTCTACAAAGGAAAAAAGGCCTATCTTCGGCAAAACTTTATTTAAAAACAAACATTGCCATAAGGGGCTGGTGGGTGGGTCAAAATTGCTGCTTGTTCCGTCGAGGGCTCACGAGCAACGAGTGGGGCAGCCTTTAGAGCACAGGAACAAGAGGACGCTTCTTCGGATTTCCGCTCTATTTATTCTTCTGCGGGAGGGCGTGTACCGTCCTTCGGTACGCCTACTGGGCATGGTCTTCGGTGTAGGTGTCTAGGACAACCCCTCTTGGGCGGGAAAAGGCGCGCCCGGCTACGCCGCTTCGGGCATACCAGCCGAGCCACGCCCCCGCCCAAAATGGCTTCCCAGGGGGATCGGGGCACCCAACCATACGTTCGGGGGGACCGAGTGGTCGCCCCTTTCCATATGGCCGGGATGCCCGCCACCCCCTCCCAACACAATCCCCAAGGATGGGAGAAGTCGGAAACAGGTTTGAACTTTTGGAAGGCGGGAGGGAGTCACCCTCCCGGTCGTATTTATTAAAATATGAAACAAAATTTAAAACATTAAATAAAAGTTTCATAATCATGTACAATTTTCATTTATTACATTTCGATGAAGACATGTTCTTGGACTAACCTTAACAGATCTCTAATACAAAGGTTTCCTAGCCGAGTCTAACATCCTGCAAATGCATTCATTCTAAATTAAAATTGTACATCCTAGCATTAAGGGCCAACGGCAAGGTCTTAACCGGTGTCAGATACCTACTACCAAAACTCTCGCCCTCACGGTGTGATTGGCGCATGCGCAGAAGACTCTACCCTCGTTGCCTACTGTAACTTCTCTTGTCGTGGTGGGGGCCCCCTTTCCACTCGACGCCATCTTAAAGGTAGTCCGAGTTCCCGTGTGAGGTATCTGTAGGAAGGACAGTGTGGACTCCCCCCCATCCCCACACTCTCTATCCGCCGTCGCGGATATCCGGCCCCCGGGAAATTAGTAGGAGGGGCATCTAGCCGCCTCCCCCCCTGGGAAGGGCCTATGGCCGTCTCCCCCTAGGCGACCCATCCTTAGTGGGTGCCGCCTCCCCGTGGGAGGGGCCAATGGCCGCCTCCCCCCGGGCGCTCCCATCCATTCTGGGTGGCGCCCCCCTCTAGGGACCTTGAAATTACTGCTCACCGATCATGACCTTACCGCCACAGGCCGGATAGTTGACCGACTATCCGGCCCCCCCTACTCCTCCTAAAGGTCATGCTTCCTCAAACCCCTTAGCCATGCTATGAAGTCTCCTATGAGTAAATCATTCCCCTCCCCGGACAGGTGAACCCCATCATTCAGATACATGAGATCACCCCGAATACACCCGTGAGGAATGCTATGCAACTGCGAAGAGCGAAACAATTTACCAATTTTATTGTTAACCCTTTTCACCGAATGGTTCAGTGCTGACACCGAAAGGCCCCCCCGCCATACCTTCCTGGGAATCATGTGGGACCAGGCAATCGTGCACCCCGGGATTCTTTTAGCCAACCAGCTAACAGCAGACAAAATTTGTTCAAACAACACTCGTCTACGCAGTGTCACCAAGTCATTGCCCCCCAGGTGTACTATGACTACAGATGGCGGTGACCTTTGCCGCCCTAAGAGACCCTCAAAAAATGATTCGAATTGGTCGAAACAGAGCCCGCCCTTCCCATGGAAGGCCACTCTGTACCCGTATTCCCCAGCTGCGTGAGTCGTGTCACCTGCTTTGAATACGTCCCCGGCGGGCCTCACATATGAGTGGGCCACGACCCATACCACTCTCTCTCCAGACGGTGGTCCTTGACCGCTGGTCTCCTGGTGCTGGGTCGACTGCAAATTCCGCCCCGCGGGACAGGCTCGCAAAACTGTAATTCAACCAAAAGACAAGAAGCGTGAGTGCATGTCAATTGATCTTTACAACATGTGCAATCGCACATACCTTTTGAAGCAATTCAAGGACCATTGTCCCAACTGTTTCACTTCCTCCGCACTCTGACCCCTGGCTGTCGCCTCAGTAGCAGCCCCTATCCTAAAGGAGTGGGTCCCAAAATCGCACGGATCCATGCCCGCAGCAGCGATTGTCAGTGCTAGCACCCTCTGGAACTGAAACCTCGTCAGTGGGGTGCCATCCCTGTGCCTCAGCAAACTCCCCCCCATGTAACGTTACGTTAAACGTTACGTTACGTTAAAATTATTTGTAACGCGCACTATCACCATCGGTTTCTTGGCGCTCATTGACAGGTAACGTGAACCAGAGTGGGAGGGTTATTCATATGCGGATTGAAAGAGCAGGGTTTTTAACAGTCTGCGGAAACAGTCGTACTTTGGGCAGAGACGGAGTGAAGGTGGCAGAGAGTTCCAGGTGGAAGGGGCCAGGAACGAAAAGCTCAGGCCACCGTGCTTTTTTCTTTTAAATTTGGGGACATCGAGGAGATTTAGTGATGCTGAGCGAAGAGCTCTAGAAGGGATGTGACGTGATAAGGCCGAAGAGTGGCATTTCTGGCGGACTTCAACGGTCGAGTCGTGTGGAACAAGCCGCCAGCGTCTTCAGATGAACTAGGACTGACTCAGCGGGGAGCGTGCGATTTGGCGCCATCTTTGGTAGCTGCCCTCAGTGCCAAGTATTCCTCTATATACTTTATCGGGCAGGTGGGGGACCCACGCGCGCGCTGCACGACAACACTATTTCCCATAGCCCCCTGGTCGGTCTTGGACCTGGCTATCGAGACCACCATCGAATCACCCCTAATTTGGACGTGATCCCTGCACAAGCCTCCCTCAACATCTTTCTTATTCCTTGTGACCAGTTTGCTCACCCGCATAGCCCCATGGAATGCTAATGCGAAAGCTGCCCGGAACAGAACTGCTTCGAAATGGGAGGAGCACGTCTCGTCTATTTTCGCTACAAGTAGAGACAACCTGTCTGAGCCAATCGGGCGCCTCGCATCTTGCTTGCGACCCTCGAGGCGCTGCCAGCCGCGAAGGGCCTTCTTAACCAAAAAGGAACCCGTCGGGTCTTTTATGCCATGCACCTGCGCCATGAATGAAATGGCCGCCCTATGTCTACTGGCCGTTGCCGCTGATTGGCCTTCTCTGTGCAGCGCTACCAGGAACCCCAGGAAGGATTCCTCCTGACCCCAGCTCTGACTCCCTGTCGGACCCAAAAATGTGCAATAGGAACGAAACGCTCCTTCGTATGCCTTCCTTGTCCTGGGGGTTATGCTTGCTGCCACGAGGTCTTGTAATCCGGGGCACCGATTAGCCATAGTGCTTCGGGGAATGGTGCCGCCACTAGGTCCGCTGTAGGTAGATAACCCCTGAACGCCTGCATATGTGAACGAGAGAGTGCATCATCTGCATGATTCAGTACGCCTGGCACATGTTTCGCCCTGAACTGTACATTCAGTCTCATGCAAAGCAGCACAACTTCTTTCAACAATCTCAAGATCCATTTGCAGCGTGCTGCCTGTTGGTTAATGCATTCGACAACAGTCATATTATCAGACCAAAACACCACTGAGCGGTCCCTGAAGTCGTCTGGCCATGCCATCAGAGCAACCCAAATGGGGAATAACTCCAAGAACCCAATGTTACCTGTGAGACCGCTGGAGTGCCACCACGTCGGCCATGTTTGCGCCGACCATCGATTACCAAAGATGACGCCAAATCGCACGCTCCCCGCTGAGTCAGTCCACAGACCTAGTTCATCTGAAGACGCTGGCGGCTTGTTCCACACGACTCGACCGTTGAAGTCCGCCAGAAATGCCAACCAAATGCGCATATCCTGGCGAACCTCTGCAGACAGTCTCGTACGGTGGTGTCCCTCTTTGAGACCAACCATAGCTTGTGCAATAGAGCGTGAGAAGGGGCGGGCCATTGGTATCACCCTCAATGCAAAGTTAAGCTGACCCACTGTTTGTTGTAACTGGTGCAGGGTCACTTTCTCCTTACCCAGGCATTGCGTCAAGGAAGCCCTAAACTTGGCCACCTTTTCCATCGGTAAACGGAAACATCCCTCCACAGAATCAAGCTCAATTCCCAGAAACTCCAGTGAAGTAGATGGTCCAACCGTCTTACCTGGTGCCAATGGAACTCCAAACTCCCTCATGAGGATGCAGAAGTCATGCAGCGCCTGCGCACATTTCGTATCGCCGGCTGCTCTCAAGAACAGGAAGTCATCAAGATAGTGCATAACATGCCTATGCCCTGTGGCCTCGGTGAATGCCCATTCTAAAAAACAGCTGAACATTTCAAAATAGGCACAAGAAATGGAGCAACCCATAGGCATGCATTTATCCATGTAATAACTCCCTTGAAATGCAAAACCTAGCAAGCGCTGATCCTGTGGGTGTACCGGGAGCAACCGGAACGCCGATTCGATATCTGATTTCGCCATCAGTGCCCCGGGGCCCAGGCGATTTAACATGGCCACGGCATCATCGAACAATGCGTACCGCACTGAACAAACTTCTGGGTCAATGGCCTCGTTCACCGAGGAACCCCTTGGAGCAGACAGGTTATGAATAAGTCTAAACTCCCCTGGGTCCTTCTTCGGGACAACCCCTAACGGGGAACAGATGAACTCCGCCACCGGCGGGCGATGAAAAGGCCCTGCCACTCGCCCTAGGCTGACTTCTTTTGCAATTTTCTTCTCTGCCACGCTTGGGTTGTGCTGTACCGATAACTGTTTTTTACAAAAGGAGTCCCCCCGAAAATCCCCCGCCGGGATGTGGAAGCCATGTAAGAATCCCTTCCTCAACACCCCAGCGGATACATGATCAGGGTATTTGTTCAACCAAGGAGTCATAGCCATGATATCAACGGGTGTAGGCAATCGGTCACAACGTTCTACCTCACTCCTGCTTAGACCCTCCTTTTCCTCCTGTCCCGCTATTTTTGATCTACATGTACTCTCCGGGTGTGAGGAGTTCCCACAGCCTGCACACGCATGCCGGAACCTACATGTTGCCTGTAGTCTGTTACAGTTGCCTCGATTGAAGCCCCAACAAACCCCACGCTTGCCGCCATTCCCGCCGGTCTTGGGCTGGTAATCCCCACCGGCGCCCGCTCGAAAGGGCACAGCAGGCTTTTGGCGGACGGACCATGACCCGCTCCCGCCTGGCGAGGACGTACCTGCCGCCCCTGGCAGGAGCTGTTTCTGCCATGACACCGAGTCCAGGCAATCCCAAGTCAAAGTAGCATCGTATTCTTTCGCTTTCCGGAATTTCATATCATAACCTTTCCATTCTTCCCCCTCATACATTGAATAAAAATCCATAATACGATTTTGATAGCAAGTTAACTCAGTCATCAGCTCGGGTTTACGTTCCCCCATAACTGCAGTAAATATCGAAAAAGCCTTAACCCAGTTCGTTACTGTCTCATCCACCCTGAATTCCGCCATCTTTGCGCGCCAGACGCTCGGGTGCCACAAATCCTTCTGGGTTTTAGCATATTCCATCTCGCGATGGTCAGTCAATAATGAAAACATGTTAACATATTTGTCTCCCCATATTAACTCTTTCGTGGCCATCGGGATGTGCTGTGCCACCTTCTCCCGCCTCGAGGGTAATAAACCCTCCCCTGCCATTGGCAATGCGAGCTTACCAGGTTCGGCCGTTGTTCCCGCCGTCTTCTCGTGACCAACTGCAGGTCCTACCGGTGCCACCTGTGGGGAAACAAGAGGAACATTCGCCTTTGCGACATCTCTCGACTGCCGCAATTGCTCGATTAGTAGTCTGGCCTCCTCGGCCGGGTCTCCAGGGGCCACTGCCCCCCCTGCTTTTTTCTTGAGCCAAGCTGCCAACTGGATGGCCAATTCGGGAGGCATCTCCTCATCATTAGCGGGAGTAATCACAACCAGGATCGGCAGACCTATATCTGGGTTTGGTACCGGGTTGTCTGCCGGCGTGACGGGGGCGACTGGGGGTACCTCTGAAACCGGGACTTCCCCTGAAACCGCCCTCTTCTTGACCCGTTTCCCTCTACCCTCGGGGACGACTCCCGGCAAGGCCGGGCCTATTACCTTCATAGGGTGACCCGGGTTGCTCAGTGCAGCCAGCTGTTTTTTGACCTCCGTCAAACCTCGACCGATCGATTGGACTTGTCCGAGTTTTCGGTCCATGCAAGCCATCCGGTTTGACAATAGGCGTAACACCTTATCCGTCTCGGAACCCTTTCCTGCTTTCTTGCCAGCCATGGTTTCGAGTATTCTGCTCCTAGTCGATCAATGAGGTCCTGGACTCTTCGACTCCAAATAACTGAAAGAGAAACAACAAGATTACAAGTTCTCAAAATTGCTGCTTGTTCCGTCGAGGGCTCATGAGCAACGAGTGGGTGCAGCCTTCAGAGCACAGGAACAAGAGGACGTTTCTTCGGATTTCTGCTCTATTTATTCCTCTGCGGGAGGGCGTGTACCCTCCTTCGGTACGCCTACTGGGCGTGGTCTTCGGTGTAGGTGTCTAGGACAACCCCTCTTGGGCGGGAAAAGGCGCGCCCCGGCTACGCCGCTTCGGGCATACCAGCCGAGCCACGCACCCCGCCCAAAATGGCTTCCCGGGGGGATCGGGGCACCCAACCATACGTTCGGGGGGACCCAGTGGTCGCCCCTTTCCAATCTCCTCCTAATGTTGTTGTAAATTCCTTCTGGATTGGCCTTTGTTTAACTGACCTGCTATTGCACTCTATACCAGATTGCGTCCATTTGAAACTGTTTTTTAAAAAGTTATACTCTTTTTAGTATGCGCACAGGTAGTGCATTTATAACTGCAGGAGGCTTCCTACCAGATGTGAGAACAGGGCGCATTCGAGCTTTTTCAGATCCTGTCTCCTGCCAATGCTGCTCTAAATTCCTTTTGAAGTGGCCTTTGTTCAGCTGTCTAATCTCACACCATACCAGCAGTTCACACAAACTCTGATTAGAATGTGGATACTCTGCCTTTGCAACCCTCACACTCTGTCACTCTTTCTTTTCTATCTTCCTTCCTATCTTTGTTTCTTTCTCTCTTTCATTCTTTCTTCCTTTATTTGTCTCTTTCCTTCCTTCTCCTTTCCTTTCCTTCTTTCTTTCTTTCACTCTTCTGTTCCATTTTCATTCTTGCCTTCCTCTTTCTTATGTTTTGCCTTCCTTTTACTTTTTTTCTTCTCCTTTCTTTCTTTCTTTCTTTCTTTCTTTCTTTCTTTCTTTCTTTCTTTCTTTCTTTCTTTCTTTCTTTCTTTCTTTCCTTCTTTCCTATTTTTTCTCTATTTCTTTCTTTCTGTCTTGTTATGTTTCTTTCTTGCCTTCTATCTCAAAGGCAAGATGCTGACAGCCATTGTCAAACTAATTGTCTTAAATCATTGAAGAGCTAGAGCAGTTCTATTATACTACCTTAGGAATGAGAAAATAGTCGCTTGCCGCAAGCACTTTATCAGCATGTGCTGCTTTTGATAGGAAATGTAGTAACAGATGTGGACATAATTGAAATATGCAACAAAACATAACACAGTAACATAGACAAAGCAACATAAAAGCACTATTAAAACACAACCAGATTCAGCAGAACATTCACAAAAGAGTGCAACACAACATCCACAGTACAACTTAACATGGCAATAGCGAAGCACAGCACAAAAACAGCAGCTAAATGAAAAAGAAACTGCATCACCACTTTATGAAAATGCCACACATCAAATTTGTACAACCATTTTTGACACACATTACTACCTACAATAACCTGCTTCACTAATATGGTGGTAACATTTGTTTGCACCAAGCATTGCCCTAACTTACCACAAAGGACATGAAATAGTGTCAGTTAAAAATGTTTTGCCACCCAACACATACTCCTTCCCTGGACCTGTAGGCCAGGTTGGACAGCTGGCTTTCGATGGGTTGCAAAACAACAAAACCTAACGTCTCTGATCCATTAATTCATTACATTAATTTCATATATGTGTGGGAGGCGCAGTCTGCCTGGTATCAAGATGGCTGCCTAATCGGCGTGCTCCTTTGGCCAATTACAAACTCCTGCATAGTCCTGTCGCATCACCGACATTCAAGCACTGTGAGGTGACCCCCACACAGAAGAAAATATATCAGGTGCAATTGCTGGACATGAAGGTCCTGCTGGTTGGGTGCCGGTATAAGTTTGAGGCCTGCAATTGCTACAGAGTTGCCCATGACCCCTTGATTGTATGAGGGTCCTGGGGGATACCAGGCGTTGGAGCCGGTAAATGCGCAATCCCCCCTTGGAAACTTGGGGTGTTTCGTTGCCCTGGGCCCTGTGCCCATCTGCTGCGAGGCTGGCCAGCCAGTGGTGAACCTTGCCTGCCTACGTCTCCCCGAGGCCGCACAGCCTAGATGTGTGTGCCGGGGCAGGCAGCCTGAGGGTCGAGATGGAATTGCTATCCTTGGCCATAGATGCTGCTTGACCTGTTGCGTACCCTGTGGGCTTAGAGCCGCACCTCTGCTTTGGAGACCTGATAGGCATATGTGCGTCACAATGGACATTTAGTTTCTGCGGTCCAGTCTGAACCATATATGAGAAGTGTGAGATATCTGGACATCATCGCACTTATTGTGGTTCCAGAAACTGTCAAATCGGAGTTATCATAAACTTGCTGCAATACCCCAATATATATATTTTTCATAGGGCTTTATGGGTTTGTCATTGTGGAATATCTCCGCCAATCACTCCGTGGCATGCCTTCACTGCTTTCACTTTGGACTGCCACTCGGGTAGTACATGCTACAAAGGAAAGACCAATAAAACCCTGTCCAAATTAACTTTTGAACAGCGTCAAACATCCCAGGAAGGAGATCTGCGTCATATTCTGGCAACTATTCAACTCAGCCTCAATAAGATTGATGGGAAATTTGACACTCTTTCATACAGAATAGACAGGATGTCAGAACACATGGATGAATACGGAGCGTTTAGGCTAAGAATGGGCGTAGTACCACTACACGGAATTCTGTGGAATTGATCAAAAACTCTGTGAACTCTGCTCCACAACTCCATTCCACTTTTCCCAACTAATAAAACAAAAACCTCACATACCCTTGATAAAACAACAAGTATCTCTATCATTATATGCCAAAATGCATATAGTCATCTCACAAAAGTGAAAATTAAAATATAGCAAGCAGTGAGAGAGGTAATGATTCTGGTGTCCTCACTAACCTAGGGAGAGAACCAAGCAGATGCCTTGAACACAACGAGCACATCATGCTGAGTGATAAGTGGTGGTCCCATCCTTCTAGGACAACCCCAGGCACAGTTGTGGGCAAAATACAATCCCAACCAAAGGCCATGCAAAGCATTATGGGACAAGATTCTATCTAGAGTGTAGTGAATATTATAGTATCCAATATCAAAACATTTCTCAAGGGGCAGGCTCTCCATGCTCAGCTGAGACCTAATCCTATTATATTCACTGCACTCTAGAATCTCGCCCCATAATGCTTTGCTGGGCCTTTGGTTGGCATTGTATTTTTGCCCATAACTTTGTTTGGGGTGGCCCTAGGAGGATGGGACCACCACAGTCATTCAGCATGATATGCTCTTTGTGTTCAAGATAACTGCTTGGTGCTCCCCCTAGGTTAGGGGGTGCCCTAAAATCATCACCTCTCTCATTGCCTGATATTTTTCAAAGCTCACTTTTGTGAATTGGTTATGTACTTTTTAGCATTTAAATGTAAAGTTGTTTCATCAAAGGGTTGTGGGTGCAGTAGCTTACTCCAGAGTTTTGCATGAACTCTGTGTTATGTGTATTAATAAATTGCACTGAGGGGGATCTTGACCATCTTATCCTTCAATGTGAATGTGTGGCCCCCTTCTGGGATAAAGTCTTTGAATTTACTAATAAAGACTTTTCTTTCTCCCCGCCCAGGGTATTACCATACCTAGTATTTGGGTTTCTCAAAGCCAAGTCCCTCAATGACAATGACAGAGCCTTACTAGACCTTCTACTCATGGCTGCTGTAAAGGTAGTCCTCAATAATTGGAAAGATACCCGGAAAGCTAACTATGCCTGCTGGTTAAACTGGGTAATAATTCTTCGTGGCGCCGATAATATGGCTCTTCAACACTCCCCTTGGCGCTCCCCGGCAAGGCGTTTGTGGATCACCCTTGACAATTACTTTAGTGCCCACAAACCCCCATGAATCAATCTCACGCTCCCTTGACCCAACCACTCCCCCCCCCTTGATTTCACAATCTTACACTTTATATCGGCTGGTGTTTTTCTACCTGCACAGCTGGGTACAAATCAGTGCACTTTAAAACCTGTCATCAAACTGTGGAGCAATCTTGTGATACTACTGCTCATACAGTCGCTTTTTGTGCTGTCTTATTTATGGTTTCCTTTTTATTTAGCATCTTGTGTTTGCTTCTGTTGGTTGTTGCTGATTGCTTGTTTATTGATACTTACAGTCCTTTATTCCAGCTTCAGTCATGTCACAAAAATGAAAATATAGCAAACAGTGCCTTTAATCGTACAATAAATAATTCTATCTTTACATGCTAAATTGCATAAAGTCCTCTCACAACGATGAAAATGAAAATATAGCAAGCAGTGAGAGAGGTGATGATTTTGGTGTCCTCCCTAACCTAGGGAGAGAACCAAGCTGATGTGTTGAACACAAAGAGCAGATCATGCTGAAATGATTCGGTGGTGGTCTCATCCTCCTAGGACCACCCCAAGCACAGCTATTGGCAAAAATACAATCCCAACTCCGCCATCTCTGCGAGTGGAGTTCATTGCCCATCGTTAGTTTAGATGCACTCGAGAGGTGTGTATCTGATGCTGAAGAAGAGCAGGCAGTAGTTCTAGACACCCCAAAAGAGATGGAAAAAAAGGCTGGCAGCACTACAGGCCAAGACAGAGGATTTGGAGTCTCGCTCAAGGTAGAAAAATGTGCACATAGTGGTTTTTGCGCAATCCACCAGCAACGTAAACATGGAATCCTTTGTCCAATGTTTGCTGATTGAGTTGTTGGGTAGGGAGTCATTTTTTGGACATAGTTGATATTTGTAGTTGAGTGGGCTCACCGATCTCTGGCGCTGCCCCTCTGTGCCTGGGACACAGCCTCGTACCATTATTGCAAAGCTACTCAACTACAGGATCCGCGCTGCAGCGCTGCGCCGTTCTAGGAAGTTGTGTTCTCTCCGTTATGAAGGCGCTGAACTTTCTATCTTTCCAGATTTCACGCCAGAAGTTCAAGACACCAAGAGTAAATTCCTCCCACTCAAATACAAGCAACAGGACTATAAATTAGAATACCCAATGCTTTATCCTGTACGTCTGAGGGTCACAGTGAATGGCAAGTCTAAGGGTTTTTGTTGTTGTTTTTTTTTAATTTCAACAGATTTTATTAGCAAATTTTAGTATATACATACAGTACAGGTTTTGAATGGACCTAAAAGTTTACAACACTTTCTCAAGAGACATGAATCCTCAGCATCTGGTCCCGGGGCAATGAGCCAGAATGACGACGTACTGCCTCTGCTCGTGAACTAGTTGAACAAGATTGAGAGAGATGCATATTGTGCTTGATTTAGAATGATAATGTATCATCGCATGTTATGTTGCAACAATATCCCCTGGAACTACTCTGGATTACCAATGTTATTACATAATGGTTATGTTACTGCTGTACTATACAATTACCATTTTAGATATTACACCTGAGACAATTGTATTGTGTGGATGTAGGCCTATGGCGGTGGACCGTGCGATCATGGTTGGATGTCGGGCTGCCACATGTTATGTACAACTTATGGATGAGCTGTGCTGGCCGGGGACAACAGTGTTGCCCTGCTATTTAATCTGTTCATATTTGTAAGCATTCAGTGAGAAGTTAATATTACATAGGCCCTCCTGGGACAGTGTCTGCCTCTATGTGTGTACCACATTGTTCAGTTCAGGGCACACGGTTGTGGGCTCAGGGATAGTTAGTAGTAGAGAATGATGTGCCCTATCAAAAGTTGGGGATAGGGCGTGGATGGGGGGGTGAGTTTGGCAGTATTCAAATATTAGTTTCATACAGACGAAAACAGATAATATTACATGGTGTGTGTCATTTATGTTGGCTACATAGGATATGGACTCTTGTTGTTGAATGGGGAGGTAGAAAATTCTACTTTCATTAGATAGATGTCAAAGTTAAATGGTCTGACTTGGAATGCTAGAGGTTTGAACGACTGTCGCAAGATTTGAAAGGTAGTGTCAAATTTATAGCGACGCCATATAGATATAGCTATTCTACAAGAGACACACCTGGCCCGAACACCGGGCTCCTCTGCGACGTATGCACGGGGAGTGTTTGGCTGCAGGGTTCACTAATCATGCACATGGGGTAATGATACGGGCTCGCAGAGGCGCAGGCATTCAATTGCAGGAGATACTCATTATCTTGGGGTCATATATGTGCTAGGGCGTTGTCGTAAACACTCTTTGGCTGCCCTCCTACTGGGGCTATATTGTCCTAATTACGACGATCCCCACTTCTATTCCTCATTCATGCTAAACTTGCCGCACATACAGGCTTACAGCAGATATGGGGAGGGGACTTTTATCATGTGCAGGCCCCTGACTTGGACCGGTCCCGAGGCCCACAGCGATGGCCTTCAGCAGCTGCCTGTGCTATAGCTTCAGTGGGGGAGGAACGTGGCTTGGTGAATGCATGGCACTATCAACATCCACAGGGCAGGGAATATACACATTATTCCACAGTACATGATGTTCACACACGTATTGACTTGTTTCCCGCAGTCTGTTGTCTGGAATACCACTTTGTGACCACATCCGACGCACACACTCAGACCACTGCCCGGTACGTTTGGGTCTGGGCTTGGTCAGACCACGTTCACTTGCTTTTTCTTGGGGTTTCCCAAAGTATTCCATACTTGGTTCTGTGTTTTTTTCAGAGATTTCACAAGCAATAGATGAATATTTCAAACTGACTTGTGTTCTGTTACTGAATTTGCCACTATTTAAGAGGCATTTAAGGTTCATATTTGAAGCGTTACCATAGGGGAACGTCCTTTACAACGGAACTTTTACAACGAAGTACCGTTACGACGCAGGTTTAACAACGAAAGTCATTACAACGACTTTCGCTGGAGGGCGCTCTAGGATAGGTAATAGTTTAATTTACTATCCAACACCTTCCATACTATCCATTAGGACTGGAGCTGGAATAGTAAATTAAACTATTCCCTATCCAGCGCCCCCCAACGCAAGTCGTTGTAACGACTTGCGTTGAAAAACCTGCGTCGTAACGGTACGCGTTGTAAAAGCACGCGTTGTACCGTCATACATCCGTTACCATATCAAAGCATGCAGGGGTGTTACGTTCTATCCGCGACTGGCGGCACAGGCTGGAGGCCGATATTGCGGATCCACAGCGATCTCACAGGGAGAGTGATTCTGAAGAACTATTGGCGCTAACAAGGGCCAAACTAGACGGGTATAACAAATTAGTGCTGAATGAGATAAAGCATCTGGGCAGATATGCCACTGCTAGAGTCTACACAGAGGGTGAGCGACCAAGTGCCACTCTGGCAGCTCTCATCCGGCCTAATCGCAAATATTCTAAAATACTATCAGTCCTTAATGAGTATGGGATATCTATACATGGCACCGCGCAGGTGGCAGAAAGGTTATATAACTATTATACTAAGCTATATGCATCTTGCATTAATTATGATGAACAGGCAACTACTAAATATTTGGTGCATATCTCTATGAAGTGGTTTTTGGATGCACATAGAGAGTGGCTAATGGCGCCTCCCGGTCCTACTGAAATTGTGGCTGCATTAAAGGACGTGTCTGGTGGCAAGGCACCAGGCTCTAATGGCCTCACAGAGGCTTTTTACATGGCATATCAAGATAAGCTCATACCTCATATGAACAATCTTTTTGAGGTGATGGTGCGTGGTGACACCATGCCTCCGTCAATGCGTGAGGGGGTATTGATTATGTTGCTTAAACCTGGCAAGATTGTTGTTTTTTGAACTGGCCGTCGCCACTCTTAAATACGGACACACAATTGTTTGCAAAAGTATTAGCTTATAGAATGGCACCTTTGCTCCCCGGTATTGTGGGCCTTGAACAAGCCGGGTTTATACCTGACAGATCTCTTATATATATATATATATATATATATATATATATATATATATATATATATATATATATATATATATATATATATATATATATATATATATATATATATATGTACAATTGTTGGTACAATTTCATGTATTGACCCTAATGTGCATGCTGTGGCTGTTTTTAGATGCTGAAAAAGCTTTTGACTCTGTTGAGTGGGAATGTATGATTTCTGTTTTGCGACGAGTGGGTTATCGGTGATGTGTTTTTGAAGCTGTTACAGGTCCTATATAAGAACCCAAGAGCCTGTGTGAGAGTCAATGGTTTGGTATGTGACCCAAAACATATTACAAGGGGCGCATGTCAAGGATGCCCCCTGTACCCCTATGCTATACCCTCTGGTGGCAGAGACTCTGGCTGTGTGCTGCGGGAGTATCACGCTCATCAAGGCATATGATTCTTGAAATACAACCTAATGTTTTCTGCATATGCAGATGATACACTCTTATATGTTGGTGATCCCGACCGTAACTTATCTCCAGTTCTCGGAGAGGTGGTGAGGTTTGGTGGCCACTCTGGGTTACAGATAAATTAGGACAAATTTCTTATGTTTCCTCTTAATGGTAATGCAGTCCCAGTAACAGCAGAGTTTTCCCTAAAATGGACTACGGATCTGGTATGGTAACCAGGCATAAGGATACATACTGATCCAGAAGTGGTACTACTCGAGAATTATGGTAATACAACTCAGAGACTCACTGAGCCAGTGGGCCAATGGATACATCTCCCTCTTTCACTTCTTGGCCGTATAGCTATTATGAAAATGGTATTAACGGGTGCACTATTTCGGACTCTGGGCACTTCGATGCTTCATTTGACTTGTGCCGGCAAACAGCCCCGTGTACAATGGTCCACCCTTCCCCTTCCTTACCCAGCAGGGGGCCTGGATGCTCCTGTTTTCTAAATATATTATAGAGTAAAATAATGTTCATTTTTTGGCTACATGGTTGAATGGAATTACCACATGTTCGCTTGGAACGAGATGGGGTATCTCCTCTATCCCTCCCTTCTGCTTTTCTAAGTAGACCTGTGCGCTGTTATAAAGTAATAGATTAAGTGAGTACCACGCAATACCTTTTAAAGGAACAGCAGATGTACAAAATGCGACCTCGCTTTATTTTCCGAAGTTGCCATTGGAATTTTGTGAAGATAAGATGCTTCGTGACTGGGATCAGATTAACTTGCAGACTGACACACCAGATTTGGTAACCCAATTTCATTATTATCATTCCCACCAAGCATGGTGAACATTGTTGAACGACGAATTATTTGAGCCACCTGAGATTCCCTCTCTCAAGTACTTGCTGCAAACACAGACACTGCTGGGCAGTATCAGTACTATACACATTTGCCAAGGAGGCTGAGCGGCTCAAGACCTCTAAAGCTCACGCTGCATGGCAGGATGAACTAGACTTAAAAATCACTGATAAGCAATGGGCATATGGGCCGGGATGCCCGCCACCCCTCCCAACACCAATCCCCATGGGAGAAGACAGACACAGATTTGAACTTTTGGAAGGCGGGGGGGCCTCACGACCCCCCCGGCCGTATTTATTAAACTATGAAACAAAATGTAATACTTTAAATTAAAAGGTTTCATGTATCATGTACAAATTCAACTTCAATTACATTTTGATGAAGACAGGTATTCAGGCTAACCTTAACAAATCTCTAATACAAAGATTTCCTAGCCGAGTCTAACATCATGACAAATGCATTACATCAAATTTGTACAACCTAACATTAAGGGCCAACGGCAAGGTCTTAACCAGTGTCAGATCCCTATCACCAACTTCCCGCCCTCACGTGTGAGTGGCGCATGCGCAGAGGACTTTACCCTCGCAGCCAACTGTAACTTCCCTTGTCGTGGGGGCCCCCTTTCACTCGACGCCATCTTAAGGTCATCCGAGTTCCCGTGCGAGGTATCCGTAAGAAGGACAGCTTGGACTCCCCCCCTTTCCCCGCACTCTCTTCCGCCGGAGCGGATATCCGGCCCCCCGGGAAATTCTGGGGAGGGGCACATAGCCGTTTCCCCCTGCGAGGGGCCTATGGCCGTCTCCCCCTGGGTGACCCATCCGTAGTGGGTGCCGCCCCACCATGGGAGGGGCCAATGGCTGCCTCCCCCCGGGCGCTCCCATCCATAATGGGTGGCGCCCCCCCTAGGGACCTTGAAATCACTGCTCACCGATCATGACCTTACCGCCACAGGCCAGATAGTTGACCGACTATCTGGCCCCCCCTACACCTCCTATAGGTCATGTCTCCTCAAACCCACTAGCCAAGCTAACATGTCTCCTATCAGTAAGTCATTACCCACCCTGGACAGGTGTACCCCATCATCCGAATAACAGTGATCGCCCCAGATGCACCCATGAGAAATGCTTTGGAGATGAGCAGAGCGAAACAATTTCTCCATTTTATTGTTGACCCTCTTTACCGAATGGTTCAACGCTGTCGTAGACAAGCCACCCCGCCAGACCCTCCTGGGAATCATGTGAGACCAGGGAATCGTACATCCCGGGAGCCTTTTTGCTAACCAGCTAACTACAGAAAGTATGTGCTCAACTAAAGCCCGTCTGCCCAGTCTTACCAAGTCATAGCCCCCTATGTGCACTATGACTACAGATGGCGGTGACCTGTGCCGCCCTAATAGTTCCTCCACAAAATTTTGCAGTCGGTCAATACAGAGGCCGCCCTTCCCATGGAAGGACACCCTGAACCCATATTCCTCAGATGTGTGGATTGCATCACCTGTCTTGAATATGTCCCCGGCACGCCTCACGTATGAGTGGCCCACGATCCAGACCACTCGATTTCCATTCCGTAATCCTGTTGCGGTGGTTAGCTGATACTGGGCCGATCCCAATTTCCGCCCTGCGTCACAGGCTCGTGAAACTGTAATCCAAAGAAAAGACAACAAGCGTGAGTGCATTTCCTCAGTCTTTTACAACATGTGCAGTCGCACATACCTCTTGAAACAATTCGAAGACCAACGACCTAACTGTTTCACCTCGTCTGCCTGCAGACCTAGGGCCATAGCTTCTGTAGCGGTCCCTATTCTGAATGAAAGAGTGCCAAAATCACTCGGGTTCAAGCCCGCTGCTGCAATCGTAATTGCCAGCACCCTCTGAAACTGAAATCTTGTCAACGGGGTGCCGTCCTTATGTCGCAGCAGGGCTCCCCCCCACGTTGTCAACCTTTGTTTTAGGTAGGCCTCACTGGACAACCGGGACTACCTGGAGCGCGCTGCAACACAACACTATTCCCCTGGGCCTCCTGGTCCATTTTTGACCTGGCTATCGAGATCAGCAGAGAATCCCCCCTTACTTGGATGTGATCCCTGCGCAGACCTCCTTCCATATCTTTCTTATTTGCTGCCACTAGTTCGCTCACCCGCATGGCCCCATAGAACGCCAATGTGAACGCTGCTCGGAATAGTATTACCTGATTAGGCGAGGAGCATGTCTCTTCTAGTTTAGCCAGCAAGGTGGTCAACTTATCAAAACCTATCGGGTGCCTGTTATCCTTCCTGCAACCCTCTAAGCGCCATCAGCCGCGCAAAGCCTTCCTGACTAGAAAGGAGTCCGTCGGGTCCCTCATCCTATGGAGCTGTGCCATAAATGATATGGCGGCCTTATACCGATTTGCGGTTGCCGCCGACCGGCCTTCCTTATGAAGTGCCACTAAAAATTGGACAAAGGACTCCTCCTGCCCCCATCTATGCTCCCATGCTTGCCCCAAAAAGGCGCAGTACAAGCGGAACGCCCCTTCATAAGTATTCCTTGTCCTGGGTGCTAAACTGGCTGCCACGAGGTTTTGTAGTCCGGGGCACCGATTTGCCACAGTGCTTCGGGAAATGGTGCCGCCACTAGCTCCGCTGAGGGTAAACAATCCCTGAAAGCCTGCATTTTTAAACGAGAGAGCACATCAGCTGCATTATTCAGTACACCCGGCACATGTTTTGCCCTGAACTGTACGTTTAATCTCATGCATCGCAACACAATCTCTTTCAACAATCGTAAGATCCATTTGCAGCGTGCTGCCTGCTGATTAATGCACTCAACCACAGTCATGTTATCGGACCAAAATACCACCGAGCGGTCTCTGAAATCCTCCGGCCATGTCAACAGAGCCACCCAGATGGGGAAGAGTTCTAGAAAACCAATGTTACTCGTCAGGCCGTTTGTTTGCCACCACGCCGGCCATGTTTGTGCCAAACAGCGATTTCCGGGGATCGCACCAAACCCCACGCTGCCCGCCGAGTCCGTCCATAAGCCGAGTTCCGCCGACGAGGCTGGGGATTTGCTCCAGACCACTCGGCCGTTGAAGTCTGCCAGGAATGCCAGCCAAATGAGCATGTCCTGGCGAACCTCAGCCTACAGTCTCGTGCGGTGGTGCCCTTCCCTGAGGCCCACCATGGACTGGGCAATGGATCGAGAGAAAGGGCGAACCATCGGTATCACTCTTAATGCAAAATTAAGCTGACCCACTGTCTGCTGCAAGTGGTGCAATGTCACCTTCTCAGTCCGGAGACACTGCAACAGGGAAGCCCTAAATTTGGCGATCTTGTCCGCCGGCAAGCGGAAGCACCCCTCCACGGAGTCTAGTTCTATGCCCAGAAACTCCAGGGAGGCAGTCGGCCCTACTGTCTTACCTGGCGCCAATGGAACCCCGAAACCCCGCATGAACACGCAGAAGTCCTGCAATGCCCGTGCACAGTCCTGAGTGCCCGCTGGGCCGAGAAAGAAGAAATCATCAAGATAATGCATCACATGTTGGTGCCCTGTGGCCTTTGTGAACACCCACTCCAGAAACGAGCTAAACATTTCAAAATAGGCACACAAAATTGAACACCCCATTGGCATGCACATATCCATGTAGTATTTCCCCTGAAACGTAAAGCCCAACAAGCGCTGATCTTGAGGATGCACCGGAAGCAACCTGAATGCAGATTCGATGTCTGATTTTGCCAACAATGCGCCGGGACCCAGGCGATTCAACAGTACTACAGCGTCATCGAAAGATGCATACTTTACACTGCAAACTTCAGGGTCGATCGCCTCATTGACAGAAGCCCTCTTTGGTGCCGACAAATTGTGAATGAGCCTGTACTCCCCCGGGTTCCTTTTTGGCACCACCCCTAATGGGGAGCACACAAAATCAGCCATTGGTGGGTCACCAAACGGTCCTGCCACTCGCCCCAAGCTAACCTCTTTGGTGATCTTTTTGGCGGCAACTGTCGGGTTGTGCTGCACGGACAATTGGTTCTTACAAGAAGTGGTCCCACGAAAATTGCCCACCGGGATCCTGAAGCCATATGAGAAGCCATCTAGCAGAATCCCGGCGGACGCATGATCAGGGTATTTGTTCAGCCAAGGGGTAAAAGCCAAGACATGTACGGGCGAAGATGTGTGCTTCCGGAGCACCGTATCAATCCTGCTTGGTACCCCCTTTGCCTCCTGTGCCATTGGTCCTGGATCGGCAGCTAGTTTCAGGGTGTGAGGTGTTATCACAGCCAGAGCACGCGTGCCGGAACCTACACGTTCCCTGCGGCCTGTTACACGTTCCTTTATTGAAACCCCAATACATCCCTCGCTTACTTCCGTTCCCGCCCGATCTAGGCTGAGGCTCCCCCCCATAGCTCGGACGAAAGGGCTGTGACTGCCTCTGTGGAAATGCCCTGGAGCCATTCGTGCTTGACCCCGAACCACCCGCTGATCCTGGCAAGAGCTGCGCATGCCATGATACCGTATCGAGACAATCCCAGGTCAAAGCCTCGTTAAACTCTTTCACTTTTCTAAAAGCCACATCATACCCTTTCCACTCCTCACCTCCATACTTCTCATGGAAGTTCGTGATCCTGCTCTGATAACAAGCCAAGTCACTCAACAGTTCTGGTGTACGTTCAGCGATAATAGCACAAAGATAGAAAAGGCCCTGATCCAGTTCATCATTGACTCTTCGACCCTAAATTCCGCCATCTTTGCCCTCCATACACTGGGGTGCCATAAATCCTTCTGGGTCTTTGCATATTCTAGCTCTCGATGATCAGCCAACAATGAAAACATATTAATATACTTGTTGGCCCACACCATCTCTTTAGTAACCATGGGAACATGTTGCGCCAAGCTTTCCCGCCTTGACGGTACCGCGCCCTCCCCCATCATCGGTAACGATCTCTTACCGGCTTCCGCTGCACTTCCAGCCGTGTCCGTCGCTTTATCTTGGTTGTCTGCCGGGACCACCTTCGCCACCTGTGAGGAAATAGAATGCACATTCGCTGCCCCAGCATCCCTTGTCTGCCGTAACTGCTCAATAATTAGTCTAGCTTCTTCTGCCGGGTCTCCCGCAGCCGCGGATCCCCCCTCTCCCTTTTTCAACCATGGTAACACAGCCGCTAACTGAAGCGCTAATTCCGGAGGCATCTGATCGTTTTCCAGCAGTGTGATGACCACAGGGATAGGCAACCCCCCGTCCGGTATGGGTACCGGGCTGGCCGCTGGCGCTACTGCGATTGGTGGTATCTCCACCGGGACTGGGGCCTCGCTAGGACCCGCTTTCACCCTCCTCTTTTTGCCCTTATCCCCTGGGGTAACGTTTGGTAAAGCCGGCCCTATGACTCTCTTAGCTCGCCCTGAGGGGGCAGCTTGAGCCTCCACCTGTTTCCTGAGGGCCGCCAAGCCGCGATCCAGCCGGTCTACTTTACCAAATTTTCGGTCCATCGCCACAACCTGGTTCACCAATGTACGCAGCATTCGTTCCATCTCAGAGCTCTTTCCAGACTTCTTGCCAGGCATGTCCGCGTTCAACGTTAGCTCGGCCTGTCCTTCGGAAGTGACTCGAACTCTAGCTACGCCTTGATGACTGAAACAGAAAAACAAAGATTACAAGTTCAAAAACTGCAGCTTGTTCCATTGAGGGCTCACGAGCGACGAGTGGTGCAGCCTTCAGAGCGCAGGAACAAGAGGACGCTTCTTTGGATTCCCGCGCCTTTTATCCAGCAGCAGGAGGGCGGGGCCGCGCCCCCAGCACGCCCATCGGTACACGGACTTCTGGGCGGGTGTTTAGGACAACCCTTTTTGGGCGGTAGTGGCGTGCCCCGGCCACGCCGCTTTGGGCATACCGGCCGGGACACGCCCCGCGCCCGCAATGGTTTCCCGGGGGATCGGGGCACCCATCCATACGTTCGGGGTGACCGAGTGGTCTCCCCTTTCCATACTGCTGCTCGTGATTTATATGTATCTTTGAATGGACGCCATCCCCTAATACATTTTAAGTTTCTTAATTGAGTATTTTATAAATCTTCCAGCTTACATCGGAATGGTTTTAGGGAGGATGCCAGATGTCCTCATTGTGACATGGTGGAAGTACACTTTGCACATATAGCGTGGTTCTGTTCAGTGTGGAATCATGCAGCCTCTGCGCAAAAGATGGTAACCATGTTTAAATTGAAATAAAGGAATACAAAGGACAAACTGGAGTGCATTGTTCAAATCATTGCAAGTGCTGCAAGTATGGCTGTCGCGGCTTGTGTCTGGTACTAGATGTTGCACCAGCAAGTATATGATGGTTCTATTCAGTCCTTTTTCAACTCTGGATGAGGTATTTAGAGTGTTGGGAGGGCAAACAGCGTTTATAACGCTGTCATTACCACGCGGGTAGGTAACAACATGGACGTTACATCGTCCGCGTTGTTACCAGCATGGCATTACATAGCAAGTCCTTTCTATGACTTACGCTAGATGGGGCACAACACCAAGGAAGGTGTTGGATTTAAAATACAACACATTACCTACTGTTGCGCTAACTGGAGTAGGAATAGTAATTTATACTATTTCTAAGTCCAGAGCGCCATCTAGTGCAAGTCGTAGAAACGACTTGCGATGTAAAGCTATGCGTGGTGACAACGTGGACGATGTAACGTCCGCGTTGTAACCTACTGCGTGGTAATGTATATCATAGTAACGTCATACATTCGTTGGGAGAAATCACTGGTGAAGTATTGAGTTGCTCTTTTTTGTTGGCCCTACTGGATATGATTTTGACATCTCGAAAACTTATAGGAAACTTGTGGCACTTGGCCTTTTGTTGGCAAGATGCAGGGTAGCAATGCTCTGGATGAAAGGCCCTCTACCGACGATATCTGAATGGCAGACTGACATGACATATTGTAATACTTACTTTGACGACTACCATGCTCTAATGCCATCTTGATTTCGCCCAAAAGATATATGGGCTTCGTATCAGGCGTTTTTGCTTCGCCCACATTCTGAACTCAATGAAGAGGGGAGTCGAGGAGATGTCCCACGAATGTATAGCATTAGTTGTGGTTCACCTCCCTTATTTGCATATCACTGGGGCAATGGGTGATGCCTTTTGAGTGATGTGATATTATGTATAATCTTGAGTACCTCTGGCATTATATGTACGGGTGTGACCGGTCGATGCTCAATATTACACAGTGATACGTTGTACCACGTCAAATGCGTTATTTCTTCTGCTTGCCGGTCTGACAATAGGATCTTCTGTTCAATGTATGATTTTTGTTTATGCGGCCAATACGAAATGTATCTTCAACTGCTCACTGTTTACTTGACACCATGATGTGTCTGTTTACCACTCAACTTGTAATTACTTTATACCTTTTTAATAAGTAGGAAATTAAAAGAATAGTTTTTTTTTATAAAATCAAATATGTGTGCTTAATTTCTTTGCACAGAATTTCAGGCAAGCAGCTCACTATGCTACTGTTTATTTCAGAAAGTAACTTCGGAACTGCTATCAATCAATTAATCAGAGTGCTTGTAAAGCGTGCTACTTACCCGTGAGGGTCTCAAGGCGCTGAGGGGAGGGGGTGCAGCTACTGCTCGAAGAGCCTGGTCTTGAGGAGTCTTCTAAAGGCGAGTAGGTCTTCGGTCTGCCGTAGGTGGGTAGGGAGGGTGTTCCAGGTCTTGGCGGCGAGGTAGGAGAAGGATCTGCCGCCGGAGGTTGTTAGTTGGATGCGGGGGACAGCTGCGAGGGCAAGGCTGGCGGAGCGGAGTTGGCGGGTAGGGGTGTGGAAGCTGAGTCTGCTGTTCAGGTAGGCTTATCGGCGTTGTGGAGTGCTTTGTGTGCGTGGGTGAGGAGCTTGAAGGTGATCCTCTTGTCGATGGGGAGCCAGTTAACGTCTCTCAGGTCGGGGGTGAAGTGGCTGCGGCGGGGAACTTTGACGATCAGTTGGGCGGAGGCGTTTTGGATGCGTTGTAGTCGTCGTAGGTGTTTGGCTGTAGTCCAGTCTGCTGCTGACGAGGGCCTGTGTCACCGTTCTTTTTCTTTCGGTCGGGATCCACCTGTAGATCCTGCGGAGCATGCGGAGGGTGTTGTAGCAGGAGGAGGAGACAGCGTTGACCTGTTTAGACAGGGAGAGGGAGGAGTCGATGATGAATCCTAGGTTGCGTGCATGGTCGGTGGGTGTCGGTGCTGTTCCTAATGTTGTCGGCCACCAGGAGTCATCCCAGGCTGAGGGGGTGGGTTCGAGGATGAGTGCCTCCGTCTTGTTTGAGTTCAGCTTCAGACGGCTATTCCTCATCCAGTCGGCGACGGCCTTCATTCCCTTGTGGAGGCTGGTTTTGGCAGGGTGCGGGTCCCTCGTGAGGGAGAGGATGAGCTGGGTGTCATCGGCGTAGGTGATGATGTTGAGGTTGTGTTGGCGGGCCACTCGTGCGAGGGGGACCATGTAGACGTTGAACATCGTCGGGCTGAGGGATGAGCCCTGGGGGATGCTGCAGATGATGTCGGTGGCCTCAGATCGGAAGGGCGGGAGGCGGACGCTCTGGGTACTGCAGGAGAGGAAGGACGTGGTCCAGTCAAGGGCCTTCTCTTGGATTCCGGCTTCTAGGAGGCGTGTCATTAGAGTATGATGGCAGACCGTGTCGAAGGCGGCTGACAGGTCCAGGAGGATGAGGGCTGATGTTTTGCCGTTGTCTAGGTGGCGCCTGATGTCGTCAGTTGCGGCGATGAGGGCTGTCTCGGTGCTGTGGTTCCGTCTAAACCCGGACTGGGACAGGTCCAAGATGTTGTTGTCTTCCAGGTGGCGGATCAGTTGCATGTTGACGATTTTCTCGATGACCTTCGCCGGGAACGGGAGCAGGGAGATGGGCCGGAAGTTCTTGAGGTCCTTGGGGTCCGCCTTGGGAATCTTGAGGAAGGAGTTGATTTTGGCGTGTTTCCAGCTTTCCGGGAATGTTGCTGTTTCGAAGGAGATTTTGATGACCTTCCGTAGTTGGGGTGCGATGGCAGCGCCTGCTTTGTTGAATACGTGGTGTAGGCACGGGGCTGACAGAGAGCCTGAGTGGATGGAGTTGATGACCTTGTGTGTCTCGTCATCATTGACGTTGGACCAGGAGGTCAGGCAGTTGGCGCTGGTGGTGTTCACAGGGGAGGGGGGTCTGGCTTAGTCGGGGCGGTCATGGTGTTGAAGCTGTCATGGATGTCAGCGATCTTGCGGTGGAAAGATGGCTAGTGAGTTGCACAGTTCTTGTGAGGGCGGGATGTCGTTGGTGTTGGCGCTGGGGTTGAAGAGTTCCTTTACAATGCTGAAGAGCTCTTTCCTGTCGTTTGCATTGTTATCCAGGCGGCCTTTGAAGGAGGATCTCTTGGCTAATCTGATGAGGTGGTGATGTCTGCAGGTGGTGTCCTTGTGGGCTGCGTGGTTGTCCGGAGGCGTTTGTGGAGCCATATCTTCTCCAGTTTCCGGCATGCGTGTTTGGAGGTCTGGAGCTCATTGGTGAACCAGGTGGCTCTCTTGCTGGCTTGGTTGTTGGAGGGTTTCTTGAGTGGGGAGAGGGTGTTGGCGCAGTCGTCGATCCACTGTCTGAGGTTGCGGGCTGCAGTGTCTGGGTAGGTGGGGTCGGTGGGTGGGTTTTGGGCGAGGGTGGTGATCAGCTGGTCTTCGGTGACTTTGCTTAGCTGTTGGGTGCGGTGGTGCGTGGTTTGTTTATTGAAGGTGAAATGGATGCAGCTGTGGTCGGTCCAGTGGAGTTCAGTGGTGTGGTCGAAGGCGACGTGGGTGCCAGTGGAGAAGACGGGGTCCAGCGTGTAGCCAGTGGCATGGGTGGGTGGGGTGACGAGTTGTCTGAGGCTGAGGTTGGTGAGGATGTAGATCAGGGTGGCGGAGTTGGTGTTGTTGTTGATCTCGAGGTGGAAATTCAGGTCCCTGAGGAGGATGTAGTCCGTGGAGGTGAGTGCGTGGGTGCTGGCGAGGTCGGCGATGGAGTTGCTGAATTGAGCTCGGGGTCCGGGGATCTGTAGATGAGTGTTCCTCTGAGGGTGGTGTCGGGTATGGTGTGGATCCGGAAGTGCAGGTGTTCGGCGGTGTTGAGAGTGTCGTTTGCGTGGGTGGCGACCTTGAGGGTGGACTTGTGGACGATGTCTATTCCTCTTCCGGTTCCGTTGGCGCGATCCCTGCGGGTGATCTTGTAGCCGTACGGGATGGCTATGGTGATGTCGGGCGCCGAGGAGCCGTTCCACCAGGTCTCGATCAGGAAGGCCACGTCTGGGGCGGAGGTGTCGAGCAGATCCCAGAGCTTGACGGCATGTTTGCTTGCGGAGCGGGTGTTGAGGAGTATGCAGCGGAGGTTGTTTGGTCCAGTCCTTGGAGGTTTGGTGGTTCTGTCGCAGGTGAAGCTGCAGGTGTGGCAGGAGAAAGGTCCGTGAGTCGGTTTCGGGGTGGCTTGGAAGCAGGTGTGGTTTCGGCCGGCGTTGAGTGCGTAGAGGGTGCTGACGTCGTAGCGGAGTCTGGTGTTGTGGCTTTCACGTGCTCTAGGGGTACTGGCGCTGGGCGCGGTCCAGGTGCGGACGGGCACAGATGTGCTTGGATTTGGCACACCTTTGGCGTGCCAGCGGCGTGCCCGCTGCGCGCGTCCGTTGCGCGGTACATGCGTGGCCTCTATAGGTGGGGAATAGGGAGGGAGAAGCAGCTAGGAGGCGGGAGAGGGGTGTCCAATGGGGAGCAGGGGGGCGGGGCCACAGGGACGAAGCAGTGGGAAGGAGCAGGAAACAGCAGCAAAGCGGGTGGGCAGCAGGTAGCAGGCCCGAGGCAGCTGGCGGCCGTGTGGTGGCGTGGGGAGCGACCTGCCTGAGAGCAGGTTCAGAGGTCGCTCCTACGCCACTGCGCAGCCTCCTTAAGTGAGGGAGAGGGAGGGAGGAGCCGCTGGGAGGCAGGAGCGACGTGTCCAATGGGGAGCAGGGGGTGTGGCAGCAGGGACGCAGCGGCGGGATGGAGCAGGAAAAGTTGGCAAAACAGGCAGGTGGCAGGGAGCAGGCCTGAGGCAGCTGGCCTTCGGTGACTTTGCTCTGGCAGCGGCGAGGTAGCTGTTGGGTGCGGTGGTGCGTGGTTTGTTTATTGAAGGTGAAATGGATGCAGCTGTGGTTGGTCCAGTGGAGTTTGGTGGTGTGGTTGAAGGCGACGTGGGTGCCTGTGGAGAAGACGGGGTCCAGCGTGTGGCCAGTGGCGTGGGTGCGGTGACGAGTTGTCTGAGGCCGAGGTTGGCGAGGTTGTCGATCAGGGTGGCGGGGTTGGTGTTTTTCTCGAGGTCAAAATTCAGGGCCCCGGGGAGGATGTAGTACGTGGAGGCGAGTGCGTGGGTGCTGGTGAGGTTGGCGATGGAGTTGCTGAATTGAGCTCGGGGTCCAGGGGTCTGTAGATGAGTGTTCATCTGAGGGTGGTGTTGGGTTTGGTGTGGATCCGGTGGCATGGGGAGCACCCTGCCTGCGAGCAGGGTCAGAGGTCGCTAATCAAGCCCTTGTTCGCTCTCATCTGGTGGTAATGCCTTACTCCTAGGCCTCCTGTACTACTCACTGGCAGTCCTGAGGGGCATCTTACGCGCTACAACACGTCTCACTCCAGGCCTGAAGAAATATGACCACCCCCATCCTGATGGAACTCCACTAGCTCCCCTTGGTCACCCACACCATCTTCACCCCAGCTGCATCATTTAAAAAGCCATCACAACCAGCACCCCCACTTGTCATGCAGACAAGCTCACCATCTCTGGTGGTCCTCAGCACATCTGCAACCACGACAACATCAGATTGCAGAAAGCGAAGTAAAAAAGAAAAAAACAAGACAGCAAGCATTTTCAATCTATGCACCCAGGATATGAAACAGCATCCCCATCTACATTAGTTGTCCCCCCCATGCCTCTCCAAAATAGTATCAAGACTCACCTCTTTGGAGAACACTAGATCACAGTGCATTAACTGTCCACAATCCTGCTTACTTTCCTAATACTTGTTGACTCTATTCTTGTCTTTGAACATGTGCAGCTCTCAGCTGGCTCTTGGGCTAGTTTCACACTACAGAAATGCTAAACATGTATATAAATACATACATCCATTCAAAGCTATTTTTATCCCCCTGCCCCAAATATAATAACGTATGTATGATGGCTTCATGCTTAAACACTGAGCAGAATGTCTTAAACTCCTTGCGTGCTCGTGGCTATGCAATCAATTTCAGGACTTCCATATGTTGAGAAGGGGCATCTGCACCACCTTTCTTCACAAGCCTGTGCTGCTTTGAAAGTCAACTCTAGGGATCCTGAAAACTTGAATAATTCCTCACCAATCAATTATGTTAGATTTCCCATTAAACCTTGGCTTCTTTCCCCAGGCCAGGCATCTGCTAGGTATGAAAGTGCAATGTTTCATGCTATGCAGTGTTGGATCTCCCCTCTACAGTGTTTTGCTATTCTGCTTGGGAACACTGTTTTTAAGAGGAAGATACCCTGTTTACCGAATTCTGGGCCATACTTCAAAACATTTTTGATTTGTTAGTATTTCATGTAAGACAGAGCTTGGTGTAAACACCTTTCATCACCATGTTATTAAAGCAGGTTTCTTGACATCATATTTTTTGTCACTGATGTGTGGCATTTTAACATGGTGGTGTTGTATTTTGGTGTTGTTGTGTACTGCAATATTGATGTGTGATGTTGTGTTGTACTGTAGTTGTGCTGCATTCTGTTGTGATATTTCACGTTAGAATCTATTTGGCAAAATATCATGCTGGTCTAGAAAAGAAGGGAGAATTACAACATAAAACACCCACAGAAAATTCGGTGTAAATATAGAAGATCGTGAGACTTTGAAGACTGAATATATCTTTCAAGAAGAAGATCTCAGAATGCATGACAGAAATGCTATAGGTAATAAATCAATGCAAATGGATTGAAAAGATGGATCCTAATTCTGTCCTGTTTTACCCTTGAGCAACAAGATTTACATTTTTTCATGAACTGTTAACTATAGAAATTAACAAATCAAAAAATACAACCAATTGAGGCAAGGGTTAAAACTTGACTTTAAATCAAAGAAGATAACATCCTTACTAGAGGATTCAGTAATTGAAATCAACCCAGTTGATAAAGGGCGGAAATTAGTGAGTGTGACTGGCGTAATTATCTCTAGCGTAATTTCTCATAATTACCACAAATGTACTCATAATTGTGCATAATTGAATGAGAAATGACCTCCAGCATTTAGAGGCATTATCTTTGTGCAAAATGCACCCTCGTGTCCAGATTGGACCCAAGAATGCATTTTGCGCTAAGAAAAGTGCACTAATGTTACAGGCCAAAAACAGCCGTAGGCAACAGCAGCTCTCTCTCCTTTAGTATGTTGATCCTGTGCTCCTGCGAATTTTGCCTCAAATTACTTTTAATTATTCAAGTTGGTGTCATTGCGTAATTTTAGTACAGAGTATTTCGTAATTACTGCAGTTACTCCAATTTTTCCGACGCAATTACAATTTCACCCAGGCCTTCTGGAAATATAGTTGCCATGATTGAGAAATAATATTATCACAGAAGCATACAGCCAATTTGATAACACTTTTATTTTACAAAAAGGATGCCATCCATAATAGAATAATGCAGTGGTGAAATCAGGATCTCATCTTATGAATGAAAATATACTAAAATATTTAACTGTTCAGTACCTAGTGAAATAACTATCTACATTCTCCATGAGGTCCATAAAGATATTAAGAACCCACCAGGGAAACCCACTGTATAAGCTTATGCAACTCTACAATAAAACAACAGATTATGTGGATCGTTTTCTATCCCCAATGGTTGAAACTTTCAGTTCATATGCAGTTGCAAAATATGCCATGGTCCCATACATAACAAGTAGTCACAATGGACAAATGATCCCTCTATTCATCAGTTTGACATGAAACAGGACTTAAGGTTTGCAGAAAGATAAAAATTGCCAGACATACTTGGAATTTTCTAAAAATGATAGAGATCTGTCCATTAAAGATATTAAAGGACCAGCAGGGAGAACCATTGCATCAGCTTGTGCTTCTTTCTTCTTAAAAATGTCAAATTATGATGATCATTTTCCATCCCCAATAATTAAACTTTTCGGTTCATATGGACAACAAGTGAGTGGCAGAGCTGAGAAGCCACACGCAGGGATCTACGGCTGGTGGTAGACAGGGCTCTTCACCGACCCTGTAATGTGCTAGGTCCTGCGGGCCTGGCGAAACACGCGAGAGGGGTGCCACCGGCGATAGCGGCTGCTCCGCACGGCTTGGTGCCCAGTGGGAATTGAATTGGTGTGGGGCCCTGAGAAACATAATGGGGCGCACTAAGGCCAAACAGCCAGACCCTGCGGTGGACGCTGCACTACAATCTACCGGCTCCGCTGATCCACTCGCCTATTCTAGCAATGAAGTGATACCACCAACGGGGGTTGACCCAAGAGATGCCAAGCTGGATCTGATCCTGTCCGAGATCGGAGCCTCCCGAGAGGCACTGGAAACACGCATGGATGCAATGTCCGTGGGTATGTCTCTTCTGAGGGCTGACCACAATAAGCTGGCTGAAAAGGTGGCTGCACACAAACTGGCGCTCAGTGATTTACTGCCGCAACAGACGGAGCATTCTGCATGCCTCGAAGAACTTATGCGTCAGATCAAGGGACTGCATGACAGAGTAGATGATGCGGAAGGGCGCTCATGCCGAAATAATGTACGCATCCTGGGAATTCCGGAACGCAGCGAGGGATCAAACCCCACACAGTTCGTGGAGGATTGGCTTAAAAACGTAGTGGCACCAACGAGCCTTACTTCGCTATATAGTGTGGAACGCGTTCACAGAGTACCCCCAAGACCTCCCAGACCAGGTGCGCCCCCACGACCTATGATAGCACGCATATTGCATTATAAGGACAGAACCACAATCCTCAGGGCCGCCCTAGAGAACGCCCCGGTGAAATATGAAAACAGAACAATCTCCCTCTACCCAGATTTCACCCCAGCAGTCCAGAAAGCTAGATCGACCTTCCTGGGAGTGAAACGCGCACTGCGTGACCGCAATTTGAAGTATGCACTCCTGTTTCCGGCGCGTCTAAAAATCATGCACGACCATAAAACGTATTTCTTCGACTTCCCAGAGGAGGCGTCAGAATGGATGGAGGTCACGCTTACGCCACAATCCTCTCAGGATCCGCTGTCATCGGCACAGCAGGACCGACCTTCACGTCAGATGCAGTCGACTACACACCAACCAAGACGTGGCCAGGACGACGACATCATCAAACTCACCTAGACACAGGAGCTGGTAGGAACTATCGTAGAGAAAACGATCCTGACAACGTCAGCCCTGGCGGCCCACGACGCCCAGGAACGAATAGAAGTGGATCATTTGATACTCACACGGAGCCTTCTGAATCGGACGTTAGCCTTCAGCTGTTTCCACGGATCCCCGGCGCAGAATGACTTTTGAGTTCACTGACGACAGCAACAAGGTGGTAACATATATTGGTACACGCTGCAGTGGAGCAGCGAGGGGCCCTAGTGGACTGGGGGTTTCTTTGGACTAACAGGGTGCACTTAAGAGACACTAAGTAATTGCTTGCATTTGTGTAAGTGTATTGGAACCAACCCCCCCCCCCCCAAGCAAAGGCATAGTTGCGCTAACTTGGTTCACCCACGTTGGGTACAAATTGTTTGGTCCCCCTATGGTTATGTATGTGGACCTTAGAGTTGGGGAGTTTAAAATAGTTAGGGCACTCAGTTCATGTATAATACAGTTTCACAGAGCACAAGTGATAAGCTGCGAATCCACATTGCCACCTCCTCACAATGACAAGTCAAGTCAAGTCAAGTCATAACATTTATATAGCGCACTACATACCCAGAGGGTTTCAAGGCGCTTAGGAAGGGGAGGAGGATTATTTGTCAAATATCCACGTTTTAAGCTGCTTTCTGAACGCTAGGTGATTCTGGGTGAGGCGAAGGTAAGCGGGGAGTGAGTTCCATGTTTTGGCAGCCAGGTATGAGAAGGATCTGCCTCCCATGGTGGTCTTGTTGATGCGAGGTACAGTGGCGAAGGCTTGGCTGGAAGAGCGAAGTTGGCGGGAGGGGGTGTAGAAGGATAGTCGAGAGTTGAGGCAGTCTGGTCCGATGTCGTAGAGTGATTTGTGTGCGTGGGTAAGCAGTCGGAAAGTAATCCTCTTATTGACGGGTAGCCAGTGGAGGTCTTTAAGGTGACCAGAGATGTGTTCGTTGCGTGGGATGTCTAATATGAGCCTGGCTGAGGCGTTTTGGATTCGTTGTAGTTTCTTCTGGAGTTTAGCGGTGGTACCTGCGTAGAGGGTGTTTCCGTAGTCCAGTCGGCTCGTGACTAGAGCGTGGGTGACTGTTTTCCTTGTTTCGGAGGGGATCCAGCGAAATGTTTTTCTGAGCATGCGAAGGATGTTAAAGCAGGAAGAGGATACGGCGCTGACTTGTCTGTTCATTGAGAGTGAAGAATCCAGGATGACGCCAAGGTTTCGTGCGTGGTCTGTCGGGATGGGTGCATTTCCGAGGGCTTCCGGCCACCAGGAGTCGTCCCATGCAGAGGGGGATTTACCTAAGATGAGGACTTCTGTTTTGTCTGAGTTCAGTTTAAGACGGCTTTGTTTCATCCATTCGGCGACTTCTTTCATTCCTTCGTGTAGGTTAGTTTTGGCGGTGCTGGGGTCATTGGTGAGAGATAGGATCAGTTGAGTGTCATCCACGTAAGAGATGATGTTGAGGTTGTGTTGGCGGGCGATGGCCGCGAGGGGGCTCATGTATACGTTGAAGAGGGTGGGACTGAGTGAGGATTCTTGTGGTACGCCGCAGATGATTTCAGAGGCCTCGGACTTGAATGGTGGGAGGCGGACTCTCTGGGTTCTTCCGGTGAGGAACGAGGTGATCCATTCAAGTGCTTTTCCTTGTATTCCGATGTTACTGAGGCGTTGTAAAAGGTTGCTGTGGCAGACTGTGTCGAAGGCTGCAGAGAGGTCGAGGAGGATGAGGGCGACTGTGTCTCCATTGTCCAGTAGAGTTCGAATGTCGTCTGTTGCTGCGATGAGGGCGGTCTCAGTGCTGTGTTTGGCTCGGAAGCCAGATTGTGAGGGGTCGAGTGATTTGTTGGCTTCGAGGAAGGCGGCGAGCTGGTTGTTGACAGCTTTCTCAATGACTTTGGCCGGGAATGGAAGAAGCGAGATGGGGCGGTAGTTTTTGAGTTCGGTGGGGTCTGCTGTTGGTTTTTTCAGAAGGGCGGTGAGTTCAGCGTGTTTCCAGTCTTCTGGGAAGGTAGCGGAATTGAAGGAGCAGTTGATGACGTCTCGGAGGTGTGGAGCTATGACGGAGTCTGCTTTGTTGAAGATGTGGTGAGGGCATGGGTCTGTGGGGGATCCAGAGTGGATGGAATTCATCAGGCGGATGGTGTCCTCAGTGGAGATTGGGTTCCAGGCGTTAAGGGTGTTAACGGGGGGAGGATGGTCAACTGATGGTAGGGTGGGTTGGCTTCCGGGTTGGTTGTCAAAGCTGTTGTGGATGTCAGCAATCTTGTTGTGGAAAAAAGAGGCTAGGGAATCGCAGAGGGTTTGAGAGGGGGTGATGTCGTTGGAATTGGCCGAGGGGTTGGAAAATTCCTTGACGATGTTGAAAAGTTCCTTGCTGTTGTGGGCGTTGTTGTCAAGTCGATCCTTCAATGCTGTTTTCTTGGCTTTTCGGATCAGTTGGTGGTGAGTACGGATGGCGCTTTTGAAGGCGTCCTTGTTGCTGGTGGATGGGTCTTTTTTCCAGGCCTTTTCAAGGGAGCGGCACAGTTTCTTGGACTTCTTGAGGTCATCGTTGAACCATGAGGCCTTCTTGATGCCAAGTTTGTGTTGACGTTTTTTCAGTGGTGCTAAGGTGTCGGCGGTGTTGGATAACCAAAGGGTGAGGTTGGAGGCGGCTTCGTTGGCGTTAGAAGAGAGGGCTGGGGAGGTTTGAAGGAGCGATGTGAAGATCTGCTCCGTGGTGATTTTGTTCCAGTTTCTTTGTAGAGTTGGTTGGAGGTGGATGATGGGTTTCGGCTTGTTGTAGGTGAAGTGAACGCAGCTGTGGTCAGTCCAGAGGAGATCCGTAGTGTGGCTGAAGGAGACATGGTTGCTGGAGGTGAAGATGGGGTCGAGTGTGTGACCTGCGATGTGGGTGGGGGAAGTGACCAGTTGTTTAAGTCCGAGGTTGGCTAGGTTGTCCAAGAGGGTGGCGGTGTTGCGGTCGTTGATCTTTTCAAGGTGGAAGTTGAGGTCTCCTAGAAGGATGTAGTCTTTGGAGGGGAGCGCGTGTGGGGTGATGAAGTCCGTGATGTCTTCACTGAATTTTGCGCGGGGTCCTGGTGGTCTGTAGAGGAGGGTGCCTCTGAGTGTGGTCTTGGGGTCGATGTGGATCTGGAAGTGAAGGTGTTCGGAGTTAGCGAGGTTGGCGTCAGAGCTGGTTGAGATGCGGATTGATTTCTTATGGACGATAGCGATTCCACCTCCTGTATGGTCGGTGCGGTCCTTGCGTGTGATCTTATAGTCATCAGGGATAGCGATGGCGATGTCAGGGGCGGAGGAAGCGTTCATCCATGTTTCCGTTAGGAAGGCGACGTCAGGAGAGATGGTGTCTAGTAGGTTCCAAAGGTCAATGGCGTGCCTGTGGACCGAGCGGGTGTTGAGAAGGATGCATTCTAGGTGGTTGGGGTCGGGAGTCTGTGGAGTGGGCGTAGCGGTGTAGATGTCGGTGCCGCTAAATTTGCAGGAGAGGCAGGAGAATGGTCCATGGGTGCGTCCAGGAGCGGCTTGGACACAGTTGGGGGCGCGACCGGGGTTAAGGGCTAGGAGGGTTGCGGCATCGTAGGTAACGCGGGGGGGCTGGGTAGCGCGAGGGGCAGGGGAAATGGCGCTGGGCGCGGACGGGCGTAGACGGGCTTACCTTTGGCGCACCTTCGGCGCGGGTTGGGCGCGGTTGCTGCGCGTAAACGCTGCGCGCGGGAACTACTGTCATAGCAGGCACTATATTTTACCTCCCTTAACAGGGTGTTGTAGGACTGGTCAGAGCACAGATGGATCCTAGGGGGAGACTATAATGCGGTTCTAGATGTTTCATTAGATAGGTCTCACCCACCGCTACACACCACTTAAAGTAGAAAGCAGTCAGAGGCATTGGCACATTGGGCGGAGGGCTGGGATCTGCGGGACGCATGGAGATCTAAGCATGCAGGACATAGAGAGTATACCTTCTATTCCCCACCCCACAGACTACATACCAGAATAGATCGTTTTTTTTGTTCCACTGTTCTATTGGGGTCTATTAGCTCGGTAATCCACATGGGGAAGACGCTGTCAGACCACAACCCAGTTGAACTGACCTTACAATGGGGGAGGATTCTGACTCCGACTCCGACCTGGCGTTTACCAAATGAAATGCTGGAGGACCCGGTATTTAGAGCAACTATTTCAGAGGCCATAACCACGTTTTTCAGTGAAAATGCAGGCACGGCTAGTACCAGGCAAATAGAATGGGAGACCTTTAAGGCAACCATACGGGGTGTGACCATAGGCACTAAACTATATATGCGTCAGCATGTGGTGGAAAAACTCACAGGGGTGGAAGGCAAACTAGCAATTTTGGAATGTGAAGCGGCAGGCACGAATGACCAGCTTACGCAACTCAAAGAGGCTCATATACAACATGCGGAGCTACTGGAGGAACTCTGGATAATTGATTATAGGACTTACACCGCTAAACAACATACTCAGGCTGACAGGTCGGGTCCACTGCTGGCACGCATGGTGAGTGCTACACCCATGTATACCCCCATAGTAGAGGTGGAAGATAAGTCGGGTGTATTGACCACCTCCCAACTAGACATAAACACTGCCTTCCAGGGATATTATTCCCATTTATACGGCCCGCACCCACCAATGCAGGACGTGACTTTCGATTCCTTTCTTGAGGATCTACCTATTCCCCAATTTACGCCCGCACAGCAGGATGATCTGGCGCGCCCCATCATGACGGCAGAAATTCGACACGCAATTAAAGCCTTGCCACACAATAAAACCCCCAGGACTGATGGTTTGCCGGCTGAGTTTTATGTTATGTTTATTGATTTATTAGCCCCACAGCTACATCTTTTATATCAAAAATCACTAGCGACTAATGCCCTACCCCCTACGACCCTTCCGGCATTGATAGTCTCCCTCTTAAAATCCGGCAGGGACGGATTACACATACCAAACTACAGGCCGCTGTCGTTATTGAACACGGACTACAAAATACTTATTAAACTCCTAGCCATTAGACTGAACCACTATATCCCGACACTTATTCATACAGATCAGTGCGGTTTCGTGCCGGGGAGGAGTACGGCGCTGAATCTCAGAAGATTAAACCAAATAATGTTGCATGGTGATGCGAGATGTGGCAAGGAGGGTTGTGTATCCTTAGACTTAAAACAAGCATTTGATTCCCTACGCTGGGCTTCGCTGGGCTTATATGTTTGCCGCACTAGCACGCTTTGGTGTGCCGCCTGCATACCTGGCATGGGTGGGCTTATTGTACCTGCACCCAACGGCACGTGTCCGTACCAACAAATGTATTTCCGGACAGTTCGGGATTTATAAAGGGACGAGACAAGGATGCCCATTGTCACTCCTACTTTTCATTCTGGCATTGGAGCCCTTATTGCATAAGCTCCTAATATTAGCTGATTACATCATATTGTATATCAGGGACATGTCGGACGGCCTCGCCCCCATCCCTACCCTTTTTGAGACATTCTGTGAAATATCTGGGCTGACCATAAATGAGACTAAATCCTATGGTTATTATTTTAGTGACAATATAATGGAAGCGCAGATGCAATTCCCACCGCTTAGGTTTCAGATCGCACCTACGACGTTTAAATATTTGGGGATACAAATATACCGTGAACCACGAGACCTCCTAGATGGGAACTTGGGCAAGGCGCTTACAACTCTTAAAACTCAAATTCAATTCTGGACTTCCCTACCGCTGTCAATAGCGGGAAGGATAGCTATTTCCAAAATGGTGGTTACCACGCTTCATATACTTTTTTACGAACCTCCCACTCTTAATACCGGTGAGCACTTTTAAAAGGATGAACACGATGATGATAGACCTCATCTGGGGCTCCCGGAGACGACGCATTAGTCTCACTAAGTTGCAATTACCGGCCTCAAGCGGAGGTATGGGCGTCCCTGATTTAGCAACGTACAATTATGCATGCCAGCTGCAATGGTTAGTTTATTGGCTGGCAGGTTGTAACCTCCATGAGATAGACATGACCATAGATGACAGGAACCGAGGAGCTATCCATAGACTATTGTTACAGGGTGTGCCCCTCCCCATAACTTCACCATTCCTATTGCGCCCCGGAATTAACATTTGGAAATGCGCCATCAGATACACGAACACGAAGACCCCTTATGCACCTACCATACCTCTACTTGGACTGCGCCTCAGATCAGGGACGCTTACTGAGCGTATGCTACAGCCGTGGGACGATGCAGGAGTCACAACTGTAGTTGATTTCTTCGCCGAGGGCAGGTTTATGCCATATGCAGAATTTGTACAAGCACGCCAAACTCCTGAAGCTCTGTTTTTACTACATGCACACATAACACACTACATTGGCACAACATGGGCGAGGGATAGAGTCGAGCCATCTACAAACTCGCTTCTCACTATGCAATACTTACTGGGAAATGGCGGACACCTGACGAAATGGTTGGCATATGGGATAGGCACTGATAGAGCGATTTCCCTGCAACCTACACGGGAAAAGTGGGAGCGGGATGTGGGACGGGAGTTCAGTAACAAGGAATGGGACATAATGCTGAAATTTCCCAAGCGGGTGTCACGGAATCCAAAGTTTAAATTTATATAGTTAATGCTGCTGCACAAACCGTACCTTACCCCGCACCGGCTCCACATGATGTTTCACGGTGCTGCTGACACATGCCCACGGTGCTTGTCACCAGATGCTGGATTACTGCATATGTTATGGTCATGCCCCAGACTGGGTCATTACTGGGAAACGGTACATAAGGTCATGAAAACGATCGCACCCGCAAGACCGTACACCGCCCCGGAATATTGTATACTGGGACTAGGCCCTACTAAGACAAGAAAGAACCCTTCCACAAGGTTTGTAGATCTAGCCCTTCTATTAGCTAAGAGAGCAGTAACCACAAGGTGGAAGTCCACTAGGCCCCCTAAACCGATGGATTGGCATGGAGAGGTGGTACAGTGGGGGAGGGCGGAAGGGGCTGAATTGCAGAGAGAAGAGTACAGGGGGTTACGTAAGAAACACATATCGCTGGAATGGCAGACGTTATTACTTGAATTTGAAGCATTTGTGATCAATGAGTAGTTAGAAGTGCACTGTGTTGCCACTAGGATTACAGTGGTACGGGGCCAAGGAGCAGCAGGTCGGCCCTCCCCCCCATTTGCCCCTCCCCTCCTCCCCCCCTCCCTTCCTCCTCCCTCCCTCCCTCCTCTCCTCCCCTCCCCCCTGCTTCCCGTCCCCCCTCCCCTCTCCTCCCCCTTTTCCCCCATAGTATAATCGCACAATTCTGGGTGTAGTAGTTTTTGAAGGTAATCATGAATAATGACGAAATCGGAGGTGTTGGAAGAGGAAGAAGTTTATGCAATGAATGTGGATACCGCAGGCATATATTGAGTGTACGGATATAGTGAGCTGAGTGCGAGGGGAAGTTGTAGGTGGGGGGTATTGATTTTTATGCATAAAGAAAACTGCATTCCTTCCTTTTTCTCACAGTTTTCATGTGCAGTATGATATATGCAACGTATCTCATTCTAATCTTAAATGCTGTAATACTGTGAAAGGTAATGCAGACCAATAAAGATATTAAAAAAAAAAAGAAAATCTGTTTTATTGGCATTTTTGGTTATATTTTACAGTAAGAACATCATCAATGCAAGCGCAACTGCCTGGGCACGTCAATCAAATATCCATAGACACAGGACCATTACATATTAGGTTCACAATGTCAAGATTGTGCAACTACTGAGACATGGGGTATTCGCCCAAAGTTGGCTGAATCGTGGTGCTCCTGTCCAGATGCAAGCACCGGGACTGTCCATGAAGGTCCGCGCGCTGGACCCTTTCCCGCCAGCAAAGTTCTGGGTAGACCCCTCATCTTGGACTTACAAACAGATGAAGTATTTATAAAACAAGAAGAGAAAACTGTAACTACAGCGGCTAAACCACATTCATACTTCAACCCTCATCCTACCCCCCTTCCCGTCCTCCCCCCGAACCCCCCGTCCCCACCTCCTGCGCACACACCCAGCCCACGACTGCACTTGCGCTTGAAATCCTCTGTGCCCCATCAGAACAGGAATTATACATAGGAAACTATCTCGGCAGGAGAACAGCCCCTGATATGCTCCCACCCTGGTGAGCACCCTCCAAACCCTCCGCGCCACCTGTGTCTCCCTCCCCGTCCGGCAGTTGTAAGGTTTTAAGCATTTGCTCCCAACTCTCTGCTATAAGTTCTTTCCGAAGCCCCAGAGTTTCCTCCCTTCATATGGCGGTCCACTCAGCTCGGGCCCACGCCTGGAGGGAGGAGGTCCAGGACTGTATGCCTGGCGTATCACGCACCTTCCACCTCCTCGTGAGAAGGCGTTTTACTACCACCAGCCCCAAGTCCAGGAAATGGGACGACACCTTATCCCTAGGGCCTCTCCTGAAATGGTGTAAAATGTACTCTGGCCAGTCAAAGGGTATAGTGCGGCCAGTGCATCTACTGACCAGCTCGCTAATTGCACTCCAGTAAGTGCCCAGTCCCGGACAGCTCCACAGGGAATGCAGGAGTCCCACTCCCACCTCATTACACCTGGAGCAGAACGCGTCAGTGCGTCGGAAGTACTTGTTAATCAGATCAGGTGTGAGGCAGGCCCTATGAACAATGGAAAGTTGGATCTGCCGAAATCGCATGTTTCTGGGAATGCGCACCAAGCTTTTAAGGACTCTCTCCCACTCCTTGTCAGTGAGCGGCCTACCCAGGTCTCGCTCCCATTTATCTCTGAGGGGGACTAAGCTAGCTGCCGTAGGTGTCGGCAGCGAAGCAGCAAACCAGAGGACCAGGTGTTTGCCTCTTCCCATGACATGAAGATACTGCATAGTTAAATGAATGCTGTTCAGGCTCTGTTGCTACAACCCCCCATCTGGCAGTCAGCTTCGCTATCAATGAGCGATGCAGTAAGAACCCCCTGGGGGGGAGCCCCTCCTCTGTTACCAGGGTCTCATATACCGCAAGCACCCCATCCTTATAGAGATCGCCAAGTGTCTGGACGTCAGCCTCCCGCCACTCCGTGAGCATGGAGCATGTGAGTACCCCCTCACCACCCAGAGAGCCCTCCAAAGGTATAGCAGGTGCATAGGGAATCACACTACGTGTAAGGAACAAGGCTCTTCGGTAGCACTTATATGCCACTGCCAGCAGACGCGGGGTAGGACGCTCAGGCGCCGCTAACGGGTGAAAAAGCTTAGTTACACGTTCTAGAGAGTATGGCGGCATTGTTGTAGCTGTGTCATCCCTGCCCCTATCGGCTAACCAGAGGGCGATCCATTGTAGCTGCGCAGCCAGGTAGTAGTGCTCAAAGCATGGGGCAGCCAATCCCCCCCTGTCCGTTGGTAGGAATAGCTTCGCCAGCGCCAGCCTCTGTCTAGATGTGCCCCAGATAAGGTCCCGCAGCATCTCATTGAGCATGGAAAAGAAAGAAGCCGGGATAAATAAAGGCAGGTTAACAAAATAGTACAGGAGTCGGGGAGCATAGCCATTTCAGCAAGGGCTACTCTGCCCGTGGTCATCAGCGGGAGCGTGGACCAAAAGCCTATCTGAGACCTGATCTCTGCAACCGCCCTCCCCAGGTTCCCATCGAATAGGTCAGCCGTTTGGTGGTATATCTGGATCCCCAGATATCTAAAGGTGTCTGCTTTCCATTGTACTTGGGTGCCCCCAAGGTGATAGCCCGGGTCCATGGTCCCTTTGCTGAACGCGTAAAGGCAGGATTTGCCCGCATTCACCCGGAGTCCCGAGACATTCGCAAACGTAAATAACAGCTGGGCTAGCTGCTCCGGTATGCATCCCACATCCCTCACAAATACCAACAGGTAATTTGCGTAAAGAGATACCTGATGAATAGCGTCTTCCAGCGGAATACCATCGCCAAGAGTCTGCTGTATGGCCGCAGCCAGGGGTTTGATAGCCAGCGCAAACAGTAGCAGGGACAGGGTGCATTCCTGCCTGGTGCCCCGGCGCACCACCACCGCCCCTGAGATGTAAGGGCCCAGCCGCACTCGAACTACAGGATTCTTGTATAGGAGATCAACCATCTGCAGGAATTCTATGTCAAACCCATAGCGCGCTGGTACCGCCGACAGGTAACCCCACTCCAGGCAGTCGAACGCCTTCTCCAGGTCTAATATCAGACACCCTGCCCTAGGGCGCCCCTGAGTGGCCTCAGCCGCCACTCTGAAATATCTCCTGAGGTTTAAGGACGTGGATATCGCTGGTACAAACCCATTTTGGTCAGAGTGTATTAAGTGAGGGACCACCGGTGCCAGTCGTTCCGCAAGTATCTTAGCGAAGACCTTATAGTCTACGTTGAGCATCGCCAAAGGTCTATATGAACTCAGGGCTGTGGGGTCCTATACGGCTTAGGCAATGAAACCAAGAATGCCTCCCGCATGGAGGGAGGAAACAAGCCCTCCTTTATCACTGTAGTGTACAGCTCGAGAAGTAAGGTTGTGAGGACTTCCCGGTTCGCCTTATAGTATTCGGCAGGCAGGCCATCTGGCCCTGGGGTCTTCCCGGATGCCATAGACTGAATCGCCTCTCCGACTTCTTCCAGCATGAGGAGGGCACCCAGCGTGTCCTTCTGCTCCTCGGAGGCCACGGGTAAAAGAACAGAGTCTAGGAACCTCTCCAGAACATGCCTGGGGACGATACCTTGAGCCCAATATAGTTGCGTATAATGACCAGTCAGGGCACGGTGTATTTCGCGCTGCATATACACCATCTCCCCCTCTGCCGTGCAGAGAGCTCCTATCCGGGCACCACGCCCTTCCCGCTGTATTAACCAGGCCGGTACCCGGCCCGCTCTATCTACCCTAGCATGCGTTCTGGCCGTATGCCCGCATAGTTGTGGCACCTTAACCTCTCCAGAAGGACCACGTGCCTAGCGCGGAGGTCTCCTAGCTTGCGCGAATGCTCCCCTACACCTTCGCCCTCCCGCTCGTATTGTAGGAGCTCAGCCTCCAGATGCATCAGGGAAGCGGAGAGCGCTTTGCGTATATTCCACGTGGCCCCCATCCAGTGCCCCCGGACAGCTACTTTGTGCGTATCCCACTCTACCATGGCGTTACTCGCAGTCCCTTTATTGACCTCAAAGTAGGCAATGATGGCCGTGCCCAGTGAGGAGCGAAACTCCACATACTCCAATGCAGCTGGCTGTAGCCTCCACGTGGGGACAGGTGGGTGGTCCGCCTCCCAATTAAGCTGGAACCACAGGGGGTTATGATCGGAGTGTGTTCTCCCCAGATATTCTGATGTTGCAATAAGTGGGAGCAGGGACTGGGTGCCAACCATCCTATCTAACCAGACATGCTAGTCATGGACTGACGAATAGTAGGAGCAGACTCTGTCTAATGGGTGCTGCACTCGCCATACATCATGTATCTCCCAGTGGGATAGCCAGTTCTGGAACGCTTGCGCATTGGACGCTACCACTGCAGCTAGGTGGGGGGGAAGGATCGGTCTAGGTGCACGTCCAGCACCACATTGAAGTCCCCGCCAAGCAGCCAAGAGAGGCCAGCATATGGGTGGAGGACCTAGTTCAACTGTGTTAGGAAGGAGGGTTGGTCTGTGTTCGGGGCATAAAGTGATCCTAAGAGGACTTCCTGACCATTCAGCTGCCCCCGTACTAGGCAATACCTGCCCCCTTGATCCACCTTTGTTTCTTTGCAAATGAAGGGGACGCCCTCCCTTACCCACACCAGGGTGCCGCGTGCATGCGCTGAAAAGACCGTGCCATAGATTTGCCCCCTACAACGTGTACAGAGCTTATCAAGTTCTGTTTGAGTCATGTGGGTCTCCTGTAAGAGGGCATTCCCAACCTCATGCCGCTGCAAATAGGAAAAGACAGAGTATCGTTTCGATGGAGTGTGCATATCACGGATATTCCAGGTTACTATGTTAGTGTGTGTCATGTGTCTGGACGCGTCGCACCAGCGCGGGGCAGAGGGAACACCTCGGGGGGATCCCCAGAGGTACCATCCGGGGGGGGGGGAGTATCAGTGTGCCGCAACTGAAACAGAACATCAACTAAAAACAGCGCAACTAGTGGGGCGAGTCCCCAAAAGGGGCATACGTCCAAGTCAAGTCAAGTCAAGATTTATATAGCGCGCTACATACCCATAGGGTCTCAAGGCGCTTGAGAAAGGGTGGGGAGTTACTTGTCGAATATCCAAGTTTTGAGTTGCTTTCTGAATGCTAGGTGGTTCTGAGTAAGGCGAAGGTGAGTGGGAAGTGAGTTCCAGGTTTTAGCTGCCAGGTAGGAGAAGGATCTACCACCCATCGTAGTTTTGTTGATGCGAGGTACAATGGCGAGGGCTTGGTTGGAGGATCGTAGTTGACGGGAGGGGGTGTAGAAGGACAGTCGTGTGTTGAGGCACTCGGGTCCAAGTTCGTAAAGTGCTTTGTGTGCGTGGGTTAGGAGGCGGAAAGTAATCCTCTTATTTACGGGGAGCCAGTGGAGGTTTTTCAGGTGACCAGAGATGTGTTCTTTACGCGGGATGTCTAGTATGAGTCTGGCTGATGCGTTCTGGATGCGTTGGAGTTTTTTCTGGAGTTTTGCGGTGGTACCGGCGTAAAGGGTGTTTCCGTAGTCCAGGCGGTTTGTGACCAGTGCGTGGGTGACCATTTTTCTAGTTTCGGTGGGGATCCAGCGAAATGTTTTTTTGAGCTTGCGAAGGATGTTGAAGCAAGATGATGAAACGGCGTTGACTTGTTTGGTCATCGAGAGTGAGGAGTCCAGGATGACGCCCAGGTTCCGTGCGTGGACCGTCGGGATGGGTGCTTTTCCAAGGGCCTCTGGCCACCAAGAGTCATCCCAGGCGGAGGGGGAGGTGCCTAAGATGAGGACTTCTGTTTTGTCCGAGTTCAGTTTCAGACGGCTGTGCTTCATCCACTCGGCTACTTCTTTCATTCCTTCGTGTAAATTGGTTTTGGCGGTGTTAGGGTCTTTGGTGAGTGACAGGATCAGTTGAGTGTCGTCAGCGTAGGAGATGATGTTGAGGTTGTGTTGGTGTGCGATGGTAGTGAGGGGGCTCATGTATACGTTGAAGAGGGTGGGGCTGAGTGACGATCCTTGTGGCACGCCGCAGATGACTTCAGCGCAATAGCTATGGGGGTGCGAGTAATGTCCGCAACCAATCTACACTACGCCCCTATCGCAGACCTCCAGAGCTCTTAAGTGGTGTGTGGTGAAGCACAGGCTGGTCAATCGCGCAGGTCCGGTGCAGGTCACTACCACGAAAGCCCGCGGTTGCAGCATCTACGCGGCGCTTCCTATCCTTTGGCCAGCAAGTCAAGCCTCAGTTATTTAACTGCATTATAGTGGATGACAGAGCAAACGCACTTGGCACATAATGCATTGCAACATCGCACACATAGACATATTAGAAAGACACAAAATGCAGATTATTCAGGGGCATGGGCCTTGCGAGGCTGCCGCATTCCATCATTCAGTCACATGAGCTGCTCAGCCGTTGAGGTGTCACTACTGGCATATTTGAGTCTTTAGAGTACACAGTCGCTAAGTGTCTGGGAATCCAGGCGGGCAATACTGTTCGCTGCTCCTAGGGTCGCCACTGCCTCAAGTGCTTCCTGCCTCTCCATTCTCATTCTCTCCGGACTGGGCGCCACTGGGTCAAGGCCCGTGCCCCGGCGTGCCACCTGCCTTCTGTGCTGCATTGATATCTGCTCCTGCAACCACCTTCCTCCGGGCCTGCAGGTCTTGTCCCCTTCCATTGCCCCATCTCCTCCAGCCAGTCCCAAACATCCAATGGGGCATCGAAAAAGCGTGCACCCTCCTTCGAGACCACACGGAGGTGAGAGGTGAACAACAAGGAATAGGGAATCTGTAGCTCTCGCACCACCATGTAGGTGCTCCTCCGCCTTTGTACTGCTGGTGTATAGTCTGAGAAGAGCATCACCCGACTGTTTCCCACCATGAGATCACCCAGACTCCTGGTTTCGCAGAGCACCACGTCGCGATCACGGTAGTTAAGGAGTTTGAAGAGGAACGGGTGAGGTCTGGGCCCCGGTCGAGGTTTCTGCGCTGGCACTCTGTGCGCTCTCTCTACCGCAAAGTGTGGGGACAGTACCGACCGAGGCAGGAGTTCTCGCAACCAGTTCTCAATGTACTGCTCCGGGTTTTTCCCTTCCTCTCCTTCCAGAAGGCCTACCACCCGGACATTGTTGCGCCGAGAGCACCCTTCCGCGTCCTCTATGCGGTCTTCAAGCACATAAACCCCGTCAATTATGTCCTGAAGTGCTGAAGTGTGGTTTTGCACCACAGGCTGGATCTCTTGGAGCGATTGATTCTGCGTGGCGACCGACTCTGCCAGTTTACGATGGTCAGCATGGAGAGGAGTAAAGTCGGATGTGACTTTATCAATCCAGGCCTCCAGCGTCACTTTAGTTTGCTCCAGGGTGGTGCCGATGCGCTCCACCGCTGCCAGCACAGAATCCATCTTAGCCGCGGGGGTCGCCGCCGGAGGATCCATGCTACCACTCTGGTGCCCAAGGGAAGCACCAAGACCCTCAGCCTTCTGTTGTGGTAAATTAGTTTACCGAATCATTTTTTTGCCATATAATTATCAATACAAGACAGCTCTTTCAAATGAGAGGCAGAGTCAGTGGAATCTGAGTCATACGGGCTTTAATGGATAATCCACGTGGATGGGACATCATGTTCCATCACCACTAAGGTTCAGGAAGGGACATTCAACTTTTTATTAACAGTACACATTATATATAGTAAAACGATACAATTGGATTCAATACAGTAGGCGTAACAGGTGAAAAGAGAGAGATAAGAACACATGTACGTAACAAGAGGCGTGCAAGAAGGCGTACACGTGGGCGTGCACTTGAAATGTCAGAGAAACGTAACATGAAACGTCAAAAGTGGGTGGATGCTTAGTGAAAGTTGCAGAGTCGGCAGAAACTTCTACCCTATATGCGCGCGCAGCTGAGCATGACGTGTAACTGGGGAGAACTGGGGGCTTTGACTTTTGCACGAGTAGAGGAGACTGGTGTCTGGGGTGTCAGAACGACCTGCACCTATAACATATCTGGTATCTCATGTTTGGAGGATGTAGTGTCTGAAGTAAAAGGTCTCTCGGGCAGAGGCCGTTCATCACTGAACGCTAGTGCGTGCAAAGGGATCTTCATGTAGAGTGCGGGGGCCATGGGCCTACCGTGGTAACGGGAGCAGTAAATTACTTGCATGGAGACAGGAAGGCAGGGCCCTTTGCTCTGCAGCCGGGAATATGTTTACCTATTTCACTAGACTGGAATGTGTTTTCGCGGAGGCTGAACAGATAACTGTAGGCAAAATAACGTTTTGGCAGGCAAGCAGGCCGAGCCGGGCACCGCTCGTCTGTGCAGGATGTAAGGTAGAGGTCAGGGATGCATACAGTTTCAGAGACAGGAGAGATGAGGCTCGGGGCCTCGTTTAAGGGCCTAGCTCGACTGGGCCAGGAAACATGGAGAAAACGTGTGCTGAATTCAAAAGTGCACTATGTAAAGACGTTGGCACCATAGCTTTAGAAACCCAATTAACTGGATATTCATGCATGACTGGATAGCTAACAAGTTAAGGATCAACGCAAATCCATATGCGTCTTTCTAGCATGAACAGAACAGAAGTTACACTACATACAAGGAACATGGGTGCATGGATAGGGTGCGAGTGGGGGACACATAGGCTACCTGAAATTTCTATTACCTCACTGTTATCTATTTTGCGACTTGTCTTTTAGCCGGCCCATCACCAGCTGTTGTGATGTAGGCATCCGCGAATGTTTACTGAGTCAGTCGTGCGCAGAGAGCCACAGACTCTCCAATGCCAGGACTCCTCTCAAGCATCCGAGCCAGACCGGCCCCACTGCGATGTCGACAGAGGACAGGAGGGACCCTCCCTGGGGCAGAGTCTGTCGCTGCCAATGGCCGTGCCACGAGTCGTTAGGGCTATTTCTGAGGATGGCGCAGTTGGTAGCCCCACTTCCCCCTACTGCCCCGTGGTTGTCTGCTTTCTCTGCTGTCTCCAGGTGCCAACCCACCTACGTCCCTCCGCCGACAGGTGCTGATCGACGCCCCACCTGGGTCCCCAGTCAGTGTGCCCCTCAGTGCCACAAAGAGGAGCCCAGCACACCCAAGACTTCTTCGACCGTTCAGCTCCCTCTCTATATGCAGGGCAGGACTCGCTTCAGGGGATGTGCCGTTCCAGCCACAGCGATGTCTAAAATGGTGCTCCCTCCAAAATGGTGCCTAGGCCCCAAAGTGTCAAGGCACAGCCACCTACTCCATACCGGCAGGCCTCACCCCAGCACCTCCAGAGAGAGTACACACCACAGGGTCCCTGTCGTTTGCACTAGTGGGCTGCCCCTTCAATCACCACACAAGGTGCAGCGCGGCGTCTCATATCCATGGCATCTGTTGGTGCCCCCATCCAATTCCAGCTCACGAGGGAATCCACCTTAATTTCTCCCCGCCACCGGCACGGCCTTATAGCACAGTTCCAGCCGTATCACCCCTCAACGCCGGCAACACTTGTGGGCCCTATCCCCGCTATGATTTACGCCAAGTTCAGGGCTCGGGCTGCCTCCCAGTCGGCCGGTGTAGCAGGAACAGCCGCTCCTCTCGGCCCCAATCGCACCTCTCCTGCCCGTTGCCGCCTCCGCTCCGAGCCGCGGCTCCGCTCACTCCAGCCTGCAGTAATCGGCATCCTGGCTCCCCCCGCGACCGACTGTGGGCCCAGCAAGGCGCCAACCAGGACGGCTCCCGAGCACCCCGGCGCCTCCGCTGGCCTCTCCTTGTCCGCCTCGGGTCCCGCTCCTCACCAAGTATCACCAGCCTTGCTGCAGCCCGGACGGGCCCACAGGACTCAGCAGGTCCCGCAACCCAGAACTGTGCGGGCCCAGTCTTCAGCAGGTCTCGGGGACTGCCGCCTCCTCTGCCAGCTACGTCCCGCTTCCTAGGCCTGGTCCCCAGGGCTCTCTCACAGGGTCCGCCACAGTCCACCTAGGCCGCAGGCCCCGCTTCCGCCAGGGGTGCACAGCCGCCATCTTGTGCCTGCCTTCCGTCCCGGGCAGTGTCCTTCAGCACCCCGCCGCAGCCGCAGACAGCCCAGGATCGCGGGGCCGATCAACCCCCGGCAGGGCACCACCCAGTTTTTCTTGTCGGGCGCAGGGTCCCAGGGCGAGGACTGGCCCCGTCAGCAACGTTCCGTCGGCACCAAAAGCCTCACCAATGGTTGCCGGGCCCCGGGGCACTTTTCGCACCTTCACCCGTCCGGGCCGCTGAGCTACATTCGGTCCTCTATCTCCGGTGCTGCAGCACCAAACCGGAGACTATCGAGCCCGGCGGGCTCCTCGCTGCACCCCCACACTAGTCCCGCACAGCACGGGTGTAGTAAACACATCAGGAATGGAAATTACAGGAGAAGTAGGGGTCTGTGGACGGAGCACTAGCAGATCGCGTCCACCATGATGGCTGGCTGACCACGCCCCTGGTGCTCCGGTACTTATGACGGCTCCCGGCCATCATAAATTCCGGTGGGCGTGTGCTCATGTCGGCCGGGAGCCGTCAAAACGCCGCCCACTAATTAATTCTTCCGGACAGGCGGGGAAATAACCGCATGTGGGCAGAGCGGCAACGTTCGGACGGCTCCCGGCCGCCATGAGCAGACGTCTACTGTGACTCATGACGACCGGGAGGCGTTATGAGCACCGAAGTAGTTAAACACTACTGAGCTCCCTGTAAGATGCTATTTGTATAACCGATTGTGGTTCGGCTGCACATCACACAGCACAAAATCGAAAGGTACGTACACAGTTATGGCTACCCGACTGAACCAATAGTTTTCTATGATTAAGAGGTTTATTCTCTAAGGCTTGACATATAGTTTTTGTGTTTTGTCTAATCTGTAGTGTCTGCTAAGAAAGCCCGTAAGCCCCGATGATGACCTTGGCAACTAATATTAGGCCCAGAGAAGGTTGAAATGCGTCTGGATAAACATTTGTTGAGGGCACCCCCCCACACAGACCAATGAAAGCCAGAGACATTAATCTGGAGAACTAAAGCCTTGTACACAATCAAGTAAGGGTGGAACATTTTGCCCCATCCACACAGGGTCCCTTAGTTGTACTTATGATACAACATAATGAGGACACTTATGTATCCCCTCTGTTGATGCATTTTATGCTTAACAACACTTTTTTCTCTTATATGGGTATATGTCGACTATGTGAAATGTCATTTATGTGTTTGATTGTTGAGTGGTTTGTCTCACTGTGTTGAATATTAATTAAAAAAATCTTTTTTTTGACATACTATATGTTTACAAGAAAGAACATTCCTTGTTTGCTTATAATATTTGTGTTTCAATCACATCTAATTGGCCATGGTTTGGATGAAATGTATTCAGTATATGTTCCAGTACAGGTACAAATGTGTGATGATCATTTAAATAAGTTTCTAAAGAATATGAAATGTTGTTTTGCAAGACCAGGTGTTGAATGATAACGCAGCCCAAGTAAGTCTTGAACAATTCATGTATAGGGGGGTCTCCTTTTGTGTATTTACTATTTACTGATCCCGCCCCCTACTTCCTTAACATGATCACTCCTCTTCCATGTTTGACATTGTAAGTGTGGGCTCTAGCTCATGAGGGAGTCCCATTTGTTTGGGATTAACTTCCTTCCTCCGCATTATTCTTAGGGGGAAGTACTAGGTATCTCCATGCAGATTCCAACACACCTGGCCATTGCCTGCACATGTTGTATGCTTGTAGCAAAAGCCACACACTAGCATGCCGGAGCCCAAATCCCTTAGCTTCAGAAAAGAATACATAGAAGAACTACTAAAATGACCTACTACCCTAAATATAGGTACAAACACAGAGTATTGCCCAACAATCTGAGGTAGAACCAATCACAAGACTAAAGAAAAAACTAATTAGAACATCATTACATGGTGAGGTCCTACTAGAACGTATAAGAGAAGGAACAATACTCTTAGGACTACTAGTAAAAAATGTCCTTTTTTATCTTTATTGACGACCCAGAATACACTGTCGATTTTAGCCACATTGGAACAAAGTGCTCTCAAGACTGGATGTTCCTGTTCATTAAAGCAGCAGAGAGACCAAGGGCTAGATGTAGGTAAACTTCATTTACCGATTCTAAAATACCAAATTTTACTGATTCGGTATTTTGGAATCGGTGAATGCTATGTAGGTAATTACTCGGTAAGTATTACGGAATCGGTACTATTCGGAATTTACTGAATCGGTAAATACCGATTCGGTAATTCCCATTCATTCCTATGGGCCTGTCGACCCATAAGAATGAATGGGAATTACCGAATCGGTATTTACTGATTCAGTAAAAGGGGGGAAACATTCAAGGGTGGCAGGGTGTCACTTTGACACCCTGTTGCACCCCTGAATTGTGCATGGGTGCACATGTGGCACACATACATGCCCTAAGGGCATGTATGTCTGCCACATGGCACAGTTATTAAATGCAAAAAATTGCTTTTTTTAGGGTTTTCGTAATTTACCACCAACTTGTAGTTGGTGGTAAATAACGAATCCTTACAGGTGAAATGCACTCACTTGGGTACTTCCATCCCAAATGCCTAATACCGGTCGGTAAGGGCTGAAATTCGGTAATTACGGCAGTTAACGACCGGTATTAGGGTTCCTACATCTGGCCCTTAGTGAAACAGAACTTGAACGTATCAAAGAACCAGAGGAAGCCCTCCTAAATATTATGTGACCATAGAAGACACTAGAGCCCTGCTAAACAACATAAAAAAAGAACTTGCTGTATTTAAGAAAAACACAGAAGATTTCAATTACACCAAATTGCATTGGTATCATAAACTTTTATCTGCGAAAGGTTACCCATAGCTGGATAAGGACTTGTAGAAACAACAGGACAAAGCTCAAGCATTAACCCAGTTCCAATGACAAAGCAAGAGGAAGTTCATCTCATTCTCAGACAGCTCTTCCAACTCCGATAGCTTCAGCGAATCAGAACCATCCACCAGTGTTGCCCTAAACCAACAGGGAACTATTTTTAGTTTGAAGTTGAGGAAGGGGACGTGGAAGAAACTGAGGCAGAAGATGGTTCAACCAGAATCAGAACTCAGGAGAAATCGCCACGAGACGGCAAACGTACAGATGAGGGTTCCGGAACGAATCCCCATATACAACTTATCCAAAAGACAACTTGACCCTGAAGAAACAAGGCTTCTTAGCAAAGATCTGTCCTTTGTTCCAACTACCTGGCCAGACTTCATGCAAATAAGATCACAAGCACTACAATTCTTCCGAAAAATGCAGTTGAAAGTCTTTTTTTCAAACCAGATGACACCACAAGAAAGACATTTCTCTGGATTAAAGGGTCCATCTAGCTTTCATCCACCTACTTTAAATAAGCCTATAGACCTATAAACGTTAAAAAGAAAGGTACTGAGGGACATCGATACCATGAAGAAGAAGGGGAAACATACCAGACATAAAACAGTGCGGTCCTGAGATTGAAATCCTGCAAGGAGATAATCATCAAGCAGGCAGATAAAGTTGGAGTAATAGTTATTATGGACAAGAAATACTAAGGAAACTTGGGAATGAGGACCACTACAAACAGATACCAGATGACCTCCCACCTATGATCACAAGAAAGATCACTGAGTTCAAGATCTGAAGAGTAGCTATCTAAACAAGAGGCAGGTTACTTATGCAACAAAAACGCTCATACACCTCTCAGAAACAAAGAGTCAGAATCACAATTCTCTTTAGTCCCTCTCAGAATCAAAGAGTCAGAATCACAATTCTCTTCAGAATCAAAGAGTCAGAATCGCAATTCTCTTTAGTCCCTCTCAGTATCAAAGAGTCAAAATCACAATTCTCTTTAGTCCCTCTCAGAATCAAAGAGTCAGAATCACAATTCTCTTTAGTCCCTCTCAGAATCAAAGAGTCAGAATCACAATTCTCTTTAGTCCCTCTCAGAATCAAAGAGTCAGAATCACAATTCTCTTTAGTCCCTCTCAGAATCAAAGAGTCAGAATCACAATTCTCTTTAGTCCCTCTCAGAATCAAAGAGTCAGAATCACAATTCTCTTTAGTCCCTCTCAGAATCAAAAAGTCAGAATCACAATTCTCTTTAGTCTCTGTAGCCATAAAACGATGCAAGATATGTGCAAAATAGCAATGAAATACATACAAATTATTAAAAGGACGTAGATAGAGTACATAAAATCATCAAGTTTGGTAATATTATTGACAAAAAAGCTAAATAAAACAGGATGGGAGAAACAAAACAAAATTTAAATCACTCTACTAAAATTAATCTAAAAACATTGACCTCCTGAAGCAGACTGAAGATTTAAGAAACAGAATCATATTTCCACACGTTATGCCATCTGGTAATGGCAGTAAAATATGGTATGCTTGCATACAAAGCCTAAGAATCCTAAGCCTCAAAAATGGTTTGAGGAATATTTTGGTAAACATTTTGTAGTATTCGCAAAAGAAGAGAAAATTTACAATAGTTTGCTTATGCAAGTTACTACATGGGCATTCTCTAGAGTCGAGCTTCGGTTGGTATCCTGCCGGAAAACAAAGACAATATTTTGCTGTGCCCGCCCAGAAGCCAAACAATAAAAGCCTGTTGCAACTCTTATTGGTATTCTGTAAATAGTTGGTAGAAATAGCCCCGGGATTAAGATATAAATAATACTTAAGACTTAATTTTTGTCTTTCAGCCCTCAAACTCTCGTTAGCTCGCTCTAGCAGCAGATCTTGCACTTGCTCTCTAACTGAGGCTGCCCGCGGCGTCTATCTAAAAGCATGTCAGCCAATCCAATGGCTTTCTTGACATACGCTATCCAGGGGATGAGAAGAACCTCATCACATATTAAACAGTCTAGAAGGAGCTATCAAGTTAGTTTAGCTTCTTTTGAGTTCCCGCTAGATAGCCACAGGAGAATTGGCTGGCTACGAATAACGAATAACGAAGTCTAATCCTAGTTCAGTGTGGTAGAGGTTGACACAGGGACTGACAGTACTCTCCAGCAGAATCAGTTTTCCTCCCTTTGAAGGGGAGTGAAATCACCCAGCCACATATGCCTGCCCCATAGGTTGCTATGGGAACACATTCTGCTGAATATATTTGCAAGAGGGGTGTAAGCGCCCTCTCTACCTTGGGTGACAGGAGACTTAATGGAGAGCTAACAGCCCTCTGATTATCTGAATACCAGTTGCTCAGTGTCAACCGGACCTCTTCAGTGGCATTTGGTATATTCACTCCCGCTGATATTTGGAATGTTAGGGAAATACGTGGAAGCGTATACGGTTTTCCTGACTGGTGGCTGTAGGTATGCCATAAGGGGACAACCACCAGGTATCAAGCTGTTAAGTCACAGTGTGGCAAGGAATGACCCTCAGCCCTGAAGAAGTTGCTGATAAGTATTAATAGGCAATGAAACATGTTGGCTTCATATAACAAAAGATGAAGTATAACAGTAGCTCTTTGTTTTTAATGTGAGCAGAACACAGCAGTGAATGAAGTTGGAAATAGTGCTAGTCTTTGTTTAGCTCGTTTTTAGTGGGTTAGAGCTAGGCAATTGATGTTGGTGGCTCTGACTCTGGGGTTAGGTTTTTTTCACCAATTTAGTTGGGCACATTTGTTTCACATTGATTTTGATTTAAGTAACAAGGCTACCGATGAAGATAAGTGGAACACACTGATGAGTACCTATCAGTAGTTCCCTGGTGGTTGTTTACGTGACGTACCTTCCCACTTTCCACACACTTTTTATTATGATTGGGTGGTAGGAATTTGTGGCCAGGAAACATACATTGGATATGTTCTGGAGAGATAGACACAGACTAGACGGTTTTTAAAGGAAGGGGATAGGAACACCCTGAAAGTACAGTAAAGTGTCGCTAGTACTGGAAGTATTCTCACCATTGAGGGAGGCGGGCGATGTTCAAGATGTTTTATCCTCAAGATATAAAGCAGGTTTTTTGTAAAAAAATTAAAAAAAAAACTTTTCCTGACTTGCCTGGGGAATGTTAAGTAGGGACGTCATGTTAGTGGTAGAGCAGGGACAGACAAATGCTTTTTACTTACAAACCTTCAATGAAGTCTGATTTGGATGTAGGGGCACTTATACGCCTGTATCCTGGTTCTGGAATTCATCATTCTTTGTATCCTCCAGAAGTTCAACTTCTCTCGTGGGTTTGGCTTTGCATTAGTCCCGATGTATTTCTCTAACCTCATTTTGAGGTGCTTGTATGTCCAGTTATTTTTGGTTTTGTAATAAACCCAGGACATTTAGAACCTGGAGTCTGTGATTCTTCAGGGTCATAAAGCATTGGGGATTTGATCTGATTTGAAAGTTGTTTCTCCCCTCCATACTTCCAGGCAGACACCGACGGTCCATTGGCCGAGGTTTCTAGAATAAATAATCAAAGAGAACCCAGCCCCTTCATGAGTTTGACAGACTACTCCATCCACAGAACAGAAACGTACATCAAACTAGCAATGTTTTTTAATTTTCTAAAAGAAAATCCTCAAAAGAGATCTTCCTATTCAAAACAAAAGAAACATTGACCACCTCTCCATTTAAAAGTTTCCACTGAACCTTAAAGCCATGTTTTCAATGCAGTAATGGGCAGTGAAAACTGGCATTGTGGCTGCCAAATCTAAATATAACAGGCGAACACATGGCTAAACCGCCGATGGAGGTGTATGTGGGTAGCCGAGACGAAGTAGTCTCCGCTGTTTATACATGAAACATCTACCCAACTCGGACCTTCAGGTTGGTGGAACGGGTACTCTGTTGCAACATTGCGACAGTACCCTTTCTGTCAACATCTAGATCGTGCAAAAAGAACAATTGATGGACAGAATGCAGAAACATGTCATACATTCACCCCAGTACAGAGATATGGGTCTACAGCCATCGTTATTTTGCTCCCCATGCATTTCCAGTTTGAACACAGCCATATGCAAATCAGTCTTTTCCATGCACCCAAGGGGAACAGTCCAGCCCAAACTGCCAGGCTAGGGCCTCCCTGGACTGGAAGCATCCTAGAACCGGTTTCAGGGTTTCACCCCTCATCAGCTAGGATAGCTTGATTACAGTATCATGGAGAGCACTGGACCCACGTCTGGGAAATACCCGTCCCACTCGGGGTGACAAATGCAAAAAAAACAATTGATGGACAGAATGCAGAACAATTTCATACATTCACCCCAGTACCGAGATTTGGGCCTAAATCCATTGTTTTTTTGTCCCCCATGCCATTCCAGTTTGAGCCCAGCCAAATGCAGTTTTGACCCAGACGTGGGTCCAGGGCTCACTGTGCCACTGGGATCAAGGTATCCTGGCAGATGAGGAGTAAACCACGAAACTGGTCCTACGATGCTTGTTTTCGGTCCATGGAGGACCTGGCTTGGCAGTTTAGGCTGAACTGTTCCCAAGAAGCACAGGGTCCAGACTGATTTGCATATGGCCAGGTCTAAACTGGAGATGCATGGTGAACAAAAGAATTATGGATTTAACCCTGATCTCTTGACTGGGGGGAATCTTTTGCTTTATTCTGCATTCCGTCCATCAATTGTTTATCTTTTGCTTCCTTGCCCTAAGTGCGACGGGTATGCCCAGACGTGGGTCCCAGGCTCACTGTGCCACTGGAATCAAGTTATCCTTGCTGATGAGGGGTGAAACCCCAAAACCTGTCCTAGGATGCTTGCTTCCGGTATAGGGAGGACCCAGCTTGGCAGTTTAGGCTGGACTGTTCCCATTGGGCGCAGGGTCAAGACTGATTTGCATATGGCTGGGTCCAAAGTGGGGTGGTGAAGGGAGCTAAAGAACGATGATGGATGCAGCAGCAGCCATCAGAAAAGAGTTGATCATCAAACAGAAATACCCCTAACTCCATCACTTTGCTTGTAAGAATGTCCATCCTCTTCACACAGGAGTTATATTCTGTGTCTGGTCTGCTGTTCAATCAAGTTGAACCACCTACCATTAATCCAGTTTTTAAAGTAAATATTTCCCGCCCATTGCTTAATTATGTTGACCTGAGAGTCTTTGAAAAGGTTATGGTACAAGATGAAGACCAGCTGGGCTGTTTGGCATCCCCCTACTCACCTCCCTGGACTGGAAAAAAGCATCCTAGGACCGGCTTCAGGGTAACACCCCTCATCAGCCAGGCTAGCTTGAATCTAGTGCCAAAGTCAGCAAGGGACCCACGTCTGGGCACACCTAGCCAACTGAGGGCAAACAAAGCGAACACAAGGGGATGATGTACGAAGTGCTGAAACTTCTCAGACACCCACCACCAGTCACAGATCTGGGTTGAATCCATCATCGTTCTTTAGCTCACTTCACCACCCTAATTAACACCCAGCCATATGCAAATCAGTCTTGACCCCTGAGGACAGAAATGTTTTTAAAACCATGAAATCATTGATTTGTCTCCCTCGGTGCCATTAGTTTCTTGAAGCAGAGGTGCAACCCATCACTTTTAGTGACGTTCTGGTGGAGATATCCCCTTCTCCTTATTTACATGGTGATGTTAAGCCTCTTAACATGACTTAACACCACCTTGTGAATAAGGCCTCTTTTCACGCTTCACTTAGTGTGAAAGGAGCGTGCAATGGGTGTTGCAGTGGGCCTCACAACACCCATTGTTTTTTGACACTGCCCCATGTTTACAAGGATCAGCATGGGGCAGCGCCAAAAACTAAGGCCAAAAACTAAGGCCAGGTAAAACCTGGTCTTAGGATGGCAATACGAGGATACATTTTTAATTTCTCTTTTATTTTGCTTTTCCTATGTGTGGTGCATTCTGCAGCACACATTGAAATAGCAAATCACCTTTAAAAAATAGTATCCCTTCCTGCACACAAACAATCACCGCTGCAGCGCAGGCACGCTTGCAACATGGTGCAAGGGTGCCTGCGCTGGCGCCAGGCGGCTTTTTTAAAGGAAGGGGAAATGCAGGGCTGCAGCGTATTTTTGTAAATACGGCGCATCCAAATGTTGAAGAGCGCTGTTGCTAATTTTAGAGTAACACGGCGCTCCGACGTTTTATTGTAAATATCCTCCACAGTGTCTAAGGTAGGCTCTAATGATTGTTTTCTACTCTATGAGCATGAGCTTGCTGAGGGCAGCCATCTTTGAATGTCTGAGCTCAGTTCCAGGAAGTCAACAGAGCACTGTGCCAGCCATTTCGGCCATTTTGCATTCATTGCAACTTTGAAGCCTCTTTCAAGAGGATGGGGCGGGGCGCTGGATGGCGCGCTTGAGAGTAGCGTGGCCACGCGTAGTGGTACTTCAAAGGCTTGAATAAATGCTGCTTTCTAATATTCTGAAGAATGCATCATTTTGTGGCCATAAATCTTCAAAATCATGGGACGTGGGTAGCAGTAAATAGGGGTTTGGAAAGAAGCCCGCCTTGAGGGACAAGAGCTGTCTCCTCACCCCCTCGGCTCCGAGGCGGTAAGCGATGGCATGGAGAAGGAACTCTATTTATCTGCCCATACACTAAAGTAATTGTGGATTTCAGCAGAAAAGAACAGCGATACTTAATGATAGCAATAGAACTTTTTCTCGGAATGTATTCCCGCCGCGGCGAGAGCGTTCTAATCTGCTGGGGTCCACGCCGGCAGAACAAATTGCATTCGTAAAACGGATGCGCTTAGGCAACAATTTCCAGGCAGGAAAGATGGCCATTTTGTGTATTTAAATGCTCCATCTTTGGCAGAGTATTTTGAATTTGAATGTGTCCCATTATGTAAGCCCCGGTGAATAATTGGCGATATTGCACAAAGAAACTCGGGATTACATCCGAGGTCTCCTCAGCTCCTTCTTTTTGAAGTCAGTTATCGATTTCAGTTCAATGCAAACAATGAATGTGATTGTATAATCCATGACATATAGAACTGAACGTGGTGCCCTTTGAAAAACAGAATGGTGACCATTGATTAAAAAAAAGTCTGTGTATTTAGGCAGGGAACGTTTTTTACTTATTTCTTAATGCGCAGAACTAGGTTTAATCTTGACTTTTTACTTATTTATACATTTGTTTAGTTTTAATTTATTTTATTTTTGTTTTGTTCTGTTTTATTTTGTTTTATTTTATATCACTTTGGATTTACTTAAACAATTGCATGCCAGTAGTACCCTCAGCCAGGACAGTACTAGTCATGGCATTCATCGGGCATTTCCCCAGAGGCTGTTTTTCCCCCAGTGGGGAACATTGTGGCAAAGGATGGACCTGGGGATGAGTTTGAGGTAGAAAGTGCTTTGAGAAAGCACCGGCCAGCGTTGACTGAAGCATTAGGAGCATCAGGTGCAGAGCGCGTGGCAGCAGTCCGGGTAGATCCCGATGGAATCGAGTGATGTGCCTCTGAAACTTCTATGGAAACTGCCTGAGTAATAACTGTTTGACTGTGCAGCTTGGTGAACGAGCTTCAGTAGCCAAGCATTGGCGTGCACATGATTATCACCCGAATTTTCTATGCCTTTGCAAAAGTAACAGAGATCTTACTAATCAAGTATCTATTGCAAAATCATTTTCAAATGCACAATAGTAGCTTTACAAAGTATTGTGCAATATAGAAGGTACCAGGGCAAATAGAACCTACTATGAGCAGCAAGCAGCAGGCTAGCCTGTAAACCCAAGCAATATGGCCCCCTTGAACACCTTTTCAGTAATAACAAGATTGCTCCAACTGTGTGTTGGAAATGACCCTTTCTGAAGGGTCACACCCAAAGTTTTGCCTCCCTCCTCCCCTTTTTGCTGAATATGTTTTTGTTGGCTTTAAACTCTTCCGTACTGATGACGAGCTCAGCTCGTCATGCAGCACGGTGGCGCTGTGCTGATGACGAGCTGAGCCTGTCATGACCTCCACAAAACGCCCACGCGGGGATAATTTCCCCGCTGTGCTGGGCGTTCTATTGAGTGTGCGTGGCCAAGCTCTTCATCAGCACCGCGGCGCAGCACGCGGCCCCCCCCCCCTCCGCGCTGCGAGGGAATTAACCTCGCAGCGATGGGGTTAAAACTCTGGATACTTTGCTACTGCTAAACCAGTGCTAAGATGATTGTACTCCCTTGTTAAAACATGGTAGAATGGGTTTATTCAATTTACTTATAAGTCCCTAGTAAAGTGGTACTTCATGTGCCTAGGGCCTGTAAATTAAATGCTACCAGTGGGTATGCAGCACTGATTGTAGCACCCAGGCCCAAACCATCCTTTTTAATTCCTACAAGTCACCTCTAGGGTAGGCTCTGGACAGCCCAGATGGCAGGGCGCAATGTATTTTAAAAGTAGGACATGCACTTTTAAGTTTTACATGTCCTGATAGTAAAAAACTCTTACATATGTTTTTCTCTATTGCAAGAGCTACCTCTGTCATAGGATAACATTGGGATTACTGTATTACATTTAATACGCAGAAATTCCAAATGAGAAGATATACCTGATTCGTGATTGGAGTCTCTGGAATCCTAATAAACTCTTAATTTACGGTTAAGTTGGATTTTAAACTACAATTCTGAAAATGTCACTTTTAAAAAGTAGTATGTTCGTGCCTTAGCCATTTGGTGCCTGCCTGCCTCTGATCACATGACTGGGTGAAGTTAGCAGTTGAGCTTTGTGCATTTCACCTAGACAGTCACACACAATGGAAGATATGGTGTGACTTGATGGGCCATCACTGGCAGGATGGGAGGGAGGAGCTGGATCCAGTCTCAGTTAAACTTGAATAGGCTCTGTTCTGTTCCCACAAAAAAGGGCTGCATACCCCATGTAGATAGTACAGGGCTAGCCAGGCAGGGCATCTGTGCACTTCAAAGACTTGTCTTTAAAATCTCCATCACTTCAAAGGCACTGCTGGGTATAAGAACTGGACCTCAGAGACCACCACTTCAGTACACTTCTGGACCTGTTGATTCTCTGCCAGGAAGAAGGACTTCTGTGTTGCTGAAATGACTGCCTCTCTGCTGAACTTCTACTCTGTTGGACTCCTGCTTTACTGTGCTGACCTGCTGCCTGCTGCCCTCATTCTTGGGTGAGAAGGACTGAGCGTGCATCACTTGAACCCAGAGTAACTCCAAGGGCCAGTTGGCTGGCCTCCTGATCTGAAGCCTCAGGGACATTAAAGACTTCCAACCACCTTGCATCGGCACCTGGACTCTGCCACCTGTGAGCCTACCCTGCCAAGTGGTGCCAACCGAGTTGTGGCCACTTGGAAGTGCGCCTAAGGTGCTTCCCGGCAGAACCAATGCATCTTCTCTGCTGAGCGGCGCATCCTCCAGCCGAATCGATTAAACTCCTCGGCTGAACAACGCATCCTTGAGTGGTACTGAAGTATCGCTGCTGTTGCGTGGATTGGGCCCGGTGCACTAGATCTGCATCACCCTTGCATCTTCGGAATTGGCTCATCGGTGCTGGCGTGGTGCATCTCCGAATCAGGTTCTCGTATCCCTCATTAACAGCCGTTCCTCTGAATCGATACATCGCCTCAGCTGTGTACCGCATCCTCAAAGCCCGGACTTCGCATGGCAAGCCCCGTCGATGGGATCATCAACGACGATGCACAGGACCATGCACCACAACCTTGCTGTATCTTGGAACCGATGCATTGTTTCGACTGAGCGACGCTTCTTGCCTCTGATACACGCAACGCTCCGTGACCAGGATTTAAGGTACTTTGGTTCAGAGGACCCAACTAGGTCCCTATATCCGGCCCATGCTCCATTATGGTTGGCCTGAACATTTGACTTTGTCCTAGTCCGGCACAAACAGATATCCCAAATAGCGCTTTTGTCACCTAAAAACTTTGTAATTCAATATCTCAAGTTCTACTTATTGGATTTTTGACGTTTTGGTCTTGTTTACATTATTAAAATCCATACTACAATTCTAAACCTGGTGTGGGGTATTTTTGTGTGGTTGTTTTATTGTTTTACTGTTTGAAATGTTGTACAAATACTTTACACATTGCCTTCAAGTTAAGCCTGATGGCTTTCTATCAAGATACCAGAGGGTAAAGGTTAATTTGGGTTTTGCTTGTGCTCTACCTTGACTTGAATTGTAGTGGGTACTTGACCAGGGCTCACACCGCAGTCAACCAACAACCCAATTTCTAACACTGGCAATTAATATTTTACACTTCAGCCTAGATTTACTAGGAGTTGCCTGGAACAAGTGTGGCAAAGCATAGTTTTGCACTGCACATATTGGGCCATATGTAGGTAAATTCCAAATACCGACTCCGTAATACCGATTCATACCGAATCGGTATTAAGAATGAGGTAAACGTGATGTAGGTAAATATTCGTTAAACATTACCGATTCGTTCCTAATCGGTATTAAATACCGATTGTGACCAGATCGGTAATAAAAATGCATACCGAAAGGCTAATACCGATTCGATGTTACCGAATCCACACCCAAAATCGGAAATACCGAATCGGTAATTCGAAAAACAGCGTTTTGGTGAATCAGCCAATCCTGATACACCCATTTACTTCCCAAACAGGAAGTTGCCACACCCAGCCAGGTGCACAGGGCCTGGAGCTCACTGTGAGGCAGACAGGCAGGCAGGAGAGCTGAGGAGGCAGCAGCAACATAGACCAGAAAAAGAAAAGAGAAGAAAAACAGAACAAGCATTGCAATGGCAAGCCAGGACAAGGAGAAGGAGGGAGGTGATAGAAAAAGAAAACTCAAGTTCAGCGACAAGGAGCTTGAGATCCTGATTGAGGAAGTCACCCAAGTGTACCACAAGCTGTTTGGAGCCCAGTCCCACCAAGTGCCAGACGCACAGAAGAGGCAAATATGGAGTGGCATTCGGGACAAGATCAATGCATAGGTGTGACCCTGCGCACCATAGAGGACATCAGAAAGAGGTGGTACGACCTCAGAAAAACTGCAAAACAGAGGATGGCAGAGAGACATAGGCTGGCAGGGAAAACTGGAGGAGGAAAAAATCGAGCCCCAGTACCAACACCACTGGAACAGATGGTGGAGTCCACCATCCAGCGGGAGAGTGTGAGTGGCATAGGAGACGCAGACAGCTCCGCCAGAGCAGCTAGAAAACAAGGTAAGAAGCATTCCCAGCATGCTGCCCTAACCCCTCCCAAACCCCAACCCCCATAGTGGTAAAAGTGCTCCCACTCCACACCATGTCTTACTGCTTACCTGCAATGCATACTGGGAGATGTAGTCAGTGTGAAATCATGATCAGGACTGTCAGGGCAGCTAACACAATAGCATGGTAACATAATTGGACAGGTCAGGATAACCACTGTGCACTGTTGGCATGTACTTTAATGCAATGGCATTGCAGACAGAGCATTGAGAAAATTTACATTTGTGTCATTTCAGGCGAGTCATCTCGCAGTGCAGCTGAGGGCAGCAGAGGCAGGTCAGCCAGGCCAGAGGGGAGTGAACACGATGAAGACAGCATGGCTGCAGGGAACACCAGCTCTGCGCCATCGCAGCCAGCCAATCGTTCACCACAGACATCACCACAGCGCCAGGGAGGGCCGCAATCCCCTCTCACTCAGTCACCATTGCGACGTTCACCTACACCACCACCACCACCATCACCACCACCACCACAACCACAGTCAGGCAGGAGGCATGCCGTGATCACCCTCCAGCAGATGGAGGAGTCGGAGGAGGAGGGCAGCCAGCGCCAACAAAGTCCCATTGTAGAGAGATCCAACAGGGAGCGGGCTGGTTCAGCATCCGAGGGTGCGAACATCTCATCACGACGCCGCAGGGCAAGGCCGGTCAGTCCAGTGGAATATGAGCAGGGTGGCAGTGTGTTTGCTGGACTGGAAGGAAAGATGCTGAAGGTCCAGCGCCTGCAATGGAGGGAGATGAAGTCGTTACACAGGGAGGTGGCAGACATTAACAGACATATGCACAAGATGGAGGAGGGTATCAGTGCCATGGGGGAGAATATGTCTGCAGGGATGGAGAGGGTAGCAACCTCGGTGGACAACCTGTGCAGCCAGCTGGAGCAGGACCGTGTTGGCATGCGCCGACTGAGAGTGAGACTCCAAGACTATACTTCGTCGGTGAACCAGCTGGCCAGTACGACAGCACTGATGTGTCGCCGGTCCATCGCCATGCAGGAGAAGATGTCGCATTGCAGCAGGGATGTGGCCAGGGGGATGGTGTCCATGACCTCAGTGCTAGAGCTCATGCAGAATGCTAATACCTCAAACATGGAAGGGGGGGGGGACAGTGAGGAGGCTTCCAGCCGCGGTAGCGTCACACCCTCACCCACCGAGTGCAGGAGGCGTAGTGGACGTACTGTCCCAGCACAGGAACGGTCCAACTCACAAGTCAGTGTGGATGGGGAACATGCACGTGCAGCACGGGGACGCAAGAAGTGAAGGACTCTGGCTGTCCACATGCATGTGATGGGTGATGTAACCCATGTCCAATTGGACATTGCTCAGAATGCTGTAGGTGTGCCAAATAAACACCTGTACATGTAATTGGAAATGCCTCAGTGTCGTTACTCACTCAGAAGTAGTGTGATGTTATCTCTGCCCGTCTATGTCTCCCATCATGTTCAATTGCAGCACCAGCCGCGCTGGGCTCTGGCTGAGGGTTGTCCTCGTCTTCGTCCTCTGACTCAGTCAGTTCCACTGCAGTTCCTTTTTTCGTGGCCAGATTGTGTAGCATTGCACACGTAGCAATAATCTTGCAACATTTTAAGGGGCTGTACAGACGCGCACCTCCTGTTTTGTGGAGGCAACGGAATCTGCTTTTGAGCATACCAAAAGTGCGCTCCACCACGTTGCGGGTGCTCCTATGTGCCACATTGTATCTCCTCTCCCTTCGGGTGGTTGGGTTCAGATATGGTGTGAGGAGATATGGCCGGAGGGCATATGCGCTGTCACCTATGAAGAGAAGTAAGTGGCATTGATTGGTGTGACCAACAGCTTGTGGCAGGGTGTACATCAGGGTGTGTGACATTTACTTACCTAGTATGTGTCCGTCGGCAAATTCACCAGCAAGCAGACGTGTATGTATGCCACTGTTCCTGAAGATGTAAGCATCGTGGGTACTCCCGGGGTATTTGGCCACAATGTCTGTGATAATGTGTTTGGCATTGCAGATCACCTGCACATTGATTGAGTGGGTGGATTTGCGGTTCCTGTAAATGTATTCACTTGCTGCAGGTGGGCAGATGGGAATGTGGGTCCCATCGATGCAGCCGATCACGTGGGGGAAGTGGGCAATTTGATAGAACTCCAGCTTGGTTCTCTGCAGCTCCACCTGCGTACTGGGGAAGGATATGTAATGTTCCATTCTGTCCATCATGGCGTCTAGGAAGGTGTTGAAGATCCGGGAGAGGCAGCTCTGTGATACTCCACCCACTGCTGCTATCACACCCTGGAAACTTCCTGATGCTAGCAGGTGCAGGCAGCAGAGTACTTGGACATGGGGGGGGATTGCGTGGGCCCTTGGTGTCTGATGCTCCAGATAGGGTGTTAGGTCCCGTATTAGCTCCAGGATGGTGTCTGGGTGCAATCTGTATCTCTCGTGTATTTCAGCGTCTGTCAACTGGAACAGAGTGATGCGTACTCTGTACACCTGCTCCTCACGTCTCCAGATCCTCATTCCTGCTGCTCCCAGCCGTAGGCGCCTTGCTATGAGATAGAGGCCTGCCATTGTGGTCATACAGATGCATTTTGGGTGTGTTTATATAGACTCCTCCTGATTACCACATGCTCCAGAAACGTGGTAATTAGCGAATCGTTATCACCGATTTTGGCCAAATTCGGTAATACCGGGGTTTGCTACATAGCATATTTGGGGGTTTTACCGATTCGTTTCTACCGATTCGGATCTCATTGTTTCGGTAATTCCGATTCGGTGACGGAAGGTTTTTACCGATTCGTTATTATCGATCCTATTCGGTATTACCTACATCTCACATGGCTACATATTTGTCGGTAATACCGAAAATGAGCCATTTTCGGTGTTACCGATCGGTATTTGGCCACCTACATATGGCCCTTAGTCTTCTTTAATGGCAAGTAAACTGAGGCAATGCTTTGTGTCACTTTAGGATGCTCTGCAAGTAATGACACAGCATGCTAATAAATAAACTTCGTCATTTGTAAAATAGACCTTGTGGCAACCGACAAATGATATTCGCAAAGATAAATTTACATGTGTAAATGTACTTGTGTAAATCTACTATTGCTCCTAATAGTAACTTTGCACTTTTTTGCTATCCACCCTTTCCAAGTGTAAAGCTACTCCTAGGTGCAGACTTACATGTGACCACCCCGTGAAGGAGCCTCCTACACAAGATTTAGAAGTGTTAAGTTACTAGTCTGAACTTTTCACATGTAGGTTGAGACCTCCGCCATCGTGGTGGAATTCTCTCTATGGGAAAGTATAGGGAAAGTTATTAAAGTTTTGTTCATCTTTAAAAAAAAAATCTTTCTATATAAAATATTATTATAACACAATTTTACACATTCATTTTAAGAATCATAAAAAAAGTTGCAACACATTAAAATGTTTATTAAATAATAATTAAAATATATTCACTTATTTATAAATAATATTTATTAGAGAATAATTTAAACAATTCCACTTTCAGTCACATTTTTATTTAATATGTACTGAAGTTTATTGAAATCAATGTATAAAGTACATTATTTTGTTTAACAAGTTTGCATACCCAGCCCTTAAGCCCTGCTTCATCCCCTTAGCCCCTCCTATTTAGTTGTAAGTATTCTCTATTTTCCAACCACTCTTCTTTGTCCCTCTCACATTTACTACTAAAAAATACACTTAGAATTACATGTGTGGAGATTTCCGCACCCACGGCGGGGATCTTTGTGCGGAAAATACAAGAGTGGCATAGGCAGAAGACTCTGCACTCATGTTAATGTATAGCATTTTTTGGTAATACTGTAGTGCTACTTCAAGTACTGCAAAATGCTTTTTGTGCATAGCCCCCAGTGCATACAAGTAGTGTGAATCAACACAAAAGGTATACTAATATTGCGATTACCGTGCAGTTAAAATCTTGGTAGGAGAGACACACCTGCACAGAATGGCATAGGACACATATACACAATCAGAAACCATACACAGTCTTAATTTCTGGCATCACAAGAAAGCAGCTACTACAGTACGGTGATTTGTAGCACTATGTGAACGTGTGACCGATGGCTATAAAATAAGCATGCCCACGTTCGACACTTGGCAGTAGCAAAGGAAGACAACGTTGCACAAACATACTGTGCAACAGGCGTTTCTGTGGCATGCCCCAAGGTTAGGTTATTTTCCTATTACAACAATGGAAAAACATATAACTAGTCAGGTGATTGCATCATTACTGAAAGCTGCACATGTATTTCTCCAATCAGTTTATCCTTACTTTATCACATTTTAGAACACTGAAATGTTGAGCACTCCATTGAAACAAATAGAGTGCTCCGGGCTTCTAATAACCGGTAAAAGCCCAGAGCATCAACATTCTAATGTTTATTCACAGCACCAGCTGTGAAAAAAGGCCTCATGGAGCCTAAGGGGTATTTCAACCCCCTCGGGCTCCTGGACTCCTTTGTTTTACAAAATAGAACAATCTGCCCTCTAGGGACGGAATTTTCTAATAGACTGAGACACCTCTGTAGCGGGCTCTACAGCCCACTAAAGGCACACTCCCTTGTTAAAGACCCTTGCCTTTGTCTCAGGCCTTTTACTCTGGACCGGGCCTTTATTGGCCAGTAGAACCCGCTATGGCAGGCGCTAAGGCTATATTAGAACATTGGAACCTTGGGATCTTCACTGAAAAAATTAAGTGGCTCAGGGGCATTCGTGGCTGGTGTGGCCTTCTGCTCTAACATTCCAATGTTTTTCTTCCATTTTCCTCCTTTTTAATTTAAAAATTCTATCCTCAGTGAGAGGAATGTTTCAAGAGATCTATAGCCCTTCTGCCTCGAGCTAAAGCAGTTGTTAAAGGCACTTTCCGTCATTATATGTCTTCACCTCTGACCCATACCTTGAGTTTGGGGCTTTTAACAACCAGTAAAGCCCTTGGTAGCAGGCTATAGGGCTTCAAAAGTTGCCTTTAGGCATTAGCATTGTTGAAGATGCTCAACTGCAGTTGACCAAAGATTTATTGAAGCCTCAAAAGAATACACTTGAAGGAATAATGTTAGATAAGGTGGAAGTGGTATTGGAATGTGGCAGAGTTGTGTATTGCCACTTTGTTATTCATGTTATTACTGAATGACATGATCAATATACTTTGTTTTATGTCCAAAGTTAGCGACCAAAAAGAGCACATTTACTATATGCAGATGATGCATCCGTTTACAATTTCCCACAAGTAGAGGACTAGCAAATAAGATTTATGTAAATTACTATAAAACAAAATAATGTTCTTTGAAAAAAAGCGAATTAATCAAAAGTATTCTCTTTGATGGGTAATATTCCCTTTTGGAAGAGTATCTCCCTACTGTTATTTCCTTGAAACATTGTCTGAAGATCTATCTTGGAATCTGCACAGAAACCTACTAATTTACAAACGAAAAAACATTTTAACTTGGGACTTCTTGAATGCAAGAGATGGAATGCTAGGTGTTCGGCCAAATTCCAGCAATAGTCTGCAATGTAAAGGATATTTTACTGATCACGGTGGGTGTTGCTTTCTGGAGGGCAAAGATGTTTGTAGCTGCAATGTAGCATGGAACTAATTTCTGCAAGCATTTGAGGCCTTCTCACTGAAGGGATTTTTCTACAGTGCTCAGAATCTTGATTGCGAGCCTGGGTTTCTCCCCTAGCTAGTAGAGATCTTACAGAGCAATTGATGGCTCAGTTTTGTAATCCTTTGTCAACTGGTAATGAGTGTTTTCATGAGGCCGACATAGTAGATATTACAATAGTCCAGACAGGACATGAGGTCACTGGTCAAATCCACCCAATTGTCAATTTGCAATAACAGGAGGAGCGAGAGTGGACAATGGCAGTCGATTTGACATTTGGAGGAAGCAACAGATCTGTCTCAAAGAGTATACCAAGATGTTTAGCTTTTGGGGAGGTTGAAGAAGGGGTGGCAGACCCTAGGGCCAGTAAAGAGTAGTTAGGCAGAATCACTTTTTCTCAATATGATTCTTTCAGAGTTGGCTCAATTCATGCAGTGGAAACTCTCCTTCAGCCGCTGGAGTAGGCAGTCCAAACATGATGCCAGTGTTGATGTTTTTGCATGTCTCCTGTGCACATTTACAATATGACTTGATTTGGCTCAAGAGGCCAGGGAGCATTCCTAAAACTTGAATAAGATGCAAGATAAGAGTGATCCTTCTGATACATACAGGATACTGAACATGTGGGCGATTCAGCTCCTCTGATCCTGACTTTTTGACAGCAATTAGAAAGAAATGTTTAGATAAAGTATCAGGCAGGACCTGGTACTTCCACATATTTTCCAAGCTTCTCCAACAGTATTGCATGGTTAATGGTGTGAGAGGCAGTGGGTAGAGTAGCTAAAGAAGAAAGATGTCTACTTTTTGTCTTCGTCTATAATGAGAAGGAACTGCACCCTTATGCCTACTTTGGCTATTTCATTACTCCACGTGGGGCTGAATCCAGACCAGGGGTTGTGAAAGAGGTGTTTAATTCCACATAGTCTTGGTACTTCCTTGTCGCCTCTTTTCCAGGATCTTGCTGATGGATGGAGATTGGAAGCTCGTCTATAGACAGCCAGGATCTTGAATTCTGAATTGGTTGTTTTCGATAAAGGGAGTGTCTCATGGAGTCATTCATAGCTCCTTACTAGAGGGAGTCATTTATCATGTTCCTATTACTCAGTGCCCAAGGAGGGAGAACATGTTGGAGGCAAGACTCTGCGTATGGATCCATGAATGAATGGGACATTTACATTTTTTCCGCTGGGCTTAGCTTTTAAACCATCTCTAGGGGTTTGAAGGAGAATGCGGTTGGTAGTAAAGGCAGTGAGGTGGGTTGTATGGAGATCATTCTGTTGTACTGGAAACGCAGAATTTAAATATGTTGGATTAAAAGAACACTAATACATCTTTGCATTGTTGTTGACATACACACAGCTTGCTTTTCACAGCACAGGTTAAGCCATCATGAGGTAAACATTAAAGACCTTTTTGTATTTGACTGAATGCCTCCTTGATATATGTAGTTTGGCAAGCCTCTTCTTGTCTTCCGGTTGTCCAGTGGTAGACTTTGCTGAGCATCTTACAGCATGTTTTGACCTCATCAATCTTTGAAGTTTGCCATTGGCATTGCAGATCATGATTTTACTCTTTGTAGCACATTTTGAGTATTTAATACCTTGCTTGGGTATGTGAGATTTGATGGGAGCAAGAGTTGCAAGGCAGCATCCATTTTGAGGTCAACATTATTCAAGGATGTACTTGAGTCAGGAAAGTCAACCTTACTAGAAGTTGACATGAATACTTCTGTAGAAATGTTTCAAAGTGTCTGAAAAGGTTGGTAGGATGCCATAGAAGTTGCAGGGGGTGGGTTTGATGTCATTTCGGCATGATGGCTGGAGATGAAGAATGGTCTGATCACATTAATGGCAGTACTAATTGATTTGAGGGTTCAAGATTGTGAATGAAGTTATGGTTAGTTTTTAATCAAGACATCTGCATCATGATGAGGCAGAACTTGCTCTTCATGTGGAGCTGTTAAAACGTGTTTCTACATTTGTACCAAAGATGATCTCATTCTCAGATTCCTGCGGTATTTAAACACCAGCATTTCTTGGAAATGTCGTTCTTTTTGCCATACTTTCTGCACAAGGGAATTTTACCACATTTTACAGTGGGTGTTACAATGATATTTACATATATAGTTAGGAAAACATAGCTGCTGTCTTGTACCAGGGCCTATTATGACTTCTAAGATTACGTTGTGATTCCGTTGCTTCTGGGAGGTGCTTGTGCTGATCAATATGGTCAATAGTTTGGTAACTGACAGGTGGACAATCCGTTTTGATCATGACGCTCAACTAGTTCACATTCACTTTTTTTCTGGGGTGACTTGCATTTGCAATGTTGGCTGGTGGATCGGAACCTCGCCCTCCACCTACTATCAACACTAGGTGGTCTAGTAACTAAAGGCCAGATGCACAAACATTAGGAACCAATTTCCTAATTGTGATTATCTGTGATTTGACGTTAGGTAATCAGCATTCCTAATGTATGAAGTACTACTATTCCCAAATAGTGATTCCTAGTAGCTCACAAATCGGCATACATCATGAATATTAAAGAGGTAGGTTGCAATTTGTGACCCGTTAGGAATCGGAGCCATCACACAGATGGTGGCCTGCTGCGGTCAGCGGACCACTATGTCTGTGATTCTGTTTAATGAAGCAAACTTTTTTTTTTAGATGCAGCCCGTTTTCCTTAAAGGAAAAACGAATATATTTAACAAGAAATAAATGAAGCTTTGAAGTTTAATGTGTCAAGAACAGGAAGTATGGACCACCTCCTGCTCTTCAAAAATATTTTATCACCATTCTCAAAGGGGAGGGGTCCCAAGGGGACCGTTTCCCATGTGCGAATGGGTGACCACCACCTAATGGTGGTAAGGTATTTCTGTTTTGTGACCGGAATTCAATCGCAAAACGGTAATACATACCATACCAATGCGGTTTCTGGAATGGACGCCGAAGGCACCCCTCTTCCAAATACCAAAATAGCCAGTTACCGAATCACATTACAAAGCTCTGTACATCTGGTCTTACCTTTTTTGCAATGCGAATGCACTCATACACATCAATACAATCTATACCTGCCTCACTGTACCTTTTGTTTCACTATCCTTAATTGTAAATGAGTTCAGTCTCTAACTGGGTTTGAGTTTTTATCTAACAGCCGGTTATTCCCACCACAATATAGTAGATCATTGTATTGATATCTTTTTAGCAGTCCTTATTCAAGAGTCAATTTGTTAGGTAATAGATTTCACACAAAAGATGATCAAATACAGCCTCAAAGGAACAGCAGCAACAAGTACATTCACCCAAAATAGGAAGGGGTATTGAATTGAAATAAAACATAGCGGAGCTGCACTCACTTGAACTGCTGGGGAGACAGACCCAGTTAGCAAAGTAATTGTTTCCCGCTACGGCAGAGAGCATAACCTTTTTCTAAGCAATTAAGTCTCTCCAGACTGAATGTTTGAGGATGAGAGGGGTAAATGCAGATGCTGTGCATCTAGACTATTATATTTTGTGGTGTCTTGCTGTGTGAACAGTATGTCAGTTACTATACAACTGCTAATTATGTGAAACGTGATCTGACCAACAGTTGGTCATTGTGTTAGCAAGCTTAAGAGGTAAGTGGTTTTATTATGTCCATCCTTTCTCAGCCTTTAAGGCCCACGTAGCTGCGGCACCTACTAAGTGATATGCTTGAGTGCAAAGATTAGAGGGGACTTACTTTTTTCAAAAATAAAGTCTGTTGTTTTTTATGTTTATGCTATTACTTGACCCATCTCTGTTATTTTTTTGTGAGCACTTACCTTGTTTAGTCTGGACAGGACCCAAGAGGAAAATGCATTGGAGCTGCAAAGGTGCAAATGCAGTGCACAATGTGTTGTTTTTGGTGAATTTATCAAGTGGAAGGAGAGAGGGATGCAGCACAGACCACTGACCACTTGGTGCATGTGAAAAATGCAGCTTTATTCAAACAGTGGACATCTAAATATTTTCATGGGCATTCTCGCCCATCCCTCAATCATGCTCTTCCCCAGTTGCCCCACCGATGGGGATTAACCCACTCTAACTTTCCCAGGAAGGCAATGCCCACTAGCTTTCAAACTATAGTCACCCAGGACAACCCCCTCTCTGTTATACTCTGGATAAATTGAACCACTTCTTCAGTTCTGCTCCTCCTCACCGGGCTGTGCTGTGCCCCAGATTCCAAAAATACTCCCTACGCCTTACCATATGCTATCATGGTGGACTCACCCTACCACCAATTGCAACATCCTTTGTTTTCTGCTGTCCACAATTCTTCCGGAATGGGCATTCCTTTTTGTCTCCTTGGCCAACCAACATAATCCCTCAGGGCATCCAAATGCCACTGTCCACCCCTGCACATATCGCACTCCAGACAAAATGTCATGCCTCAGGCATTCAAGCATAAATACCTGCAGCAGTTTCAACATTTGTGCATCCCTGGCTGACTATCTGTTCATGATCTAGACCACTGCCATGTTATCCATTCTGAACAACACCTTTCGATGTGCCAAATCCGCTCCCCACAATTAATGGCTACCACCAGCAGAAAACTTTCACTGTGCGGGCCATTCCTCTGAACATCAACAGCCTTGCCAATACAGGCCAAACTCCAAACGTGCTGCTGCATCACAAAATATATTTACATCCAATTCCATGTCAACCTGCAAGCACAATGGAATCCATTGAAGGAATTCAAAAAGAAGCCCTATATCCTGAAATCTTCTTTGGCACCTGCTGATAAGCACGCATGGTGATATGACAACGAAAACCCAAAAGTGTGCACAAAGGTTTACCATCAACACTTGTACCTGTTTCACCCTGGCCTTCTCCTTGCCCAACCTGTCACGCAGTAGAGCCTGCAATTTCTCTTTTTTGTCTGTCAATCTCAATCCCCAGAAATGGTAATAGCTTACTGAGCCCCACAGTCTTTTCTGGTTCCAAAAGGACCCCAAGGTCACCAACGACCTCTTAAAAACTTACTAGCAGCTGCTGGCAGTCCACCAAGCCAAGTTGACCGACAAAGAAAGAATCCAGGTAATGTGTCACCAGCTCATGACCCATGTGGCATGTGAAGAGCCGCTGCAGGAAAAACTGAAACGCACAAATAGCGCACAGAATATGGAAAAGACCATCAGCAGCGCCTTGTCTATGTGCCACTGCCCCTAAAATTACATGCCCAACAGTTGGAAATCATCTGGGTGCACCAGTCGCAGCCTGAAAGCTGACTTCACATCACATTTTGCCTTTTGCGCCCCCTGGCCTACATTTACCACCAGTGACATAGCCACGTCCACTGATGAATAGGACACAGACGCCATCTCCTCCAAAATGAAATCATTGACCGAGCCCCCTTCGAGCCAGGACAAATGTTATATTAGCCGGGATTGCCCATTTTCCTTTTTAGCACCACACCAATAAGTGACACAATCAAATTGGCCATCGGCCAGTCCTTAAAGGAGCCTACCATCCTCCTTTTCTGTACTTTCATATTCAGCTTATCTCACACTACCTGTTTGTGCTACATGGCTGACTGCAGGTTATCCGCCCACCTCCTATCCCACGGACCCTCAAAATCCGAGGCAGAAACCCCAGGGGAACCCATCCTGCAGTATCTCTGCATCCTCTACCCAGTCATGGCCCAAATACTGTTGCCACTCCCCTGATGTCTGCTTCTGATGTACCCCCCCCACAGATACAAAGCAGTGTATGAGCATGTGCCTCCCTGAACACTTGGAGCACTCATATAGAAATTTGAAGGACTCCTGTGTGCACAGCCCCTTGTTAACCCCTTCCATGCTCAGCTCGTCATGCAGCACAGTGCTCGTGTGCTTATGACGAGCTGAGCTCGTCATGAACAAGAGTATTCAAGGGGGTTCAGCATCCAGGGAGAATTGCTGTAGCATTGAAGGCGTTAAAGTCCCAACAGGCTCCCCACATCCAGCTAGGCCCCTTTGCCGCATTTCTCACACCTCCCTGGGTAGGTCATCCCTGAAAGTGCCGGCAGACAATCGGTAATCCACTGGCTGTAAAATTGGTTTTCCTGAATTTGGCTGGACTCATGGTGAGCTACCCTAAGTCTGAATCAAGCTCTCCCCACTTTTCTTCTGTGTCCAACGCCATCTGGACCCTGAACTTCTCAACATACTGGACCCATATCCCCCATATGTTATCTAAGCTTTGTGTATAACGGCCATGTATTTAAACAGCACTATGCATCACTCTGGAAACTTCTAGCAGTAGAACCTGGCTTATATAAGAAATGCTGCCTTTCCAATTTTTGATCATCAGAGGCCCCCTGAGCCTCTTAGAGAGCTCATACTCCTCCTCCTTGGACTCCACTTTGGAGCCCAGCTCTCCATGCAATAACTTGAACATCTTCGCATATTCCCGTTTTTCAAATCTTTTCTTTTGGCCAGCATCTAGTGTACCCCACAGGGCTTTGTAATCTTGCCAGGGGGAAAGTAGGATTATGGTTGCCGCCACTTTTTGCCTGGTGAGAAGCTGTTATTGACTAGTCTGACTGGGATCCTGCTAATCAGGACCCCAGTCCCTCTTCTTTCTCCCTTAAATTGTTATGTTCAGTTCTTAGGTATATCCCAGATTGGATACTGGGGTACCCTTATCAGTCCATAGTATATGGGTCTAAGGTACCCAGGGCATAGTTCCTCTAGAGGTCACCCATGGGTTAAGGCATGCATTATGCTACCCATGCGTGACCATTCAAAATGGAAGTACAGGCCTGCCATTGCAGCATGTGTAAGCTGGTACTAGCACCAATTACTAAAGATATAGGTTTCCTATATCTAGAGTCACTGCATTTAAAACCTGTAAGTCACCCCTATAGCAGGGCTATGCTATCCTGAAGGTAGGGTCCTTGATTTTAAGTGTGAGGGTGCCCCTGCATAAGCAGGACACCCCTAAAGACTAGTGAGTCCATTCTCCCGGGTTGTAAGTGAAGCGTAATTACGCGATGACCATCTCGAAATTGGCTGCAATGAATCATATCATGTTTGGTATCAAACATGTTGGAAACATACCCCCACACACTAAACGGTGTGATCGGTATGATTCCAAGCACTGGAAGAGCCCTCCATTAGGCTCTCAGTGTTCCAGGTGCCAGCCTTCTATGCCCAGACAGCACAAAATAGTTGCTGCCGACCCGCTTCTGCCCTCCTGCTGCTGTGCCAAGCTCGAGCAGGGGAAGGCAGAAAAATAAGCAGCCTGTCACAGGGAGGTATGACCACCTCCCCGAATGGATTTAGTGTATTGGGACTGGGTGGGAGCGCTTGACAGCACCACTAAGTCTGCATTAGGGGCACATTTGGTGCCTCTGTCCATAGTCCAGTTCAAACCAGCTCTGTGAGCCGTTGGCTCCCACTCTGGTGCGAAACTGGACAACGGACAAGGAGTAACCCCCTTTCCAGACCCTTCCCCCCTTTCCTTAGGGTAGTTAAGGGCTTACCTGGGTGTTGGTCCCTAGATTAGTCGTGGGACAAGATTCAAGTCAGACATCACTTCTACTTTAACTGTCTGGGCACTCTGGACTTTGCTGAACTTTCTTTGGACTCAACTTCGTCTCCCTTCCAGTCTGCTGCGTCGTCTGTGCCTGTGCACCATACAGGAACCTTCTAAGGACAGTGGGCATCAAATACTCCTGAAGGAATCTCCCTTGAAGTGAAGGAGTCACTTCCCTGCATTCGAAGGCACCACAACTAAGCTGACTGGTCTGCCGATCCTGAGCTCCTCTGGAATCTAAATGGTTCTGCAACACAGGTGGTGGTTCTCCACAACTCTTGAGGCCTGCCCTGCTTGCAGGTACCTCCCAATGAGAATCCACCTTCGGATTCCACCGGACACCTTCTCCTTCCTCAGCAGCGGCACTTTCCTCAAGTCCTCCATTGGGGTTGAAGGCGGTTTACTACACAACTTCACACCTATTGACCCAGCTTCCCTGGTGTAAGTGACTTGGGTACTAGGGTATCCACGGATGTGTGGCTCTCCAACTTTCTGTCTTCCATGGGGTTTCTTCAGGGTCCACTGGGAAGGGTCCTTAATCTTTAAAATTCCAACTGCGACTTACACATTGATTTGTACGGTGCACACAGTCGTGTTCCCACATAGCACATGCTCTCCGTGGGATTCCTAGTTACTCACCTTGCGTGAATACTTGGGTCCCCAGCACTTCTACGTCCTGTCAACATCGTCCTGACTTGAGTTGTGGTTCTTGTACCACTTTCTTAGTATATTGTTTGGTCCCCCCTGGGGTCCGCTGTGTATTCTGTGCTATTTACTTGATTTCTTTGAAAACTACAAACTATTGTGTGCATTGTGCATATCTTCCAGTAGGAGATATTTGTATGTGGTAGAGGATATTATATAATGAATACATATTTTTATAAATGCCTTGTGTGGTTCTTTTTCACTTAATCTATACATATAAGTTTGCATTCTGGTAAAACAAGCTGCTTTACACTCATTCTGGACTGATCCACACTCTGCTCTCCACAGCTACCACTTAGCTTTCTAAGGTTCAATAAGACCTCTTAAATGACCATAAGGGTTGTCTGGACTGGTGCAGGGTGCCCACTTACATAAGTGGACATCATATATCAGGCCAGCCTTTCACAATGCCCATATAGGATAACTTCTTAATCTTCAATTTCTTACTCTTCAGCCCCTCCTTTTTCTTCCCTTTTTCCGCTTTTGCTCCTGGGGCTGTCCTTACCCTTGTGAGCACACGTACTCTACTTCTTGGGTGTACTTCCTTTTACTTCTTCTGTACCCACAGCCACCTCTGTGACATACCTACCCTTGTTTAGCTGCTGACCCTCTCCCACTTTGTCCCCTTCTGCATCCAAACCTGAGGACACCATCACCAGACCTGTTACAGTGTCCCTTCTGCCCTTACCTGGCTTCAAGGTGAGCGCCAATGCAGAAGCTTGCTGCCTCACCAGTTGGCTCCGTTTCTTGAGCACCAAGCTCTGCCTTGAATCACCAGATACCTGATGTTCTCCTCTGGCTCATTGCCCACGTTTTCCCACCAATGCTCCTCCTCTTTACCAGGAGCATCCTCGTCCAGCAGCTCACCTTCCTCAAGGCTCTCTTCCTCATAATCCACCAGTGTCTCACCGCATGGTCCTCTACTCTTGCCCAGCTAGGGCGTACTCCTTTCGTATTTACAAGATGTCAGGCACTGTACCAATCCCCTCATACCACTCCACCGATGCCACCCGTCTGAGTCTTTTGCTGCTGTATCTGGAGGCTGTGTGAAACCTTCCTACTGGTTGCATGGACGAGGCCTCCCCGGACCTGATTCTGCAGGCTGCTGCTTGGACCCGAAACGATGTCCACTGACGTCTGGGAGACCGCACCCGGCCATGCCATCACATCTCCTTGGGGACTGTGAGTCACACTGGACTCTCCCAAAAGGACTGGTGTGCTGGCTCCCTGTGACCCTGGAGCCCAGCCCATGGCCTCATCTGGGACCCACAACCAACAACCCTGTTCTGCGCCTACATTGCACGATGCGCACCCCTCTGTGAATCACCCATTGGCCCCACTGCTTCTGCTTTGTATGCTAACTTCTGCTGCCCACTCCTCTGCTGTCCATCCAACACACCCTCCCCCAGCTCTGTCTTGCAAACAGGCTCCATGTTGTCCTGTTTTTTGCACACTTCCATCTCCTAAAAGTGCTGCCCCTATTGATGGTGCGAACCCACGGGCCGCTGTGGGCCCCTCTGCTTTAATTAGTGGTGGCGCAATGTTTGCAGCCCTCATTCTCGCGTGATCCTCACTTGTCTCTCCTACTCTCCCTGACCCTCAAGGACCCTCTGCCCCCCAACACTTGCACAGGCGCTGAGGGGCCCTACATACCCACTCCTGCTCTCCCAGCAATGAAACCTTTCATTGAGCTCATCCCCTTCCCCATGTGTCCCCATTGTTTTTTTGTTGCTCCCCCTGACTTGCAAGAGCCCCACACACAAAATGCCCTCTGCTATTCCAATACGTCCCTCCCTGCTGCCTACTCTCCCAATTTGCAGCTTTTATATACAGCCAGCTCTAAAATGGCTGTCACATGGGTTTTGGCAGCAGCCCCATACACTCGCACCCAGCATGGTCGGACCGCTGCTGTCTCTGCCTTAATTGCGGCCCGCTACTCCCACAACATCACTTTTTATCTCCTTGGCCTCTCCCACACTGTGCTACTCCGTTCTGCGAGCCTGCCAATTCGCAGGCGGCGTTCCCAGCCAGGCCTGCCCCCGCAATTGAGATCCTGTCTCTTGCAGCACTTCTTGGGGTTGCTTGAAGCGTTGTTAAGCAGCCCCTTTCACTCACCTTAACTTTGCCACTCGCTGCCACTCTCCCTTTATGGGGAGGAGACTATGCACACAGAGAGACCCCCACATGGTCCTATGCCCTGTGTACAAGGCGGACCGCGCTCTTCACTGCCACCCCGCCTGCAATGAGGTTGAGGCACCCATCCTCCTTAAGAATCGTATTACCTACGCCACTTTCTCTTTCATACTTGCCATATCCTCAATAACTCCCTGCCACCAGTCACCAGATCACCTGTACCTAAAATGGTGGCAGGGAGCCCAAAACAGCCACTAAATTCTTTTTGGGCTATATCCCAGGAGGAAGAAGGCCAAACAAGATGGTAGTCGCCCGGACTTCACCACCCTCTCAATAATCCCGGGGGGCAGACATTTTAAACAAATTGCACTATCACTACATGTCAGAAAGTGAGGCTGGAGGCTCTGCTTACTAATTTGAGTCACTGATGCCCCTAGGGCCGGCTTTAGTGTTAGTGGCCCCCAGTGCAACAATCTTTGTTGACCCCACCCATGACCTTCTTCATCTTGGATTCTGTTACCATCCCACTCCAGTGATGCCCCTAAACTCTACTTAGCCCCTCTCTCACATTTTGTTTTATAGAACTACTTACCTAATCACCCCAATGTAAACTGACAGAGCTATTTACATCACAAACATAATATACAGAGACAAGGATTCATAGAAGTGTGTAAATCAAGGTGTAGAAATTGCTACTCAAGACAATGAGGACTAGAAGGTGAAGGAGTCACATGACATCCATACTTGTAGGCATTATATGGTACTTGATCTGAGAAAAAGAAGTGGAAGATGAACTACATTTTACAAGGCCCGGTAACCATAGTTGCTGCCATGTATTGTGTGAAAATGAGAGAGCTCAACAGCACCATACCTACTAAGACATGGCACTGTTGCTCTCTCCTCTTGTGCTGGCATGCCTCAGGCTACAGAGTGCCAATGCACACACCCGGCACCATAGTGCAGGGATGGTCGTGTGATGTCAAGCTTAGTTTCGGGAAGAGCATGTTTCCAGCACAACATTTTATGTTTTGGTAAAGATTACCACTTTACCACTTTTTAAGTTTTCTGTATGGTGAAGCACACATGCAAGGTTGGAACGGATAACAGAAAACACATCTTTTCTCCAACCTTATGCCTTCCCCGAGGAGGCATATTTTTATGGCAATCTCTTTTTATCAAAGTTAGTACACAGGGATACGTGTCAATTTCCAAGGGTTAGTGGGTGGAAACATCCATATACCACCCATGGTATGCCTCCTTAACGTAAAGTGCCACATAGTGCACCTTTGTGGTACTTAGGGCTACTGAACAATGACATTCAGGATTTGCTCTAGAAAGTAAGCCCAAAAACAACACTTTACACCATATTTTCATCACCTTTATGATGCAAAGCAGGTGCTGAGTTTGATTCATTAACGTAACAGAACGATTGGGGTATTATGCTAATATTATTGGATTGCTAACCAAAGGATCCCTTTTTAGCAACCTTAAAAAACGAACGATTGAGGTTGAAAATGAATAAGGTTGTAAACCTGTGCCTTTTAATTTGCATGCAGTTGTTTGATGCCAGTTCATAGATCACTGTTCTTTATTAGTAGGATTTTAACTTATGAACTGTAAGCAACAAAAGCATCTCTGTGACAGCAGCCACAACCCGCTGAGTTATCAACATAAAATATTAATCTGTGATCTGACTGCCACACATGCTTTTCAGCACCATCATTTGCCCTCTGTGATACTCTTGGACCTGGCCCTATCTGCAGGGTCACTCTAACCTTTTGCCTTCACCCCTCCTGCTTGGCTGAATTAATATTTGTTGTCTTTTAGAACTCTGTGCACTTTAACAGTGCTAAAGTGAGTTTCCTCTCTTCCTAAACCATAGTATAATTGCCTTACACCTGTTTGGTGCATTTAATTTACTTGCAAGTCTCTAGTATATGGTACTACATGTAACCAATACTTTGCACATTGCCTCTAAGTTAAGTCGGACTGCTTTGTACCAAGCTATCAGAGGGTTAAGGAGTGTAGGTTCACCTTGACAAGGGTTGTGGTTGTTGTCTGAGTGGGGCTTCCACCTTCCTCAACCAATAACCCCATTTCTTAGATACCATATCGTGAGTCAGAACTATGACTAGACATGTCACAGATTTTTCCCTTAAGTGCATTAAATCATTAATAACCAGAGTTATCATGTAATAATCTGGGTCTCTAGTTGGCAGAGATATGCATCCTGTCCAAGTAGGAACCACAGTCCTATTCAAGGTAAGTCAGTTACACACCAAAAATTAACCTGTGCTCTCCTTCTGGTAGCTTGGCACAGAGCAGGCAGGCTTAACTTAGGAGGCAATGTGTAAAGTATTTATTCAACACAACACAATGTAACACAATGAAAATACCCCAAAAAACTCAAAATCAGGTTATTAAAATAGATATGGTTTATATAAATAAAACAGTACAAAAACATAAAAAATCCAATGGGTCAAAGTCGTGATATGAATTTTTAGATAGCTCTTAGAAGCAATAAGCACCCATAGAGGTTATCTGGTCACGCTGGACCGCTGGACCGGGGCAAAGTCAAGAGTTCAGGCCAACCATGATGGAGCATTGGTCGGATACAGTAGCCATGCAAGTGAGATAAAGGGTGCAGCCAAGCAATGTGTCAGTGTTGATCACGCAGTAATGCTGATGCTTCGATTTTCTTCATGCAGTGGTAGTGATACGTCGGTACTGTGATGTGTTGCTTCCGATGAGTCAGTTGTTTAAGGCACTGCACTCATTCTGAGTGCAATACCCCAGTTCTGCTCCAACAACAGCAACAATGCATCAGTCCTGCTACACACAGACAGCAGATGCATCGGTTCACCTAAAGCAAGCACCTGGTGTGATGCCATAAGGACCATTGACTCCACTTTGTACAACTGACTCCATTTTCTGTGCTGTCACGCAGTTGCAGGGTCGGGAAGGCATGTTTTTACTCTTTACCTGTTTTCACTCTTCATTATGAAGAGTAAACTATAACCTACTGTGTGGTAAGCACACTTGGTACCCTTCACAGGGTTGAGAATGTTTGCCAGAGCAATGTGTGGAATGTACAGCTGTGCCTCGAAGCAAACCCATGTGCCTGGCCACCTTCTGTGACAGACCTTGATGCAGACCGGTACCGATAGCCTTGTTTTTGCAAGGGGAGAGGTTTCTAGAAATCTCTCCTTGGGCTGAGCAAAAGGTATTAAAGACAGGGAATCTCGACTCTCAAACTGGAGCTTTCTGTGAAACAGATGTGTTACTGCAGGTAACTTTTGATGGTCTCGATCAAGACTTCTAACTGACTGTAAAGGGCTTCCCAGTCGTGCTGACCAGAATGTTGAAAGACACTCTTTCTGTGATGTATTTCTATATGGCTGAGATACCCGCCACCCCCTCTCAACACAATCCCCAAAGGAGGGAAACCGGAAACAGTTCTTGAAGTTTTTTGGAAGTGGGAGGGAGTGACCCTCCCGGCCGTATTTATTAAAACAAAATTTTAAAACATTAAACAGTTTCATATTAATGTACAATTTCATTACCACATTGCGATGTTTGGCTAACCTTAACAGATTCTCTAATACAGAGGTTCTCCTAGCCGAACTAACATCCTACAAAACATTTCTTGAAATATTGAAATTGTACATCCTAACGTTTAAGGGCCAACGGCAAGGTCGTAACCGGTGTCAAGATCCCTAACCAGACATACCCCCCCCACTTGGGAGGGGCGACAGCACTGAGGCGTACTCGAGTGCAACTACTACCAATTTCCCTTGACTTGACGGGGGCACCTATAAACTCGACGCCAGTTAAAGGTCGTTCGAAGACTTGTGTGAGGTATCTAGAAGGTATCGTAGACCCCCAACCCCACACAACTTACCGCATCTGCCGTCGCAGATGTCACTGGCCCCGGGAAATTCCCCAGGAGGGGGCTGTAACCCCTCCTACACAGGAAGGGGCCTTGACCGCCTTTCCTTTTCTTTCGGCGACCCATCCTTAGAAGGGACCGCCTCCCCGTTGAGGGGCCAAAGGCCACCTCTCCCGAGCGCTCCCATCCGTGTTGGGTGACGCCCACTCATAGGGATCTTCCAATTAGTGCTCACCGATCATGACCTTACCGCCACAGGCCGGATAGTTGACCGGCTATCCGGACCCCCCACAAAACTCCTACCTAAAGGTCATGTTTCAACGTTTTCAACCATGCTAAGAAGTCTCCTATGAGTAACTCATTCCCCACCCGAGACAAATGCACACCATCCCCCAAATACATACTGTCATCATTAATACAGCCATGAGAAATAGAATGCAATGTCCTGGAACGGAACAACCTACTCACTTTGTTGTTAAGCTTTCTAACAGAATGATTCAAAGCAGGAATAGAAATAGCCCCCCGCCACACCTTTCGTGGAATCAAATGGGACCACGCAATCGTGCACCCCGGAACTCTCCTCGCCAACCAACTTACAGTGGAAAGCATTGCCTCTAGGAGAAGTCGTCTACCGGTGGTGACCAAATCATTGCCCCCTACATGTACTATAACTATAGACAGCGGTGACCTCGTCCGCCCTAACAAACCCTCGAAAAACGTTTGAAACTGGTCAATACAGAGACCGCCTCTTCCGTAGAAGGACACCCTGTACCCGTATTCCCCAGCTACGTGAATCATGTCACCTGCTTTGAATACGTCTGCGGCGCGCCTCACGTATGAGTGGCCCACGACCCACACCTCCTTTTTCACAGACGGTGATGTCTGACCGCTGGCCCGGTGTTGGGTCGACTGCATAGTCCGCCCCGCCTCGTAGGCTTGCGCAACTGAAAACCAAAGAAAAACAAGAAGCGTGAGTACATTATGACAGCTTCACAACATGTGCAACCGCACATATCTCTTATAACAGTTAGAGGACCAACGCCCCACTCGTTTCACTTGTTCCACATTAAGACCCCTGGCTGTAGCTTCTGTAGCAGCCCCTATACGAAAGGAATGGGTCCCAAATTCGCCCGGGTTCAAGCCCGCAGCGGCAATTGACATCGCAAGCACCCGCTGAAACTGAAATTTCGTCAGTGGGGTGGCGTCCGCGTGTCTCAACAACGTCCCCCCCATGATGCCACCCTTCGTGCTAGGTAGTCTTCTAAACACTTTACCGGACACATGGAGGACCCGGGAATCCTGCGTATGATTATGCAGTCACCCATCCCATCTTGATCGGTCTTGGACCTGACAAAGGAGACGGTCATCGTCTCTCCTCTGATCTGAACGTGTTCTTGGCACAAACCCCCCGACACATCCAGCTTGTTCCTTGCCACCAGTTCGCTCACCCTCATCGCCCCGTGAAATGCAAGCGTAAAAGCGGCTCGGAACAATGCTGTCTCAAACTGAGATGAGCATGTAGCAGGGAGTGTGGCCAACAACTGGGCCAACCTATCCAAACCTATCGGGCGCCTCTCGTCTACTCTGCGACCCTCAAGGCGTTGCCACCCTCGCAGCGCTTTCTGTACCACGAAAGACGCTGTCGGGTCTTGGAAATTATGAGCCCTGGCAACAAAGGAAATGGCAGCACGATGCCTCTGGGCCGTAGCCACCGACTTCCCAGCCCTACGCAAGGACATCAGAAAATGCACCACCCATTCCTCGTGGCCCCAAAGCCCCTCTCTATCAGTCCCCAAAAAGGCTAAATAGGCCCGAAACGCCCCTTCATATGCCTTCCTCGTCCTTGGTGCTAGACTCTCTCCCACGAGGTGACGAAGTTCGGGGCACCGAGAGACCAGAGAGCTTCGGGAAAGGGTGCCGGCTCTGGGTCCGCTGAGGGGAGGAAACCCGAGAAAGCCTGCATTTGAAAACGAGACAGTGCGTCAGCCGCCTGATTCATCACCCCTGGGACATGCTTTGCTCTGAATAGCACGTTCAATTGCATACACAGTAAAACAATTTCCTTGAGCAGTCTTAAAATCAATTTACAACGTGCTGCCTGACTATTGATACACTCGACCACGGTCATATTGTCAGACCAAAATATGACAGAGTGATCTTTGAACCCATCGGGCCATGTTCTCAAGGCCACCAAGATGGGAAACAGTTCCAGGAAAGCAATATTACTCGTCAGACCATTCTCATGCCACCATGTCGGCCATTTTTGTGCCGACCATTTTGTGCCGAAGATGGCGCCAAAACCTATGCTTCCTGCTGAATCTGTCCATAGCCCCAGCTCTTCAGAGGACACGGCTGGTTTATTCCAGACGATTCGACCATTAAAGTCCGCCAGAAATGCTAACCAAATACGCATGTCCTGGCGGACCTCAGCCGATAGTCTCGTGCGATGATGGCCCTCTCTTAGGCCGACCATCGCTTGGGCAATTGAACGGGAAAAGGGGCGGGCCATTGGTATCACCCTCAGGGCAAAATTCAACTGTCCCACCAACTGCTGTAATTGTTGCAGCGTAACTTTAGATGCATTTATACACACTTGCAGTGCAGCCCTGAACTTCAACACTTTGTCAGCTGGCAAACGGAAACAACCCTCCCTGGAATCCAACTCGATCCCCAGAAACTCGAGGCAAGTCGTAGGACCCACTGTTTTACCCGGCGCCAATGGCACACCAAACTGGTTCATTAACACACAAAATTCGGCCAAGGCCCGGCCACATTCAAGATCCCCGGCTGCCCCAAGAAACAGAAAGTCATCAAGGTAGTGCATTACATATTGGAAACCCGTTTTCTTTGTGAAGACCCATTGTAGAAAACTACTGAATTTCTCGAAATAGGCACAGGATATAGAGCACCCCATCGGCATACACCTATCCATGTAATAACAACCCTGAAACATGAATCCCAGGAGACGCTGGTCGTCTGGGTGTACCGGGAGCAATCGGAACGCTGACTCGATATCTGACTTCGCCATCAGCGCCCCGGGCCCCAGGCGATCAAAAATGGCTACGGCCTCATCGAAGGATGCGTACCGCACCGAACACACTTCTGGATCGATTGCATCGTTTACAGAAAGACCTCGTGGAGCTGACAAATTATGAATCAGTCGGAACTCACCTGGGTCTTTCTTGGGGACTACCCCTAAGGGAGAACAAACAAAATTCTGAACCGGGGGTACACTAAACGGGCCGGCGACCCGACCTCGGGCAACCTCTTTACGGATCTTATCCTGTACTATGGGCGTATGCTGCAGGACGGAAAGTTGATTTTTGCACTTCTCCACACCCTGAAAGTCCCCTACCGGGATGCGGAAACCATACGAAAAACCGTTCCGCAGCACCCCAGCAGAAGTACGATCCGGGTATTCACTGAGCCAGGGAATCATCGCCAGGGTATCAATCGGGGTTGGTAAAGGCGCCCCTCGGACTATGTTAGACCTGTTTGGCGCCTCCTCTCCCCCCATTATCACCCGTTCTGGCTCTGCACGTGGACTCAGGATGGGACGACCCGCAACCACTACATTCATGTTTGAATTTACACGATCCCTGGGGTCTAGTACATTTACCTCTGTTGAAATTAAAGCAGAAACCCCTTTTTCCAGTATTGCCGGCAGGTTTCGAGTAATCGTCGGTACCCGTACCTGATCGAAAGGGCGTCCCCGCATATTGCCGGGAGGATTCGCCAACATTACTTCCTACCAATGGCATTTTTAACATTCCTGTCTCCTTCATTTTATCCCAGGTCAAAGAATCATAACAATCCCAGGTTAAACTTTTATTATGCTCCTTTGCCTTTCTGAAAAGATTATCGTAACAGAACCAATGGTTACCCTGGTGCGATGTCGAGTACCCCATGATTCGCGATTGATAGATTGGAAACTCAAAAAGCAACTCAGGCCTACGTTCCCCCAAGATTGACGTAAAAATTCCCCAAGCATTGCCCCAATTGCCAATATTCTCGTTCACTTTAAAGGCGGCCATTTTTGCGCGCCAAACACTCGGATGCATGAGATCCTTCTGACTCTTAACATGCTCTACCTCATAATGATCAACAAGCAATGAGAAAATGTTCACATACTCCCCCGCCCAAATCTTTTCCTTAATTGCCAAAGGAACATGTTGGCCCAACTTTTCTCTACGAGAGGGTGTTGACTCATCCCTCGCAATCGGTAATGGCCGCTTACCTGCACCGGACGCTGCCTCTGTGGTCGCAATCGTCCCTGGTGTCTTGTCCACTACTGCAGCCGGCACGGACACCTTGGCTGCCTCCCGTTTCTCACGCAATTGCTTTATCAGCGCCTGCGCGTCGACAGCCGTGGCGCCCTCGTTACCTTTACCCAACCACGCTGCCAATTGTGCTGCCAGCTCGGGCGGCATATCATCCTCGGACACGGGGGTGACCACAACGGGAATCGGATTCCCCTCCTCCGGCACGGGAGTTGGTGCCTCGAGCGGGGCACTGGGACCCGGGATATCTTCTCCCGCTGCTCCCCTCCTGGGCCTCTTGTTTTTCCCTCCCGGGGCTGTTCCCGCCAAAGGACGTTTTGGTCCTCCTTCCTCGTTCTTATCCACCCGCTTCTTTAGTTCGGACATCTCCTTCATGAGAACACGCAGCATCTGTTCAGTAGTCATGCGTTTTCCCACCTTCTTCGGCATTCTCCAACAGAGTAACTGTAAAACAAACAAGAACGATTAAAACGCTCAAAATTGGCTCTTCGTTCCGTCTCGAGCTCACGGGCAGCGAGGAGGTGCAGCTTCAGAGCACAGGAACAAGAGGATGTCTTCTGGTCTTGCGTCCCTTTTTATCCATCTTCAGGGCGGGCGTAAACCCGCCCCTGCCTGCCCCGAGGGCGTGGCCGGCCGCGTCAGTGTCTAGGCCAGCCCACTCTAGGGCGGGAAAAAGCGCGCCCCGGCTACGCCACTTCGGGCATACCAGCCGAGACGCGCCTCCCGCCCAAAAATGGCTTCCCGGGGGGATCGAGGCACTCTGCCATACGTTCGGGGGGACCGAGTGGTCGCCCCTTTCCATTATTTACTCTGTGTATATGTACTATGAGTTTCACTGCTCTGTATATATATTTCATATGTTTTACTGCTGTGTATGCATGCTCTTTATATTTCACCTCTTTTATTTGACGTCTGGGAAGGTGCATGGTCTAATATATTTTGTCTTCCTTTTAAAAATGTGGTACTCATAAATACACGAGTTTCATTTTAAAAGCACCCGGATTAGTTTACTTGCCTCATTTTGAGAGTGCTGAGTTCCTTTTATATTTGTGTCTTTTAAAGGTGCAGTAATACCTATATACTTGCCTCATTTTGGAAGTGCTGAGTATAAGTGTGTTCTATTGTTTCAGGTCTAAAGCAGGACATTTTAGTGTCACTTTGCAGGTTAGGAAATTAAAGAGGAAAATGTTTTCCAAAAAGACAAAGGCAGATTCCCACATACCAAATGAGATACTGGGGTGGGAAGTAGGGGCCAGATGTAGGTAAATGAGATTTACCGATTTTTAATTACCGAATTTTACTGATTCGGTAATTAGAAATCGGTAAATCTGAGGGGTGGATATGTAGGAACATCCAGATGTTCCTTTTACCGAATCGGTAAATATCTGTATTTACCGATTCGGTAAATACCGACCGGTAATGCCCCATTCATTCCTATGGGCTTTGAAGCCCATAGGAATGAATGGGGCATTACCGGTCGGTATTTACCGAATCGGTAAATACCGATTCTGACAAGGGTGCAGGGGGTGTCACTTTGACACCCTCTAGCACCCCCAAAAAAGGTTCGGGGGCCATGTGGCAGGCATACCTGCCCTAAGGGCAGGTCTGCCTGTCATATGGCACAGGTGTGCATGCACACATGTGCATGCACACCAGAATCGGTATTTTACCATCAAATAGCATTTGATGGTAAAATACCGATTCTGTAATGCTTGTGGGACTCAGAAGAGTCCCACCTACATATCAATTTTACAGAATCCGAAAAAATACAGATTCTGTAAAATACAGGGCCCTACATCTCAAATTGCATTTACCGGTCAGTAACGGCCGTATTCGGCCGTTACTGACCGGTAAATGCCTAACTACATCTGGCCCTAGCTCCCTACGGTATGCTTGTGCACGAATGGTCTCGTGCTGGGCCAAGTCAAAACTGGAATGCATGTATAGCTGATGCTGAGCCAGCACAAATAGTGGCATGTCTGCAGAAAGTGCCAATTGAGAAAGGGAAATAGCTCAGCACGTTAGGGCGAACAGGCTGGAAACTCTTATGTGCTTATTGCAAAATGCATGAAAAATGTGTGCAATTTCAACACGAACGCAATCAAAAATAGTTGAAGTAAGCCAAGAAAACGCCCACAATGCTAACCTGTGAATAGAAGCTATTGCAAGATAGCAGGGCCGGCCCTAGGCATGTCCAAGCTGTGCACCTGCACAGGGCCACCAAACCCCAGGGGCCACCACGCCAATATATATCCTTAATATATTAATCCTCTGAGGATGGATACATATTTGCGTGGTGGCCCCTGGCAGGGATTTGGCGGCCTCCGGCTCTGTTCCACTTCTAAACTCCCTGACCCCCTCCCCTCTTTACTGGCCTGCGCGCTCCCCCCCGCCCGGACCCCCTCTTCCGGGCCCCCTACCTACGCTCCCTGCCCAGGGCCACCATGAGCCTAGAGCCGGCCCTGAAGATAGGTTGGAAACTTACCAGACTGTGGCTGAGAGAGCCGCAGCACGCGTTGCACAATATAAATATAGGGAAAAGAGGCGGAAGGTCAATAAGAGAAAAGTTCACTTAGCCATTGCGAAGGCAGGAATAAACTGGGACCCAGAAAAATGGGATGGTAACATCTGGGATTCATCAGAATTTTCAGATTCTAAGGTAGAGTGTGGCCAAACTAGTTGCCAGGGTGAGTGAGAAAATCAGAAGGTTGTCCATACAGAGCCCTTATATCAATGAAAGATATAGGTGCATATTATCAAGGGGGTTTATCTCCGCTTTTTTGGCTTTAAAAGCCAAGAAAGCGGAGATAAAATTATCTCCCTATTACCTAGCTGTCGCTAACACCAGTTAGCGACAGCTAGTAGGAGATAGCGACCATCTTGGGCCCCACTTTGCATGTCAGAGAAATTTATCTCTAATGACATGCAAAGTGGGCGTACCAAGATGTTAGAGACTGAAAACAGTCGCTAACATCGCTATCTCCTATTACAAACTTTTGGAGATATTCGCGCTAAGCACGAATATCTCCAAAAGCTAACACCTGCCTTGAGCAGTTCTTAGCCATGTTATCCAATGGGAGGTGGATAACATGGCTAAGAGCATTAGCTCGGTAATGCATGAATATTGCTGACTTTTCAGCGATATTCATGCATTGCGGCCGTTTTTTACCGCATTTGCGATAAACCTTGGTAATACCAAGGTTTATCTGCGCTAAAAATCGCCGCAGGTCAGCGATAAATTATTGTCTCTAATCAAGCAATAGTGATAATTATCGCTATTGCTTGGTAATATGCCCCACAATGTGGTCCAAATTATCCACAGGTGTTGCGATGCACTCCATGGAGGATTTTGCTCAGCAAGAGATTAATGACATTCTAGATAGATATCGACATAGAGCCGGGGAGGCTTTGCTTACATTGGTGGTGCGACTGTTTGACATGGGAGCCTCTGAGGTGATGTTAGATCATGGCAATGCAGTATAGTTTTGTACATTTAGCACTGACCCCACTGTACAGGTACAGTTTAGAAATTATAGAATAGACAATCAAATCAACCTGTAAAAATTATCAGATGCTGGGTGTAGCCACAAGTATCCTACAGAGTCAGATTGGCCAGTGAATGATAAAACTTGGTTTACATTGAGAGATGCTATGCAGAGACTTAAGGAAGAAGTAATAAAAATTGGTATTTTCCTGGGTAATGCACATGAGTTAATGGATGGACTGCTGATAGTATCAGTGTGAAAAAAAATATTTCATTCAGCTCACCCAGCCTGAACCTTCTAATTTACCAGATCAGTAATAATTTAGTGCAGGTGATTGAGGAAGTCCGTGAGTTGGGAGAGTTAGGGGACTGGATGAAGACTGAAAGACCCGCCCCGGTCCGAGCCCTAGACCTAGACAGACAACAATAGAGTGTCCTGGAAAGGTATGTTTATGGCCTTGTTGAAGGATGGAGTGAAGAAAGAGGAGATAGGTGGGATAGAGACCAAGAGTCTGTGGGAGATGTTTCGGAACCTAGGGCTGGGAAAGAAAGAAGGAAGGAAGAAGGTGAGCAAATAGGACAAGAAGCAAGTAAGTCAGAGGTGGAGAAAGAGGAAAGACCAAGAGAGAAAGAGAACTACCCATTTGAAGGTGAAGGGTGAAAGACTTGGACAGTGAGTGGCCGAGTGAGAGCAGGAGTTCCCCCGAGATTATGACAGTTTGTACCCGGATTTGACTTAGGTGAAGTTTGACAGATTGATAGCATATTAGGGAGTAGGTCAAGCTTTAGTACCGGGATATGCTCACAAGGATTATAGACCTTATGTTGACATAGACATTTATTAGAAACATTGTAATGATGAGAAGGCCCGGGCCCTTGTAGATACTGGAGTGGAGGCCACTTTCATATATGGGAACCCGAAATTGTTTGAAGATTAGAATTTCACCATTACAGGTTTGGGCAGAAAAAACTCCCCAGCTGTGCAATCTAAGTGCCAAATGAAAGTAGGGAGAATACAAAAAAGAGAGTATACTGAATTGATAGTGCACCTCTCCGAATATATTATTGGAATCAATAATTTGAAGGGAATGAGTGTGTACTTGGAGGACGGGTGCGATCAATTTGGGTCAAAAAGATACATTTCAATTTCCTCTGCAACAGTGGGTCATTTAAAGATTCCTCCAATGAAGGTGGCCCAAGCTACTTAGGTAATTTATATGAAACAGTATAGACTTCCAGGAGGGCATTAGGAGATCAGTGAGACCATACGAGACTTGATAGAGGCCGGAGTAGTGATTCCAACCACTACTGCCTAGAATAACCCAGTGTGGCCTGCGCCCAAAAGTGATAATAGTTGGTGCCTGACAGTTGATTATCGCAAATTGAATGAGCACATTCCTCCTCTGACTGCTGCTGTCCCAGATAGGATTACCTTAATCGAGAAAATACAGAAAAACAATAGGAACTGGTATGCCACTATTGATATTGCAAATGCTTTCTACTCTATACCAATACCAATAGCGATTTGCTTTCTCCTGGACGTAGGCAATTGACATTTCAATGGCTTTATATGAGGTATTTGTATAGTCCTACCGTCTGTCACCGGCTGGTGTAGGAGCACTTGGATGAGGTATCGGTTATTACCGGGTTGCAGCTTCGCTATTACATTGATGATGTGATGATACAGGGAGAGACACAACAACTAGTGCCAATCCAACTGGACGTGATTGTAGAACACTTGCACAGTAAAGGGTGGGAGATAAATCCCGCAAAGGTACAGGGACCTTCTAAAAATGTGATGGTTTTGGGTATCCAATGGCATCAGGGACACAGGGAGATGGTGCCGCAAATTAGACAAAAGATTAAAGAATTTGCTGTGCCATTAAATAGGAAGGAAGCTCAGAGTTATATTTGATTGTTTTGTTTTTGGAGACAGCATATTTCTCACTTGAGTCAGATTTTGGCCCCTTTGTATGAAGTTACACAAAAGAAAAATGAGTTTGAATAGGGAGAGCAGCAACAGAATGCATTTAATTTGACAAAGGAAGCTATACAGCGTGCTTTCGATTTGCAGCCAGTACGAGAGGGGAATGTTGAGCTGAATGTGACAGTCCGAGGGCAGTATGCATAATGGAGTCCATGGCAGGAACAAGGAAAGAAGAGGGTGCCTTTAGAATTTAAGTTACCAGATGCTGTAGAGCATTACACTCCCTTTGAAAAGCAGTTGCTTGCATGTTATTGGGCCCTGGTCAATACTGACGAATATTTTGAGTCCTCAGACTCCATTAAGCAGCAATCATAAAAGTGACAAAATGGCATTTCAGAATTGTTGATGTGCAGGAAGGGACACCTTCCTATACAAAAACAATCCTCCCCTGCATGCAGACACCCTCGCACTATAGTACAAGGGTGCCTGCGTTGACGCCACATTGCCAAGTGTAGCACCATCGCAGGAGGAAACACAATGCTTCACCATAGCGTTGTAAATATGGTGCAGCCTTGGGTTTCAGAAGTGGTGGAGAGAAGCGTTAAGCCATGATGGCTAATGCCTCTCTCTGCCACTTCCTTGTAAATATCCCCCTATGATTCATTGAGTTACTTATGTCAAAGATACTGAAGGGCAGGTTGCGCAACCTCGACGAGCGCGTCATGACAGTATGGAATTGCACGCAATTATTAGAAGTAGTAGCCAATTCAGAGCCAGTTGTAGGTAGCTAAATACCGGTCGGTAATACCAAAAATTGGTAGATTTTAGCATTACCGACTGGTATATAGTAATCTCCAATATAGGAACGGAATCAGTAATAAGGAATCTGTAAATGCTGATTCCTTATTACCGATTCCTAAGTTACCGATTTGGATTTATCGAACACCCAAATACCGAATCGGTAAATAAGAAACGGTAAAAATGAGAAAAGAGATGTAGAAAAATTTGGTAATACCGAATTTCCACGAATTCAGTATTTTATTTTATTTTATTTTTTATTTTTGAAAAACCGTTATTTTGCAAATTTGGTATACACAGCTTGTAGCCACAACTCGGAGGCCGGCTGCGGGAGTAGGAGCGAGGTTACTTGTAAACTGTTGATACACAGCCCGTAGCCGACAACCCGGGGGTCCGGCGGCACCCTAAGGAATATCTTGTCCGCACCTTTGGGCATCTGCGCAATTTTAACCGCACACTATGCGCTGTACCATGATTGTATGAGTGTAATCCGCACCTCACTGCACACACCCCAGTGCCATTCAACCGCCACTTGTACAGCTATGGTGTCTATAAGGTTCCAAACAAACTTAATACCCAAACACCCCATTACCCGTGCTCCAAAAAGCCCCCCCTTCCCCCCTACTCTGCCTTATCTAAAAAGTGGTTCTAAGCTCCGCTGTTTGCCACCCACCTCCGAGATGAAATGTAGCGTGGTGTGTGTCTAAGCTCTAGATCTTGTAACTGTACTACTGGTTGACCAGTCATCACTCCCATAGTGAGTCATGTATCGTCTGTTTTGCCACCACTGCGTGTTGCCTCCGTGGTCCAGAACCGCTGCGCCTCCGCGCGTCAGGTCACGGGGTCCTACCCTCACAGTGCTTCAGGGCGTTCCGGGTTCAAGAGTCTCACCACTTAAACTCTCCTGTCTCCCCGGGACCTCCGCGGGCAATGCGTTTTCGGCCTCCTGAGGTAATCTCGGCAGAGGCTCCAGAAATTCTTTGGGTGACTCGTGGTTGGGAGTAACTCACTGTAGTATTCAGTCTGCATACAGCAATATTGCATGTCCCGTTCCCATCTCGCGGTGGTCGGCAGTGGACCTCTCATCCAGCACATCGCCACAACTCACCTAGCCATCAGCATACCCATATCAGTTAGTCGCCGTACCGCGACGGGAAGGCCCCGGGAGTGGCCTAAGAGTGCCAGGGCCGGGTCTATCGGCAGCTCTATTCCTAGTATCCCGCTCAATGCAGTGAATATCCCGTCCCAGAAATGTTGGATTCCCGGACACCGCCACGACAAGTGAATGAAGTCCGCAAATGGAGCATGACAGCGCTCGCACTCGGCAGACTGACGGAGCCCATACCTATGCAGCCTCTCCAGGGTGTAATATACTCTCTGAAGAAATTTGAAATGGATCAGTCTATGTCTGCCGTTCAATGAAAGTTTTCTGGTGTTCTGACAGCTGTATGTCCACATGCCGTCGTCTATCGTAATATGGAGGTCATTTTGCCAGGCTGTTCTGGCCTTGGAGTGACATAGCTCGTCGCACTCTCCACTCATCCGATATAAGTTTGTGACTAGTTTGCGGGGGGAGGGGGATTTAATGAAGTAGGTGAGTTCCGGCACTTCTGGCGGTTCCGCCAGTTCAGGCCCCAGGAGAGCCTGCAGGGCGCCACGGACCCTATGATATTGAAATCGAGTGATCAGTGTAGAAGCAGCCGGAGCCTCTGCAGCTTGTTCCCAGGTTTTCACTGCTCCGTTCAGGAAGAGGTCTCCCGCCCTAACGATACCCACTCCTCCTTCCGCTATCGGGGACAGCCATAGTGTCCATTCAATGGGCATGAGTGGGGAGTACAACAAGGCACCCTGTTGCATTCGTAGAAGTATATTCCAGGTGTGGTTTGTGGACTTGACTGAGGCCAGTAGGCCAGTTCTGCGGTCAGACGGGCCAAACACCGTGGCAAGGAGCTGGAGCGGGGCTGCGAATAGTCGCTCCAACCGGACATGTGGTATCGCCTCCTTCCCGTGTATCCACGTGTGCATATGTGACGCTTGCGCTACTCTATAGTACCTTTTCAAGTCCGGGTCGTTCAATCCCCCGGTTGCGTACGACTGTGTTAGGGTCGTCCATTTCACTCTTGGCTGTTTACCCCCCCAAAAGGGAGTTTAATAAGGAGCTGTGTCAGGCTATTAAAAAAGGACTTGGAAAGCACAATCAGGATGTTGTTAAAGAGGAACAAGAATCTGGGGAGGATCACTATCTTCATGATCGCTATACGTTCCATTAAGGACAGTGGGAGGTTGATCCACTTTTCTATATCGTCCTCCAGCTTGCTGTATGCTACTCCATAGTTTTCACGGATTAGGAGTTCCGGGTCTGAGTGGAGCATTATCCCTAAATGCCTGACCGGCTCCGTAGTCCAATGCAACGGGTATTCCATATCAAACTGAGTAGTTTTCGGAGTCAGGGGGAAGGCCACTGGTTTCGGCCAATTAACTCGGAGGCCAGAGAGTGCGCCGTAATATTGCCCCCTGCTAAGAAGCATTTTACTCGTGAGCGGAAGGTGCGTCTCCTGTAACAGTGCCAGGTCTTTGTTATGTTGCTGTAAATAATGCAGAACTTTCCTGAGTTTCCTATAATCATTCAGACCCCGCACATTCCACGTCAATGCCTTAAGCGACCCAGCCTCCCTATCCGCTGCTATACTGTCTAAGTTAGCCATCGCAGTGGTGGGGTAATGCAGTGAAATACAGTAGCAATCTCAATGACCAATGAAGATAGAGCGATCAGGCAGAGCAAACCATAACATCTCCAAAGATTTCCCCTTCTTTCCGTCCCCTTCCCACAGTTGACCTCCCCAACTCGGTCATGTAGAGAAGACAGAACAATCAGGCAGAGAATTCCATTACACAAATAAATACTTCCCCATCCCTCCACCCCCCTCCCACAGCAGACCCCTCCAACTCGGCCATGCAGGTCCCTTACCCACCCCCGCCACCCCAATACCAACTCCCCCAACTCAGCAACCAGAACATCAGTAGTGCATTGCACATGGGGGTCGAGGTTGTCTAGCAGCCCGTGACTTCCAATGTTCTCAAGGCACTATGTCGGGCTTTCCCCCTCCCCCCGCTATGCACCACCGTAAGTGTAAATATTGCATCCTACCAGTACCGCAGATTGTCCAATGATGGCCACTTCTTTCCCCCATCTACTGTCCATCCCTCCCCACCCCCCGAGCATAATCATTTCAAAATGTGTCAACGCAGGCCGTTACTGGTGACTTGCCTGTACTGTCGTATGAACCAAACGTCCCAAACGCTCTCCTTCACCCCCTCTACATATCTGTGCAGTGTTTCTCCATCAGAAAAGTGAGCGCAGGACCCAACCACCTCCGCTCGATCACTGCACAGCAGTTCACTGTCGTTCCACTGGTTATACAGGGGGTGGACCCCGTGTTTCATCAGTGACCCAGTCATTCCTGTTCATCCTGGTGGCTACTTTCCTCGTCAGCTGGCCTATCCGCGCCATTGCTTCTCTGGTCCCTTGACCAGTTCTTCATAGCCTGCATCAGTTCTTTTGGGTCTGTGAATATGTGTGAGTGACCCTGCCTGTTGACACGCAGCTTGGCCGGGTACAGCATCGCATAGTCCAGGCCTAGTTCTCGGAGTCGCTTCTTGTGGGGGAGGAAGTGTTTGCGCGCTTCCTGCACATTCCTCGTAAAGTCAGGGTATATTGATATCGCCGATCCTTCAAATTGAAGAGCAGCCTGTGTTCTAGCAAGTCTGAGGGCCGTATCTCTATCCCGGTAATTGAGTAACAGCTATAATCGGGCGGGGAGGTGCTCCCGGCTTCGGGCGGGGGCCTAAGGACCGATGTGCCCGCTCCACCACAAACATCAATGAGAACACTCCATATCCCAAAAGAATAGTGAGCAACTTTTCCACGAAGAGTTCGATCTTGCCCGTTTGCGTAGTCTCCGGAGGTCCTGTGATGCGAAGGTTGCAGCGACGTGAGCGCGCTTCCAAGTCCTCCGACTTGTCCTGAAGGGATCGCATCAGGTGTTCAATCTTCCTGTGCGCCGTGTCCAACTCGGTTTGTGCCTCCTCAACATCAGTACTTCTCCTCTCGGCCATGTCATGCTTCTCCGCATGTTTATCCAGGCGCTCGGCCATCCGGTCCATTCTGTAGGTCATGGCGTCCATCTTAGCGCCTAGCGCAGATATGCTGGTTTGAAGGCTTTGTTCCATGGAGCGTAGCATACTCTTGATGTCGTTATCAGGAGGTCGCTCCTCCGATGGCGGCGTGGGCTCTCTGAGCTCCGGTGTGGGGCTTTGCGTTTGTAATCGTCTCTGCGCAAATGGAAGTCTGCTTTGTGTTTTGTCCCCTTTCCCCATCGTGGCAGCCGTATCACAGTGCCACAGCAGGTGCGTGCAACAAGTGTTTCACCAGGAGCTCCCGGTGTAGTGCGCAGGGTCTGTGCAATTCCAAGTTGCAGGGGTAGTAAATAACGCCAGCTGTCTACGCCGGTCAGCGCACGTCTATCCCAACGCAGCAGTTTATCGGCGATTGACCAGCATACAGGAACGATGATGTGATGGTATCACAGGGGCCGCTCCGTCTCCAAGCTTGTGTACCCTGATATGCCCTCTTCGCACTAGAAGAACTGCCGTCACCAGCCGACAAATGTCTTCCATGCACGCTCAGTCGGGTCAGCGCTCCTAGGGTGGTAAGCACTAGGGGGGAACCCCTCCCCAGGCCGGAACCAGCGTGACTCCCATGAGGCCTCGGAAGGGCTCCAAATCCTAGCCCCCGGGAGCCCCTCACCACAGTGTTCCACCGCTGTCTGTAGGGCTGTAGCACCGCGACTCTTCGTCTTGTTCCCAGGGGGGGGTGCACTTCCCACGTGCCTGTGGGGTGTCCCCTGCTTACCCGTATAGAGCACCAGTGGTCGGGAGCAGGCTCCAATATGTCCCGGCCGTAGGATCGCGGCCTCTCCAGTCAGCCTCCACGTGACGCAGTCAGCTCTTCGTTTTCACCCCCGGAGGTGCTCTTAGAGATGTCGGTAAGGGCTGATCGCTCCCCCCAGCTGTCCGGCGTCCACACCGCAATTAACAGGTGTCTCATTCGTCGCCAGCGCCGGGGTCCAGCGGTCGATAGGGCACCCCCAACGGCGGCCGGGACAGCCGAGCTCACCCTCGCCGCACGCAAGGGTACGTCAGCTGGCAGAGGCGAGTACTGGAGGTCGCGGTTTCTCGGCCTGGTTATCGGCCGCTCTGCACTCGGTCTCAGCTGGGTCCCCAAGCACTAAATCTCCACAAACTTGGGATCACTGGAGTCCCCGTAAGTTCGCGCTGCAAGGGGGGAAGGTTTGAGGCAGTATTATAAATGGTTTGACAGGATTTTGTAGGATAAATGGCAGTGCGGCGCGAAGCTCCGGGTTTAAGCAGCCATTTTAGCTGCCGGCAAGCTCCGCCCCCCCACAAACTCAGTATTTAAGAGTCGGTAACTACCACTGACTCAAAGCAGGTGGTAATCAGGTGCACTGTATTTAAACAGCTCCAAAATGCAACAGTGTGATCACTATGGCAGCCCGCTATGTTATTGCAAGGCGGCTACGGCTACAGGCAGCCGGAGTGAGGATCTGGAGACAGGAGGATCAGGTTTACAGACAACGCATCACACTCTTCCAACTGACTGAGGCAGAGATCCATGAAAGGTACAGGCTACACCCTAAAACCATCCTGGAGCTGATAAACGATCTGCACCCACTCCTGGAGTATCCAACACCAATGGTGCAAGCTATAATACCACATGTGCAGGTGCTCTGTAGCCTATACCTACTTGCATCTGGCTGTTTCCAGGGAGTGATACCTGCAGTAGGTGGTGTGTCACAGAGTTGCCTGTCCCGTTTCTTTAACAAGTTCCTGGATGCCATGATGCAGAGAATGCATCACTACATAAGCTTCCCAACCACACAGGCGGAACTGCAGAAAACCAAGACAGACTTTTACCAAAAGGCATAGTTCCCGCATGTCATAGGGTACATTGATGGGACACACATTCCAATCTGCCCACCGGCATCCACTCAGTACATCTACCGAAACAGAAAATCCACCCACTCCATTAATGTGCAGGTAATCTGTGATGCACCCAACTTAATCACCGACATTGTGGACAAATTTCCTGGGAGCACCCATGACTTATACATATTCCAGAACACTGGGATCTACACACGCCTGGCTGCGGGAGAATTTGGAGAAGGATACCTGCTAGGTAAATCACTGTGACAAACCCTGATGTATACTGCAGATGAATGTGTTGGTGACTGTTACTTATGGCACTGTCTTCCCCACCTAGGTTATGCTGTGCTGTCATTCATCCTCACTCCTTACCTAAACCCATCCACCCCAAGTGAGAGACAATACAATGTGACACACAAATCAACACGCAACGTTGTGGAGCGCACGTTTGGACTATTGAAAAGCAGGTTCCGCTGCCTCTTTAAAAGTGGAAACAAAACAGGTGATGGACAGAATGTGGATAAATGTCACACATTCACCCCAGTCCAAAGATCTGGGCCCAAATCCATCGTTTTTTTGCACTCCACACCACCCTGGGTTAGACAATGGCGATATGCAAATCAGCTCTGACCCTGTGCCCCATGGGAACAGTCCAGTCCGAACTACAAAAGCCATGTCCTTCCCAGAACGGAGTCAAGCATCCGAGGACCGGACCGGTTTCGAGGTAACACCTCTCATCAGCCCGGCTAGCTTGACTCCAGTGGTGTGGAGTGCCTGGGACCCACGTCTGGGCATCCCCAGCGCACTTATGGCGGTATTGCAAACAAAACAGGTGATGGACAGAATGTGGATCAATGTCACACATTCACCCCAGTCCAAAGATCTGGGCCCAAATCCATCGTTTTTTTGCACTCCACACCACCCTGGGTTAGGCAATGGCGATATGCAAATCAGCTCTGACCCTGTGCCCCATGGGAACAGTCCAGTCCGAACTACAAAAGCCATGTCCTTCCCAGAACGGAATCAAGCATCCGAGGACCGGACCGGTTTCGAGGTAACACCTCTCATCAGCCCGGCTAGCTTGACTCCAGTGGTGTGGAGTGCCTGGGACCCACGTCTGGGCATCCCCAGCGCACTTATGGCGGTATTGCAAACAAAACAGGTGATGGACAGAATGTGGATCAATGTCACACATTCACCCCAGTCCAAAGATCTGGGCCCAAATCCATCGTTTTTTTGCACTCCACACCACCCTGGCTTAGACAATGGCGATATGCAAATCAGCTCTGACCCTGTGCCCCATGGGAACAGTCCAGTCCGAACTACAAAAGCCATGTCCTTCCCAGAACGGAATCAAGCATCCGAGGACCGGACCGGTTTCGAGGTAACACCTCTCATCAGCCCGGCTAGCTTGACTCCAGTGGTGTGGAGTGCCTGGGACCCACGTCTGGGCATCCCCAGCGCACTTATGGCGGTATTGCAAACAAAACAGGTGATGGACAGAATGTGGATCAATGTCACACATTCACCCCAGTCCAAAGATCTGGGCCCAAATCCATCGTTTTTTTGCACTCCACACCACCCTGGGTTAGACAATGGTGATATGCAAATCAGCTCTGATCCTGTGCCCCATGGGAACAGTCCAGTCCGAACTACAAAAGCCATGTCCTTCCCAGAACGGAATCAAGCATCCGAGGACCGGACCGGTTTCGAGGTAACACCTCTCATCAGCCCGGCTAGCTTGACTCCAGTGGTGTGGAGTGCCTGGGACCCACGTCTGGGCATCCCCAGCGCACTTTTGGCGGTATTGCAAACAAAACAGGTGATGGACAGAATGTGGATCAATGTCACACATTCACCCCAGTCCAAAGATCTGGGCCCAAATCCATCGTTTTTTTGCACTCCACACCACCCTGGGTTAGACAATGGCGATATGCAAATCAGCTCTGACCCTGTGCCCCATGGGAACAGTCCAGTCCGAACTACAAAAGCCATGTCCTTCCCAGAACGGAATCAAGCATCCGAGGACCGGACCGGTTTCGAGGTAACACCTCTCATCAGCCCGGCTAGCTGGACTCCAGTGGTGTGGAGTGCCTGGGACCCACGTCTGGGCATCCCCAGCGCACTTATGGCGGTATTGCAAACAAAACAGGTGATGGACAGAATGTGGATCAATGTCACACATTCACCCCAGTCCAAAGATCTGGGCCCAAATCCATCGTTTTTTTGCACTCCACACCACCCTGGGTTAGACAATGGCGATATGCAAATCAGCTCTGACCCTGTGCCCCATGGGAACAGTCCAGTCCGAACTACAAAAGCCATGTCCTTCCCAGAACGGAATCAAGCATCCGAGGACCGGACCGGTTTCGAGGTAACACCTCTCATCAGCCCGGCTAGCTTGACTCCAGTGGTGTGGAGTGCCTGGGACCCACGTCTGGGCATCCCCAGCGCATTTATGGCGGTATTGCAAACAAAACAGGTGATGGACAGAATGTGGATCAATGTCACACATTCACCCCAGTCCAAAGATCTGGGCCCAAATCCATCGTTTTTTTGCACTCCACACCACCCTGGGTTAGACAATGGCGATATGCAAATCAGCTCTGACCCTGTGCCCCATGGGAACAGTCCAGTCCGAACTACAAAAGCCATGTCCTTCCCAGAACGGAATCAAGCATCCGAGGACCGGACCGGTTTCGAGGTAACACCTCTCATCAGCCCGGCTAGCTTGACTCCAGTGGTGTGGAGTGCCTGGGACCCACGTCTGGGCATCCCCAGCGCACTTATGGCGGTATTGCAAACAAAACAGGTGATGGACAGAATGTGGATCAATGTCACACATTCACCCCAGTCCAAAGATCTGGGCCCAAATCCATCGTTTTTTTGCACTCCACAACACCCTGGGTTAGACAATGGCGATATGCAAATCAGCTCTGACCCTGTGCCCCATGGGAACAGTCCAGTCCGAACTACAAAAGCCATGTCCTTCCCAGAACGGAATCAAGCATCCGAGGACCGGACCGGTTTCGAGGTAACACCTCTCATCAGCCCGGCTAGCTTGACTCCAGTGGTGTGGAGTGCCTGGGACCCACGTCTGGGCATCCCCAGCGCACTTATGGCGGTATTGCAAACAAAACAGGTGATGGACAGTGTGGAGTGCAAAAAACGATGGATTTAGGCCCAGATCATTGTACTGGGGTGAATGTAAGACATTGATCTACATTCTGTCCATCAAATTGTTTTTTGTAATTTTCTCCCTGAGTGTACTGGGGTAGCTCAGCCGTGGGTCCCAGAGCCTCCACACCACTGGAGTCATGCTATCCAGGCTGAAGAAGGCTGATAGCCAGAAACCGGTCCTTGGATGCTTGATTCCGCTCTGGGAAAGATATGGCTGTGTAGTTCAGGCTGGACTGTTCCCATGGGGCACAGGGTCAGAGCTGATTTGCATAAAGCCAGTATCTAACCCAGGGTGGTGTGAAGTGCAAAAAACGATGGATTTAGGCCCAGATCATTGTACTGGGGTGAATGTAAGACATTGATCTACATTCTGTCCATCAAATTGTTTTTTGTAATTTTCTCCCTGAGTGTACTGGGGTAGCTCAGCCGTGGGTCCCAGAGCCTCCACACCACTGGAGTCATGCTATCCAGGCTGAAGAAGGCTGATAGCCAGAAACCGGTCCTTGGATGCTTGATTCCGGTCTGGGAAAGATATGGCTGTGTAGTTCGGACTGGACTGTTCCCATGGGGCACAGGGTCAGAGCTGATTTGCATAAAGCCAGTATCTAACCCAGGGTGGTGTGGAGTGCAAAAAACGATGGATTTAGGCCCAGATCATTGTACTGGGGTGAATGTAAGACATTGATCTACATTCTGTCCATCAAATTGTTTTTTGTAATTTTCTCCCTGAGTGTACTGGGGTAGCTCAGCCGTGGGTCCCAGAGCCTCCACACCACTGGAGTCATGCTATCCAGGCTGAAGAAGGCTGATAGCCAGAAACCGGTCCTTGGATGCTTGATTCCGGTCTGGGAAAGATATGGCTGTGTAGTTCGGACTGGACTGTTCCCATGGGGCACAGGGTCAGAGCTGATTTGCATAAAGCCAGTATCTAACCCACGGTGGTGTGGAGTGCAAAAAACGATGGATTTAGGCCCAGATCATTGTACTGGGGTGAATGTAGGACATTGATCTACATTCTGTCCATCAAATTGTTTTTTGTAATTTTCTCCCTGAGTGTACTGGGGTAGCTCAGCCGTGGGTCCCAGAGCCTCCACACCACTGGAGTCATGTTATCCAGGCTGAAAGCCAGAAACCGGTCCTTGGATGCTTGATTCCGGTCTGGGAAAGATATGGCTGTGTAGTTCGGACTGGACTGTTCCCATGGGGCACAGGGTCAGAGCTGATTTGCATAAAGCCAGTATCTAACCCAGGGTGGTGTGGAGTGCAAAAAACGATGGATTTAGGCCCAGATCATTGTACTGGGGTGAATGTAAGACATTGATCTACATTCTGTCCATCAAATTGTTTTTTGTAATTTTCTCCCTGAGTGTACTGGGGTAGCTCAGCCGTGGGTCCCAGAGCCTCCACACCACTGGAGTCATGCTATCCAGGCTGAAGAAGGCTGATAGCCAGAAACTGGTCCTTGGATGCTTGATTCCGGTCTGGGAAAGATATGGCTGTGTAGTTCGGACTGGACTGTTCTCATGGGGCACAGGGTCAGAGCTGATTTGCATAAAGCCAGTATCTAACCCAGGGTGGTGTGGAGTGCAAAAAACGATGGATTTAGGCCCAGATCATTGTACTGGGGTGAATGTAAGACATTGATCTACATTCTGTCCATCAAATTGTTTTTTGTAATTTTCTCCCTGAGTGTACTGGGGTAGCTCAGCCGTGGGTCCCAGAGCCTCCACACCACTGGAGTCATGCTATCCAGGCTGAAGAAGGCTGATAGCCAGAAACCGGTCCTTGGATGCTTGATTCCGGTCTGGGAAAGATATGGCTGTGTAGTTCGGACTGGACTGTTCCCATGGCGCACAGGGTCAGAGCTGATTTGCATAAAGCCAGTATCTAACCCAGGGTGGTGTGGAGTGCAAAAAACGATGGATTTAGGCCCAGATCATTGTACTGGGGTGAATGTAAGACATTGATCTACATTCTGTCCATCAAATAAATTGTTTTTTGTAATTTTCTCCCTGAGTGTACTGGGGTAGCTCAGCCGTGGGTCCCAGAGCCTCCACACCACTGGAGTCATGCTATCCAGGCTGAAGAAGGCTGATAGCTAGAAACCGGTCCTTGGATGCTTGATTCCGGTCTGGGAAAGATATGGCTGTGTAGTTCGGACTGGACTGTTCCCATGGGGCACAGGGTCAGAGCTGATTTGCATAAAGCCAGTATCTAACCCAGGGTGGTGTGGAGTGCAAAAAACGATGGATTTAGGCCCAGATCATTGTACTGGGGTGAATGTAAGACATTGATCTACATTCTGTCCATCAAATTGTTTTTTGTAATTTTCTCCCTGAGTGTACTGGGGTAGCTCAGCCGTGGGTCCCAGAGCCTCCACACCACTGGAGTCATGCTATCCAGGCTGAAGAAGGCTGATAGCCAGAAACCGGTCCTTGGATGCTTGATTCCGGTCTGGGAAAGATATGGCTGTGTAGTTCGGACTAGACTGTTCCCATGGGGCACAGGGTCAGAGCTGATTTGCATAAAGCCAGTATCTAACCCACGGTGGTGTGGAGTGCAAAAAACGATGGATTTAGGCCCAGATCATTGTACTGGGGTGAATGTAGGACATTGATCTACATTCTGTCCATCAAATTGTTTTTTGTAATTTTCTCCCTGAGTGTACTGGGGTAGCTCAGCCGTGGGTCCCAGAGCCTCCACACCACTGGAGTCATGTTATCCAGGCTGAAGAAGGCTGATAGCCAGAAACCGGTCCTTGGATGCTTGATTCCGGTCTGGGAAAGATATGGCTGTGTAGTTCGGACTGGACTGTTCCCATGGGGCACAGGGTCAGAGCTGATTTGCATAAAGCCAGTATCTAACCCAGGGTGGTGTGGAGTGCAAAAAACGATGGATTTAGGCCCAGATCATTGTACTGGGGTGAATGTAAGACATTGATCTACATTCTGTCCATCAAATTGTTTTTTGTAATTTTCTCCCTGAGTGTACTGGGGTAGCTCAGCCGTGGGTCCCAGAGCCTCCACACCACTGGAGTCATGCTATCCAGGCTGAAGAAGGCTGATAGCCAGAAACCGGTCCTTGGATGCGTGATTCCGGTCTGGGAAAGATATGGCTGTGTAGTTCGGACTGGACTGTTCTCATGGGGCACAGGGTCAGAGCTGATTTGCATAAAGCCAGTATCTAACCCAGGGTGGTGTGGAGTGCAAAAAACGATGGATTTAGGCCCAGATCATTGTACTGGGGTGAATGTAAGACATTGATCTACATTCTGTCCATCAAATTGTTTTTTGTAATTTTCTCCCTGAGTGTACTGGGGTAGCTCAGCCGTGGGTCCCAGAGCCTCCACACCACTGGAGTCATGCTATCCAGGCTGAAGAAGGCTGATAGCCAGAAACCGGTCCTTGGATGCTTGATTCCGGTCTGGGAAAGATATGGCTGTGTAGTTCGGACTGGACTGTTCCCATGGGGCACAGGGTCAGAGCTGATTTGCATAAAGCCAGTATCTAACCCAGGGTGGTGTGGAGTGCAAAAAACGATGGATTTAGGCCCAGATCATTGTACTGGGGTGAATGTAAGACATTGATCTACATTCTGTCCATCAAATTGTTTTTTGTAATTTTCTCCCTGAGTGTACTGGGGTAGCTCAGCCGTGGGTCCCAGAGCCTCCACACCACTGGAGTCATGCTATCCAGGCTGAAGAAGGCTGATAGCCAGAAACCGGTCCTTGGATGCTTGATTCCGGTCTGGGAAAGATATGGCTGTGTAGTTCGGACTGGACTGTTCCCATGGGGCACAGGGTCAGAGCTGATTTGCATAAAGCCAGTATCTAACCCAGGGTGGTGTGGAGTGCAAAAAACGATGGATTTAGGCCCAGATCATTGTACTGGGGTGAATGTAAGACATTGATCTACATTCTGTCCATCAAATTGTTTTTTGTAATTTTCTCCCTGAGTGTACTGGGGTAGCTCAGCCGTGGGTCCCAGAGCCTCCACACCACTGGAGTCATGCTATCCAGGCTGAAGAAGGCTGATAGCCAGAAACCGGTCCTTGGATGCTTGATTCCGGTCTGGGAAAGATATGGCTGTGTAGTTCGGACTGGACTGTTCCCATGGGGCACAGGGTCAGAGCTGATTTGCATAAAGCCAGTATCTAACCCAGGGTGGTGTGGAGTGCAAAAAACAATGGATTTAGGCCCAGATCATTGTACTGGGGTGAAAGTAAGACATTGATCTACATTCTGTCCATCAAATTGTTTTTTGTAATTTTCTCCCTGAGTGTACTGGGGTAGCTCAGCCGTGGGTCCCAGAGCCTCCACACCACTGGAGTCATGCTATCCAGGCTGAAGAAGGCTGATAGCCAGAAACCGGTCCTTGGATGCTTGATTCCGGTCTGGGAAAGATATGGCTGTGTAGTTCGGACTGGACTGTTCCCATGGCGCACAGGGTCAGAGCTGATTTGCATAAAGCCAGTATCTAACCCAGGGTGGTGTGGAGTGCAAAAAACGATGGATTTAGGCCCAGATCATTGTACTGGGGTGAATGTAAGACATTGATCTACATTCTGTCCATCAAATTGTTTTTTGTAATTTTCTCCCTGAGTGTACTAGGGTAGCTCAGCCGTGGGTCCCAGAGCCTCCACACCACTGGAGTCATGCTATCCAGGCTGAAGAAGGCTGATAGCCAGAAACCGGTCCTTGGATGCTTGATTCCGGTCTGGGAAAAATATGGCTGTGTAGTTCGGACTGGACTGTTCCCATGGGGCACAGGGTCAGAGCTGATTTGCATAAAGCCAGTATCTAACCCAAGGTGGTGTGGAGTGCAAAAAATGATGGATTTAGGCACAGATCATTGTACTGGGGTGAATGTAAGACATTGATCTACATTCTGTCCATCAAATTGTTTTTTGTAATTTTCTCCCTGAGTGTACTGGGGTAGCTCAGCCGTGGGTCCCAGAGCCTCCACACCCCTGGAGTCATGCTATCCAGGCTGAAGAAGGCTGATAGCCAGAAACCGGTCCTTGGATGCTTGATTCCGGTCTGGGAAAGATATGGCTGTGTAGTTCGGACTGGACTGTTCCCATGGGGCACAGGGTCAGAGCTGATTTGCATAAAGCCAGTATCTAACCCAGGGTGGTGTGGAGTGCAAAAAACGATGGATTTAGGCCCAGATCATTGTACTGGGGTGAATGTAAGACATTGATCTACATTCTGTCCATCAAATTGTTTTTTGTAATTTTCTCCCTGAGTGTACTGGGGTAGCTCAGCCGTGAGTCCCAGAGCCTCCACACCACTGGAGTCATGCTATCCAGGCTGAAGAAGGCTGATAGCCAGAAACCGGTCCTTGGATGCTTGATTCCGGTCTGGGAAAGATATGGCTGTGTAGTTCGGACTGGACTGTTCCCATGGGGCACAGGGTCAGAGCTGATTTGCATAAAGCCAGTATCTAACACAGGGTGGTGTGGAGTGCAAAAAACGATGGATTTAGGCCCAGATCATTGTACTGGGGTGAATGTAAGACATTGATCTACATTCTGTCCATCAAATTGTTTTTTGTAATTTTCTCCCTGAGTGTACTGGGGTAGCCCAGACGTGGGTCCCAGAGCCTCCACACCACTGGAGTCAAGCTAGCCGGGCTGATGAGAGGTGTTACCTCGAAACCGGTCCGGTCCTCGGATGCTTGATTCCGGTCTGGGAAAGATATGGCTGTGTACTTCGGACTGGACTGTTCCCATGGGGCACAGGGTCAGAGCTGATTTGCATAAAGCCAGTATCTAACCCAGGGTGGTGTGGAGTGCAAAAAACGATGGATTTAGGCCCAGATCATTGTACTGGGGTGAATGTAAGACATTGATCTACATTCTGTCCATCAAATTGTTTTTTGTAATTTTATCTTTAAAAGTGGAGGCACGCGTCAGTACACACCCATCATCTGCTGCAAGATCATCGCAACTTGTGCTATGCTGCATAACCTTGCCACTAAGAAAGGTACAGCAGTTGAACTAACTGACTCTGAGGACAATGATGATGAATTTGCACAGCTAGAGCCCAACGCAGCAGGAGTGGCGCCAGCACCAGATGGGAGACAAAGATGGGCTGAGATCACATGCAACAATTGTTGAGTAATTAAGGAGACATAGCCAGTTGTTGTATTTTAATGACGTAGTTTAATATATTGGCACTATGCCACAACATGAAGGGCTCAACATGGCAGTCCTATTTGTAAACACCCTACAAATATGTCATGGGTTAAGTCACCCATTTAGCTAGACTAAGCGTGGCTTGTATCAGTGCCTGCGGCCACGTACAACCTTTGCAGACTGTCGTCACTGGCAATCGATCCAGTGCCAGCACCTTGATGTCTGCTGCTCCTCCTGTTGCAGGGGGCGTTACACTGCTGCAGCTTGTTGTCTCCTCACTGTCCCCCACATCACCTGCACCAGTATTGGCAGCCTGACTATTTAGGAGCACTTCAAGTGCAGTGGTCACTTTCACAAGCCCCCTTGACACATCACGACTACAGTGTGCCATCCCTTCCTGCATGGCCACGGAGCACCTGCAGAGCAGAGAAGTGGCAGTAGAGAGGCGGTTCACCGCCTTTGCATGATTCTCCATTTTCTGCCTCTCCCTGCGCCGTGCCATCCTGTCCTCATCAAGCTTGCTGCACAGTAGCCTCACTGACTGGGCCATGTCACTCATGCCCTCAGCCAGTGTTGTGTTCATTGACCAGATGCCCTTCTCTATATTCTGCATGTTGGCTGTCACGTGTCTTATCTGCCGCTGAACTGATTGGATTGCTTTCCCCTGTAGTTGCTGGTCCTTAAACATGTTCGCCTCCATACCTGCGAACACACAGTGGAGAAGTGTGGCTCAATGATTAGAGCGGCAGACCCTGATGCAGAGGTCTAGCCCGGGACCAGGGTTCAATTCCCCGCCTCGGCGGGTCTTGGGCTCAGAAAATTCCATGGACCTGATAATTCTCGCCTCGGTGCCTATTCCCATCATGGAGTCCCACTCTGCAACTCTGGGCAATAGCTTGCTTAATCTCCACAACGGCCCCCACAACGCTAAGGATGCCTGGCCTCCACCTTGGGGGTGCCCAGGAGTGGACGCCTCACAGGGAAAGCCAGGATGGGTTCCACAGCGGTATTCGTACAAGCGCCTTGAGACCCTTGCGGGTGAGTAGTGCGCTATACAAGTATCAATTTACAATTTACACCATGCTCCTCACCCTGCAAAGGTGGACTGGGTTCCCTAGCCCTGCAGCGTCTGGTACCTGTGTGTGATCACTCTGTGGGGGACTGTGATCCTGCATTATTGCCATCCACTGGCACCGTTGACTGTTCTCCACCCCTGCAGTCTTCCATGGACGGCTCCATCTCTTGGAGTCTGGCAACTGCATGCCTCCTGGGTCCTGGTAATGCCGGTGGTGACACTGCTGCTGATGCCGGCGGTGGTGGTGATGCCGGCAGTGGTGGTGGTGATGCCGGTGGTGGTGATGCCGGTGGTGGTGGTGTGACCTGCAGTTGAAATGCCCTCCTCTGTTCTCTCCCTCTGGGGTGCCTTTACTGCCTTGACATGTGCAGACCTGCGGAATGTCTTGCCTTTGGACACAAATCATACATTAGCTCACTTGTCTGGCAGCATTTCGAAAAATAAATGTTCATGTCTGGCAATATATCTGACTGTCCGATGCTTGCTTATCACTGATGTGTGTCACATGCCTTTGTGTTCAGTGGGATGACTGTTATGATAGGTCTTACACTGACTACATCTTCGATAATGCATTGCTGGACTTTACTAAAACATTTACTGGAGTGGGATTCACATTGCCTCATTGGGGAATGGGGTCAGGGAGGGGGGGGCGCAGCTTGGTGTGCATGCATCTTACCTTGTTTGTTGGCTTCTCTGGCTGAGCTGTCTACATCCCAGATCCCGCTGACACTCTCAGGCTCAATGGTGGACTCCACCAGCAGTTCCAATGCAATCAGTGCAGGTGCCCTATTTCTTCCTCCACGTGTCAGGCTGGCTTGTTTTTTCCTTTTGGCCATCTTCTTTGCCAGGATCCTGACGTTGTACCTCCTTTTCTTGAGTATGTCTATTTCACGGTGGGTCACTCCAATGGCATTTTCATGTTCCTGTATTCCAGTCCATATTTTCCTTTTCTGGGATTTTGGCACTTGCAGTGACTGTTTCCCAAACAGCTTTGTGAGTTCTCTTGCCACCTCCTCAATCATGACCTCCAGATCCCTTTCACTAAATTTGAGTTTTCTTTTCCTTTCTGCACCTTCATTTTCACTCTCCTTGTTGGCCATTCTGCAGTTTGTGTCAGGAAAAGTTCTTTCAGTTGCTCCTGTGTTCTCCTCTGCACTCCCTGCCTCTCCAGCAGATTCTGCAGTTGCATGGGTGTGGCCACTTCCTGGTTGGGAGGTGGTGTGGATGCACAGGATTGGCTGATTCCTTAATTGCAGGAATTTTGAATTACCGATTTGGTATTTACCGATTCGGTAATACAGATTCGGTAATACCGATTGGTATTAAGGATTCTGTGTTTTTTTTCGGAACTTTACTGAATCAGTAAAAATTTACCTACATATGGTATATCCAGTGCAAACATAAGTTAACATTCCTTAGAGGGCACATTGTGCAACCTAACCAAGTGCAAATTGATAGTGTAAAACTGCATCCTATGTGGAAAACACGCAGTGATTAGCAACAGCTATCAATACATTAAGACACAGAGAATTACATGAGGTGCTCACTCTGTAGCCTCAACAAGCATGTCATGATATTATGAGACTATACATAAGTATTGGAATTTGTAACCATCTTAATAAGGTTGATCCAGAGAACATAGAAGTTAATATTTCCTCTGGGCCTATTCAAGCACATAATGGCAGTGTAATACTGCATTGAGTGTAGACAAGGTGTGTGACATGGCAATAGTGGTCATAGGATGACAGAGATATTCCCACACCAATCTATATGATGGTCATAGGTACAAACATAATAAGAGAAACTCTTAGCCCAGTGATATTGTGTGTACTACTCTCCATCAGCTTGTGGTTGCAGTGTTGGGAGCACACAGTCTGTGAGGCAATTTGTGCACAAATGAATCTGTACAAAGGACAATTTCAGATAAGAGCATAAGTTATGATGCACTTGAATTCATTGTCAAATAAGGGTAGGCCAGTCCTCAGTGCGGTTGAGACCAGTATATAGACTCTTCGTCTGAAGAATCCATTTAAGTTCTTCTATGTCAAGGATTTACTTGAAGTCAGCTCCTCCTGGTGGTAGTTTAATCACATTAAGGAATTGCCAACGTATATCGTCCTCTGTGTGTCCGATATTACAACAAATTCTGCTTTGGTGCTGGGAAATCCGAATCCTTACTTTTTTGTTAGTTTGGCCAATGTAGATCATATTACATGGACACATGATGGCATAGATTACATTGGAAGTATTACAATTGGAGAATTGTTCATGAGAGACTTTGATAGCAATAAATACAAATTCCTTGCTTTCAATAGTATATTGACATACAGTGCAGTTGCCACATTTCAAGTGGCCCACCAGGGGAGGGAGGCCCCAGACGTCATTCAGTGTCTGTGTGGTCTTTTTTTTGGGGGGGGGGCTAGCTCTGACCAGATGGTCCTTAATGTTTTTATATTTATGAAATGCAAACAGAGGCCGTTCCAAACTATAGTCACTGGCACTGAGTTCTGGCCAGCTTGGTGGCCAGATAATCTTGGCCCCCACCTACCCCGGTAGATAAAACCAAAAATCTTGGGGTTATTATAGATGAAAAGCTTTGTTTTAAAGATCAAGTCTCTAAGGTTGTGTCTTCTTTGTTCTTTAAGATTAAGACTATTACGAAAATGTTGCCTTTCATTCCCAAATGATGCAGAAAGTTAGTAGTAACCTCCTTAGTATTGTCGAAGCTTGACTACTGTAATGGACTGTACATTAATGTGCAATCCACCTTCCTGAGGAAGTTACAGGCAGTACAAAACGACGCTGCAAGACTGATTCTGGACATACCGAAATATCAGTCGGTCAGATCAGCATTGCAAGAACTCCACTGGCTGCCAGTCTGCCAGCGGATAAAGTTAAGGACTCTCTGCATGGCCCATAAGGCACTATACAAAGAAGGGCCGACATTTTTAGAGGACCTTTTCAGATGGTATTCTCTAAATAGAACTCTGCCTTCACCTCATGCACATGAATGTATGACGTTACAACGCATGCTTTTACCACGCATGCTGTTACAAGGCCAGTTTTACAACGCAAACCTTTACAACGCATAGCGCTTTGGGGTGCTGGATAGTGAATAGTTTAATTTACTATTCCAATTCCAGTCCCCGTGGACACTTGGGAAGGTGTTGGATAGTAAATTAAATCTATTCCCTATCCGAGAGCGCCCCCCAGCGCAATGCGTTGTAATGGTTTTCGTTGTAATTCCTGCGTTGTAATAGCACTGCGTTGTAAAAGTTTTGTTGTAAAGGATGTTTCCCCATGCACATTTGATGCAGTCAGTCAGGATCAAAAAGATGAACTGGGGGGAGGAGTTTTACTTTGAACACCATCAACGATTGGAATTCCCTCCCCTCATATCTCAGAAAAATTCCCCTCCTTCTTGAATTCAGAAAACAACTGAAGACCTGGCTTTTTCAGCAGTAGAAGCACCTAGTACAGCATGTTGCACTGGAAGCGCCAAGACACCGGAGGGTATTCATGCGCTGTACAAATTTTATTAACATAACAGTGTTCTCAAAACACTTTTCCTAACTCTGTTCGATATGGGGTAAAAGTAGTGACGTAAAATAACTAGTTTTGTGTGTCTTTGGTGTTAGCAGGCTTTCTCTCGGGCAGCACCAGGCTCCCTTGCTGGATCTCCACACTAGTCTACGTGGGTATCCTCTGGCCAGTAATTTCTCTGCTAAGGTATTGGCCTCCTGGAAGTAGCCAGCCTTGAACATGCAGTTCTTTCAGATTCTGAGGAATTGTGAAAACAGGAGTGAGTCATATAGGGCGCGAGGATGGTGGCTGCCATATAATAGTAATGTGTTCCTTTCAGTGGGTTTGCTCTGTACAATGCAGTGAAAAGTTTGTAAGGTCAAGAAAGGAGATCTCCATCTTGCTGTGTGTTAATGTGAATCTCAGGCTGTTACTGTTGTTGTTGAGCCAATCTAGACAATTGAGTAATGTGACTTGAGCACCCTGCCAGATTAGAAAATATCATCAATATATTGCTTCCAGATTAGTATACTACTCTGGTGTGGATTTGTTGTGGTTAGTATTTTGGTAGTCTCTAGATTGCCCTTGTAAAGAATAGCAAAGTTAGGGGCAAAAACTGCACCTACAGATGTACACTTAATCTGCTGATAGAATTGGTCATTAAACAGAAAAATAATTCTCATGAGGCCTAGGGTTAACAGTTGTAAAATAAAGGAAATAGGAACTGCATCTGGGCGTGCTCTACTGTTAAGACTACTCTCCATGACTGTTAACCCTTCCATTTGGGGAATGGTAGGTTACAGGGATTCAACATCCAAGGTACATAAGATGTCTGTATGTGGGTTAAATGGGTGGTGTTCCAATTGGTTTATGAAATTCATCCTGTCCCTAATGTAACACTGAGTGGTGGGTACAAAGTCTTTTATAAAGAAATTGACTTATTGTCCCAAGGGTTCCAAAATGGTCCCACAGCCAGAAACGATTGGGCGGCCTAGAAGGGTATCAAGGTTTTTGTGGGTTTTGTGGAGGGTGTAGATGATAGCTGTTCTGGAGGATTGAGTGTTGAGAAACAAGAATTAAGTTTGGGTTAGAAAGCTTGCTGTTTTACCTTCTTCTGTAATGTTATAGATGATTTCACAAATCTCGTTGGTCAGATCTTTTGTGAGTTGGCATTTCCAGTGTGTTTCATCGTGTTTGAGTGGGACTAGGATGGACTGGGAGCCTCCAACTCCGAAGTGACCAGCCGACCGCACAGACTGACGTCTTTGTTGAATCGATCAGATAATGTGTGCCAACAAAAAGGAGGTCAGAAAAAGAGGAGGAGGAAGGCAAAAGCTTGGGGTGTGACCCTTCAGAGAGGGACATTTTCCAATATCATGCCATTGTAATTTCTCGTGAAAAATGGTGCACACACAAAGCTTTTTATAGGCCGCTCCTATGTATGCAGAGGGTGCCCCCCTGGCACCAAGTGCAAGGGCACTTTTGTGTATGCAAAGGCTGTTCCCTTAACCTTGGTGCCCGGTACAAGGGCATCAGTCGCACTGCACTAAAGCCAGCACTACATACGCCTGAAAGTAGTATTCTGAATCTGCTTGTTCTGGGTGCTTTCCAATGAAGTACTTATTTTCTAAAGACAGTAGTCCCTAGACAAAATGGAATATTTTGGGTGATAAATATAGACTAAATAGGTGCTATATTCTTTGTCCAGCCGGACAGGGTTTAATATCAAATAAGTATATGACATAAAATACACACAACAAAATTCAAGTGGGACACTACCAGCGTCCTACTAACACAAAAGGACAGTGAGTAACTAAGTAATTCTAACATAACGTGGTCTTATTACCTGTGCCCCTGACTCCTGTTTGCCAGTATGAGCTGTGCACTGCCAGACTTGAAACCCAAAGATAATTTCTCTTGCTCCTTCCTTTCCTGTTGTAATCACCTGCGGGAGCTGGAGAGAGAGACAGAGGTACCAGCCAGAGCCCTCTGACTTCTAAACTGGACTCCAAAGGCTCTAGCCCACAGGGAAACGCCCAGTGGAAAAGGCAGACTTTCCTACCCCTGCTAATTACTGGGTATGATTAAGTCTGCACCTCCCTGTAAAATTCAGCAGGTCTAAACGGTCGGGTAATTACCAAAACATGAAGATTTTGGTGGAGTAAGCACCAACATCTGCATCCATCTCATTCCCGGTTGTGGGTAAAAAAAACTTGGGATTGTGTTACAAAGTCAGACACTGGTAATCAGTAGAAAAACTTATTGTCTTCATGATGCACCACCAACATCTGCTGCCAGCCTATCAGCTCTCTGGCTCTCTCACTGCCACACATGTGGCACTGCCATGGAGACAGAACTTCCAGGCACGAGCAGAAGCACAGCGAGTCAACAGATTGGTGATACTTTTGGCACCCGATAAATTCTGAACCCAGGGGCTGTGAGGCTAGGCAATTCTTCTCCCCAAAGAATACTTTAACTCTGATTCAAAAAAATGTTAGCCAGTGGAACTGTGCTTTTACTATGCTTTTACATATCTGTAAATGAGTAGTGTTTAAGCATGTGTAATTGTTTCGCCACGTACATTTATGGATGGGTATTTTCTATTAATTGTCAGTACAAGAAAGCTGGGAGTGTCGTAGTTCCTTTGTGATACTGCTGCATTTTTTAGGTATTCCAAGAAAAAAGTTATAAATTTACTTCTGGTGTAAAAAGGAATAAAATAAAGGTTTCTATTTAGTGAATCGGCCCTGGTGACTTGGAAATCTTGATGGGACACAGTATGACTGAGCTTTTAATTTGCAATTTTATACAGCGCTGACATAGCCAGAATGATTCAGAAAAGGGGGTGGTGATGAACAGAGTGTCTGAATTAAGCAGACCACTCTTACCCAGTCCGAGGATCAGGGCTTGATCCATCACCGTTTTTCAGCTCACTGCACCATCCCAGCTCAGAACTTGGCTATATGCAAATTAGTCTGCCCCTGGCCCAGTGCATCATGGGAACAGGGCAGACCAAACTACCAAGCCAATTCTTATACTGGGAAGGAAACAAGCTTCCGGGGACCGGTTTCTGGCATTTCAGCCGTCTTCGGCCCGGCTTGCTTGAATCCTGATGGTGCAATGAGCTAGGGACTCACATCTGAGTATAGCCTTCCACGCTTATGGTGAAAGAGAATCCCAGAGTTTCTGAGTGATATAAAAGGTGCTTCATCTGTCATTTACAGACACGTGCAGCACCTTCTTCATGACTTGGAACAAGGCATGCCTGACTGATGTAATCTACCAACAGGTCAAATCGCACCCAGCTGGAGGAGACATAGGTTGCCATCTAATGTAGCTAGCAACACTGAAAGTCAGACCTGCTCTGGTTATGAGCAGGATTTGCTGTTTTTTGCTTTTGTAGTTTTATAAAGCGCAAACCGAAGGTATTGGAGGGCTTTACATGAACACCAGTTAAATTACAGGAGGACACATTCATATTTTTTAAGGAATGGAGATTTACCCAGAATCACAAGATGTTGGTTCCGCAGTTCTAAAGTCAGCAGCTCTGGCTCTTACACCACATCCTGTATTGTGCTCATAAACTCATTTGCTGGTTCATCACCTCTGTTCAGCATTACACCAAACCACTCTTGAGGGTCGTACACTGGCCGGGTCTCCAGGATAGTTGAAAGTGATGCAGATGCTGTGCATTTACATATTTTGCATACAATTAGAGGCAATATGCATATTTATTGATTGGACTGCATTCCAAGTGGTTTGCAACACTGGAGGATTGACTGAGCGCAACTTCGCTTTAACACTCGTGCAATGTCATTTTATTTATGTCCTCGACAGCTATGATCGATTATAATGTCAATTTTATGTTTCCATTTATTAAGCACTGCGGGCAGATTTACAAGAAAGTGACGCATCTGTAAAGATGCGTCACTTTCCCTGCACCACTTTGAGAAACCCTTGCGCCACTATGGTTGCACCGTATTTACAATACGGCACACCATGGCGTAAGGATTTACAGATGCGTCAGAAATTCTGACGCATCTGTTGACGCAAAAAGTCACGCATTGTTGGAGTTGCGTCCTAACCACGACGCAACTCCAGCAATGCAGGGGAGGCCTATCCTCATTGTGCTGTGTCACTCCTTACGCCTGCTTCAAGAATTTGACGAAGTGGCATCCTAGAAGTGGAGCAGTGAAAACTACAAGATTTCACTGCGTCACTTCTATGAGGCTTTTTTGCATTAGAACGCCCACCCTGCATACATTAAACTTGACGCAGGTTTAAGGTGGCGCAGGGCTTTACAACGTGACGCATCTCCCTAGATGTGTCACATTGTAAATGGGCCGCATTTTTACGCTGCTGCTGCATCACAAAATGTGACGCAACTGTGGCTCAAAAACGATGCAAGAGGCTTGTAAATCTGCCCCTGCGTTCTGGCTGTAAAACAGCAGCATGTGAAATAGTGTGACGAGATCGGTCCTCGTGACAGTATTTATTTTATAAATACAAATATTTTATGTAGGGCAGATTCCTGTTCAGTCAGTTACAGAGTGTTACCAATTTCCACTTGCCTGTGGCGTGGAGCATCACACAGGATCCAGCAGGCAGTAGGCATGCCCTTAATGACACATCTGGGAAGCGCAGATGGCGTTTGCGCAAACGTGCCTGCGCCCTACGCATCAGCGTAACGTGCCCTCAGCCAAGTTACACGTGCTATTGTGCGTGCGTCGGATTGAGCTGACATCGCAATCTAACATTCTTAAATATCAAATCTGATGCAGGAACTATGCACTGAATGCCTACAGGGCTTTCACAGCCAAGGGCTGACCATAAGGTATTACAATTCTGCAGTTTTCTGTGAAGAGTAGACACTGTATGATTATTACACCAAGAGAATCCAAGCCAATGAAAGAATGGTTTTATATTAAATTATATTATTGTTTTGTATCCTACATGCTACCAACAAGTTATTACTTGATGACTGCACTAAGGGCACCATTTTTCTATGCCCTTGCAAAAGACAGTTTGTCAGGAGAATGAGGAATCCCTTAAACCCAAGCGGGCCTCATTTATGAGGTTTTGACGTAGGGCAGTGCTGCAAGGAATCTTGCTGTGTTGCACTACATCCAAACAAAAGGACAGTAATGCGTCGTATCTATGAGATATGGCACATTCCTGTCCTTGTCCCCACAGCACAATGGGCTGCCATGCGCCAACGCAGGTGCCCTTGGTGCACGGGTGCCTTCGTTGCGGGGCTGATTGAGTTTGTGGAGAAAATGGCAAAGGCTGTGTTCAGACAACTTTCAGAATACATTCACATGAGTTACAGTCACCTGTGGAAATAGGTGAGGATATAATATTGAGACTTAAGCCTGATTGTGCTCATACCCATTTGCAAACCAGGATGTGCAATTTGCACAACAACTGCAAGGACTTCATTTAAGGTTCGCTAGGAGTCACAGCTGTGACCCCTGGCTTGCTCCTTATGACCCCTGGCACTGCCTTTGTGACTCCTGGCCTCAGAGATGGTAAAATCAATGCCAAGAACAATGGGGTAGCTCCACATTGCTGATTTTGTGCACGTTTTTCATTATGCTGATAGTGAATAATATTGGGTTATTCACTATTGGTGTAATAAAAAATGGAACACACTTAGCTGGAAACTGGACCATTGTTGGTAGCTGTGGTAAGTAAAAATGGTTTTTAATGCATGTTATGTGTGTGAGAGTGTTTATATGTGACAAATAGCGCGTGTATGTGTGCGCAAGTGTGTGCGTGTGAAATTGAGTGACAGTAGTGACAGAGAGTAGTGAGATGGTGGGCCAGATTTACTATTCTTTGACGTAAGGCAATGCTGCACCAAAGTTTCTGTGCTGCCTTGCCTCAAAAGGGGAGAGAGAGAGAAAAATACACCCTACCTTAATAGATATGGAGCATTTTTTTCTCTGTCTGTTTGATGAAGCACTTTTGGCAACCAATCCCCAACGCACACAACCCTGTGCCATAGTGCAAGGGTGTGTGCATTCTCTTAAGCATAGGTTTGTACTGGAAGGTTATCTTCCAGTATCAAAGCAAAGTTTTAAGAATTTTCCCATTTTCTGTGTGTGCTGTAGAATGCAACACATATGCAAAGTTGGAAATACAAGGAGAAATAAAAATACTTGTCCTCATTTCCCATTCCTCTGGGAGCCCACCGGTGGAACTTCCCCTTAACTCATAATACCGCAAACCAGCGCATAGTTACTTTGGGATATTATTCAACAAAAATCAAGATTTGCAATATGTGAGAGCCTGTGATTGGCTGCAGTCACAGGATATGTGACCTACAAGGGACTGCAGGCAACCACCTTAAGCCTGCATTTGCAGAATATACAACTTGTTTTCTTTTTAAAGCAGTACATTTTCCTAAAAAGAACAAGTGCCGCTTTTTAAAAATAATGTTTTCCATTTTGGAAAACTTCAGTAAGAGGAGGCATTTGTTACCCTGGCTACTACTTTCACCCATCAAGATATCAAAGTAGTAAGGGGCCCCTTCCCCACTGAGATTCAGTTACCAACCCAGCTCAGGGGTCAGTAACTCATCAATGGGTTGCAACTGCAATTGCTGCTATTAACCATTGATGCACTCTGTCTGAATCGAAGCTGAGAGATGAACGTCCCTTTCATTCCCTCTCCTACTTGCGATTCAGAAAGGATCACCAAAGTTAATTCACGATTCACAAAGCTATTCTGACTCATTAAAGAGCACTTGTACATAAATAAGAGCCCTTTTGCAGTCACAAACCCTGGGATTTTGCGTTGGGCATGCATTCCATATCGGTGTTCCCACTGCAAAGTCCCGAGGGGATGAATCATGCTGTGTGTGTTCTGCTTGGAGCACAGCTGGACTGGCAGAGCACCTTCAGAGCCCCTTCCAAGGGTCCAGGACTGGGGTGGCACCACTTGGGGGTGACAACTCACAGCAGGCAGAGTCCAGGTGCTGGGTTCATGGTGGTTAGAGCTTATTCTGCCCCATAGACTCTTATCAACTAGCCCTAGACACTCTAATGGTCCTGGGTCCACGATGCAGGCCCAGTCCTTTTCACTCAGGCAGCAGGGCAACAGTACAGCACAGTGTCAGACCTTTTTCCAACAGAGCAGCACACCAGTCCTTATGTGTCTTCCACAGGTCCAGAGATGTACTGAAGAGTTGGGTCTGAGGGTCCAATAATTATACCTGGTGCCAGCGTTGAAGGAGCAGAAGGTTCTGGAGGTTTCCACCCCCAGAGGTGTTTGGAATTTCTTTTCTCCCTGCCCTGGCCCAGAGTTGCCTGTGGGCACAAAAAACGAGTTTCAAATACTTTGTGAGTGAGTTGAGGCAAAGCCTTTGTGATGTACAAAGTTGCAATTCCTCCAGATCAAGTCTGAGATGGCCCATCCTGCCAACCCCTATTCCCCCTTTGTTTTGCTGCCCAGGAGCAATACCCAAATGCCAACTGCCAGCTAAACCTAGTCATGTGACCCAGAATATAGGCTGCAGGCGCCAAATGTTTAGGACAAGAAAATGTCAATTGTGACTTAAAATGCAACTTTACCATTAAAGCGATTTTTACAATACAATTCTTTAGTTCCAAACTCGATTTTCCTCCTTCCTCTCAAATAAAAGTTATCACTTACTAAATGTAATAAGGCAAACCAGTGTTATACTATGAGAGAAGTAGGCTTTGCAGTAGTGAAAGAGTTTTTTACTACCAGCACATGTAAAACCTAAATGTACATGTCCGACTCTTCAAATACAACACCCCCTACTCTCAGAAATGTGAGGAAAATGAGATTTCTTAAGCTGAATTTGAGGCTGGCAGAGGATTCTAAGAAAGAAAACATAGGGGGGTCCATGTAATCCCACCTTGCTGGACATCCACAGTTGTCTAGAATTTAAAAATGTCTGGGTTTGATATGTTTCCCTAGATGGCCGTCGAGCCCGGGACCAAAAATGCAGGTGACTCCCTTGCAAAACCAAGCTGTTTTGTGATAAATTATTTTGATGTCTCCACAATAAGTATTGGGCCATTTCCTGTTGCAGGCACTAGGCCGACCCACACAAGTGAGGTACCATTTTTATCAGCAGCCTTGGGGGAATGTTGGGTGTGAACAAGTTCCAGAACTTTCCATCACAGAAATGTGAGGAAAATGTCTTTATGTTTTACAAAGTTTGAGGTTTGAAGGGATTCTGGGTAACAGAACATGGTGAGAGCCACACAAGTCACCACATCCTTGATTCCCCTGGGTGTCTAGTTCTTAAAAATGTATTGGTTTGCTAGGTTTTCCCAGGTGCTGGCTGAGCTAGGGCCAAAAATCCACAGCTAAGCACATTGCAAACAAAGGATCTGTTTCCACTGGAAAAATGTGATGTGCTCACATTGTGTCTTGGGCTGTTTCCTGTCGCGGGCACTAGGCCTACCCACACAAGTGAGGTACCATTTTTATCGGAAGACTTGGGGGAATGGTGAGTAGGAAGAAGATTGTAACTCACCACAGATTCCAGAACTATCTATCACAGAAATGTGAGGAAAAGTAGTTTTGTTTGACACTTTTTGAGGTTTGCAAGGGATTCTGGGTAACAGAACCTGGTGGAAGCCACGCAAGTCACCCCATCCTGGCTTCTCAGGGGTGTCTATTTTTCAAAATGTACAGGTGTACTAGGTTTCTCTCGTGATGGCTGAGCTAGGGCCCAAAATCCACAAAAAATGTGACTGTTCACGTTGTGTTATGGGCCATTTCCTGTTGTGGGCACTAGGCCTACCCACACAGGTGAGGTACCATTTTATTGGCAGACTTGGGTGAATGCTGGGTGGGTGGAAGTATGTGGCACCCTACAGATTCCAGAACTTTACACCACAGAAATGTTATTGTTATTGTTATTGTTATTTTTGATTTGTAGCGCGCTCAATCACCTACAGGCCTCTAAGCGCTCGGGAATCGATGGTAAACAACAACTTTGACAGTACAGAGGTCATCCACTAGCCTACGTGGCTCACAGGGCTCTCCTGAACAACCACGTTTTCAGCCCCTTTCTGAAACGTAGGAGGTTTCCTTCCTTTCGTAGTGGCTCAGGTAGTGTGTTCCATAAATGCGGAACCAATACCGAAAAGGCTCTACCGCCCTTGGTGGCAAGTTTGTACCGAGGGCACACTAATAGCTGAGAGTCTGAGGACCTAAGAGCTCTCTTTGGGCTATACATTGCCAGGCGATCTTTGATGTACGCAGGTGCCATGCCATAGATGGCTTTATGGGCGATGCATAGATTTTTAAATTCCACTCGCTCCTTAATGGGGAGCCAGTGGAGGCTTTGTAGCAGGGGGGATGCTTTAGTGTGTCTTGGCTGTCTGAAGATAAGACGAGCGGCATCATTCATCACCACCTGTAGCCTGTTTATCAAGGTTTTTGGTAGGCCAAGGTAGAGGGCATTTCCATAATCTATGCGTGAAATCACAGTAGCTGTGACGATGGAACGTAGCATAGATTGGGAAATGATAGGCACTAATTTCCGTAGCTGTCGGATGATATTAGTACAGCTGCCCACCACTGAAGAGATTTGGCTGACCATAGAGAGGTCACAGTCCAATTTAATCCCTAGGCTCTTCACGTTCAGACTGGGTTTTGGGGCCGGACCTAACTCTGCGGGCCAGTAGAGGTCACACCATGGTGAGGTGGTAGATGAAATGACCAGGACCTCAGTCTTGTCTGGGTTGATTTTTAGGAGGTTACCTGTCATCCACTGGACCGTGTGTCTCAAAATATTCTGAGTGTGGAGTTGGGCGGTGTTTGTATTGTCAACACTCAGCAGCAGCTGCGTGTCATCTGCGTAGTTATATACCGTGCAGCCCATACTCGCCAGGGAGGCAATCAGAGGCTGCAGATATAGGTTAAACAGCAGTGGGGATAGGGCCGAGCCCTGAGGTACCCCACATTCTATTTCTCCCACTGCGGAGATTTCTTCTCCGAGTTGTATTCTTTGTGTCCTTCCTGACAGAAAGGACTGCAACCACTCGAAAGCCCGGCCAGTGATGCCAAAGTCACTCAGCCTTTCCAGTAGCAGCGCATGACTGACGGTATCGAACGCCGCTGATAGGTCTAATAAAATCAGGGCGCTCGGTTTTTTACCGTCAGCCAAGCCTCTCAATTCATCCAGCACCGAGAGCATCACCAACTCGGTGCTGTGGTGTGCTCGAAGTCCTGCTTGTCGTTCGTGAAGCAGGGAGTGGGACTCCAAGTACATGGACAAAGATTTTAGTACATGTTGCTCCAGTACTTTAGAGAGGAATGGTAGCTGAGAGATCGGCCTATAATTTTTTAGTATTGCGGGGTCTGCGCCAGGTTTTTTCAACAGCGGTCTTACACGCGCTTCCTTAAGTGCTGCTGGTAGTTGTCCTGATTCCAGGGATCTGTTTAGGAGATGGATGACTTGCTCCTCCAATAGTGGACGGGCTGCCTGAAAAACTTTAGGTGGACAAGGGTCCGCTGGGGATCCAGATTTGATTCTGGCCATCAACTGCTGCAGGCTCAAGATGTCAATCTCTGGAAACAGTGTGATAGCACAGTCAGTTTGATGTTGGGGGATTATAGGTGTAGCCATTCCATTAAGCGGCCCATTTTTTATGTCCTGGATGATGGTTCTTACTTTCTCCAAGAAATAATCCTGAAAGGAATTGCAGTTTATGGGAGACTGAACGCTGTCTGGTTTTTTGGTCAACTCCGACAGGATCTTAAAAGTCTCTTTCTGCACGTTGACTGCCTTACTTAGACGGGATTCGTAGTACTCGGCTTTGGCAAGGATGATGTGTTTTTTGTATGCGTTCAGGGAGGCACAGTAGAGGTTCCTGGCTGAGTCCTGTTTGGTTTTCCTCCAGCTTCTTTCTAGGGCTCTAAGTTTCTTTTTATGGTCCCTCAGTGCTGGCGTGAACCAAGGGGCATCCTTACCCGGGCCTTTTAGCGCCTTTATTTTTATTGGCGCTATCTGATCAATAGCAAGTGTCAGGGAACGCGTTAAATCCGCGTATTGCTGATCTAGGCTATGATCTAAGTTCAAGGGGCAGTCTCTGGGCAGGAATACCTCGGTCAGGGTCCTCAGATCGACCTCTGCCCATTTGCGGGTTTTCCTAGCCTCCAATGTTGGTTTGATTATTTGGCCCTTAATACGTAACTCACAGGAAATTAGGTGGTGATCAGACCAGATACATGGGGCAACTTCTTTCAGCGTTAGTGAGGGGTCTGTAGTCCATACCAGGTCAAGGGTATGACCTTTGGTGTGCGTGGGGACATTCACGATTTGTTTAAAGTTTAGCGCAGACATCAAAGTGTCCAAGTGGCGCATAGGAGCGTCCCAGTGGGGTTTATCCCAGTGCAAGTTGAAGTCTCCTGTGACTAAAATTTTCGAGTAGCGAGTACAAAGGTCAGATATGATGGGGGCGAATAGGTCCTGGAAGGTTGGGGTTGCGTTGGGAGGGCGATAGACCGCTAGCACCACCCAGCATGAGCTGTGATGAAAATGTGTTTTGTTTTCCAAAGTTAGAAGTTTGGAAGTGATTCTGGGGAAAAGAACCTGGTGAGAGCCCCACAAGTCACCCCACCCTGGATTCCCCTGGATGTTTAGTTTTTAAAAATATACAAGTTTCTCCAGGTGCATCCTGAAGCAGGAACCAAAATACACAGCTTGGCACATTGCAAAAAAGGGTAATTTTTCACTGGAAAAATGTGATGTGTCCAAGAAAGTTTGAGCCATTTCCTGCTGCAAGCACTAAGCCTACAAACACAAGCAAGGTACCATTTTTATTGGCAGACTTGGGGAAATGCTGGTGAGTGAATGTTTGCGGCTTCCCACAGATTCCATAGCTTTCCATCACAGAAATGTGGGGAAAATGTTGCAAGCGATTCTGGGTAACAGAACCTGGTGAAAGCCACACATGCCATCCCATCCTGAATTCCCCAGAGTGTCTAGTTTAAAAAAAATGTACAGGTTTGCTACATTTCCCTAGGTGCCGGCTGACTAGGACCCAAAATCCACAGCTCACTACATTGCATAAAAAAAGGGTCATTTTTTCTTGGAAAAATGTGAAGTATCCACGTTTTCGTTATGGGCTGTTTTCTGTTGCGACACTAGGCCCACCCATACAATTGAGGTACCATTTTTATCTAGAGACTTGGGGTAATGTTGTGTGTGGATGTTTGTGGTTACCTACACATTCCAGAACTTTCGATCATAGAAATGTGAGGCAAATGCATTTTGTATTACAAATTTTTAGGGTTGTAAGGGATTCTGGGTAACATAACCTGTTGAGAGCCACACCAGCCATGCCATCCTAGATTCTCCTGGGTGTCTAGTTTTAAAAAATGTATAGGTTTGCTAGGTTTCCCTAGGTGTCAGCTGATCTAGGACTCAAACATCAGAGCTAGGCACATTGCTAAAAAAGGGTCAGTTTACAGTGTAAAAATGTGATGTATCCATATTTTCATTTTGGGCCGTTTCCTGTTGCTAACACTAGGCCTACCCAGTCAAGTGAGGTACCATTTGTATCAGAAGATTTTGGGGAACACAAAATTGTAGAACATCTGTTATTACAAATTGTCTTTCTATGCATTTCAACCTTCCAAATGTCAGACAATGTGCAAAAAGGAAGTAATTTTTAATAATACCCTCTTTTTCACATGGTGATATGGGTACCCACAAATTCAGAGGTGCGCTAAAAATTACTGCTTCTGAAATTCATATCTTATTCCCATTTAAGAAATGCCTAGGTTTTCTTGATACCTATTTTTCACTCTTTATATTTTACAAAATGAATTGATGTATACCCGGTACACAATAAAAAAACTATTGCAAGGGGCAGCTCAGTTGTTGGCTCTGGATACCTCCATTTCTTGGTGAACCTACAAGTCTTATACATCCCCACAACCAAAAGGGTCCCACAGATATAACGGTATATTGCCTTAAGAAGTCTACCATAGTTAGAAGAAGTCACAGGTGAAAATGTAGGCACAAATGGCTGTTTGTTTAGCAAAATGTCAATATTGTTTTATTTCATCTGCTACTTTCTATAGGAAAACCTGGAAGGGTCTACACAAATCCCCCTTGTTAAATTCAGAATTGTTTCTACTTTTCAGAAATGTATATCATTTTGGGACCCACAATTGATTTCATACTGATTTTTATCACTAGCTGAAAGGAGGCTGAAAGCACAAAAATAGGAAAAATAGGATATGTCCTAGTAAAATGCCAAAACTATGTCGAAAATGTTGGTTTTCTAGCAAAAGTCTGCCTGTTCATGAAAGCTGCGAACATGGTGATTTTAGCATCATAAACTCTTTGTTGATAACATTTGCAGGGAAAAAACAGACTATTTCTTCTTCAGCACTGTTTTTCCATTTTTACCCCAGAAAACCCAAATGTGCCTAATTTCTCTGTCCCCAACAGGAGAATCTACAACCCGTGGATACCTTTAGAATCCTCATGATGTTGGAAGAAAAGGACACGCACTTTGCATGGATAACTTATTGAAGCTTTATTCATTGGTTGCTGAAAGACTGGGAAGGACAGGTTCATGTTCCATAGCTCTGTTGTCTTTCTTAATTTCATTGATGTATACAAATCTCCAGGGCGACTAGATTGAGGATTTCTTTCCAGTGCCAGCCATAGCGAGTTATTTATTAAACTTCCATAATTTGACTGGATTTTGTACCAGGTTTTTATTGTGGAATAGCTTCTCCCTAGGGCGTGTTGCATGAGACCAAATCCCAAGCGAACATGTGCTGGAGAGGTGTTAAACCTGGCACCATTGCTGTGAGTTTCCTAAGTATTTTTGCCCTTGCCTCCTATGTTTTTGCTGTGTGTTGGACTTCGTTTTGCTAGTCTAGATTCTTCAGTGCCAAAGTGAAAGTGCTCCCTTTGTAAATTATTGTTATAGATTGGTGTTTCCATAATTGCCGTGTTTGATTTACTAGTCAGTCCCTAGTACAGTGCACTGTCTGTGCCCAGGGCCTGTAAATACAATGCTGCTAATGGGCCTGCAGCACTGATTGTGCCACCCATATAAGCCGCCTGCAAATGTAACACAGGCCTGCCATTGTAGAGCCTGTGTGCAGTCTGGTACTGCCATTTCGACTTGGTAAGTGCACCCACGTTAGTCACCCCTAAGGTAGGCCCAAGATACCCCTGTGGACATTATTGTCCAGCTTGATTTTTAGGGGTGGCCCAGGTCGATTCCTAATAGCCATTTTTTTAGATTTTGTTACATTGATTTCAAGTTTAATAACAGTGACATATTTTTTAATTCATTGACCAATCTTTGGAGTCCCACTCTTGTCAAGCTAAGCAATATAGCATTGCTTAGCTTGACATGAGTGGATAGTAGAGGTGTGTCGAACGTAAAGGGTCCAGGTACAGTGGATGAGAATTTACTTGGTCGTCTCTTTTGGATAGATCGGCCACGAACAACTTGAACAGGTTGGGGCTAACACGCAGCCTTGTTTGAGGCCTATTTTTGTTAGTATTTTTCTTTTATTTAATTTGTAAAGTGCCCGAATCACCCCAACGGGGTATCTCCGCACTGTGACTGCCAGTACCAACCAAGGGGAAGATGAATTAGAACAGCGTTGTTCCGTGTAGAGAGTGGCAGAGGGAAAATACCCTTCAAAGGAGGCCGAGTGTGTGATAGCAGGCCCCGGCAGTAGTGGTAGCGTGCTCCTCCAGATTTAGTATATCCACACTCCTTGGTTCTTCACCACCTGTTTAGGGGATGGGGCAGATCCTAGTTTCTCTGGCCACCAACTGGGGGACCATCTCACTGAAGCTCCTCCAAACAGCATTATTTCAGATTTGTCTGCATTAAGCTGCAGGTAGTTGTCGCTCACCCAGAGAGCGATGACTTTCATACCCTCCGAAAAGGTGGTCGGAATATTGGGGTTGGATTTATCAAAGGAGAGAAGGAGTTGGGTGTCATTGGCATAAGACATTGGAATAAAGCCTAATTTCTTCAGTAGCCTAGCCAAGGGTGTAACATGGATGTTAAATAACGTAGGACTCAAACAGGACTCTTGTGGTCTGTGAGCGAAAAGGGCCCAGATTAATGATCTGGCTTCTATCGGTCAAGAAATTGGCCATCCATTTTAAGGCATTCCTTGGATGCCTATGTCCCTAAGTCTCCTTAGTAGGATCTGGTGGGGGATGGTATTGAATGCTGCAGACAGGTCAGGCAGCACCAAGAGTACTGCCTGACAATTGTCCTCTAGCATTCAGATGTTATCAGTAACTGCCACCAACGCTGACTCAGTACTGTGTCTGGGATGAAATCTAGATTGTGAACAGTCAAGACGATTTGAGGATTCAACAAACTTAGACAAGTGCTTGTTGATGTGTTTCTCCAGATGTTTGCTATGTGGAGGGAGCACGGAGATGGGGCGGTAGTTAGAGACATCTTCCGGGGGAGCTGTAGGGTTTTTCCTGATAGGGAGCATCCGTGCTGCTTTCCACTCAAGATGGAGACTGCCTTTCTTCATGGAACTATTAAGAATGGAGCAGATGGGGGTAGCGAGTGTCTTAGATAGCAGGGTGGTGGTCTTGGCAGGTATAATGTCAAGTGGAGACCCTAATTTAACTATTTTTAGTAGAGATTCTACCTCCTAAGATATAAGAGCTGGGAAGTTCTCCTGTGTTAAGGCATCAGGAGTAATCGGGGGGAGGGTCTATTTTGGGGCATGTCTGGGAGCCGTTAGCCGGAGTAATCTTATTGTAGAGATATTTCTATTTTCCTGGGAAATATGATTTGCAATGTTGTCACACAGGATTTGGGATGGGGCCTCTTCGGTGTTGCACGCCCTAAGGTTAGTGAACAACTTTAAAACCTGAAATAATGTTCGTAGGGAGTTCTCTGCTAGTTCGAGTTGCAGTGCTATATGCATTTTTTGAGAGGTTTTCAGGTTTTTTGGGGTATTGTGCCAGTACCTACTTGAATCTTTCTTTATCTTGCAAGTCATGGGAACGGCGCCAGTGTCGCTCAATTTTTTCTATCCGGAGATTGGGAGAGTACCATGGTATCTGGGGACATTTGGTGGATGTTGGGAGCTGTTTCAGTGGAGCTAGGTGGTCGATAGTGGATTTCATACTGGCCTTGAAGGAGTTTAAACGCTCCTCCATACTGTCAGAGTCAGAATTCAGAGGTGGTATGAAAGTATCTTGAAACTGAGTGGGTATCTTTTGATGGCTGTGTTTTCTTTAGGGCCGTTAATTTGAAATTCGATCAATGAATGATCTGACCATGTCAGAGGACAGGTTGCTCCACAACTAATATTGGGAGAGTTGGTTAGAATTAGATCCAACGTGTGCCCTGCCAATTCGATTGTGGACAGGTCTGTCAATAGTGAAGAAGCTTCTATATTATCAAGATTGTCACTGTGCACATTTAAATCTCCAAGGAGTAGAACATTTCTGGTCGAAATAACATGATGAGAAGTGAGCTTCATGAGTTGGGGGGTAAAATTGGTGAGTGGTCCCAGAGGTCGGTATACGAGGGCACCTTTACAACTAAGTTGTGGATGTAAGTCAACTCTGAAGACTAAGATCTCCATTGTGTCATTGCATAGTTGGTCCAAGATGGAAATTTCAATGGGGGTTTTATAGATAATAGCTAATCCCCCCGGACTATGGGGTCTATCTAGTTTTTGAATGTGATAGCCCTTTGGAAGTGCAACTGCAATGTCGGGGTTGGAGCAAGGTTTAGTCCACATTTCAGTCAGAAACCAAATATGTGGGAGAGTAGAGGAGAGCAAGTCCCAAATATTGACTGCATGTTTGATCTGACATAGGCCAGGAAAAAATTCCAGCCTCCATTGTTGTGGTGGAGGGTGTGTGGGGGGCCTTCCTATTCACAAGTGCTGTGTGGTAGATTGATTTTCAGGTCAGATGTGGTTTTATTAGTCAGGGACAGTATGACCTTCATGCTCTTGAATCTGCAAGTCCTGCATGAAAAAGGTCCTTCTACGACTGGAGGTGTGGTGCTAGCTATATTTACTGGAAGTCTAGAGAAATACTTTTCTCTAATCCCTACTAACTCTTGGCTTAAGTAGGTAAGAGTGATGCCAGCATTATTTGCTAGATTGGAGGGCAAACCGACTGGGGTTCTGGCTCCTGGCGATGTCCAGGCGCGGACGGGTACAGGCGGGCTTGCCTTAGGCGCATCTTTGGCACGACAGCAGCGCACCCGCTGCCTGCCTCCACTGCATGTCGAGCCCTGAATCAGTTTTTATAGAAGGCAAGCAGCTGAACTGCTAACCTCCCCGATCTGGTGTCCGGCGGAAGTTTTCCAGAATTACTTCCGTTCGGTGTCAACTCCCTCCATGCAAACAGAACAATCCGTGATGGAACGGGGAGGTACCCAACGATGAGCAACGTGTGCAGGTAAGAAGGTGAAGTGAACTAGAATGATTGCGGTTAGAAAGATAAAATTGCGATGTAAACATCAAGCACAACTAACATCTGATTTAGGAGCCCTTTGCCAGGCGCTCCTCGAGCTGCAGTATCAGGTTTACTGTTTAGGTGAATATCACCTTAGTGGCCTCAAGCCTGTCCTCTGCGCATTGAGCCCTCCATCAGTTTTTATAGAAGGCAAACAGCTGAACTGCTAAACTCCCCCATCTAGTGTGCGGCGCTAGTGTTCCAGAATTACTTGCGGTTGGTGTCAACTCCCTCCATGCAAACGGAACAATCTGCGATGGAACGGGGAGGCGCCCAACAATGAGCAACATGTGCAGGTAAGAAAGTGAAGTGAACTAGATTGATTACGTTTAAAAAGTTAAAATTGTGATTTAAACATCAAGCACAACTAATACTTGATAATCTGGTACCACCTACAACTTTATCTTGGATCCAAGTCCATGTGTCCAGTTATTCATAGCATGCAGTATTCTAGCTGGGAGGCGGATCACTGAAATATTATCAACGGTCACATTATCGACTTGCAAAAATATTGTTGAAAAATTATCGACGGCAAAAATATCGACTTTCTATACTTATTACACAAACTACAAAAATATCGAGTAAAATATATCGACTCTTTACAATATCGAGTACATAAATATCGACTTACTATATATCGACTACAAATATATCGTTTTTCATGAAATTACACCTAACACTACACAAATATCGACTACAAAAATATAGAGTACTAAAATATCGTTTCCTTATAAATATCGAGTTTATTTTTTTACCCTTTCATGTCTAAAATACCATATTAATAGTCTAAAAAAGGCATTGCACTATACTAAATACTTTTTACATATAATACCAGTTACTTTTATAACATTCCTATTTATCTACATTTGATATACATTCTATAAAATGCGTTCTATTATTTTATAAATATTCATTACATTTAACTAACATTTTGATTCTTTATTTTCACTTACACATCTATTTTATTTTACAACTAACCTGCTTTAATGCTGAAATAACCACAAATCACCATTCTCACATCAACAAACACACCAATTAACAAAAAAAAATTCAAACTAGCCTATACAATGCTTCATTTCATCCTACACCCAATCAAATCAAAGCACACAAAATACACATACTATAAAAGGGATACATGCATGCTACCATTTGTTGCTGCTAACTCTATAGAAAGAAGATGCCAACACTCTGAGGATCTTGTTCCTGAACAAACATCTTAAAAGATCCAGCTTACTAGCAAATTATTCAAGTAAGTTACAGTGAATTATTTAGAAATGTTTGTAAAAAATTTTGTAGTCTACTATTTAACTTATATCTCCTAACTCTTTCACTTATTTTATTTTTATCTCCTCCTACATTTCTGATAGAGACTACTCCTAAACAATTCCTAATACATGCTCCTATTTCTTCACCTGGAATTTCTGATTGTAAGTATATATTAATGCTCTGTTATACACCAATTGCAGTTTTTAAACACTATTTTACAAGATTCATTCTTTATTTTCAATATTTTATTCACAGATAGTCTGAGATTTTCCGATTTCAACACTACAAATGTATAAAACTACACTAATTAAACATGTAAGTATATATGTATTTGTTATTAAATACCCTAAATTAAATATGCTATTTTCTAAACAACTTTTCTAAACAACTTTTCTTGCATATTACATCTTCCCTACAGATCATATAAAAATATCCTACATCAACTATACCAAAAGACAAGACTACCCTTGTTAAAAATGTAAGTATACTTGTAATTTGTCTAAAACTCCCGAAAAAAACTAAAACTATGTTCTAAACACCATGTTATATATTTTATATTTCCTCTACAGATATTCTGAATACATCATACATCTACTCTACCTACAGCAAACAAAACTACTTTTTACAAGTAAGTATATTTTTAAATGTTTCCCATTTCCCAACCGTTCATAATATTTTTACTAATAAATTACATTTATTTATTCTATCTTCTCTACAGATCTCTACTTTACTACCTTGATGTACTCCACCAAATACTACAACTCAACAATTTAAACAAGTAAGTATATGTAATGTTTACATCAAATGTACTAGTAAGCTAAATAGAAAACAGCTTTATCCTAGGAAAAACGTTTGTTATGTCTAAACATTTACTTTGCATTTCTATATTTTCATACCAACAGTAATTAAAGAAGAACATACAAGATAATCCTTCAAAACACAGTTCAGCATTTTTGATAACAACTTTTAGTAACTGTAAGTATAAATGCATCAAAAATTATGTTTGCACCACAAAGTGAAATATATCTTTTTAAAATTTGTTTCTTTCTACTCTTTCCTAGAACAAGTACAACAAAATGACAGAAGGTGCAGAATTTGTTATGTCACAGAAAAATAAATTACTGTTATGTTATATGGGTTATGTTTATAATCAGGAAAGACAAAGTGGTAGAAAAGTTTTCTGGAAATGTACCAAATATTACTCAAACAAATGTTATGGGAGGGCTACTACTGAAGAAACAAATGTGTTATTTACCAGGGAACACAATCATCCCCCCAATGTCACAGAAATAGAAATAAGAGATGCTTTGGAAAGTATAAAAACTGCTAGTACACAAAGTGACAAACCAACAACACAAATCCTTAAAGAAGAACTGTTAAAAGTCCCAGCCCATGCTTCAGGTCAACTACCCTCTATTGACCCCCTTAAACGCACAATTGCACGCACTAAAAGACTAACTACCACAACACAACCTAACCCTACTACATTTGAGGAAAATATTATTTCGCCAGAAATGAGCATAACACACAATAAAGACAAATTTATCCTTTTTGACAATGAAAGCAGTACAAACAGAATCATAATGTTTGCAACTGCAAGTAATTTAATAAAAATCCAACAATGTCCCCAATGGATGATGGATGGAACATTTAAACCATGCCCAAAACCTTTTTATCAACTATATTCCATCCACGGTTTATACCATAACTATAACATCCCTTTCATTTACTGTTTGTTACCTAACAAACAGCAAAACACTTATACAGAAATATTAAATGTTCTCAAAAACGAAATCAATAATTATTTTCCACAAAAAATAATTATTGATTTCGAATTAGCTATGATTAATAGCATTTTGAAAACATTTCCCCAACCATCAATCCAGGGTTGCTACTATCATTTCAATCAGAGCATATGGAGACATCTCCAGAAATCAACCTTAAGTATTCTATACTCAACAGATAGCACCTTTGCCTATCAAATTAAAAAATTGATAGCACTGGCCTATGTTCCTGTTACCGATGTAGCGGAACACTATAATTTATTAATTGACAGCACATATTACAAGAGGAATGAAGATAAACTAACCCCATTACTGGACTATTCCGAAGATACTTGGGTGGGAAGGTTGCACAGATCTGGACATCGACGCCAACCCAAATTCCACATCCCTTGGTGGAATGTCTATCTTAGTACATTAAACCAAGAGGCAAAAACAAACAACAGTGCATCTCCCTAGACCCAAGGGTCGGGGTGGTGGAGTCGCCATAATATATAGAGCCTCCTGGTCCATAAAAACACTTGAAATGGACCCAGTGGCTGGTACGGAAATACTTGGTCTCTCAATCAATTGTCTCTCCGGAATAACTTTCACGGCTGTGATATGTTACCGCCCGCCGGGAGCTTTTAATTCCACACAGCAGCAGTCGCTCCTTACTACTCTTACCAATATGGCCACCTCCCACAACAAGTTGATTGTTCTGGGTGACTTTAACCTATGGCCTAATGGCAGTCTGGACTCTGCTCTAAACAATCTTTTACTTTCCTGCGAAGGTATGGGACTCTCCCAACTGGTCAGTAAACCCACACACTCTGCTGGACACCAGCTTGATCTAATTTTCTCCTCTCCCCAGTTGGTTTTCCTGAGCGACATTCTGCCTATGTGCTGGACTGACCATGCGCTTATCAAATTTCACATAGCCGGCGGCAGAGCCAGCAGACCGTCTCTCAGCACCACCTCTGCCCCTCTGTATAGAGATTGGAAAGCCTTAGACAAACTAAGACTGGCCGGCCCCGTATTTGAGGTGGAAGACAGCTTCTCCACCGCTCAGTCGGTGGAGGACAATTACATGTCCCTCTGCACTAGGATCACCAACACTTCAGAGCGCCTCGTCCCTCAGAAAAAGTGCAAACCAAAGAGAAGAGCACCCGCCCCTTGGTTCGACGACTCATTGAGAGCCCTTAAACTTGCCTGCAGACAATCAGAGAGAAAGTGGAGGCAAGGATATTCCGACACCAACAAAACTCTCTGGAAAGACAACCTTCGGGCGTACAAAATTGCCATTGTCCAAAAAAAGGCTAACTACTACTGTTCTACTATTACCAACGCCACCAATAGTTCGAAAAGTATTTTTCAGATACTTAAAAATTTAACTCACCCAGACTGTGCCACGTCGACGCAGCCTCCCACCCAAGCCCTCTGTGATAATCTTGCAACATTTTTCATTAATAAAATCAACATTATCATTCAAAACCTGAAGACCCCCCCCTCACTGGGAGACCCCAACATCCAGGGAGCCAGCACCAGCTCTCACGACTTGTCGCCTCGAGTCTCCAGCTCCACGGCTAGACTGCGAGAATTCCCCCCGATCTCTGAACCCGAGTTTGAAAGCCTGGCGCTCGGAATCACCTCGGGTTCCCCGCTCGACCACCTGCCTCCAAAAATTTGGAAAAGCTCTGGAACAGAACTTTTTGGCACCTTGCGCCAAATATGTAACCAGTCTCTGCACTGTGGCTACGTCCCAACCCCGTGGAAACAGGCGCTTGTCACTCCGCTCCTAAAAAAACCCTCCCTGAGCCCAGATTGTCTCTCTAACTATCGACCCATCTCCCTACTGCCATTCCCTGTGAAAGTCGCTGAACGATGGGTTAGCTCCTGCCTCTCCACTCATCTTGAGCAGAACAACTTTTTAGACGATCTCCAGTTCGGTTTCCGCCCTGCCCACTGCACCGAAACTGCGGTCTTGACAGCCATGGAGGATCTTCGCATGCGTGCAGACAGGGGCCAGCCAGTAGCACTAATACTGCTGGACTAGTCTGCCGCATTCGATACGGTCAACCACAGGACGCTGCTGCTGAGACTCGGGGAAGCTGGTGTGGATGGCACAGCTTTGCTTTGGTTTCACTCTTACCTGCGGGACAGGAGACAGGCTGTCTCCCTCCCCCATTCCAATCCGCTTTCTCACCTGTGCCACAGGGAGTTCCCCAGGGATCTGTCATCAGTCCCATCCTTTTTAATGTGTACCTTAAACCGCTGATCACATTAATTAAGTGATTTAGTTTAAAAACGATTAATTACGCGGATGACACCCAGCTCATTCTCTCCTGGGAAGGAGAAGATTCCATCCCTCTGACCTCCTTCCATGACTGCCTAAGAGAGACGGCTGGGTGGCTCCACAGAAACTCTCTCCAATTCAACTCCTCCAAAACAGAGGTTCTGTTTTGCGCTGGCACCAATATACCTCGCCAGTTCCCGAATGACTTCTGGCCTCCAGAGACAAGGGACAAACCTCAGCCAGTCTCCTCGGTCCGCAACCTGGGAGTCATGCTCAATAACAAGCTGAGTATGGAAACCCAGGTGGCAAAAACAGTGGGGATTTGCACGGCTCTGCTACACTCCCTGCGAAAAATTATGCCACTTCTCCCTGCACAAGCCCGGGCGTTGGTAGTCAGGTGTACGATTCTCAGTCGCCTCGATTATTGTAACGCCCTGCTCCTTGAGTCTCCAGTCACGTTGCTGGACCGGCTGCAACGAATTCAATCAGCCGCTGCCAAGCTGGATCTTGGCTGGACGAGAAGGTCTTCGGCCACAGCGGCACTGGCCGAGCTGCACTGGCTACCCCTAAAGCAGCGTGTGGCTTTCAAGTCCCTCTGCATTGTATTCAAGGCTCTGCATGGACTTGGGCCCAGGCCCCTGCAAGCCCTGTTTCTGTGGTACACTCCTACCAGAGATTTGCGATCATCCTCGGCTTGTCTGGTAAAGGTGCCCAGATACAACAAACCCAGAACCGGGGGTAGATCCTTTAGGGTCGCAGCGGCCAAATTATGGAACAGCCTGCCCATTGACATACGCCAGATCCCTCAACTTCTTCCATTTAGGAAGCGCATCAAGACCTGGCTATTCCCTTAGACTCCCCCGCCTATATATACTTTCGGTCTCTTCTTCAGTAGAGTATTCTCCAGCGCCAGGAAGCCTGCAAGGTATCAGCTGCGCTATACAAATAATTAAAAAAAAAAAAAAAAAACAAATAGAAGGGTGGCATAATGCATTCCAAGCTACCACTAGCAGAGCCAAACCCACATTCCATAACCTACTAGAAGCTTTAAAAAAAGAACAAAGCTATCAAGAACTAAGAATGGAACAATCTGTGACCCAAATTGGTCCAAAACTAACTAAACAAACTAAACAAATGTTCAGACTCCTGCAAAGTCAAGTCACACTACATCCTACAACTAGAGGATTAGAAAACCTGTCAGTAATAGCTAAAAGCCTACTATAAAAAAGTAAACAAAAAATACTAATGTCTTCTTACAAGAATGGCAAATAAAAAATTCATAAACATTTCTAAACAATTATAAATAATACATATTTGTTTAACATATTAATAAAATTTTGGGACATTATTTCTGAACAAATATGCAATATTTATAATAACATCACACATACACATTACATAAATATCGACATTTCCCACCCAATAAAAAATAACTTTAAAGACTTACAATTTATGTAGATGAGAAAGACGTAATCCAGCAAAATAAAATCCATACAATCCCTTCCAATGCAGGACAATTCCAATATCGGAAACCCTCAAAAACCCGAAAGTTATGTAAAAATGAAATAAACGCTCCAGGAAATCCCGAAAACACTAGTGTGGACACTTTAGTATTTAAAGTGATATACACACACCTTTAAAAAAAACAGTCACGCATATTAGTGTATCAATCCAATACGAAACCCTCCAAAAACCCGAAAAATGTTAAAAAAAAATTAAATCCGCTCCAGGCAATCACGAAAAATAGGAGATACATGTAAAAATATAACCATAATAAGTCATACATTAGTTTCTCCTCAAAAAAACACGCTTCATTCCATGTACTTTTCATGCGAGGAACCGGAACCTGTACAAAAGCATACATAACGAAACCCACCCACAAATACCCCATAACATTTGTAAATACACTCACAATTAACATTAACCATGTAAGAAGACATTTCCTAACACTTAAAAGAACACTAGAACTGAAACATACACGACGCATCCATAACTACGACATTTCACCTAAAAGCTACATAAACAATTCATACATACGCACAAAAACTCTACACAGTTCGAATATACCCTCAAACAGCATCACTCAGTTAAAAATTGAATGTAAAATTAACCTTACCTCTCTCCACGTGAAGCAACTCCCAACCGCGAGCTTCTCCAGTCCTGAAAGAAGCTCAATAACCTTACGTGGTAAAAAAGTAGTCCCCTTAAACCATATTTGAAAAGGTATTATAGAAAATACAATGTTATAGTTAAAAATATAATACATACCCATACTTTTTATATAAAATTAATACACAAGACTCATTATAATTTAAAGTGTTTCAAAAAATATATATTTTTAATATTAATTAATATATAGTAATTATTATATATTAATAATATTAAACAATTATGTTAAACTGGAAATATTAGATGTAAATAATTTCTTATTGTGTACATTTATTGGAATAACTTTTTGTTTCTTTTTAACAAAACATTACAATTTTTTAAGGGAATTATTAATAATAATAAATAATATAACTTATTTATTGTTATTAATATAAAAATTATAACCATTTGATATATAAACAATGACCTAAAATAATGCATTTTTCTTTGGCTGAATGTGTGTGTTTCTGAAAAGAAGAGATAAATTATTATGTTTAGTAATTAATAATACTAATAATAAATATATTTGTTATTATTTTTATTAATTATTACTAAATGTTTTGTAATACTTACTAAGTATTATAAAAGAATATAATTGCATAAATAATCTTTTTCCAATACCAGATATTATTATTAAACATATTGTTCCCCTATACTGTTATAAAGTTTACAACATAATATATTTATATGTTTTATTTAAAATGAACATTGTATTAAATATGTACCAAAAAATGTCTTAATTTGTATTTACATATCTTTAACAAATATAAGAAATATCCTGTTACTTTATAAAAATGTAAATAATAAAAATATATATTTAATAATATTAATATATAATATTAACATTATTAAATATAAGTGGAAGAAGCAGATACAAAAGTGATTTATTATTTTATTAAATATAAATACTTGTTATTCAAACTTAATGAATAAAAAATGATTATTTACTGAAAAAAAGGTGTGAAATAATTTTGTGTGATAATTTACAACATGTACATAAATGATAATGTGTCATTCTGCAAATACTACATTGCAAAATAATGTTATGTTAATTTTGATTGTGGTTTAAGAAATAAAAAAATCTGAATAAAGTTTTGTGTAAACATCCATGTTGCATTATTTTCTAATATAATAACACAGTAATGTACAATTATATGCAAATGTGCTGGACACTGACCAATTAATATTTACTATTGCTACTCCAGTCAAGCTAATATCAGGGAAGGTGCTGGACACTGACCAATTATTAATTACTATTCCTACTCCAGTCAAGCTAATATCAGGGAAGGTGCTGGACACTGACCAATTATTAATTACTATTCCAACTCCAGTCTAGCTAATATCAGGGAAGGTGCTGGACACAAACCAATTAGTAATTACTATTCCAACTCCATTTTAACTAATATCAGGGAAGGTGCTGGACACAGAAAAAATAAAATTAATATTCCAACTCCAGACAAGCTAATATCAGGAAAGGTGCTGGACACTGACCAAATAAAAATTACTATTCCAACTCCAGTCTAGCTAATATCAGGGAAGGTGCTGGACACTGACCAATTATTAATTACTATTCTTACTCCAGTCAAGCTAATATCATGGAAGGTGCTGGACACTGACCAAATAAAAATTACTATTCCAACTCCAGTCTAGCTAATATCATGGAAGGTGCTGGACACAGAAAAAATAAAATTCATATTCCAACTCCAGTCTAGCTAATATCAGGGAAGGTGCTGGACACTGACCAAATAAAAATTACTATTCCAACTCCAGTCAAGCTAATATCAGGGAAGGTGCTGGACACAGAAAAAATAAAATTAATATTCCAACTCCAGTCTAGCTAATATCAGGGAAGGAACTGGACACTGACCAATTAATAATTACTATTCCTACTCCAGTCAAGCTAATATCAGGGAAGGTGCTGGACACAGAAAAAATGAAATAATATTCAAACTCCAGTCTATCTAATATCAGGGAAGGTGCTGGAGACTGACCAATTAATAATTACTATTCCTACTCCAGTCAAGCTAATATCAGGGAAGGTGCTGGACACTGACCAATTATTATTTACTATTCCTACTCCAGTCTAGCTAATATCAGGAAAGGTGCTGGACACTGACCAATTAATAATTACTATTCCTACTCCAGTCAAGCTAATATCAGGGAAGGTGCTGGACACAGAAACAATAAAATTAATATTCCAACTCCAGTCTAGCTAATATCAGGGAAGGAGCTGGACACTGACCAATTAATAATTACTATTCCAACTCCAGTCAAGCTAATATCAGGGAAGGTGCTGGACACAGAAACAATAAAATTAATATTCCAACTCCATTCTAGCTAATATCAGGGAAGGTGCTGGACACTGACCAATTAATAATTACTATTCCAACTCCAGTCAAGCTAATATCAGGGAAGGTGCTGGACACTGACAAATTAATAACTACTATGCCAACTCCAGTCAAGCTAATATCAGGGAAGGTGCTTGACACTGACTAATAAATAATTACTATTCCAACTCCAGTCAAGCTAATATCAGGGAAGGTGCTGGACACAGAAACAATAAAATTAATATTCCAACTCCAGTCTCGCTAATATCAGGGAAGGTGCTGGACACTGACCAATTAATAATTACTATTCCAACTCCAGTCAAGCTAATATCAGGGAAGGTGCTGGACACAGAAACAATACAATTAATATTCCAACTCCATTCTAGCTAATATCAGAGAAGATGCTGGACACTGACCAATTAATAATTACTATTCCAACTCCAGTCAAGCTAATATCAGGGGAGGTGCTGGACACAGAAACAATAAAATTAATATTCCAACTCCAGTCTAGCTAATATCAGGGAAGGTGCTGGACACTGACCAATTAATAATTACTATTCCTACTCCGGTCAAGCTAATATCAGGGAAGGTGCTGGACACTGACCAATTATTATTTACTATTCCTACTCCACTCTAGCTAATATCAGGGAAGGGGCTGGACACTGACCAATTAATAATTACTATTCCTACTCCAGTCAAGCTATTATCAGGGAAGGTGCTGGACACTGACCAATTAATCATTACTATTCCAACTCCAGTCAATCTAATATCAGGGAAGATGCTGGACACTGACCAATTAATATTTACTATTCCAACTCCAGTCTAGCTAATATCAGGTAAGGTGCTGGACACAGAAAAAAATAAATTATTATTCCAACTCCAGTCTAGCTAATATCAGGAAAGGTGCTGGACACTGACCAATTAATAATTACTATTCCTACTCCAGTCAAGCTAATATCAGGGAAGGTGCTGGACACTGACCAATTATTATTTACTATTCCTACTCCAGTGAAGCTAATATCAGAGAAGGTGCTGGACACTGACCAATTATTAATTACTATTCCAACTCCTGACAAGCTAATATCAGAGAAGGTGCTGGACACAGACCATAAAAATATTTATATTCCTACTCCACTCTACCTAATATCAGGGAAGTTGCTAGACACTGACCATGTATAAATTAGTATTACTATTTTAGTATAATCTTATTGTATAAAATATTGTCCACTATTTATATTCCTTAAAATAAATTATTTAAAAATTTTATTTTTAACTTTTTTTGCAGACTAGTGCTAAATGTTTTAATTAGCAGATAAATTTGCAACTTTTAGACTCTAATATTTCTTCTATTCTTTTAATATTTTATTTCATTTATTTGCACACATTATATTCCTAAAACTAATATTATGTTTATTTTATTATTTTTAAATATTTTCATACAAGTGGTAAAAGATGTACTTATCCAAATTTTTTGCTAAATAGTTTGTAATTTTTATTTTTTTATTTTCATTATTTGTTAAAATTTATTTTCCAATCATTACATTCCAATTACACATATAATGTTACTATATGCCTTTTTAAATTATTTGCTGACTAGTGAAATTTTTTTTATTTTGCAGAAAATTTTGCAACATTTTATTTTGCATCTCTATTTTTTCCTATATTTTTTTTTATCCCTTTTAAAATATTAGTTCTTATAAATGGAAAGGGGCGACCACTCGGTCCCCCCGAACGTATGGTGGAGTACCCCGATCCCCCCGGGAGGCCATCTTGGGCGGTAGGCGAGTCTCGGCTGGTATGCCCGAAGCGGCGTAGCCGGGGCGCGCCTTATCCCGCCCTGGAGTGGGTCGTCCTAGACGCTGACGCCGCCGACCACGCCCCCGGGGGGCAGGCGGAGGCGGGTTTACGCCCGCCCGAAGACGGATAAAAGGAGCAACAAGCCAAGAAAGCATCCTCTTGTTCCTGTGCTCTGAAGCTGCACCTCCCCGCTGCACGTGAGCTCGAGACGGAACGAAGAGCCAATTTTGAGCGTTGTAATTTTGTTCTTGTTTTACAGATATCTTCGTTGGAGAATGCCGGGCAAGAAGGTCGGAAAGCGGGTCGGTACCGATCAGATGCTCTGCATGCTCGTAAAGGAGGTAGCCGAGTTGAAGAAACAGATGGCGGTAAAAAACGGGGAGGGAGGCCCGAAGCGAATCGTCGGACCAGCATTGCCGGGAGTAGTCCCTAGCGGGAGAGGCAAGAGGTCCAAGAGGGGGGCACCTGGGGGGGAGGCCCCGGTTCCCGATACACCGATAGAGGAGCCAATCCCCGTTCCGAAGGAGGGGCATCCGATCCCCGTGGTAGTCACCCCCGTGAACGGAGAAGATATGCCTCCCGAGTTGGCTGCACAACTGGCAGCGTGGTTGGGAAAGGATAGTGAGGGCACCACGGCGGACGACGCCAGGGCAGTAATGAGGCAATTGCGGGAATCTAGACAGGCTGCGAAGGCACCATCTTCTGTTCCCTCGCAGGTTCCGGTGGCTGAAATCGCAGCAGGCGCAAGTTCGCCAGCAAGTACAGCACCTAGTTCAGGTAAGCGGCTACTGCCGATTGCGGGGGAGGGGTCTGTACCCTCGCAAAGGGAGAAAGTGGCCCAGCATGTTCCACTCGAAATTAAGGAAAAGATTTGGGCTGAGAAGTATGTGAACATGTTTTCTTTGCTTACTGACCATTACGAGATCGAGCATGTGAAGGCCCAAAAAGAGCTTATGCATCCGAGTGTTTGGCGCGCAAAAATGGCCGCCTTTAAGGTCGACGAGAACATAGGTACTTGGGGCAGAGCGTTTGGCATTTTCACCTCCATTATGGGTGAGCGAAGGCCTGAGTTGTTGACGGAATTGCCTATTTATCAGACACGTATTATGGAGTATTCTCTAGCGTACGAGGGCAATCAGTGGTTTTGTTATGACAATATTTTTAGGAAGGCTAAGGAGCACGACCCAGCTCTAACTTGGGATTGTTATGACTCTATTTCTTGGCAAAAAATGGAGAATTCAGGCATGTTAAAGGTACCATTGTCGGGGGGTAGCGGGGGTGAGTCTTCCCGCCAAACCTCTGGGACACCCTTTCGGACGGGTGCAGGTAACGAGCATCACTCGAAGTCGAGTGGCAACGCAGGTAAAAAGGGGATTTGTTGGAATTTTAACAGGGGAAAATGTACAAGGCCTCAGGGGTCATGCAAGTTTAGACACGAATGTGGGGGGTGTGGACAGTCCTCTCATCCCGAGTCCATGTGCAGAGCCAAAACGGGTGATAACGGTGGTAGGGGAAGCGCCAAACAGGTCTGAAATAGTCCGAGGGGCGCCTTTACCTACCCCGGTTGATACCATGGCAATGATTCCTTGGCTCAATGAATACCCGGATCATGTCTCCGCTGGGGTGTTGCGAGACGGGTTTTCGTATGGCTTCCGCATTCCAGTGGGGAATTTTCAGGGTGAAACAAATTGTAAGAACCAACTGTCGGTCCCGCAGCATACGGCGGTGGTACAGGTAAAGATTGGGAAAGAGGTAACTCAAGGGCGGGTTGCCGGTCCTTTCGATTTACCACCGGTTGCTAACTTTGTTTGTTCCCCCTTAGGGGTGGTCCCCAAGAAGGACCCGGGTGAGTTCAGGCTAATACATAATTTGTCAGCCCCACGAGGTCTTTCCGTGAATGATGCGATAGACCCGGAAGTGTGTTCGGTGCGGTACGCATCTTTCGATGAGGCCGTCGCCATGTTGAATCGCCTGGGGCCCGGAGCGCTGATGGCCAAATCAGACATCGAGTCAGCATTCCGGTTGCTCCCGGTACACCCAGACGATCAGCGTCTCCTTGGTTTCATGTTTCAGGGTCGCTATTACATGGATAAATGTATGCCAATGGGTTGCTCCATATCTTGTGCTTATTTTGAAAAGTTCAGTTGTTTTTTGCAATGGGTATTCACAAGAAAGACGGGTTTTCAGCATGTGATGCATTATCTCGATGACTTTCTGTTCCTGGGGGCAGCCGGGGATCCAGAATGTGGACAGGCTTTAAAAGAGTTTTGTGTCTTAATGAATCACTTTGGCGTGCCATTGGCACCAGGTAAGACTGTGGGTCCCTCGACTTCACTCGAGTTTCTGGGGAACGAGCTCGACTCGGAGGAAGGTTGTTTTCGGTTGCCCAAAGAGAAGGTGTTGAAATTCAGGGCATCCCTTGAAACATGTATTCGAGAGACTAAAGTAAACCTACATCAATTGCAACAAACGGTGGGCCAGTTGAATTTTGCCCTTAGAGTAATCCCAATGGCCCGCCCCTTTTCCCGCTCGATTGCACAAGCCATGGTCGGCCTTAAGGAGGGACATCACAGCACGAGGCTCTCGGCAGAGATTCGCCAGGACATGCGCATTTGGTTGGCATTCCTGGCGGATTTCAATGGTCGAATTGTCTGGAACAAGCCGGCGGTGTCCTCCGAGGAGCTGGGGCTGTGGACAGATTCGGCGGGGAGTATAGGTTTTGGCGCCATATTCGGTACGCAATGGTCGGCTCAGAAATGGCCGACATGGTGGCACGAGTGCGGGCTGACAAGTAACATTGCTTTCCTCGAACTCTTCCCTATTTTGGTGGCCCTGAAAACATGGCCTGAGGGGTTCCGAGATCACTCTGTGGTGTTCTGGTCTGATAACATGACCGTGGTTGAGTGTATCAATAGTCAGGCAGCACGTTGCAAATGGATTGTGAGACTGCTTAAAGAAATTGTATTGTTGTGTATGCAGTTGAATGTGCTCTTTAGGGCGCGACATGTCCCAGGGGTGCTGAACCAAGCGGCTGATGCGCTTTCTCGTTTCCGTATGCAGGCCTTCTGGGGTTTTCTGCCCACAGCGGACCCGGTGGCGGCACCCTTTCCCGAAGCTCTCTGGTCTCTCGGTGCCCCGAACTACAAAACCTTGTGGGAGAGAGTTTAGCACCCAGGACAAGGAAGGCATATGAAGGGGCGTTCCGTTCCTATTGGTCCTTTTTGGGGTCTGCTAGGGGGGAGCTTTGGGGCCAGTTTTATAACACTTTTATATATTTGAATTTTTTTTTAAATTACTCCCCACCCTTATCCCCTATTAACCCAACATCCCGCTCCTAAACATTAACAACAATTTATATTACTATTAATAATAATTATTTTTTATGTCCTTTTTTCTACATAATATCGATATTTTTTACTTTAACTATTTATCGATATTTTGTCTAGTCGATATTTTTGTGTCGATATTTTTGTACTCGATATTTTATTCCCATTATTTTATTCGATATTTTGACCAACGATATTTTTGTTAACGATATTTTATTATTGTCGATATTTTTGACTCGATATTTTGTCCATTCGATATTGTGGAGTCGATATTATGTCTAGTTACCCTGGGAGGCCCCACTCCCTTAGCTTTCTCCACTAAAGCCCCCAATCTACACTGTTGAATACTGCTTTAAAGTATATGCAGCAAAGGAGCAGTTTTTTACGGTGACGCTTACACTCGTCTGCTGTTAGGGAGATGGCTATGCTATTTGTAGTTGTTCCAAACCAGGCATCTCCAACCTTTTCTATAAGGAGAGCTACTTCTGAATGATGAACATAGTCCTGAGCTACTGATGACATCAACAATTGTTGCAGTAGGGAGCACATCAGAGCAAATTACCATAGAATGAACATTTTGTAAGATTACTAGTAGTGGGCACCCATATGTATCCCACAATATTAGAATATATTTTTTCAAGATGAGTAGTTGTGGAGTCAAGAACATACATAAAACTATACATACCTTTGTATACTTATCTTCATTATTTAGTGGCAGTCTATAATCTGGATCTTGGTTCAACCATAGTTAAAATTCAAAATTGTAATAGAACACCAATCACCTTGACACATGACAGTAGTGTCAGGAAATGTAAAGTTTTATCATAATAAAATGTCTCCACATGACCAATGACAAAACAGTCACAATTGTAAGTGTCCAATGGCATACAGGAAATTCAGCAAGCCATAAACATCCACAACTCGAAATGACCCATCATTCAAAGAGCACTTTTAAATACACTTTGGATTTTCAGTCATTTTGTTTTCAAATATTAGCATATCAGTTGCACATAGGTACTATGATGAGCTGCATCTACGGGGGCTACTTCCATGGTACTGGTGAGCTCAGGTAGCTCCTGAGCTACCTGTTGGAGACCCCTGTTCCAAACCCTCTTTGAAACCATGTCTGGTTAGGAGGAACCAAATCGTTCGCGTTTGAACATTCTGTGAGCTCCTTGAGAATTAGTGATACATTGCACTTTACTTCATGGTCTATTAGAGCTAGGACCCTATAGTTAACAGGGTTGGATCGGTCTCCTTCCTGAAAGACCAGCGGGCAGATTTACAAGCCCCTTGCAGCATCTTTAAGTCACCGTGGTGTCACTTCTGTGACGCAGCGGCGTCGTAAACAATGCGCCACTATGCGACAGATTTACAATGTGACTCATCTAGTGAGACGCGTCACGTTGTAAAGCCCTGCACTACATTATACCTGTGTTCCATCGCAAGGATGCCCCGTAAAAGTGACGCAGTGAAATCTACAAGATTTCACTGAGTAATTTTTATGTCCATGCTGCGTCAAAACCTTATGCCTGCTTGTAGCAGGCTTAAGGAGTGACGCAGCGCAGCAAGTATAGGATGCCCCTAAGCAGTGCTGGGGTTGCGTCGCGCTTGTGACACAACTCCAGCACTGCGTCACCTATACGCTGATAGATGCATCACGCATCTGTCTCTCCTTGCACCACGGTGCACTGCATTGTAAATGCGGCGCATCCTTGGTGGCTCAAGGGGTTCCTAACGTCACACAAAATAACTGGTGCTTCCCTGCTGTTCTGCAGGGATGAGCCAGTTATTGTAAATCTGCCCCTAGATTTATCGGCCATCTCCAGCTCATTAGGATTGAGCCTGTTAGTGCAACATCCTTGTATAGAGCTGATCGTAGGATTGGCCAAAAGTCAGTGTTTACTTTAAAAATAGCCTGCGCAATGCAGTTTGGCCCCAGTGCTCCATCTCTTAGCCCTGGCATTGGTACTGTCACGACGTTGCTCAGTGAATCGTGCTGGACTCCATGTCCAGGAGAACTGACCGAGGTGATGCAGTGGTTACCATAACCCATTCTTTTGTTGCTAATATCTTCATGTGCAACTTGCTCAATGTGAGAAGTTGGCCTGATATGTAGTGTTTCCAATTCTGAAACCACTGGGTATCAGTCCAAACAAACCCCAAAGATGTCAGGTTGTAAGTCAACCTTGTTAGACAAGCTATCCTAGTGGTAGCATGGACTAAGCAGCCTTAAAGGCTTAACTTAAGAGGTCGTGTTAAGCGAGCTGTTTTACCACATACAGTCCTGTAATCAAATGAAAGGACACCACACAAGTATATATTATAAAAATATATGTATTTATTTCTAAATTACTCCCCAGTACTCTTTATGAGGAAAGGGGCACAAGCGTTAAATCAAAAAGCACTGTTACACATATAAAGTTGCACAATTATGGATGAGGGCGGGTGGCCACTCAAACCATATACTAAAAAAATGGTATAAGTAACACTTATCGAACAATGGTTAGGCCTCGGGCCTAGAGATTCGCTGGGAGCAGTCAGGACTAGCAATGATGAAGTCGGGAGTAGCCCACAGGAGACGGGTGCAGCACGGAAAGTGCGGCGCGCACCAATGCACTGTCAATGGTGCGCAAAAGTCAGTTAAAGTGAATTAAAAGATACTTCCGCTGAACCTAGGAACACAAAACTTTAGACACAGACCCTAGAGGTGTGTACCAGTGTATAGACACCGGCGTTGCAATGTTACCTCACCCACAGGCCGTGGGTGCACAGGGTCGAAGTGGCGTCGGGTTCTGTCACGCAGGTTCTTGGTGCTTGAAGCTGTTGCAGCTGCAGGCGCTGTGAAGCAGAAGTGTCCGGTGCGATCCAAGGGTGGATCGAAGTAGAAAAGTACCTGAAAGCAGAGGGGACAGAGTCTGGGTCACTCAGCAGTGACCAGGGTGGAACCAGGACGGAACCAGGCAATGTCGGGCACAATCAGGTGGATGTCGATAGGCTTCTCTCCGCTGTCACGTGGGCTCTGGGGCATCTGCGACGTCCAGGAGCAGGTCACGATCTGTCCCACGTAGGCTCTCGCCGTCAGCACCGTCGGCTTCAAGATTGCAGCAAACAGCACTTGGCAAAAGCAATCCACGCGGAACCGGGAGATTGCTTATCACTCGAACCAGGAGGGTCAGAGTGGGTGCTCCTTTTCACAGGAGCTGGTGCAGATCTGGAGCAACCAGAAAAGCGAGTCGTATTTCAAGTTTCGTTGGCACAGGGGCCACAAGCCAGCTGGCAAGTGACCGGGCCAACGCGTCGAGCGCACACAAGCAGAAGGGCCCCACGCCGCACTCGTCGAGTGTGGAGGGGTGAGCTTTGGTGCAAATGGAGCTCGGGGCTGGGGCTTCTCAAACCCCGGTGCACAGCTTCGAGGATCACTCGTGGGCTGCACGGTCAGCGTCTCGTGGCCTTTTCAAGATGGTGTGCCCCACGCTTCCGGTCGCCTCCACGGGTCTCAGCTCTGCAGGGACTGTGGATCGGGCAGGTAGAAGGCAGGCAAGCTTGATCTCGTCGATCTCTGTCGCTCGAGTTCCGGCGGGAACTGCAACAAAGCAAGGGTCGCGGGCTGGATGGTGCCTGTTTGCACAGGGTGGTCACTCCTTGACCACAAGGGAGATTCTTCAGTCTTCTCACGTCGTGTAGAAAGTCGAAGGGTCCAGAATTCGTTTCTTATGTTTCTTCAGGATGATCTGAGTTCCATTGGGACTGCTCCCCCTCTTATTCGAATCTGGGGGGTTGGACATCCTGCTAGGTCCTGACCTATGGGTGGGACCCAGGAAGGGGGTGGTTACACCCCTCTCCTTTGATCCTGGCCGCGCTGGGACAGGGGCTGGAAGGCCCCAGAACCGGTTTGGCCGGATTATGCAAGGGGCAGCCTTGTGCTCCCCAGGCAGTGTCTGGTTTCATTGAAACCTCCCTACTCCAATCCACTATCTCCTGTCTGGGGTGGTTTGACACCGCCCTGTGACAGGAAACTCTTTGTCCAGGCCTCCTCTGCCGGGTTTCGGTCAGCAGCAGGAGGCCAGACCCGTGTCTGTGGCAGGGGCATCCATTTTGTGGATCTGAGGCTCATTTTAAATCAACCGCGTTTCAGTAAAGTAACATGTCTTCTCCCTCTAGAAGGGTGGAATGCTACCCCCGTCGCCAGAACTGGCGAGGGGGTAGTATTCCAATTCGTATGACACCTTACACGACATGTTTTGATAAAGCCAAACCAAAGTTGCTATATAACCGCGAGGATTATAAGGCGCTTAAGAGTATATGGTATGGCATTATCCCGGATCAGCTTAGGGAGTTGTTCCCGACAGCTGCAGACAGGCTCAGCTCATGCCAGAGCACCATCTCACATAAAACCACGCACTCTGCCTCCAGGATTGATGAGGCCTTCCATAGGAGTGGCTTACAGGCTATATATGTGTCCAGATATAGGTTTAGATATAGGTATACTATATCTAAGCAAGGGGTGATTACACCCACTTGCCCCAGCTGATTGATCAGCCAGTTGTGTCAATTTAAGAACCAGCCAGGGGTGGCAAAAGCTATGCTTCAGCCCCTGGTAGGCCTTGGTGGCACCTATGCCCTGAGCACCTATAGTGCATGGTACAGGGGCTGACAAGGAGTCCATTTCCAATTGTGGTATGTACCTATAGCACATGTATTATAAATTTAGAGAGAGAACAGCAGGCTGGGGGTCTGATTAGCAGGCCCACAGCCTCAGTAAGTCGAAAACCAGTGAAGCAAAAAGCAAAAATTAGCGTGACCATAGGATAGCAGACCCTACTCTCCTACATAACCCCCCCCCCCCAAACGCAGGGACATTAAACTTAACCTTGACCAGATAAGTCTTCATGTTCTAAGTGGAAGTACCTGGAGAGACCATCTGCATTACCATGGTCAGTCCCTGGGCGGTGCTCCACTGTAAAGTCCATCCCCTGTAGGGAAATGGACCACCTGAGCAGTTTGGGATTTTCACCCTTCATCTGATTTAGCCACAAGAGGGGCTTATGGTCTGTCTGAATTAGGAAGTGAGTACCAAACAAGTATGGCCTCAACTTCTTCAGGGCCCAAACCACAGCAAAGGCCTCCCTCTCAATAGCTGACCAACGTTTCTCCCTGGGGGTCAGCCTTCTGCTAATAAAAGCAATGGGCTGGTCTTGACCATCTTGATTAAGTTGTGAAAGCACAGCTCCCACCCCCAAATCAGAAGCATCTGTCTGTACAATGAACTGTTTGGAGTAGTCAGGACTCTTCAGGATAGGTGCAGAGCACATGGCCTTCTTCAGGTCATCAAATGCCTTTTGACAGCTAACTGTCCACTGAACCTTTTTGGGCATCTTCTTGGATGTCAAGTCATTCAATGGTGTCACAATGGACCCATAGTTCTTTACAAATTTTCTGTAATACCCAGTCAGGCCCAAGAAGGCTCTGACTTGTGTCTGGGTAGTTGGAGGAGCCCAGTCCTGTATGGTCTGGATCTTGCTCTCCAGTGGTTGAACTTGACCCCCACCTACTAGGTGGCCCAAGTACACAACCTTGCTCTGCCCTATCTGGCACTTAGTAGCCTTGATAGTCAGGCCTGCCTTTTGCAGGGCCTCCAGAACCTTCTTCAGGTGGATCAGGTGATCCTCCCAGGTGGAGCTAAAGACAGCAATATCATCTAGATATGCTGCACAAAAGTCATCCAGCCCAGCAAGGACTTGATTCACCAACCTTTGGAAGGTGGCAGGTGCATTCTTCAAACCAAAGGGCATTACCACAAACTGATAATGTCCACTAGGGGTAGAGAATGCTGTTTTGGCTTTTGACTCTTCAGCTAGTCTGATTTGCCAGTAGCCAGCTGTCAAATCAAATGTGCTCAGAAACTTGGCAGAAGCCAATTTATCAATGAGCTCATCTGCTCTTGGAATGGGATGAGCATCTGTCCTAGTGACAGCATTGAGACCTCTGTAGTCCACACAAAACCTCATTTCTCTCTTCCCATCTTTGGTATGAGGTTTTGGCACAAGGACCACTGGGCTAGCCCATGGGCTCTCTGATGGCTCAATCACTCCAAGCTCCAACATCTTTTGCACCTCAGCCTTTATACAATCCCTGACATGGTCAGGTTGCCTGTAGATCTTATTCTTCACAGGCAGATTGTCACCAGTGTCCACCTCATGGGTGCACCAGTTAGTCTGACTGGGTGTGAGTGAAAACAAATGTCTGTGGGCCTGCAACACCTGTCTGCAGTCCACCTGTTGCTGTTCAGTGAGGCTGCCTGCCAAGGCTACTCCATCAACTGAACCATCATCAGGGTTCTGGGAAAGCAGGTCTGGGAGAGGGTCACTCTCTTCCTCCTGTTCCCCATCTGTGGCCATGAGGAGACTCATGTCTTCCCTGTCAACAAATGCTTTCAAACGATTTACATGGAGCACCCTGTGGGGGCTCCTAGGGGTACCAAAGTCAACCAAGTAGGTGACTTCTCCCTTCTTTTCAATGATAGGGTAGGGTCCAGTCCATTGGTCCTGAAGAGCTGCTGGCCCCACTGGGTCCAACACCCACACCTTCTGCCCTGGCTGGTACTCAACCAGAACAGCCTTTTGGTCATGCCAGGCTTTCTGTAATTCCTGACTTGCCTCAAGGTTTTTGGATGCTCTCTCCATGTATTCAGCCATCCTGGAGCGGAGACCAAGTACATAGTCCACAATGTCTAGTTTAGGCTTTTTGAGAGGTAACTCCCATCCTTCCTTCACCAAACTCAATGGACCTCTTACAGGGTGGCCAAACAAAAGTTCAAAAGGGCTGTAGCCAACCCCCTTCTGTGGGACCTCTCTGTAAGCAAAGAGCAAGCAGGGTAAAAGGATGTCCCATTTCCGCCTAAGCTTCTCTGGTAAACCTTTTATCATTCCCTTTAGGGTCTTGTTGAACCTTTCCACAAGCCCATTGCACTGTGGATGGTAGGGCGTGGTAAACTTATAGTTTACTCCACACTCTTTCCACATTGCTTTTAAGTATCCAGACATAAAGTTAGTACCTCTGTCTGAAAGAACCTCCTTTGGAAAGCCCACTCTTGAGAAAACTGCAATGAGGGCCTTTGCCACCACAGGAGCTGTGGTGGTCCTCAGGGGAATTGCCTCTGGATACCTGGTGGCATGATCCACTACCACCAGTATAAATCTGTGCCCAGATGCTGTTGGAGGATCCATGGGACCCACAATGTCTATTCCAACTCTTTCAAAGGGTACCCCCACCACAGGTAGTGGTATCAGGGGGGCCTTTGTTGTGCCACCTGACTTACCACTGGCTTGGCAAGTGACACAGGAGCGACAAAACTCCTTGACATTTTCTGACATGTGAGGCCAGTGAAAGTGTGGAACAAGCCTGTCCCAAGTCTTATTCTGGCCTAAGTGTCCTGCAAGGGGAATATCATGGGCCAAGGTAAGAAGGAAGCCCCTAAACTTCAAAGGTATAACCAACCTCCTGGTTGTGCCAGGCTTGGGGTCTCTAGCCTCTGAATAAAGGAGTCCTTCATCCCAATACACCTTATGGGTACCTTGAGCATTCCCTGCAGCCTCAGCAGCAGCTTGCTGTCTGAGGGGTTCAAGTGAAGGGCAATCTAATTGGGCCTGCCCCAGGTCTGCCCTTGAGGGTCCCCCTGTCCCCAGAAACTCAACCTGATCAGGTTCAAGCTCCTCTGAGACAGTCTCCTCTTGGACTGCAGAATCAGTTTCCTGTGAAACTTGATCCTCAACCTGGGGCAAGGGGGAAGGCACAGCCTTAACCCTCTTGCTCCTTCTCTTGGGTTGTGGTTGGTCTATTGTTTCAAGATCCACCACTGGTTCAGGAAGGCACTTCTTAGCCTGAGACCTTGTCACTGCAAGGACATGAGCTGAAATCCCTAGCATTTCTGCATGAGTCCTGTACTCCACTTCTGACCAAACTGAGCTTTCAAGATCATTGCCTAACAGACAGTCTACTGGGAGGTCTGCACTCACAACAACTTTCTTTAGGCCATCTACCCCTCCCCAGGAGAAGTTCACAACAGCCACACTATGGGAAGTAGTGGAGTTGCTTGCATTGGTCACTAGGTAACTTTCACCTAGTACAATCTGTCCAGGGTCCACAAAGCCAGGTGTCACCATTGTGACACTGGCACAAGTGTCCCTGTAGGCCTGAGCCAGTTTCTCATTAATTAAGGGAGTCTGCCTATATTTGCCCAGGTTACTGGGGCTTACTGCAGTGGGCAAAGATAAGTCCACATCATATAGGAGAACTGCCTGTGTGGGGATTCTGACTTGGCCAGATTCCACCTCAGTACCCAGGGTCAACCCTACTAAACCCTTTGGCTGTGTACCACCACTGTTAACTGTACTAGGGGGTGCAGGTGCTTTAGGAGCTGCAGTGGTGGGGACTGGATTTTTCTTAGTGCATTCACTGCCCCAGTGTGAAACTGATTTGCAGGTATTACACCAAGGTTTCTTTGGGCCATCATTCTTCTTTTTCTTGTTTCCATTCTGGGAACCCCCCTCCTTATTGCTAGTTTGGGGGCCTGAAGACTTCTGGTCCTTTTCTTTATCTTTCTGATTCCCACCCTTCTGGTCTGTTTTCTTCTGGTCACCTTGGTTCTGGTTTTTCTGCTTAATCCTTGTTCTGACCCATTTGTCTGCCTTCTTTCCCAATTCTTGGGGAGAGGTCAAATCAGAGTCAACAAGGTATTGATGCAACAGCTGGTTCTGACAGTTATTAAGGATCTGCTCTCTCATCATAAGATTGTACAATCCTGTATAGTCTGAAACTTTACTTCCCTGCAGCCAACCCTCCAGAGCCTTAGTGGCACAATCTACAAAATCAGTCCAGTCCTGAGTCTGTGCTTTTTGGGTGTCTCTGAACAACAACCTGTATTGCTCAGTGGTTAGGCCAAACCCTTCAATAAGAGCACTCTTCAGAACAGAGTAGTTTTTGGCATCCTCAGGTCTAACAGTGAGGAGCCTGTCCCTCCCTTTCTCAGAAAAGGAGTACCATAAAATTGCTGCCCACTGATCCTCAGGGACCTGCTGTACCATGCAGGCCCTCTCAAGAGCAGTCATCTATTTGTGGATATCATCCCCTTCCTTGTAGGGGAGCACAATTTTTGTCAGGTTTCTATTGTCATAGGCCCTGTCTTTTTCTTTAGGAACTTTGCTGCCACCAGTGGCATCTAAGCCACTTAATTTCTGTTCCCTAGCCAAGGTAAGTTTAGCTTGAGCCAAGGTAAGTTTAGCTTGAGCCAGAGCTACCTCCTCCCTCTCTATCTGGAGTTGGACAGCCCTCATTCTGGCCCTATGCTCTTTTCTCTGGGAGGAAGTCATCCCTCTTTGAGATTCTCTTGAGGCACTAGAAAGATGAGAGTCCCCTGACAGAGATCTCACCCTCCTGTTGCCTGGGAGAATTTGGTTATGAGATCTGGAGTGGTGCTGGCCCTCTCCATTCTCATGTAGGTCCAAGTTGGCCTGGTTAAGCCTGGCAACCTGTACCTGGTTTTCCCCTTGATCCTGATCTTCAGGCTCTTCTAAATCAGAGTCTTCTTCTTCCTCCTCCTCCTCTACTACTTCATCTGGAAGATTCTCATTCTCAGGGGAGTTTATACCTTCACCTGATTCTAAGGGAGCCTGGCTCACCTTATCTAGGTCATCCTTTTCTAGGAGAGCTACTAGGGAAGGAATGGTAGGGCCTCTGCCCTTTTTTAGCCCCCTGGCTGTGCACAAGGCACTCAGGTCTTTGTGGCTAAGGTTGTCATATCTGGATGTTGTCCCTATAGGATCAACTATTACAGGAGCAGAGCCTGAGGCTCTACCTGTATCAGACATGACTGCTAGTGAGGTGTAAGTGATGCACTTACCTACACTAAGTGGTTTCCTACTGTACCTTGCTAGTGAGTTGTAGTCAGGGTGTGCTAATCCCTTTAATCTACAACTACTAAGTTCAGTAGAACTTAATATGCTAAGCTTTTGATTTATATGTACCTAGAGGTACTTGATGTGATCCTTCAATTTGATAAAGATTGTAATGGTAAAACAAACAGCAAGCTCAAATCCGCACCGCTGCACACCAATGTGAGAAGTTGGCCTGATATGTAGTGTTTCCAATTCTGGAACCACTGGGTATCAGTCCAAACAAACCCCAAAGATGTCAGGTTGTAAGTCAACCTTGTTAGACAAGCTATCCTAGTGGTAGCATGGACTAAGCAGCCTTAAAGGCTTAACTTAAGAGGTCGTGTTAAGCGAGCTGTTTTACCACATACAGTCCTGTAATCAAATGAAAGGACACCACACAAGTATATATTATAAAAATATATGTATTTATTTCTAAATTACTCCCCAGTACTCTTTATGAGGAAAGGGGCACAAGCGTTAAATCAAAAAGCACTGTTACACATATAAAGTTGCACAATTATGGATGAGGGCGGGTGGCCACTCAAACCATATACTAAAAAAATGGTATAAGTAACACTTATCGAACAATGGTTAGGCCTAGGGCCTAGAGATTCGCTGGGAGCAGTCAGGACTAGCAATGATGAAGTCGGGAGTAGCCCACAGGAGACGGGTGCAGCACGGAAAGTGCGGCGCGCACCAATGCACTGTCAATGGTGCGCAAAAGTCAGTTAAAGTGAATTAAAAGATACTTCCGCTGAACCTAGGAACACAAAACTTTAGACACAGACCCTAGAGGTGTGTACCAGTGTATAGACACCGGCGTTGCAATGTTACCTCACCCACAGGCCGTGGGTGCACAGGGTCGAAGTGGCGTCGGGTTCTGTCACGCAGGTTCTTGGTGCTTGAAGCTGTTGCAGCTGCAGGCGCTGTGAAGCAGAAGTGTCCGGTGCGATCCAAGGGTGGATCGAAGTAGAAAAGTACCTGAAAGCAGAGGGGACAGAGTCTGGGTCACTCAGCAGTGACCAGGGTGGAACCAGGACGGAACCAGGCAATGTCGGGCGCAATCAGGTGGATGTCGATAGGCTTCTCTCCGCTGTCACGTGGGCTCTGGGGCATCTGCGACGTCCAGGAGCAGGTCACGATCTGTCCCACGTAGGCTCTCGCCGTCAGCACCGTCGGCTTCAAGATTGCAGCAAACAGCACTTGGCAAAAGCAATCCACGCGGAACCGGGAGATTGCTTATCACTCGAACCAGGAGGGTCAGAGTGGGTGCTCCTTTTCACAAGAGCTGGTGCAGATCTGGAGCAACCAGAAAAGCGAGTCGTATTTCAAGTTTCGTCGGCACAGGGGCCACAAGCCAGCTGGCAAGTGACCGGGCCAACGCGTCGAGCGCACACAAGCAGAAGGGCCCCACGCCGCACTCGTCGAGTGTGGAGGGGTGAGCTTTGGTGCAAGTGGAGCTCGGGGCTGGGGCTTCTCAAACCCCGGTGCACAGCTTCGAGGATCACTCGTGGGCTGCACGGTCAGCGTCTCGTGGCCTTTTCAAGATGGCGTGCCCCACGCTTCCGGTCGCCTCCACGGGTCTCAGCTCTGCAGGGACTGTGGATCGGGCAGGTAGAAGGCAGGCAAGCTTGATCTCGTCGATCTCTGTCGCTCGAGTTCCGGCGGGAACTGCAACAAAGCAAGGGTCGAGGGCTGGATGGTGCCTGTTTGCACAGGGTGGTCACTCCTTGACCACAAGGGAGATTCTTCAGTCTTCTCACGTCGTGTAGAAAGTCGAAGGGTCCAGAATTCGTTTCTTATGTTTCTTCAGGATGATCTGAGTTCCATTGGGACTGCTCCCCCTCTTATTCGAATCTGGGGGGTTGGACATCCTGCTAGGTCCTGACCTATGGGTGGGACCCAGGAAGGGGGTGGTTACACCCCTCTCCTTTGATCCTGGCCGCGCTGGGACAGGGGCTTGAAGGCCCCAGAACCTGTTGTGCCGGATTATGCAAGGGGCAGCCTTGTGCTCCCCAGGCAGTGTCTGGTTTCATTGAAACCTCCCTACTCCAATCCACTATCTCCTGTCTGGGGTGGTTTGACACCGCCCTGTGACAGGAAACTCTTTGTCCAGGCCTCCTCTGCCGGGTTTCGGTCAGCAGCAGGAGGCCAGACCCGTGTCTGTGGCAGGGGCATCCATTTTGTGGATCTGAGGCTCATTTTAAATCAACCGCGTTTCAGTAAAGTAACATGTCTTCTCCCTCTAGAAGGGTGGAATGCTACCCCCGTCGCCAGAACTGGCGAGGGGGTAGTATTCCAATTCGTATGACACCTTACACGACATGTTTTGATAAAGCCAAACCAAAGTTGCTATATAACCGCGAGGATTATAAGGCGCTTAAGAGTATATGGTATGGCATTATCCCGGATCAGCTTAGGGAGTTGTTCCCGACAGCTGCAGACAGGCTCAGCTCATGCCAGAGCACCATCTCACATAAAACCACGCACTCTGCCTCCAGGATTGATGAGGCCTTCCATAGGAGTGGCTTACAGGCTATATATGTGTCCAGATATAGGTTTAGATATAGGTATACTATTTCTAAGCAAGGGGTGATTACACCCACTTGCCCCAGCTGAGTGATCAGCCAGTTGTGTCAATTTAAGAACCAGCCAGGGGTGGCAAAAGCTATGCTTCAGCCCCTGGTAGGCCTTGGTGGCACCTATGCCCTGAGCACCTATAGTGCATGGTACAGGGGCTGACAAGGAGTCCATTTCCAATTGTGGTATGTACCTATAGCACATGTATTATAAATTTAGAGAGAGAACAGCAGGCTGGGGGTCTGATTAGCAGGCCCACAGCCTCAGTAAGTCGAAAACCAGTGAAGCAAAAAGCAAAAATTAGGGTGACCATAGGATAGGCGTACCACAAGGATCCTCACTCAGCCCCACCCTCTTCAACGTATACATGAGCCCCCTCGCGACCATCGCCCGCCAACACAACCTCAACATCATCTCTTACGCGGACGACACTCAACTGATCCTTTCTCTCACCAAGGACCCCAGCACCGCCAAAACTAACCTACACGAAGGAATGAAAGAAGTCGCCGAATGGATGAAACAAAGCCGTCTGAAACTGAACTCAGACAAAACAGAAGTCCTCATCTTAGGTAAATCCCCCTCTGCATGGGACGACTCCTGGTGGCCGGAAGCCCTCGGAAAAGCACCCATCCCGACAGACCACGCACGGAACCTTGGCGTCATCCTGGACTCTTCACTTTCAATGAACAGACAAGTCAGCGCCGTATCCTCATCCTGCTTCAACATCCTTCGCATGCTCAGAAAAACATTTCGCTGGATCCCCACCGAAACAAGGAAAACAGTCACCCATGCTCTGGTCACGAGCCGACTGGACTACGGAAACACCCTCTACGCAGGTACCACCGCCAAACTCCAGAAGAAACTACAACGAATCCAAAACGCCTCAGCCAGGCTCATATTAGACATCCCACGCAATGAACACATCTCTGGCCACCTTAAAGACCTCCACTGGCTACCCGTCAATAAGAGGATTACTTTCCGACTGCTTACCCACGCACACAAATCACTCTACGACATCGGACCAGATTGCCTCAACCCTCGACTGTCCTTCTACACCCCCTCCCGCCAACTTCGCTCTTCCAGCCAAGCATTCGCCACTGTCCCTCGCATCAACAAAACCACCATGGGAGGCAGATCCTTCTCATACCTGGCTGCCAAAACATGGAACTCACTCCCCGCTTACCTTCGCCTCACCCAGAATCACCTAGCGTTCAGAAAACAACTTAAAACGTGGATATTTGACAAATAATCCCCCTCCCCTCCCCAAGCGCCTTGAAACCCTCTGGGTATGTAGTGCGCTATATAAATTTTATGACTTATGACTTATGACCCTACTCTCCTACACTCAATAATGCAGTGACTTTCTTTATTCTTTGACTCATCCATGTTGAACCTTTCCTTAGTAACATGTTGCATTCATTCGACCCAAACTAGGTTCTCAGACTGAGTAGCGTCAATGCCTCTATCAGTAGAAAGACTCACCCTGCTCCGGATTCACGAAGAGTGTACCATCAGTCAACGTATGTCAGGTGGATGACCCAAGCTTTCTCCAACACACCTACGTTGTTTATTAGACCTGCCAATACCATTTATATTCTCCCAAAATGTTCTAGCGTTAGATTGCTTAGCATAAATAGCAGTTTTGTTCAAGAGGCATCTGTGTTCATCTTCCCAAAGTTGTTTTTCATATTGTTTTCACAAATATTTTAAATTCCTGACTGCCTTTTTTAATTACCTTTTTAAGCCTTGACATTTGTTTGAAAGGCCTTCTGAGCGATTATCAACTTGCCACCTGGGGCCTCATTTATGAGAAATGACGCATCGCTGCGTGAAAGCAGCGATGCGTCACTTCTCAGTGCGCCCTCCTGGTGACATACCTGATGAGTCATATTTAATGTACGACGCATCATGTTGCAAGGAGTCACAGATACGTCTGTATTTCTGACGTATCTCTAAGTGCAAAAGTGACGCATTGCTGGAGTGTGTCACAAAAGTGACGCAACTCCAGCAATGTGTCCTTTCACATGGGGCAAGCACCATGTGAAAGGGCCTGCGTCAGTCTTACGGCTGCTGTGAGGCAGGTGCAAGATTTTGACGCAACGGCCTCTTATAAGTGACGCAGTGAAATCTCATAGATTTCATTGCGTCCCTTCTACGAGGCTTTTTGCGAGGGAACGCCCCCCTGGATACATTATACCTGACGCAGGTGCAAAGGGGTTTGCAACGTGATGCATCTGCTTACATGCTTCACTTTATAAATAGTGTGCAACAGGAGGCATGTTTTACGCAGCCGATGCGTCACAAAAAGTGATGCATCGGAAGCGCAAAACTGAGGCAAGGCCTCATAAATGAGGCCCCTATTGATTTCTACCGGAGGAGCGTGCAGTGGCAATCTCGCTGTAAATACTGTCCATGTGTTCATTTGACTACTTTCAGGCTTGAGACGACTCTAGAATCTCTTTCGCTAGGCTGGAAACGAAGGGAAAAGGGTTATGCATCCACCTCAAGCGTTATAGATTGATTATTTGTAATTAGCCCACTTCTATTAGGCAACTCGTGCCTCCGAGGGATTATACTCAGCCCAATCTTCGTCTGGAGTGTAAATTAGATTTGAGTTGAAAATCCTTCTCAAAATCATCTCCCACGTTGGGTTCATAAACCTTACTTCTGTTGTGAATTTTGTGCATTGAGCTGTCTTTCCTGTGCATTAGGGTGTGCGTGGAAACTAAGGAGCAATGTTGTTGTTGTCAATCGTTTGTGCCAGGTGCTGAACTTAATTATTTCTATGCCAGGGACCGAGGAAGAAAGCTGATCTGAGGTGATGTTCAATGCTATCAATATGTAAACTGCAAGGCCACCCCTTCTGTCTCCCAAATCGATGTGATCTTGTGGCCTTAGCATGATGAAGTGTGTAGCCTGCCAAGTGCATAGGCTCAGCTAGCCAAGTCTCTTGTAGAGGGTTGATCTCATACTTGCCCCAGGTCAGAGGGGGGACACCGTCTGCAAGTACAGTTCTTGCCCTGTGATCTTCCAGGTAAGGAAGTTAAGTGAGACATCCTAGGGCACTTTTCTTGCTACATTTAGGGCTGGGGCTATCCAAATCCACTGGTTCGGGAACACATCACGTAATCGTTTCATATTTGCTTGTTCTGTTTCGTCGTTGTCCCATGGGCACACTGTAGTACTGAATACACAGGAGTTGTTCCCAGTTCTATGCTTTTGTGGGTGACATTAACAGTGAAAGAGGGTAATGTGGCTTTGAGTGTTTTGATAGTATTATGCCCCATGTTTTTAATTGTTGGCGGACGTTCATAACTGAAAGTGTGGTTTCGTTGGTTCTCCATGTTCTAATATATATTATGTACGCTTGTGTTTTATGTATCGGTTCTTTCTGTAGTGCACTAACATCAGTGGAAGCAAAGGTTGCAGATTTAATGGTGTCACTATATGAAATATGCCCTTATGCCCGTGTTACTTCTTTTTAGTCCACCAAGGAGTTCCAGCCATTCCTACCTAAACCTAAATTTACGTAGCGCAATGCCTGAAGCTTCATCTTTCAGTCTCTAAGGTTTTGAAATTCCCTACGTTTCCAGACATCACAGAGTTTGGAAAACATCCAATGTGTTTTCAGCTTATAACATTTCATATTTATAGAATCCTATATGGGTTTAAAGGTTATTAAGTTGTGGCATGTAATATTCAAATAAAATATTATCACATCAAGTCATTCCACACTGCCACTAAATCAGATCCATTATAATTAGAGTTGTGCAAATTGCAAACGTTTTTGTCTCAGACTTCATGAAGATTTTTTCATAACTTTCTAATATATCAGACAAATATTGTAGCAAAACTATGTTTTGTCGGGAAAATAGTCACAAAAAACATTTTCGGCAGGAGAATTGAGTCTGTGGGGATATTTCACATGCTAGGTTCTGCACCAATTTGTACAGTATGCTTTGCCATTGTTTCTGTAGTTTACTACAGGTCCATGTTGTGAGCAGAGAGTTGCCCTCTTCTACTTCACATTTCAGACATTTAGGTGATGGGGCTTCTCCCATTCTATAGAGGCTGCTCTTTTGCGGTATGCCCAGTGGTAAACAACGTTTACCCCAAAACTATCTCCCCGCATTGAATCACAGCGCGGTTGTTGCCACGACCGCGTTGTGATTCCGCATACCATTACTTCGCAAGTCGAAATACCGACTTGCGGAGGGGGGGAGGTTGTTGAATTTAAAATCCAACACCTTCCCTAGTGTCCGCACTGACTGGAGTTGGAATAGTAAATTACACTATTCCAACATCCAGCGCCCCCCCTCCGTAAGTCGTTGTTCCAACTTGCGGAGTAATGGTATGCGGAATCACAACGCGGTCGTGGTCACAACCGCGTTGTGATTCCCTGCGGAGAGAAAAACTGTGGGGTAAAGAGACATATTCATGCCCAGTGGAGGATGTTCTTGTGGATTAAGCATGGTTTCTCAGGGGGGCACCAATGTGGCCGCTCAAACTATATCTGCCATTGCTTCAGGTCTTCTTTTCATCTGGCCCTTAATTTCCGTAGCCCATCTATCATATTTTTAAAAGGGTCCTATAGAAGGATGTAATTTCATCTTTCCCTAAGGCCCCCAGAAGCAGTGTCTTTTCCATGGCGCCAATTCAGGGATTTCGCAACAGTCTATCCCCTCGGTCTGCAGGGCTTACCTTCACTATGTGTATTTATAAATTTTACCTTGGATCAAGCTATATTCGTTAGGGAGGTATGAAAATGGTTTTACTTTTTCACACTCAAGTCGCCTAATTGACAGATGTTAATGTGATCCCATGCCTTGAACCCTCTTGGGTTATGAATGTCCTTCAGTATATTTCCTCCCACAGTGGGTTCTTCTGTGACCTTATCATTTCATTCCAGACATCATGTGGCTCTATCCTTGCCCGCCAGCGATGAGTGGGTGGCTGGTAGCAGATTTTTACTTCACGTGCCACCATAAATGCAGCACATATCAATCGATGATCTTTCTAGTCTAACTGAAGACCTACTAGTCTAGTTAAAGGGTATTCTCTTGGTGTAGAAATCTAATAATTTATTGGTAAAATCATGCAGAACAGCCCATTCATAGGCTCTTACATGTGGTATGGCAATTCCTTCATTGCATGCAGACCTTCTGAGCATTTTCATCGTTATTATCGGGGTGCCTCCGTCTCATAGCAGAGTATGCAATTCTCTGTCTAGCCTACAGAAGATAGATAAGGAGCAGGGTGCATTTTTCATCAAATAAAGTAATTTTGGCAAAGTGACCATTTTAAAGATCCCTGTTCGCCTTATTTTGGTGAGCACGTGAGATCTCTGGAGACTTTTTCTTGTTGTGCTCATTGGATGATATTCATTTTTTTTATGAAGTTTGATTGGAATATAGAAAGTACATGCGTTCCTTTTGGGGGCTCGCCATTATCCATCGCGATTCCATCAAATGTACCACATTTGAACTCCCAGATATCAAGGAGGCGGAAAGCCTGGGTTTCAATCTCCATATATACAAGACCACTACTTTCACTCTGTCTGGAGTATTGATATACCGACCACCGGGTCAACAGAAAAACTTCCTAGATAGTCTAGCTGAAGTGATCAGCAATCTTGCCCTCAAATTCGCTAATCTTACTGTTTTAGGCGATCTAAATCTTCACCTTGATTCTGACTCTGACGCCAATGCATCTTGTTTTAAAGATCTAATAGACGTACTAGGGCTGACACTACTAACACGGGACCCTACGCATAAGGCAGGACACCTATTGGACTGCATATGCACAAATTTAACATCCTTACAGGTCAAACCGCCCTGCCCCCTAACCTGGACCGACCACATGTTCATACCATTTGACCTCTTAATGGAGGGGAAGGGGATCAGAAAGGGTCTCCCTAGGGCTGACGCCAGTATGAAACATGATTGGAAGAGAATAAGTAAGGATCCAGACCTGCAGCAGAGAGCTGCGGCACTGAAACCCACTCTTACGGGTGTCACGGAAGCATATAATAAAAACTTTAACCACTGGATTAAGGAAATTTGTTGTCCCCCTAACGCCACAAATCCCAGTAAACCACACCTGAACAAAAAATCGGCACCCTGGTTCTCGCTCTCCTTAAAAGAGAAACACGTAGAGGTCAAAAGATTGGAGAGAAAATGGCGCCGTCTGTATAAGGAAGAGGATCGCTGCCACTATAAAGAAGTTAGGAAGCAATACCATGCACAGATTAAAACTGCCAAAAAGGAATATTACTTAAAAGCAATTGATTCTTCAAACAATAAACAGAAAGAGATTTTTAAAGTAGTCAACGATTTCATGAAACCAAGGTTCCTCCTATCAGAGATCCCTCCCTCCCTCACTTTATGCAATTCGATTGCAGACTTTTTCGAGCAGAAAATAACAAACCTTACCAAAGACTTTTCTGAACAGCCTGCTGTCAAGGCAGTAGAGGACCTAGAAACTGCCCCGGGAATTACACAATTCTGTAATTTCCTGCCTATTAGCCCAGAAGACTCACGTCAACTGATTCTATCCAGTAAATCGGGCTCTTCTTTCGACCCTTGCCCCCCTATGCTGTTACATGCCTTAGTAGATACAGTTAACCCTATCATAAACAGCATCATAAACTCATCTCTGTCCTCTGCCGAGATTCCATCGGAATGGAAACTGGCGGCAGTAAAACCGCTGCAAAAAAAACCCTTGCCAGACCCCTCAACACTCTCCAACCTCCGCCCAATCTCCCTGCTCCCGCTGCTTTTTAAAATGACTGAAACTGTGGCGACCAAACAGTTGACTAAGTTCCTGGAGGATGAGGACATCCTGCACCCTAATCAATCTGGGTTTCGGGCCTCACACTCCACCGAGTCTGCACTTTTGTACACCGTGGAGACACTGAAGACCGCCATGGATCAGGGGAAGAAGGCAGTCCTTGTCTTACTTGATCTATCGGCGGCCTTCAATACGGTGTCCCACTCAATATTGATCAGTCGTCTGGTAGCGGCGGGGATAGCAGGCACTGTGTTGGACTGATTGAAGAACTTCCTAGACCATCGTAGACAGGTCACGGTGTTGGGAGAACACTGCTCGAAGGAAAAAATCACGCAAACAGGGGTACCGCAGGGCTCCAGTTTGAGCCCGGTACTGTTCAATTTATATATGACCCCCTTGATTGAGCTGATTTCGTCCTTTAACATCAGTACCATGTCATACGCTGACGACACTCAGCTCATTCTAGTTCTAGATAGGGAAAATGGAAAGGCAGAGGAAAATCTAAAAGACTGCCTTACCGCAACCTTCAGTTGGATGCGTGAGAACCATCTAAAATGCAATACCGGGAAGACCGAAATTATACCTTTCGGCCCCCAAAACCCCTTTTCCCCTAGCCTATGGTGGCCATCGGATGCGGAGTCCCCTCCCGATACCATCGCTACGGCCCGGAACCTAGGGATCAGGTTTGATAGTGCCCTATCTTTCAAACAGCAGGCAGGGGCAGTGGCAGGGTCTTGTTTTAACATGATCAGAGGACTGAGAAAGTTTTTTGATTTTCTCCCTCTGACAGCCAGGAAGACGGTGACAGTAGCACTCGTAACTTCTCGTTTGGACTACTGCAACAGTTTATATGCAGGACTAAATCGTTCTGTCCTGCATAGGTTGCAGGTTGTCCAAAATGCTGCTGCCCGCCTGGTTTTGAAATGGCTGAGGAGATCATCTGCCTCGGCTGCTCTGAAGGCCCTACACTGGTTACCCATTCACAAACGCATACTGTTCAAGATCCTAGTGATTACTTTCAGAGCATATCACCAAAAAGGACCCAAATACTTTCTCCCCTGGTTCAAACAGTATGCACCAACACGTTCCCTCAGATCAGCAAACATGAATCTGTTACAGATCCCCAAATTCAGACTCTCAACAAGAGGAGGGAAATCCCTCGCAACACTGGGCGCAAAGGCTTGGAATAAACTCCCACCCAATCTGCGCTTGATCTCTGCTGAGAATCATTTCCGTAAGGCTCTGAAAACATGGATTTTCAACCTGTCAGATACGGTCTGTATGACTCTGGTTTAGACACAGTTGTGTTTCAGTATAGACGAGATAGACGTGCGAACTGACTGCTTCCGGCCTTCCACCTAGGCTACGGGCTAAAAGCGCCAAGATGCTCCTTGGAGTGACAGCCGCGCTATAAAAGTGTATACTTACATTACATTACATTTAATGACATCATGGATTACATCATTTTAGTTTGTCTCATATTGTGAACATTCCCACCATTAACACTGTGGAGGAAAAGCAGTCCACTGGGGACACTGCATGTATAGACTTACAATCCAATTGAATAAAAGGAGATTTCTCGCCAAATAATACCGAGCTGCATATCCCATTTGGCCGCTTCTATAATCTAAACTGGGTGTGAGAATCTTATCAGGTGATGTCTTGTACCGTGCGTCTCATCCAGCGTCTAGTTTGCACCCATACTAGGGCTATCTGCGCTGGTGATATCTGCTGCTTTTGTTGTCATGTAGCTTTGATAGAGCCCCCAAAGGTTTTTGGGTCGGCTCCGGGGAGGTAATAATTCACTGTAAAGTTCTGTCTGCGTGTTGCAGTGTACTGTGTCTTTGGACCAACACTCCATTGTGGGAGTTGGGCTGTGGGCCCAGCTAATAGCTACTCTGCGCCTGGCTAGGAGTAAGCCCATATCCACTAAACGTCTCACTGTCTTTGCAGTTTTTTAGAATAGCCTAACAACTCTAAGTGAGGGTCTGGGGTCAATGTCATGGATGATGTCTCCCAGGGCTATAACCCGTTGCGTGCCTCAGACGGCCCCCGGCTGTCCGCCGTCACAGTTGGGGTGTGTGGAGGACAGCCGGGGGCTGTCCAAAACACTCCAAACTCATTAATCCCCCAACACCGCAGCAGAATTTGCGCTGCGGTCAAGGGGTTAAATATCAAATCCCAGAAATGTGCAATTCCTGGACACAGCCAGGCTAAGTGAAAAAACCCTGCTGGACTTACTCTGCAGCGGTCACAATCAGCTGCTTCCAGAGCCCGCACCTGTGGAGCCGTTCCGGTGTGGAATAGATCTTGTTTAAAGTGTATTAATTGGTGTCGCCCGTTTAAGGAGATTTGCTTCGTGTTTTCACAGCAGTATTTCCACATATCGTCGTCCAGGGTCTCCCCCATGTCAGCTTCTCATTCTAGTCTGGCTTTGCTGTACTGATTTTTCCGGTAATCTTGCATGATCTTGAATATACAGGAAACTATTTTCACGGTTGAGTCTGACTTTGTAATGTATGTGAGGGCAGTCACGTCAGGCGGTTCAGCTAGGTCTTTGCCTTGCATGTCTTTCAGTGCTAGTCTCATCCTGTGATAGTGGAATCTTGTGAGCTTTGTGCTCTGCTGTTCACCCATTTCAACGTGCAACCACTCTCTTATTGTGCCGTCTAAGAACACATCCCCTATTGTTTTAATGTTCACAGACTCAAGAGCTTGCGTTACTCCTTTTTCACTGCATAGCGGTAACCAGTGGCACCATTCTATTGGGGTCAGTGGGGAGTATAATATGGCTCCCGCCTGTAGGGTAAGTAGATGCTGTCAGGCTTGCGTTACTGCATTTACCGAGTCCAGTACCCCAGTTCTACGGGAGGGGGGGCTTGAACAGGAGAGTTGGCAACAGGAGGGGGGCTGCTACCATCTTGTCTATGTGTATATGTGGAAGTCCTGGTATCTCGTGCATCCAATAGTGGGCATGAGAACCTTGCGCCGCCCTGTAATACAGGTCCATGTCAGCAAATAACTGCTCTTTTTTTCTCACTATAAATAGTTCTGCCCTTGGTGAAATGTTTTTCCTGAGGTATGTGAACACTCCTTTAGAGACTTGAATTCCAGGGGAAAGTTCTCCATTCATATTCCAGCCACTTGTTTAATTTATGAAGGACCTCTCCCAGATAATTGTATTCCCAGTATGCTGGCTGTAATCCTGAACACTTGGAAAATCTTTAACATGGTTACATGAGGCTGTGCAACATAGAACAGATCATTGTCTTGCAGCTCTTTCCCTCTGAGGGGCTCTTGTCTGTGTGAAACCCTTTAACCTCTGCAAGGCACCGTATCCAGAGCTCCAGTGGTTAACACACAGTGAAAAAAGCAGTGAAGAGAGGGGGCACCCTTGCTCTGTTCCCCCTCCCACAGGGAATGGGCAGAACATGACTCTGTTAGCCCTGACTACTGCTGCTGGGTCCCAATAAAGGAAAGCCACTCAATTTCAGAAGATCGGGACAACCTGCTATAGAGTAGACGGTGAATGGACATTAAGTATTGTAATGTTTGGCCTTTCCGCATTCTCTATATGCCAATGAGGTACTCCTTAGGGTCAAGCCATTTTGAACTATTTGTAAAAGGGGTCGGGGTTCTTTGCCAGTATTGCTTCTCCTCTAGTTCCTCTGGTGGAGCCCATATATGGAGCCCTGCATGTAAGCTTGCACTTCAATCCCATCAGGTGCATTCCTTGAAACAACGCAATGCCAGGAGATTCTTGACGCAAGTACTAGGCCACAGATCCTCTTATAATTTTACTTCTTAGACCATTTTTCTGAGATCTTGTCTGATTAACAGAATGTCAGAGCCCAGCACTCCAAATTTGGGCTCAAACCACTCATTGGAGCATCAGGAGTAGGTTTTCTGTTGCAGGAGGCTGAGGACCAGTCCCCCATTTTCTGCCCCTTCCACCACCACCACTGCGGTTGCTTCTGTATTTTATTTGTCCATTATTCTATGTTTTGATGCTCCAGGAGTTTGTTATCAATCAATCAATCAATCAATCAGGAGTTTGTTAAAGTGCAACTACTCACCCGTAAGGGTCTCAAGGCGCTTGCAGGTTCCATTCCATCAAAGAATGGAATCCTGCAGTGCTCTCTAACTTTGGTTTGTTTGCTAATGCTCAGTCTTTTGGGGGAGGAATGGTGGTTTTCTACCACTTGTATTCTCCTTTAAGGGGATGCTGGTTTCAAAGTTGCTGTTGTTACTCAGCTTAGCCACTCTGTTCAAAGCTGTGTCTCTTTTGTGTATTTCAGGGGGCAGTCACTCTTGCTATGGGATTGTAGCACCAGTGTGCTCTCATGGCCTCCACCCTCACTTGGCCGTCTTGTCCTCTCCCTCCAAAGTCCTGGGGCCTCATTTATGAAAAGTGACGCATAGCTGCGTGAAAACAGCGATGCGTCAATTTTCACTGCGCACTCCTTGCGACACCAATGATGCGTCATATTTAATGTATGACGCATCATGTCGCAAGGACTTACAGATATGTCAGTATTTCTGACGCATCTGTAAGCGCAAAAGTGACGCATTGCTGGAGTGTGTCACAAAAGTGACGCAACTCCAGCAATGCGTCCTTTCACATGGGGAAAGCCCCATGTGAAAGGGCTTGCGTCAGTCTTACGCCTGCTGTGAGGCAGGCGCAAGATTTTGACGCAACAGCATCCTAAAAGTGACGCAGTGAAGTCTCATAGATTTCACTGCATCACTATTACGAGGTTTTTTGGGGGGAACGCCCCCTCTGCATACATTATACCTGACGCAGGTATAATGTGGCGCAGGGGTTTAAAAAGTGACGCATCTACCTAGATGCGTCACTTTTTAAATATGGCGCAACAAGGCGCATTTTTTACGCCGCTGGTGCGTCACAAAAAGTGACGCACCGGCGGCGCAAAACTGACGCAAGGCCTCATAAATAAGGGCCCTGGCTTCCTGATTTGATAAGTGATTGTTCTCGGCTTCAGTGGTGCTTTACAGAAGGAAGGAGGATGGGCTTCCCCTGAACAGGGAGTGGGGTCCCCATGGGTAGCAAAAGCAGCAAGGTTGACTGATTGCCATTTTGCTTGTTGTCGGGGCATTTCCCCAATTCCGAGATTTTACAGGCCCGCTCTCTGGCACCCCCGGGCCAGCAGTCATATGCCCAGGGAGCAGTCCAGTGCCATTCTGATGGTTGCACCCCGGCTTTGATTCCAATCCTCCCTGGTGGCAGGTGAGGGAGAGAGACATCCATATATCTCCCCCTCCCTATTTCGTACCCGCCACCCCACAGCTTTTGAAGACAGGGGAAGGGATTCTTTCCCAAGGGAGGGAAAGAAAGATCCTCCGCAGGCCCCATAACTCACCAGGTGCAGCCGAATCAGTGCCCTCCTCCTGTCCCGCCAAGGCAGTCGACCTTCTCCAGCGGTGCCCCGCCTCTTCCCTGGGCCTCCACACTTCTTCTCAATTACAACATTCTTGGGTGCACATAGTGCTGTGCCAATCAGTCTTTAGCCACGCCCCTCACAGCCCTCGCAGCAGCTGCCATCTTGGTGGAGCTGGCCCTAATAAACCCTCATCAGACCCGCCTCAACTTCTCTGACGTATCAGAGCTCTGCCTCACGTCAGTTGGCGTTTAGCGGCCCTGGGTCTCTCTTACCCAGTTTCTTGCTCTGCCTATCACCAGCGCTCAAATCCCAGCGCTTGCCCAAATATGGACGTGCCACCTGCTCTCTCCCTCGGGTGCTGCCATATTAGGGGTGCAGCAGGCTTTTCCAATGACGCTTCCACATGGCTGTGCACCCAGGGCTACATTTGATGCAACCTTGCCCATAATTCAGCCTCTCTGTGCATTTGGGAGTCTCTCCAGGGCATTTAGAGTGGTAGTTTGATGTGCAGGCAAAGGATAAGTGCAGGACCTTTGCGCAGGCTCGATGGAGTCAGCACGGATCATGTCCAATCAGCCTTCCTGTTGGCCACGCCGCTCTATTAGTACAGCTTGATCGTAAAACACATTTCTTTGGGGAGTCCCTGATACTGTTTGTAGTATCCCATATGGAGGATTTTCAGCTGGATTAGGTGGTCTTGCCTTTATTGCAACTTCCCAAGGGGGCATCAGTGATGCTAGTGCCATAGCTGCCAGGGACTGAGCAGACACTCTCTAAAATCAGTATTTTGGACTTTTCAGACTGTGTTTATTCAGTTGGTAGAGGTCACCCCCCCCAAATTAATAACTACATTTATGACACTTATCCTAGATTTTGATCACATTTTCTTTAAGGTACCTTAAATCTTTCAACTAGATACAGAAGCTTTAATTTCCACTCTTTTACTGAAAAAAGAGCGAGATAAAATAAAAATTATATTCATTTTGCTTATCATTAATGTAAATCCTTCTAACAGGTGCATATCATTTGCCTGCCAAATCCCTCGCTTCCCAACAGGACAGGACTAAAGTGAAGCAAACGGGTTGATATTCCTGATTGTACTTTAGTTCTGTCGTTCTGCCTCTTCTTTGCCTCTTTAAATGGCGCTTCAGACATGCCCATAGTTCATCTTTTTTTTTTTTTCAATAAGTCTGCAATGGCTTGAAATATAGGACTCTCATCTTTAGACCTCACAGTGATCCGAATCTCCTTCTGCGTGACAAAAGCAAGTAAAAAATCAATACATCTTATTTCAATTTTTCCAAACATACCTGTTTGTTTCTCTCTGTCATTTTTGCAGTATCTCAGCTGAGAGAGATAAGGACATTTACTCTGAAGTAACACCTTTGCCCTCTTCTTTAGAAAAGGCTGCACGTGCTGCCAATCGGGAAGCTCTGGCTGTAATGTGACAACATGATAAGACAAAGATATTTTAGCCTAAAACGTCTGCTATTTTTAACAGGCTCTTATCCAACGCTACTGAATCTGATTTTCGAGTTCACCAATTAGCTTTTAATGTCAAAATGAGATGAGGCCAAATTCTCCTGCTGCATGCATGTTTGAGTACAGCATAACGATGAATGGCAGGTGTAATTGTGCATGTATAATTCCCTACTCCCATGTCCTTTGGCTCGGATTTTGTGGCGTCTCAGTTCATTGATGGTTCCCCTGGCAAAAGAGTAGAGACCACCAGGGCCGGACCGGGAATCACTGAGTCTTATGTAGACTTATTTATTTACACCAACTGTCACATACACTGCCTTTTACATTTTTAGTTTGTTGGACATGTATTATTGAGAAATATATATACTCATCACAACACCCATAAAGAGATTCACTCACCCAAACAACTATTTCCACACACAGTCTTAACCTCCTATACCTACTAAATCAACTATTTACACATCTTTGCACAGTCACACACCTCCCACCCAACCAGACACACATTCATTCACTATCCCATACAAATACTCACTTAACTAATTAACAACTAATATAGACTTTCACATAACTAGTAACCAACTTATGTAGTAGTTTAGACAACATGAGATAGAGTGATACAGGTATTCACACAGTTTAATCACTATCCCATATATTAAGTGACCACCATCAATGCCACCACCACCTCCACTACCACCAATACCACCACCAATACCACCACCACCCCCAAGACCCCACCACCAATAACAATACCACAACCAATACCACCACCACCAATGCCACCACCACCTCCACTACCACCAATAACAGCACCAATATCGCCAATACCCCACCGCCAATACCACCACCATCACCACCACCAATACTACCAATACCACCAATACCAACACCAATACCTCCACCACCAATACCTGTATCACCACCAGCAATACTACCACCACCAATACCAGTACCACCAACACCAATACCAGTACCACCACCACCAATACCACCACCACCAATACCACCTCCACTAATACCAATACCGCCACCACCAATACTACCACCTCCACCAATACCACCACCACTAATACCACCAATACCAGCACTACCGATACCCCCACTGCCAATACCAATACCACCACCACCACCAATACCACCACCAACACCACCACCAACACCACCACCAATACCACCACCACCACCAATACCAATACCACCACCACCACCACCACCATCCATACCACCACTACCACTAATACCAGCACCAATACCACCAACACCACTAATACCACCAATACCACCACCAATACCACTACCACCACCAATACCACCACCAATGCCACCACCATTACCACCACCAATACCAGCACCACCACCAATACTACCACCACCAATACCACCACCACCACCAATACCACTACCACCACCACGACCACCATCAATACCACCACAACCAATACCACCACTACCAATAACACCACCACCACCAATAAGACCACCAATACCACCACCATGAATGCCACAACCACCTCCAATACCACCAATACCACCTCCACCGGCACCAATACCACCACCAATACCACCACCACCAATAACACCACCACCAATACCACCAACATCACCAATACAAGCAACACCACCACCAATACATCCAATACCACCACCGGCACCACCAATACCACCACCACCAATATCAATACCACCACCAATACCACCACCAAACCAGCACCAAGACCACTGCCACCAATACTACCACCACCGTCACAACCATGACCACCACCAATACCACCAATACCCCCACCACCACCAATACCACCACCAATACCACCACCACCACCACCACCAATACCAATACCACCACCAACACCACCACCACCAATGCCACCACCACCTCCACTACCACCAATACCACCACCAATACCACCACCACCACCAATACCCCACCACCAATACCACCACCAATAACAATACCACAACCAATTCCACCATCACCAATGCCACCAATAACAGCACCAAATACCACCAATACCCCACCGCCAATACCACCACCATCACCACCACCAATACTACCAATACCACCAGTACCAACACCAATACCTCCACCACCAATACCCGTACCACCACCAATACCAGTACCACCAACACCAATACCAGTACCACCACCACCAATACCACCACCAGCAATACCACCACCACTAATACCAATACCGCCACCACCAATACTACCACCTCCACCAATACCACCACCACTAATACCACCAATTCCAGCACCACCGATACCCCCACGACCAATACCAAAACCACCACCACCACCAATAGCATCGATACTACCACCACTACCGCGCCTCTCGCTCACTAGTAATAGCAGGGGCACTGTACGAGGCTGGAGCTGCAGCCAAGACCATCCCTCCCTCCCTCCCTCCATGCCTGCACTAAAGCACAGCCCATCCTGAAGCCAGGGCCCTACTATAGCTGGAGTGTTTTTTATTAGGCCAAAGATAGCAATGACATTACGTAATGCCACACTGCATACTCAAATCATGAAGAGGGCAGGAACTAGTCACCCCGCTCTTCCTCCTGAGCTGCGACAGTGTAATCAAAGAGTGAAAAGTGTTGGAGTGCTTTGTTAGTGTTTATAGCTTGGATCATATATAACTCTCACTTCACACTTTGTGTCTGTGTAATTTACAACACTTACACATCCTCTTCACTGCACTATTTATCACTACTTTGTAGACATGACAGGCCAGTCTCTTTCTCTGATATTTACAATCTAAAAGCGGTCGAGAAGGCCCTATATTCTCACATTTCCGAGAGTTTAAGCTATTAGTATTGTAGATGACAATGCCTTTTATTTCTGTTTAAAAACCCAAAACATAAATAAAAGGCATTATCATTAACAATGCCAATAGCTCAAACTTGCATGAATGTGAGACTTATTGCATTGCAAATACTTGTTATACTTGGTGCCAGCTTTTGTGTGAGGGAGTTCCCTGTTCTTTCACCAAAACTAGTTCTGATCAGTTCTTCCCCTTCTACTAGTCCTGGCTGAAAACTGTCAGAGATGACAAAGGCAAGGACAAGCCTGGTATCAGGGTCCTTGTTGTTTGCTGCAGGCAGAGATCTATGAAGGGAATCAGGGCAGGGTACAGCCTCTTCCCAGTTGTCCTATCAGGATGACCCTCTCCCCTCACACCGAGGCTCCATTTGTCTCATAGTTTGAAAGCAATAGACACACTCTACAACTAAGCCTGTCACGGTCATGGGACTCAAGCCACTTACAGGAAGGAACATTTGGTTAAAGGAGAAAAATGCCAACATTCTAATAGCAGCATTTAAAAAATGTTAACTTAAAAATCCGACTTCGCCATTAAGAATATTTTAAATTACATTGCATTTGAGTTTAAATATACCTTGTCTATCTTCTCTCAATCTGACTGTATCATTTCATAAATGTAATAAGGCAACCCATTGTTAGTCTATGATAGAGAAAGGTCTTCCAACATTGAAAAACAAGTTTAGGACTTTTTCACTGTCAGGTAATGTAAAACTTAAACACACACGCCCTACTTTTTAAATACCACGCACCGTGTTCTATGAGTTTTTAGGGCCTATGCTCTGGGTCACTTATAAGTATTGAAAAGGAAAGTTTGAGGCCTGGCAAAATGTTCAGTTTTCAGCCTTTAATGACAGTTTAATAATGCACTAAAGGCTGCAGTGGCAGGCCTGAGACACTTTCTGCTTGCTACGTTTAGTGGTGAGCACAATGAGTGCTGCAGCCAACTAGTAGAATTTAATTTACAGATCCTTGGTACAGATAGTACCATTTACTAGGGACTTACACGCAAATTACATGTGTCAATCGGGTGAAGGGGAATTTGACCATGTTTTAAAGAGAGAGCACAAGCACTTTTATACTGGTTGGCTGGGGTAAAATGCACAGTGCCCTAATTCCATCAAAAGCGAGTTCAGTAAAGTAGAATGAAGGCAAAGTTTGGGTGAATACTATACCATGGATGTCAGGTCTTGTCGCGTTCTAATCTAGGACCCTGATCGATACTGTGACCTTATGCCCCTATACGGCTATAAATCCATTTATTCCCTATATTGGCATAACCGATCAAATGCAATATTCAGAAACTCGTCTCTGGCCTCACACAAACAGAGCCACATTTCAGAATCGCTTCCTCTGCCACTTCCTTTGCAGCCAATTAGTTCAATGACATAGCAGAAGTTACTATCTAAGATTCCTAGATTAACACTCCGAGTTCTTCAACAAGATAAAAACTCAGCACCCTGGGAAAGCCCCGCTTGCTGTGTTTTGATTAGTAATAGAACTCTAATGGGCACTGATAGACGATCACTTCCTAGTGACATCTTTATTGACGTCTTATATCCAAAAACCTACGTCAAACAAGGCACCTTTCAGGTATAAATATTACCAACGTTGCCTTAAGCAAACGCTAGCTGCCTCAATGCCATCGCTGCTGACGAAGCTGCTGTTATGCCGATGATACCATAGCTGCTATCGCTACTGCTATCGCTGCTAACTAGCGAACGATGGTGTGGTGAACTTAGGAGCTGAACAGCCGTCCCCTGCAAGAGCCCAGCAGATGCAAGCTGCCCACGGACGCTGCCCCTCCTCTTCCTCGACACGCTGAGAGAGACGCTGTCTTTTCTCCTGCAGAGAAATCCAGCTCCGGCGTTTCCAAGCCACTCTTGCGAGTGACTGGGATATCAAGTTCCCTGAAGGAGATACCAGACCTCCATCATTCTATTCCAGAGGTATGGTGTTGACTAAACCCTTAGAGAGAATTCTTGAAGCAAACCTTGGCAAAACCAACTTAACTTAAAGCTACTTACTTACTCCCCTCCCAAGTATTAGGCTTAGGTCAGGTACACTGGGGTAGGCGTAGTTAGAAGCACCAGTTGAGTATTTTAGCCCAATGTATATATGAATGTATATATGTTTTATTCATTTTAAACCATTGCATGGCTAAGAAACCATATCAATGCTTTTACAGTATTATTTCGCAGTACTCATCTTACTGTACGTACTTTTTATAATAACAAGTCTTGCAATTGTGGCAATTCATTTCTCTTGTACGAGAAGAAAGACTGTTCAATAAATGTTACCCTTTATTGACAACGCCCGTCTCTCTATTTTCTACATATTGTGAAAGTAAACTGCTGTAAACTGACTGAGTGAAATACATGTCTATTGTTTCACACGACCCTAGAGATTGACTCTTGATCTGAGGAGCAAAGTTGTCATGTTGCACGGTTGTTGGAAAACTGAATCCCTTCTTGACTGTACCAGGGAAGCTGATCACTTCCTATTCAGAGAAGAAAGTTTCCAGTGACCTCTGAGCTAGTTGGTAACAAACCCAATTAAGTTTAGCATAGTCAGTAGAGGCCTGGAAGATCCGCACTTCTACGTCGATACTACTGTTTATGTTGTTCCAATGCGCAGGGCCTATTGGGAAAAAAGGAACTACACTACAGTCTAACCAGATGTTATCAGTGATGTCATTTATCATGCCTTGAATGGTGTAATATGTGAGGTCAGAGCAGTGCATGGCAGGGGTTCCAATCATAGTTAGCCCAGCAAATTATAACTGGTGAATGTCAGTCGTTTTTCATCCAGGGTTCCAATGCGAGCTGGCCGTAATGTTTTCTTTTTCTTTATTTAGCCAAATAGATTTGCTCCCACCCTGTGGGAGCAGACTTCATTAATGCTCAGGCAGCAGGAGCAATCACTGTTCCAGCGTGTCTGCTGGGTAGTAGATTTTAGCTCCTGCCCAGTCAGAACATATCTCCTCCTGCACGGGGCAGGAGGAATCATGCTTCTGGGCTCGTGGGGATGGGGTCTCCAAGATCGATACCTGGGGACTTTGCGAGTGAAAGGAGTCTTTTGGGACCTGGAGGTGCCATGTGAAGAAATTGGTGTTGGTTGGAAAGATTGGAGGAGAACAAGTGAAGGACATTGCCGGTGTATCCCATTCGAGATTACAGGGTGGCAGTGAGGGTGGGATGGTCAACTGTGTAAAAGGCTGCAGAGAGGTAAAGCAACATCATGATGCAGGGGTAATCTTTATCTTTGGTCAAGAGTACATCAAGCACGATTTGTAAGTTAGTGGTTTCCGTGCTGCAACATGCTCTGAAGCCACATTGGTAATTCCGCAGGAGATGGTTAGCATTTATGTGAACTTCGAGTTGAAACTAGACTTATTTTTTGATGATCTAGCAGATTATTGATAGGTGGGTGATGGGCCTGTAGCTTTCTGTATGAGATAGAGCATCTGGCTAGTCTTGAGAGCTTCATGGAAGATGCCTTTCGTGAGGGAGGCATTTAAAATGGTGAGTAGGGGTGTGAGAGCATTCCCTTAGAGAGGTTTGATGAAAGACAAAGATAAGAAATATGGGGGCATATTATCAAGGGGGACTATAGGCAATTTTTGCCGCTTTAGCGGCCGTTTTTTCGGACGCTAAGCGGCGAAAATTCTATCGCCCTATTAGCAAGCTGTCACTAACTGCTGTAGGCGATAGCGAGCGGTTTGGGGTCCGCTTTGCATGTTAGCGATAATTATCTCTAATGACATGCAAAGTGGGCGTTCCCAACCGGTTAGCGACTGAAAGCAGTCGCTAACGTTGCTAACGCCTATTAGCAAGGCAGGCTAAGCGATGGGAATATTCCCGCTAAGCAAATATCGCTAAAAACGAACACCTGCCCAGACCAGTTCTTAGCCATTATATCCAATGGGAGGTGGATAACATGGCTAAGAACATTTAGTCGCTAATGCATGAATATCACTGTATTCCCAGCAATATTCACACTATCGCCGGAAAAAATTATCGCTTTGGGGATAAACGTAGCTAGTAGCACGTTATCTCAGCGATAATTTTCGGCGATGCTTAGCGATAAACAAATTGTTGCTAAGCCTAGTTAGCGATAAATATCGCTAATCGTTGGTAATATGCCCCTTGATTCATTAGAAACACAAACTTGATAAAAATAGAGGTGATCTTTTTCTGTATTATTTGGGTGAATTTGAAAGCACTCCAAACCACAAGTGCTTTAAAAAAGAATACTAGGATAGCAGTTCAAACATTATTATCATGATGCCGTGCGCATAGCAACACCAGCTGCAGTCAGTGTGAATTTTTATAGGTAGCAATTTTATTAGCATATCTTCAAGTGCAGTCTACAGTAGTTATAACCGTTATTATAAATTATCGAGCACCGAAAAAAGGTTTATTACCCATGGACTGTTGTAATCATTTTCTTTTATGGAAATATGCTTACTGAAACCTTTCTGAACCATATTCAAGGCATGTCACAGGTATAGTTCTTACACTGAGCACACGGTTACCAAGCTTCCATTAAGTATGACGTATCTATGTTTGCAGTGTATGTATGTGTGACATTGTTGTGCCTCATTACCTCATGCCAGACAATTGGTGTAACTCTTTATTGCATGTGGTTGGGCAAGAAAAATGGTGCAATGCTGTGATCCATATTGCTATTTTTTACTTTGTGTTCAAGTTACCTTAGCTATAGGCCTCTAATCAAAATTGCAAAACTACGTATATCATGATGCAATGGAAAGAACAAAGTGCACTACTCATTCTTGATATAGAGTGATTTGAACTCCCATTTTAGTTTGCAGGTTGCTTCTTTAATTCCTCATTCCAAACAGTGAAAAAGAATGTACTAAGTAAAGCACATCCTGACATTATATATAATATAAATCAGACACATGCAAAATGAACTATTGATGGACAGAATGCAGAACAATGTCATACATTCACCCCAGTACAGTAACCCGGGCTAAATTCATCGTTTTTTTACTCACCATGCCATTTCAGTTTGAACCCAGCCATATGCAAATCAGTCTTGACCCTGCGCCCAATGGGAACAGCCCAGCTCGAAATGACAAGCCAGGTCCTCCCTGGACTGGAAACAAGCATCCTAGAACCGGTTCAGGGTTTCACCCCTCTTCAGCCAGGATAGCTTGATTCCAGTGGCATGGAGAGCACGGGACTCACGTCTGAGCATACCCGTCCCACTGGGGTGACAAATGCAAAAGGAACTATTGATGGACAGAATGCAGAACAATGTCATACATTCACCCCAGGACAGAGATCTGGGCATAAATCCATCGTTTTTTTGCTCACCATGCCATTCCTGTTTGGACCCAGCCATATGCAAATCAGTCTTGACCCTGCGCCCAATGGGAACAGCCCGAAACCGGTCCTAGGATGCTTGATTCCGGTCCAATGAAGACATGGCTTGGCAGTTCGGGCTGGACTGTTCCCATGAGGCACAGGTTCAAGACTGATTTAAATATGGCTCTGTCTGAACTGGGGTGGTGTGGAGTGCAAAATAACGATGGATTTAACCCAGATCTGTGACTGGGGGTGAATGCTTGACAATGTTCAACATTCCGTCCATCATCTTTTCGTGCTGCATATAATTCAGACACTTCAGCTGTATGTGAGGTGGGCGTAGCTTATACATTTCTTTTTCTACTTGCGCCCTGATACTTGCAGTTTTGCTTAACCCATCCAAAATGCAGAACTACAAATACATAAATACAAAGTATAAAAATGTTTTTTTTTTAAATGGACGATTTACTTATATTTTCTTGGAACAAGTCATTTATATTTTGTCCAGTTTCTACATCTTTCTAAACTATACATTTCTGGAAAACTTGTGAGAACCATATTTTTATAGTATGCGCTGGGCTCCATCAATTTGCTCAAGCCTTGGACCAAACTTTTTTATTTTTTATTTCCCCAAAAAATCCAAAAGCGAGATTTTCTTTTTGCAATAAAAAAGATAATTCCCCGCTCGCCATGGGAGTCATCTCTCATGGTGAGTGGGGACATGTGTGTGTTTTTACTGCCCCATGGAGCAAGGGTTTGGTTAGCAGCGACCAACAGTAAAACAACGGTGTCAGCATTCAAAACTGTTGTCAATTGAACTTTCCTGAGTGGACCAACAGCTCAGACCTGGAGCAAGGTAGTACCTATAGGGACTTTGGTCCTCCCTGATTGGACCTGTCTTTAATTCAAGCAGGCTCCAGTATTCGCATACGATAATGACATTCTCATTAAGACTGACATACATGGGTCAACGTTTTATTGCTTTATATAAAGGATTATAATGGATTATTTAAGCAGATGCATGAATTATATGATCAATAAGGTTAGCAGCAAAGAATACAGATCATAAGTACAGAGAACTCAGCAAAGTTCCACAATCATTCTGGAATAGATTTGCCTTCTAAGAGAGGGAAAATTAGGGATCCATTAAAAAAAGGAAGAGCATGTCCTTCAATTGGACTAATGACACTTTACCACACAAGTGCACGATTCTCGGGACCTGCACCAATGAGGAACAAACAACTAGAATAATTTTACTACAGGATACATTTGAAGATTATTACATTGGACTCAGAGATTCCCTGAGTTTATTCAAATTATGTGAATTGAAAAATTGCATCTGGAACAGCTAGATTGTCCTTGTCAGGTACATCTTAGTCCTAAAACCTGGGAAAGTCCAGTCTTTCCATGGAGAGCTCACAATTCTCTATTAGAGCAAAGACAACAATAACAACAAGAATGATCACGTGTTGTATTGCAATGGCATTTCAAAATGGAATCCAGTTATGTTAGCGCAAGCTCGACTTCAAACAAATAAGAAAAGAAAACAAACTCCACAGGTGCTCTATGTCCACCCATCATAATTAGGCCTACAGACATGTCGCCAATTTTTTAACAGCCCTTACTGTGCCAGGCCCTCGTAGACGTTTGGTCACTGCGGTGACAGAGTAATCCCCGTCGAGGCCAAACTATGGTCTGCCCACCTTTTAATGTGGCAGGCAGAGCACTGTGTTGGCGGGGAGGGAACACGGTCACAGTTGAGAAAGAGTTCTCCACCAACATATAAATGAGGCCCTCTCTCTCTCCAGTCCTAAACTTTTTACCCACCAATCATTGATTTGGAGTATGTTAGTCAAATTAGTTCAATGAAAGTAAGTACACCACAACACCAGAATACATTTGTCTAAAACACAACCTTTCAGGACTGGAAAGTGTCCGTCATGACCTGGAGAGGTGTCGTCACATTACTTGAAGTTAGTAAATTAATTAAGTGCAGTGTCAGGTAGATTGGGGCAAAATTGGGTGTAAACCTCACCTCCAGCAAATGTCCCAAGGAAAAAGTATGAATCAGCCACCCATCTCAGGATCACTGGCTGGGTCTCCAATCAATCTTAGGTGTGTTTGATTCACCCTGCCGCTCAAGTTCTGCGGCGCACACCTAAAGTTACCAGAAGACTCCAGGTCAAAAAGGAGCTTGCGCGCCAGTTCAGGGGTTTAGGTTTAGCAACCTACCAATTATGTGGGTTGTAATCTTAGTCACTTCAATGGATCCAAATGACTCCAACACCTGAAAAGAATGATTTAGAAAAAAAACTCATGAGTGCAGCAGTGTGTCTTTGATGACATGGAGCCATCCAGTAACTTCAGTCAAGCCTCATGATAAGCAGGCCCCTGAGTGGACTGAAGTGGCTCTGGAAGGTGGAATCCACTCCGCGCCTTCCTTCAAGACTGCCACCATCATGGATCTGCCCAGGAGGAAGGACTGGCGGTTCCCTTTATTTGGAAATTCCCCCTGTTTCGTACCTGTCCAAGCTGCTGCTCCATGTGGTCTTCTGCCTAAGCCTAGAGCATGTCACCCATCCCTCCTTCCCATGCCTTTGAATTTACTTTCTCCACCGGATGTTATCACAGCTTCATCTACGAGCGCTCTCTTGTGCACAGTGTCCACCCCTCCTTGTCCGCACCAGTCACAGCAGCGTATGACCTTCTCTTCATGGTTTCTAACAAGCCACCATCTGCCTTTTATTTTGCTCCAGCACATCTGTACTCTAAGACCTTTCTGATACTTTGCAATGGTTGTTACCTTTTTCAGAGCTCCCATCCTTTACCCTCCTCTATACTGACACTCTAAATCCCATGGCCCTAGGACTGTCACTGTGTGGCTTTCTGGCCCTGCAGCATCACTGACCACCAGGGTACTCTGATTTGACAGAAGCAGGCAGCTGAACCAGATCAGAGGATCAAGGCCCGTCGAGGTTCACACGCGCTGCTTGCCACTGTGGCTTCTTCAAAATGGACTTGAGTGCACTGAGGGAGGCGGAGCGAGTGGGGAGGAGAGGCACTGAACAGACTATTACTTTTGGATACTCAGTATATTTAAGTTTGCTCCTGAGGGCCTAAAGTAGGATATGGAGAGGCAACTAGTGAAGGTTAACAGTGCACAAGAATGCACCACTGCCTTCTTGGCACCTAAGGTCAGAAAAAGGAAGGCGCATCCAAGGAGAAGATGGTGTTACCAGATGCTACCACTGTCAACCTCTTGCTCCTTCTAAAGCCAGTGGTGTAGCAAGTGTGTCATGGGCCCTATTGCAAGGAGTCAAGGGGCCTCAGGCTGATCTTTGAACTCTGAAATACAGCAATAATTTGGGTTCAGTGGATCCCTCGCTCTCTGGGCACTGGTGCTACTGCACCTGCCAGACCAATGGAAATTACACCCTGTTGCTGAGTTCCCAAGTGGTTCAAATGTAATTCTGATAAAACAGAGGTACTTGGGGTGGGCAGCCCCTCCTCTACACTGTCTTTCACTTGGTGCCTTTCAACCTGGCTGCTATTAGCACCATCTGCGACTCTGTTCAGAATGTGGTGTTTTCTTTGACTCTGTCATGTCTTCCTCTGGCCAAATCCAAATATTTGCATCATTCTGCTTATTTCATACTAGCAGCCCGCCCCAGCGTTGCCTGGGGCAGAAGGGGGCTGGGGGCTGCATTTTTACCCCGGGGCAGAAGGTGGCTGGGGCAGCATGTTGAGCGGTGCACCCGCCGACTCCCTCCCGCCCCTGCCCCGCCTCCCGCCTGGACTCCAGCAACATCCGATGCAGCCCGCGCGGTGCACCCGCCGACTCCCTCCCGCCTCCCGCCCCAGCAACATCTCCAGCCACGTACCTCTCACTCCTCCCCACGCTGCCACTGCTCCTCCGGTTCTCGCCGCTTCGCCGCTCCGCAGCTCCTACCGGCGCTGTTGTCCTCCGCTCTGCCTGGTTCTGGTGAACACCGCTCCTCCCTTCACGCAGACGTTGCTCATGTCGTCTGCTCTTCCTGGTTCTGGTCAGAGGCGTAGCTAGAGCTTGTGGCGCCCGGGGCTATCCCTCAGATTGCCGCCCCTGGGGGGGTGCTGGTGAAAAAGAGAGACACGTAGTATCGCCGCTAATGTTTACCTCGATCATGCAAGTTACATGCACGTAGATGACGATACAGTCTAAGGCTACACACTAGTTGAATACACCGGTGACATCAGGCGTTAGACTAAAGCATTTCAGTGTGGTGCGCCGCATTACCTCATTGAAATTCATAGTCACGCATTTGATTCCACTCTCTCTGCTGTCACACAAAGCGCTATTCCAGTACACTACTGGCCACTCCAGGCTGCTAACTTGGTTGAGTGCCTGTGTGGCTGGCCTGCGCCGGGACTGCTCCCACAGATGTCACTTGCCAGCCTGGGCGTGTGCTGCCAGTAGCACAGAGCACAGCAGGAGGGCTGCTACAATGTATTCTTTTTTAATAGCCGCGAAGATGTACTTTTAAAAATATTACAAAATGATGCCCAGGGCCAGTGTTGCTAGATTTTGAGACCCGTCCCAAGCCCAAAGCCCCTCAAGTAGCAGAGCAGCACTGGGACATCGCAAATGCTGCTCAGACGCTACTACAGCCAGGTCATCCGCTCTGCCCCCTACAACATATGTGAAGGGCTGGGAAGATGTTTTTCATCATGGGCAGTGGCAATGTCTGCGTCTGCCTAGGGGCAAAGCATGGGTGGGGGAGATGGATGGAAGGGAGTAAAGGTGTTGCAGTATCTGCAGAAATACCTTGCCTAGAGCCAGTCAAGCGTGCCAAGCTCTGCCCTAGAGCAGCAATGAAGGGTTGCGCCTCGACCAGAGGAGGTGCCACTCTGGTAAGGAAAAATAAAGATGTTGCTAAATGGTCAATCAAACATACCTCTTTGTCACAGTGAGATGGCGCCCTACATTATTGTATACAATGACGAGAATACTGTAACAGGATATACTAATCTGTGTATACACCTAAATAAAGCACTCCATTACCTCACGGTCTAGTCAGCATGATAAAAAACAGCCAAATAAATAAATAGGGCTCACAGCACCTTCACGTGATAAGAAACGTTGCCACTGTATATTTCCCATCTTTCATTTAACGAAAAGCATCTGTAAAAAAATCACTAAACACCTGGCTCATGGAAGTATCCTTCTTTTTGCTTACACTCTGGAGCAATGCTGGCACAGTTCCTACCAAAGAGAGGCATATGCATTAAATGCCAAAGTATGCTTCAGAGCAACATGTGGATTTGTTCCAAACATGTCTATTCACAACACAGCAACCTATTGTATGATCATAGAGTACTGTTTGCATATATACAGAAATAGCAGGCCTGCAGACCAGGATTGAATATGGTCCTTGAGTGGAAATCTACGTGTAGTAAACCACTGGCTGCCCAGTACTTTCTTTTTAAAGAAATTCCGAGGAGCGTCACAGGGTAATCATTGGTAGGAGAGGACTACACACGAGGTATATTTAATTAAGAATAGCGACATATTAAGAGTCCATATCAAAAGCACACATTTTCTGGCTTAGTACTTAATTTACCTAGTTTGTTAATTTTAGGACTTGTAGTCTTGGTGTAGTTCAGTTTGATCATTTGGATTAAAACACCAGACAATAGTGATAAATAAATAATGTGCAGAAACTAAGAAGTTGTATCCAATGTAGGGATTAAAGTGAGAAACGTAGAGATTTTGGGGACTGTTGGCACTGAATTTAGGAGCGGGGTGGGGGAGTCACACTGGGTGACAGAGAATGCACAGTGACTTTGCTCAGCATTAGAAAGGGGCTGCTGCATGCAGGTCTTCGTGCAATTTAGGTGGGGCATGCAGTATTCAGGCTGGCTTCTCGCAGTATCAAAGAGAACCCTGCGTTGCATTTAGAGGAATTCACTGTATTCAAATAGTCTTTGATGGGAACATAGTACTGGGGGGTTGACAATATTTAGCAGTTACGTATTTGTCCCACATAATATTCCTCAATTAGTGCTCCTACCTTTTCATTCACAGCCCTCTTCCACCCTCGTCAACATCCTCAACCTTTCTGTCTGTCTGCTTACCGGAATTTCTATCTGTTTCCTGAAGTGGGACTCTTGGAAGTCCATTGCGGCGTTGGTTTCACTCAGTAACTCATTGTACCTCTAGTACAGTGACGAGACAGTGACAGTGTGGAAAAGCAAATCCCGACACACTTCACCTGCGCCGAGAGACCCACACACTGAACATCCACAGTACTATTCACTTTGGTGGCTGCAACACGATGCAGCAGGTGTGCTTGCAGACACACACTTACACGTGCTGCTGCTAACTGCTGCGGGCGTGCTCTGGACAATGAAGTTTGCAGAGCCGTCATTCGTAACGCTGTCGCGCACAACCTGATTGACGGCCCTGAAACCCAAACATGAAGGTACACTTGAAGGTGGTGCGTGCAGTGCGGCATACTGGCCAATCAAGCCAAGTCATGCTGCGCGAGTGCGCCTCCTGTCCCCATTCGCTAAGGGATGGCAGCCAATGATGATAAAATGTCCGGCACTGCTGAGGCGCCGCCCCAGCTCAAAAAAAAATGCGTGCCGCCTGGGGCGGACCGACCCCCTCCCCACCCCCCCCCCCCCCCACCCCACCCCCATAGATGCGCCGGTGGTTCAGGTGAACGCCGCTCTTCCCCTCACGCAGACATCGCGGCCGGCGCTAGTTGCAAGGGACTACTTTTTTTAATTTATTAATATTTTAAATAATGTTTTCTTTTTATTTTTATGTAGCCTATGTCCTTCTGCTCCCCCTGAGGTTTTCTAAAATGTGTTGGGTCTGTAGATTGGCGCTGTGGTTCCCGAGATTACCTTGCCAAAAGGTGCAAGTTCTCTCTTTATAATATTAGTATAGATTTTAGACGTCTCTGATTGCCCATATTCCCTTCTCCAGGCCCTTGTTCTATCAGGTCTGGACGATAATAAATCTCTTTATTTGGGAGTTTCGTCTCCTGCTGTGAAACAACACAAAGGTGTTCTGAACACCGTGGCCCATTTGCACTTCAGTGTCCCTTCCTTTGCCTTTGCCTTTGCATGGCCTTTTCTTTATTGTTTAGCTTGACTTCCAGTGACCCATCGAATTGAATTTAAAACACCCTGCTTCTGTCACGTGGACCACTGCCTGCTCTTGAAAAATAAAAAGATTTTTTTTTCCCAAAAGCGAATCATTTTCCTTTAAGGAAAACAGGCTGCATTAAAAAAATGATTGCTTTATTTAAAAGCAATCACCGATATGGTGTTCTGCTGACCGCAGCAGGCTACCCCCATCCCAGTGATTTTAGCAATTCCTAATGGGTCGCAAATTGTAACCTTCCTCATTAATTTTAATGATGTAGGTTGATTTGTGACCCTTTAGGAGACGCTAAATGAAACTCATAGAGTTTCATACATTCAAATAGCGATTACCTAATTGTGATTCGCAGAGAATAGCAATTAGGTAATCGCTATTTGCAATAATGGTACATGTGGTCTTAGATCTCTTGTTTGAGTTCTCTTTGGCCATTTAGAGCCAGGACACCCTCTGGGTAATCGTGGTCTTTCAAACATATCAGCCAATCAATCAGTGTGAGTGTGTGCCCTGCGGAGTGTATGCCCTCTGGACTGTACGTATGATCATGATTGTGCAAACCTTTTGTTATCTAAGCAAATTTATCGAGTCAGGACATCGTAACTAGCAGGGCCTGCTGTTTTCTTACTTTACGGCTACTTTTACTCTAGCACCATGTCAATATTTCCTTTTGAGTGCTGCAGATAATGCAGGAAATTAATGCATAAGAGCGATGTTCACAATGTTTTTTTGACAAAAACATAAAAAATACTTAAGTCCTGATATTAACATTAAAATTCTATAAACTTTGCAAACTATAGGTGTCAATCAGTCAGTCAGTCAAAAGCAATGTTTATTTAGACCTTAGTCTTTAAACTGCAATACCCAACGATATATAGATTAAAACAGGGATACATACGTATTTAGTAACACACAATAAGAAACAACATATTCATCAATACATTCCTATTCCAGGATATGCTTTTTAATGACCAGGTGGCAATCAGTATTTGCGAGAATTACAGAAAGATCGTGGGGCAAAACAAATGGCATGCCCCTATTCACCATGTATGTGTAAAAGAGTGGAGTATACAAGGCATGGTACCATGATATTTCCAAATGCAGGCACAGCTAATTTTTTTAAACTTTAGACGTCAGAAACCTAATCAGATTGTAGGGATTTGCCTACGCTTAATCAGTTTGTAACTTTTCCAGAAATTATTTGTGGTACGGCTTCATGTGCCAGGCGCACCCAGAGCTGAATGTGACTACTGAAGTGCGTTCTGTACATATGCAGTCTGTACTTTTCATCTGTGAGTAACTGGTTGCTAGATGAGGGAATGGGGGTAAACATTCTTCAGGCAACACCCACAATACCCTTCAGGGTGAACCAATGCGGTCACTAAATTCACCCGTACCTAACCCACTGGTAGCTTGACACAAAAGCAGTAGGCTTAACTGTGAGACAATTTGGAAATTACTTTTGTAGTGCACAAACAGTAATCAACTGAAAACACAGCACAAGAAAAATCCCACATCAATTTAGAAAAATAGAGTACATTTTAATAAATTATTTCACACCAAAATGATGCAAATCCTATCAGTGGAACGAAAATATGAACTTTTAAAGATTTTGAAGAAAAAAAGCATCAACCTTGGTTATCTGTTTGTTTTTTGTTTTTTTTGTTTAAGGCGGAGGAGCATCGCCCCAACAGTGAAATATAGGAAAGCAGCAGTGAAATAAACAAAACTTAAAATGATAATAACTCGATGTTATTATCATTTATGTTCTCCTTCTGCAGCAGCTTTGTGGGTTGGGCCTGTATGATCACACAGGAGCAGGGGAGCCTACTCCAAATGCGAATGAATGTTTGGGCGCCCATCTCGGTCCAGCCAAACATTCATGCGCACTTTGCATGTTCTCCACCCAGGCTGCATTACAGCCTAGGTGTAGAACAAGCCCAGGCTCCCACTGCCTGTCTGAGCGCTGCATCATGGCACTCAGAACAATCACAAAGATGCATTGCAGTGTTGTGATTGGCTACGGGGAGCCTGGTGCTTCCTCCTTCCTTTTCAATCAATCAATCAATCAATCATAACATTTGTAAAGCGCACTTGTTTCCCGTGAGGGTCTCAAGGCGCTGGGGGGTGGGAGATGCTGCTACTGCTCGAAGAGCCAGGTCTTGAGGAGTCTTCTGAAGGACAGCAGGTCTTAGGTCTGCCATAGGTGGATGGGGAGGGTGTTCCAGGTCTTGACGGTGAATTGGGAGAACGATCTGTCGCCAGAGGTCACTCTTGGGGTGCGGGGGACTGGGGCCAGGGCGAGGTCGGCATTGCGGAGCTGGCGGGTGGGGATGTAGAAGCTGAGTCGGCTGTTGAGGTAAACTGGTCCGGTGTTGTGGAGTGCCTTGTGTGCCTGGGTGAGGAGCTTGAAGGTTATCCTCTTGTTGACGGGGAGCCAGTGCAGGTCTCTCAGGTGAGCTGTGATGTGGCTGCAGCGAGGGATGTCAGGATCAGGCGTGCAGAGGCGTTCTGGATGTGTTGAAGCCATTTCAGGAGTTTGGCCGAGGCTCCTGCGTAGAGGGCGTTTCCATAGTCCAACTTGCTGCTGACGAGGGCCTGGGTGACCGTTCTTGTTTCGGTGGGGATCCACCTGTAGATCTTGCGGAGCTACGACAAGGAACGCGGAGGAGAGACCCGGCAAGCAAGTAGGTTTGGTTCTATTTTTTTTTGCACCCCCTAACCCTCCACTTAGCCTCCCCTGTCCCCGATTGTTGCCAGCTGCCACTGGGTCCAAAGTGCAAGTTCAGACCAACCATGATGGAGAGTTAGCTGGGTACAGGACTGAGCTCAGTTTGCGGATAAAGTACCATGTAGCTTGGGTTTTGAGACGTGGAGCCCTTGCATCGAGCTGTGCGGGCCGGTGTTGCGGAGTCATCAACAAGGAACTGTGAGGGGAGGTAAAGCGTCAAGCTGCATCATGCAGTGGCAGAGTCAATGAAGCCCTCAACCTGAGCTTGTGATGCGAGGCCCAGGCTGGGCGCCAAGGAAGCCGTCAGCAGGACTTGTACTATGATGAGTCAGCGCAGAGGATAAGATGCTTCACACTGGGCCAGTGTTAGTGATGAGCTGCATCATGCTGCATTGAGATGTGTGTTGTTGTGTCACTGTCGAAAAAGCATATTATGCCTCTGTGCCTTAGAACATGGGGTGAACTGACTGATCCTTGGAGATTTTCAGGAGTCCTGGGTCCACACTGACAGGCAGTAACTAGTAGGGCAGCTCGAAGCAGCAGAAGAGTCCTGGTGCAGCAACAGCAGGCCTTGAGCACCACTTCAGTCCTTGGTCAGCAAAGCAGAGCTTGGGAAAGAAGGGCAAAATTCACAGTTGGGCAGTTTTCCTTCCTTACAGAGGAAACAAGTCCAGAAATGGTCTGAAGAGTTGGGTCTGCAAGTCCAAGATTTATGCCTGGCTTCTGGAGTTTCCTTCTACAGAGAGGTCTGGAAATTTCCTACCTCCCTGCCCTGGTCCCAGTTTTGCTGGAGGCAAAATAGGCTAGTTTGAAGTTGTTTGTGTGTGATCCGAGCCACTGCATTTGAAGTGCAAGTGTGGTAGGGGACAGATGCACCCCTCCCTCAATCACGTCAGAAATGACTCTTCCGGCCGACACCCAGACTCTCTATTCTGATGCTGTCCGGGAGGAATACACCAAGGCCAGCTGCCAACTACACGTAGGTATGTGACCCAGGACAGGCTGCAAGCACCAAACAGTTAGGAGAAGAAACTGCCAAATTTGTAAAAGTGGTATTTTCAGAATTGTGACAAAAAATCAGACTTTACCATTATAGAGGATTTTTAAATAACAATTCCTCAGACACCACACTTGACTTTGCTGCCTGATTCAAATTAAAATTTAGCATTTATTAAATGCAATAAGGTAACCCAATGTTATCTTATGGGAGAGGTGAGTCTCAGAGTAGTAAAAACGTATTTGTGAGTATTTCACTGCTACAACATGTAAATCGTAAAATTGCATGAACAACTTTTTTATTACAATGCACTGTGCCCTATGAGCTGTCTAGGCTTTATCTTAGGAGTGACTTATTTGTAATAAAAAATGAGTTTTAGGTTTGGCAAGAGGGTTATACTGCCATGTTGGTATTGGCAGTTCAAGTGGCATACACGTTGCAATGGCAGACTTGGGCCCTGATTTAAGGGGCTACTTAAATAGGTGACACAATAGTGCTGCAGGTAGCATTACATTCACAGACCCTCGGTGTATAGTATACAACTTTACTAGGTACTTACACATAAATTAAATATGCTAATCAAGTGGAAGCCAATTATATCATGTTTTAAGTAGTGAGAACAAGCACTTTTGCACTGGTTAGCAGGGATAAATGGAGAGTTCTAAGGCCAACAAAAACAAAATCAGCAGAAATAGGAGGGGTCAAAGCAAAACGTTTGGGGAGACCCTGCAGAGAGGGCGCGATCCAACAGCATCCGTCTAGAGATAAGCCTAGGCCAGGCAGGGGGCACCGTGCAGCCTTTGCTCATCGGGGAGAGGGCACAAAGGTCACTCTTATCTGCACACTAACAGTAAATAAGGTAAGTCTGTGCAGATTCTGAAGGCTATCATGCTGCAATGCTTCAGTTCCATGCCACCAACAAGCAGTCGCACATTCGAGACAGATTTGGAGTTGAGAGCTCATTTGCAGTCCCCTGGCAAATTACCTGGAAACTTCCAATCCTTGAATGCCCCACAGTTCCTCTCGGCCTTACCCAACACATACACATAGGTCCTTGAGGTAGAGACATCACAGATGTAGAACTCCTTCCTGTATGCATGTGTGGCGCTACGTGATGCAATGAGCGCAGGGTATAAAGGGGCATATTATCAACAAGTAGCGATAATTATTGCTAAATGAGCTTAGCGATTTTTTTTTTATCGCCGCACATCGCTGGATTTTATCGCAGAGATAACGTGCTATTAGCAACGCTTATCTCCAAAGCGATAAAATATCCGGCGATAGCGGCGAAATGCGTGAATATCGCTGGAAATCCAGCGATATTCAGGCATTATCGCTAATAGGGTCTTATCCTGAATATCCACCTCTCATTGGATATACAGGCTAAGAAGTGGTCTGAGCAGGCGTTAGGTTTTGGGGATATTCGCTCTTACCGCAATTTTTTTTATCGCTTCACCTGCCTTGCTAATAGGCAATAGCTGTGTTAGCGACTGCTTTCAGTCGCTAACAGGTTGGGTACGCCCACTTTGCATGTCATTAGCGATAAATATCGCTGACATGCAAAGCGGGCCCCAAACCGCTCGCTATCGCCTACAAGCTGTCGCTAACTGTTGTTAGCGACAGCTTGCTAATAGGTCGATAAAATTATCGCCGCTTTGCGACCGAAAACGGCTTCTTAAGTGGTGATAATCTCATATCGCCCACCTTGATAATATGCCCCACAGTCTCTGTGCATACCTGCGTGACGCTATTGATACACATGGATTGTTGTGACATATGTGCTATACTAGCATGACATGCAATACTATCACACTTCCTGCTTTCATCTCTCCGGGGTCTCTTTATTTCTTTTCTTTTCATCTGATTCACCCCTGATCATTCTCTTGTCTCTTCCTTGCTACACCTGCCTTCTTTGGTCCCCCACTAGGATGTAAAACATTTCTTTGACCAGACCAAGTTACCTTCACTTTTTTCCTACAGCCTCTTCGCCTTTTTAATTTTCAGGCTTATTCTTGCCCCACCCAAGCCCCCTATCTTCTCTTCAGTTTCAGTGCGTAGAAGCAATGTCTGAGTGGGTTTGAAGGTAGGGCCTTCAAGTTCCCAATCGTCGCCTTCTCTAGTGCAAATCATTGTTATCAAGTCTGTTATTCCAGCTGGTTCAATGGAAGGAAACAGACTTCAGCACCCCCAATCCATTGGTCTCTGTCAATCTCTCTCGCAAAAACATACACAAACATTCACACACTAAAACTGAAAAGTAATCACTGAAGTGAGGCCAATTCAGGTGCTTAAAATTAAAATGTGAGCACATCCCAAATACCTGACTCTGCAGGTGCAGGGCGGACTGGGCCTCCCAGCCCCCTGGACTCCATCGCATTGCACGGTCCATGCCCCTCTCCAAAATCCTCAATCCGAGTCAGGAGGAACTTAATTAACCACATGGAGTTTTGCTTCACCTGATTCAGAGTTAGTAGGTTTTTCAACATTTTTTTTTTCAGGAGCGTGTGAACCGTACTTAATTTTTCTTTCAGCCACCAATTACTGTCAGAACAATGTAATGGAGCATTGGCTGCAGCAGAGTCTTGACTCTGCCCTCTAACCTGGCTATGGCACTGAGGCACATCAGGAAGCCCTGACGCTTACTCACTTATGAGCAGACTCCAATTAAAGATGCTCAACTTCTGTCCCAACTGAACTTATCTTAGTCATCAGAGACCTGAAAGATGACTAGATGTGGGCAAATTTGAATGAGGAGCACAGCTTCCACTCAGGCACCCAACTCGACAAACAGATAAAGGGGTGATGGAGCAAGGTTGCGTATGTAAAGCGACTTGCTTGTAATCAACCCTCTCTAATATCCCGTAATGTACTAATGAACATGTTTTGTCCTATTAATATTGCATTACATGACATCTAGGTGAAGCTTGCATTTGTGCTTTTACTAGCGATAATCCGCTTGAACTAAAATGGCCGCTGCTATGTAGGATAACTTACTGCGCATGCGTCTGTCACACTCACGTGACATGACGTACTTTCTGCTTTGGATGAAATCTTTTGCTTCTGCGCACTAGAACTAAGATGGCTGCTCTATGTCCTCACATGCAAGAAGCTTGCACCGCTGCTTATGCTAAGCTGTTCGTTCTACCTAATTTATAATGCAATAGTTCAATTAAAGTAATGGGAATAGAATAGAGATAAGTGGTACATGGTGCATTCATTTATTCCGTGTTCTCAAACTGTTTGTTTTCTATTCTTACATGTAAATCATTTTGGGCCTGACGCCTATTGCTGAACTCCATCTTGGAGAAAGTGCGACTGCGCATAAATCACAAAGTCCATGAAGCAGAATGACCTTTGAAATGCCGCCAAAGAGCCAACTTGCTAGAAGATGCTTGTGGGAACCTTAACTCCCGACCCCTACGGAGGAAGCACAATTCTCAAATGGACTAAAATGTAACCAATATTGGAACATTCATTGCTGGGTGGAATAAAACATACATGGGAAAATAAATTTGATGGGCGGGAACGCAAATATTGATATTCATCGTAAAAGTTTCATTTTGGCATGGTGTGATGACCTCTCCTCATCCTTTTGTCCAATCAAAATTGGGGATCCTTACACTTGCAACATTGGGGGTGGTACACTGCCCTGGAAAATAGTTTAACTAGACTCTGCTGGTGCAGGTGCAGGGCGGACTGGGCCTCCCAGCCCCCTGGACTCCATCGCATTGCACGGTCCATGCCCCTCTCCAAAACCCTCAATCCCAGCCAGGAAGAACTTAATTAACCACATGGAATTTTGCTTCACCTGATTCAGAGTTAGTAGGTTTTTCAAAAAAAACATTTTCAGGAACGTGTGAACCGGACTTAGTTTTTCTTTCAGCCACCAATTACTGTCAGAAAAATGTAATGGAGTTTGGCTGCAGCAGAGTCCTGACTCTGCCCTCTAACCTAGCTATGGCACTGAGGCACATCAGGAAGCCCTGACGGTTACTCACTTATCAGCAGACTCCAATTAAAGATGCTCAACTTCTGTCCCAACTGAACTTATCTTAGTCATCAGAGACCTGAAAGATGACCAGATGTGGGCAAATTTGAATGAGGAGCACAGCTTCCACTCAGGCACCCAACTCGACAAACAGATAAAGGGGTGATGGAGCAAGGCTGCGTATGTAAAGCGACTTTCTTGTAATCAACCCTCTCTAATAACCCTTAAGGTACTAATGAACATGTTTTGTCCTATTAATATTGCATTACATGACATCTAGGTGAAGCTTGCATATGTGCTTTTACTAACGACAATCCACTTGCACTAAAATGGCCGCTGCTACGTGGGATATCTTAGTGTGCATGCGTCTGTCACACTCACGTGACATGACGTACTTTCTGCTTTGGAGGGAATCTTTTGCTTCTGCGCACTAGAACTAAGATGGCTGCTCTATGTCCTCACATGCAAGAAGCTTGCACCGCTGCTTATGCTAAGCTGTTCGTTCTGCCTAATTTATAATGCAATAGTTAAATTAAAGTAATGGGAATAGAATAGAGATAAGTGGTACACGGTGCATTAATTTATTCCGTGTTGTCAAACTGTTTCTTTTCTATTCTTACATGTAAATCATTTTGGGCCTGACGCCTATTGCTGAACTCCATCTTGGAGAAACTGCGACTGCGCATAAATCACAAAGTCCATGAAGCAGAATGACCTTTGAAATGCCGCCAAAGATCCAACTTGCTAGAAGATGCTTGTGGGAACCTTAACTCCCGACCCCTACGGAGGAAGCACAATTCTCAAATGGACTAAAATGTAACCAATATTGGAACATTCATTGCTGGGTGGAATAAAACATACATGGGAAAATAAATTTGATGGGCGGGAACGCAAATATTGATATTCATCGTAAAAGTTTCATTTTGGCATGGTGTGATGACCTCTCCTCATCCTTTTGTCCAATCAAAATTGGGGATCCTTACACTTGCAACATTGGGGGGTGGTACACTGCCCTGGAAAATAGTATAACTAGAGTAGGCTTAGTTATTTAATTTGTCCGACTTGTCCGAATAGCTGACCTGTCACTGACCCAAGGTACTCAATAGGTGATCGTGAGCAGAGGTGCAGGCGGAGCCCTCTGTCAGAAGATTCGATAACCCAATCGGGGTTCAGGAGTAAGGGTGCTGGCGGAGCACTCTGTCGGAGAATTCGATAACCCAATTGGGGTTCTGCCTGTTAGCTGCAGAGAGGGTTGTAGCGCTGGAGTAGCAACTTTAACTGTGGGTGCCGATCTTAGCGGATCACTGAAATAATATCGACTGACAAAATATCCACTTGCCAAAATATCGTGGACAAAATATCGACAGTCAAAATATCGAGTTTGTATCTACAAACAGGTAAATACAAAAATATCGAGTACAAAATATCGTTAACAAAAATATAGATGTAAAAAATATCGACTTTATTAAAAACAGTGTTAAATTAAATTAATATTAAATTTTAATTACTAAAATATACTTAAAACGACTTAAATTAAATTATAATAATAAAATAATAAAAGAAAATAATAAAAATAATTTTTTAAAATCTTATTTGTTGACCCTGAACCCTAAAAATACCCTTTTACCCAAAAACCCAAAACTGACCCTGAACCCTAAAAATACCCCTTTACCCAAAAACCCAAAACTGACCCTGAACCCTAAAAATACCCCTTTACCCAAAAACTGAAAACTGACCCTGAACCCTAAAAATACCCCTTTACCCAAAAACTGAAAACTGACCCTGAACCCTAAAAATACCCCTTTACCCATGAACTGAAAACTGACCCTGAACCCTAAAAATACCCCTTTACCCATGAACTGAAAACTGACCCTGAACCCTAAAAATACCCCTTTACCCATGAACTGAAAACTGACCCTGAACCCTAAAAATACCCCTTTACCCATGACCTGAAAACTGACCCTGAACCCTAAAAATACCCCTTTACCCATGAACTGAAAACTGACCCTGAACCCTAAAAATACCCCTTTACCCATGAACTGAAAACTGACCCTGAACCCTAAAAAATACCCCTTTACCCATGAACTGAAAACTGACCCTGAACCCTAAAAATACCCCTTTACCCATGAACTGAAAACTGACCCTGAACCCTAAAAATGCTCCTTTACCCAAAATTTATCAATATTATTTAATTACCAATTAATTATTAATTAACAATAACAATAAAGTAAATATATTAGAACATTGGGTGTAAATATTGTAATAATTAATATTATTTTTTCAAAATTAATTACTTAAAAATAACACAAAATTATATATATAAAAAATGTACTCTAATTAATGTAATTAACTAATTACAATTAATTAATTAACAATTATTTACTAATACAAAATATATTCAAAATTATATTAATTAATTAACTAATTAATATTAATTAATTATCAATTAATTATTAATTAAAAATATTAACAACATATATTAATTAATTAATTATTATTAAATTACTTCCCACCCTATTCCCCTATAAACCCACAACCCGCTACAGAATTACATTACGCAATTATTATCAAAACAAAATTCATGTAATAAAATATTTTATAACATTAATACACACTATTCACACATATTATTACATAAAAATACACTATAAAATATTATATATTATTAAAAAATCGATATTTTTGCTATCTATATTTTATACAGTCGATATTACTTCACTTACCTGAAAAACGATATTTTTGTAGTCGATATTATGTCCAGTCGATATTTTGTCCAGTCTATATTTAAAACTCGATATTATGTCCAGTCGATATTTTGGAGTCGATATTTTGTCTCTATACCGATCTTAGCCTGTGGTGGTCCTGTCCTGATCCAAATCTGGTTGCACCTGTCCTGATTTCTGGTCGGCACCTGTTGTCTCGCTGGCACTTGCACTTTGGGCTCTATCCTTTAACTGACCCGTGGCCAGGGTTAGCTCTTCACTTCATTCTAGGTAAATATTCAATGTGGGTATGTCATTGTACTGTTTCCTTCTCTCTTCCCTCCCTAATGTCAAATGCGTAAAGACTGCCTTATAAAATCTTTGCATATCTTCATTTTAATCGTTATCTATCTAATAGAAAATTATTTGATGTTTAATATTTGGATTAAGACATTTAAGAAATTTAGATAAAAAGTTTAAACCTTTCCCGAGTTTGTGGTTATTTTATGAGTGCAAATGTTATTATTCTACCTATTATTCTAACACCTTTGATCCCTTAGGGCTTTAGGTACCGATGACAAGGATTGGTAAGTCAATGGTATAGGTCCTAAATGAAATGTATAAATCGCTGATAAGAGTAAGTGCACAGGTTACCTGATTAAATCTCATCATATGTTGTTTTTGGGCCCAGGTGAGTACGGTAAACCGCTCTATCAGGGGCACATGCATCAATGTAGGCTTTTGGATTCCTTAATTGCGCTTATTAAGGAATCGCAATTAAGGAATTTCAAAAGCCTATGCATGTAGGAATCGCTAAAAAAAATAGCGATTCCTAAACATTCCGTATTTGTGACTCGCAAATTTCGAGTCGCAATTAAGGAATGCCTTCCCATTCATTCCTATGGGCCTGGAGGCCCATAGGAATGAATGGGAATGGCATGCACAATTTGCGAGTACCCAATAGGTAATCGCAAATTGCGCATGCAAGATCAAGGGTGCCAAAAGGACACCCTGTTGTATCCCTGAAATTGGCATGTGACCACATGTTGCGCACACACATGCCCCAAGGGCATGTCTGTCGGTGTAACCACTCACTTTGAAAAATGCACTTTAGTGCATTTTTCAAAGTTTTTGCAAATTACCATCAAGTTCAAAATGATGGTAATCTGTGACCCCTATTTGCGAAATCGCTATTTGCGATTTCATCATGCATTGCATTCAGGGAATCGCAATTTGCAATTCCCTAAGTGCAATCACAATTAAGTAATCGCTATTTTTGCGATTTCTCAAATTGCGAGTTTTGCATTTGGGATGATGCATCCCAAATACAAAAATACCAGTCGCAAAGGGGCAGATTCTGCGAATCTGCCCATTTGTGACCGGTTTTTCCCTTGATGCATGTGGGCCAAAGATATTTTCTCCCCTTCTCCTTGAAAAAGATTTCCCTATTCATTCTTTAGAAGAAATAGGCTTCAACAGTTGTGTCTTGATGAGAGAAACGGTTGGGTTGAAACGTGTCAACACCAACTTTCAGGAGCACCAGCAAGTCCCAGATATCCAGAAAAGGGTGACGTTAAAGTACTACAACCACGCAATACATGCCTTTAGAGGATTCTTTGAGTCACAGTCCCCCTGACCCATTAAATAAGTGTACAGAAGAGACATTTGAATACTTTATACTCATACCTATAAACTCTGAAAATAATGGACTGGACTCAAATCCTTCACAATGTAAAAAAGAAATACATATTTATCTAAACGAAGTTTGGGATACACCATGTTCTGTGTCACTTTCCAATCTCTTTAAATTCTAGATTTAAGTTACTTGGCACCTTAAGGTTTTGCATGACCACTCAGCACTGAACAGGGGTGGTAAACGTTTTCATCTCATGATTAATTTTTTGGTTATTTATGAACAATGTGGTTTGTCTGTTTCCACTGTGATTTAATTGCAATGTAATAAATTAAAACAATCTATGTAAACAATGCATATACATTTGAAAAATGTAAGCTCACGAGGTGTTAGGTTTATTTTTCCATGCCACACTTTCTGCAACAGTTGATTGTATATAAATGCGGCTTAACTAATTTCTTAACTATGCACAGACACAAGAACAAGTTTGCTTTTATCCAACCTTTGTGATCTATCTCCTTTCTGTTAGAACACAGCCTTCTATCTCGGAGGCAGCACAACAAACACATTAACACAAGTGATTCCTAAACGTCCTCAACTTCAATAGGTCTCTGTGTGATGTGCCAAGAACTGATTTATTAGGGCACTCTTGAAGCCTAATGAATTTCCAAATGATAGTCTCCTTCGTTTGACGATGACTCTTACTTCGCTGCTAGTAATCTGTCAGAAGCACTTGTTAATCATGTCTTTGTATATCCTACAAGGTTAAAGTCATTGATCTGCTTGGGTCATGGCATGCTGAGTACACAATAAATTATATTTGTTCTTCTGTTAGTTACATTCTGATGTTTAAGACCAGCGGTCTGTGAGTGACATATCGCGACAGTAGACTGTGAATGAAGATAATATTTTAAAACAATTTTGCATTTATCCAGACACGAAGTCATGGATAATTAATGAAGCCGCTTTGGTGAAAGTCATCGGCTAAGGAATGGTAATCCAACCTCACTAAACTAACAATGCCATGGAAGTGTAGTCAATACTAAACAAGCATTCGCAAATCCAATAGGTCTTGCCTTTGTGAGAGGTTATATTTGTGTTTTCTCTATCCTACAGAAGTTGTGTGGCTAGTATGTGTAGATTGTTTGTTTTAATAAAATAATCTTTAATGTTTTGCTAATTACGTGATGTATTTTGCATGTTTTGCGTGCCTCAATAGACCTATTGGCCTTTCAAATGCTTTTTGTTGAAGTTAGTTAGCTGAAGCATTAATGCCCTGCACTACCTCAATGCCATTAGAAACCATTACTGCAGATGACATAAACTCCCATTGAGGTGTTCAGTGAGCTATACTACATACTTTAGTTGTAGCACAGCACACAGAGGCTTGGTTCTTTCACTAGGAGAGGGGTTCAATGTTAGCATACATTCAGTACAGATATTGTATGAATAAGGTATTTATATCTAAACCTTATTGAAATGCAGCGGAGCGCTATATATTGTATAGGAATCACAACATATGATAGAGGTGGTAGCTGCGTTGTGGAGTATTGCAGATGCAGTTTGACGTAAAAGTGTGAATCAATGTCTGTAAATCAATCACCTCTTGCAGCATCGTCTCTGTGCCACCCGTCAGCGAACTTGAGTCACGTGGAGCAGCGCCAAGAAGATGAAGGAGACTGCTCGCACGACAGCTTTCCTTGTGCCTGATGTTAACTTTTGGAACCCGAGAGGGAGCTGCAAGAATGTGCATTAACAGTTCCTTTTATAAGATACATAGCTGTAAAGTTTGGGGTTTGCAAACATGGTTTCAATAATTCTTGTTGATGCATTGTGCCTCTGTGTGGTGATTGATGGTCCCACATGTATGTTTAGCTCTCCATTGGAAGTAGTTGTAACAAGGGGCCAGAAAGCTTAAGCAGGACTCAGAAGGGAGGAGATGGAAAGAATGGTCGACGGCGGAGGGGGCAAGAAACGATGAGAGAGGTGGTGGGTGGATGGAACAGCCCGCCTCGGAAAACTGCAAATGTGTTACAAAAGGCGGTGGTGATGGACGGAGCATCTGAACCAATCAAACACTCACACCCAGTCAACAGATCTGGGTTTAATCCATCACCGTTCTTTAGCCCACTCTGCCACCCCAGTTCAGACATGGCCATATGCAAATCAGTCTGATCCTGTGCCTCATGGGAACAGTCCAGCCCGAACTGCCAAGCCATGCCTTCCCTGGACCGGAAGCAAGCTTCCTAGGACCGGTTTCTGGCATTACAGCCGTCTTCAGACAGGCTAGCTTGAATCTAGTGGCAAAGTGAGCAAAGGACTCAAGTCTGAGCATACCCTGCCAACTTATTGCGAACAAAGCGGTACAAAAGGGGGTGGTGATGGACGGAGCATCTGAACCAATCAAACACTCACACCCAGTCAACAGATCTAGGTTTAATCCATCACGTTTCTTTAGCCCACTCTGCTACCCCAGTTCAGACAGGGCCATATGCAAATCAGTCTGACCCTGTGCCTCATGGGAACAGTCCAGCCTGAACTGCCAAGCCATGTCTTCCCTGGACCGGAAACAAGCTTCCGAGGACCGGTTTCTGGCATTCCAGCCGTCTTCAGCCAGGCTTGCTTGAATCCAGTGGCAAAGTGAGCAAGGGACTCACGTCTGAGCATACCCTGCCAACTTATGGCGAACAAAGCGGTACAAAAGGGGGGTGTGACCAGATAAGGACAACATTTTCAGGGCTGTTTAATGAAACAGCACTAGGTGCATCAACACTACAAAGAAACAAAAAGGAACCTTCCCAAAACACAGGCTGACCCCCCCCCCAAAATAAAATAGTGTGCATACACAAACTGAATTAGACCAAAGTTACCAGTTTGTTTTATATAATACAGAGCTGTAACATTTTGGGTTATGATTGGTGGTCTCACATGTGCGTTTAGCTCTCCATTGGAAGCAGTTGTAACAAGGGGCCAGGAAGCCAAAGTGGGACTCAGAGGGGAGGAGATGGAAAGAGTGGCCGACGATGGAGGGGGCAAGCAGCAACGAGGGAAGAGGCGGGTGGACGCAACAGGAGCCCTCGGAAATAGCAAATGCGACAAGATAAGGACAAGATTTACAGGGCTGTTTACAGAAAGAGCGCTAGGAGCATCAACACTACAAGGAAACAAAAGGGAACCTTACCTAAACGCGGGCTGAAAGGAACGAAAAACATTGTGCACATACACATTTGCAGCCCACGTAGAAAGATGAAAAAGCCCCGCTTCCTGCACAAAAACAATCCAGGATGCAACGCAGGCCCCCTTGCGCCATGGTGCAAGGGTGCCTGCATTGGTGCTAGGCTGCACTATGTGCGCCATTACAGGGAGAGAGCAGGTCTGCACCAAATCTTAGTCGATATGGCGTATTCCTACCCTCTCCATGTGACGCAGCACAGTGCAGCAAGTTGTCTTGCCGCGTTGTGCTGTGTCACATCTCTGTAAATCTGGCCCTTTGTGTCTCCTTATCTGGCTCCTGTAGGTTATTTTTTACCTCTGATTCTGCCTTTCATCATTGTATTCCTTTCTTTTCCTTCCTCTACTTTTTCATTGTCCACCTTTCTGTCTCTTCCTTTGGGTAGAAGTCTGATTATGAAAAATAAGTCCTGGTCCCCAAATATGAGTGCTGGTGCTCAAAGGAAGCTCTGGTAAGAATCAATACCCTAGCAGCCTGAACAACACACCAACAGGATATGGAGTTTCTTGCAAGATATGCATAGTGTCACCAAAGTAAATTTAGGTGCTGGGCTTCCTGGATAACTACCCATGATAGAGAGAAGCTGTTATCAGTTGTACAACTGCCTTACGTGAGATCTAGACCCTGATTCCTGGGGTGCTGCTATCCCTGGGGTCAAGGGCTCGGAGGGCCAGGATGATTGCTAAGGCAGGTATGGTACAGTGACTTGATTCTCCTGGAAACAGTTTTGTGCCTGGGCTTAACATTAAAGTACACAAAAAAGTGATAGAAATAATGCTTCAATTAATCTCAGATGCTGGTAATTCCTCTGGGCTTCATTTCAGTTCATCACTCTGTTGCCCATCATGTTACCTCTGGAGCCAGTGATATGCAAACCAGTCTTGATCCTGCTCCAATAGGAAGAGTCCAGCTCAAACTGACAGCCAGGTTCCTTATGAATGGGAGCACAAGCAACCCAGCGACTTATTTGGGCTGCTCGAAGTGATTAGCTTTATACATGATGCTTTGCATCAAACTCATTGTTGGTTTTCACTAGGATATTATGCATGTACATTCATTTGGTACATAACCAAAATGTAAACTGATGTGTTGTTTTGTTTGTATCTCTGATGAATAATTTGTTTACAATGTAATTTACTTCACATTATAATAAACAAGATCCCTGAGAAGAGCCTCTATGTTTGCTGTAGATTTTCTTAGCCCTCATTGAGTTGTAGGCTGACCATAAATATGACACTTTCTGTGGGTAATAACTTTGCAGCCATTCAACAAATCTGCATAAAACCTCTAAAAAAAACACAAACACGTTGGTGTATTCATTGGAAATATCATGCAGATCTGCTAAGGCCAAATAATTTGGGAGCATCCCAAAAGTGACATTTCAGATTTTGACTCCCATGGGATTTGTTGCTCCATGATACAGAAAGAAGTGGAACAGAATTACAACAAACCTGAAATGGTATTAGCATTTTACTCAGGGAAAAGTCAGGCCTGAACGACCAGAACAAACTCCCTCTGAATGGAAGTACAAGCAAAACAAGACCAGTTTCCGCCTATCTGGGCCTTTTCATCCAAGTATGGCTAAAGGAAGTGACTGCTGGGTTCGGTGTAAATCCATGCAGGAGTTTTTGAGAAATTTGCATTTAAATGTGTCCTGGACTGGACATGAAGTGATTACTTACCAGGCTGTTAATCTGTGGAGTTTAACCATTCTCACTTACTACCGCACCCCTCTCGCCCAATCAACTTATCTGACTCCCTCATTTGTACTCTCTCCTCCTTCATTCACAGACTCCCTACCTTTTCTCACCTGCAATACCTTTCTCCATCAACAACTATCTCATACACTTCTTCTCCCTCCCTCACATTCCTTTTTACTCATTCTACTCACTCCCACTCATACTTGCGCAATTTAACTCAGTGACTTCCTTAGCGTTTCCTCATTCTCTTGCACTCACTCTGTACACACTCCCTGTCTAATTTGTCCACTCTCTCATTCTCTCTATCTCCCTCACACTTGCACTCATACTATCCTTCATGTTCACTCACTCTCTCAGTCACAGTCTCTGTAACAGTTGCACTCATGTTAATGGTAATGTTAATGAGTATTTATAAAGCGCACTTACACCAGGTGGCTTCATGGCGCTGACCGAAACATGATATGCTACAAAAGTGAACTAAGGAGACAGCAGAGCTCACCGCTATACCACATTGTATGCTTGTAGTGTTGAAACAACCAGGTCTTGAGGAGTTTCCTAAATTGATGATATCAGTACTAGACCGAATTTCCAGAGAAAAGGAGTTCCAAAGTTTAGGAGCGAGGACCGCAAATCTGCAGCCCCCTTGGCAAACTCGCTTGAAGGTAGGAATAGTAAGAAGTGAAAGATGAACAGAGCGGAGGCTTCGAGTAGGAGCATTTCTAAATATCAGGCTGTTAATAAACGCAGGACTATTTCCATTTAAGGCTTTGAACACAAGGCAGCCTGTTTTAAAAGCACAGCGCTGAGAAATGGAAAGGCAATGTAGCTTTCTGAGCACGGGTGTAACTGGTTGCTATCTTGGTTGCTGGGAGACCAGTCGACCTGCCTGGTTTTGAACCAGCTGCCGTCGCTTAAACAGATACAGTGGCATTCCCAGGTACACAGAGTGAGCATAATCCAGTTGACATATAACGGTGGCAGTTATAATCCGGATCAGAGCATCATGGGTGAAAAAGCGATGGATCTTCCTAATCTTGCGCATCTGGAAGAAACACTTCGAGATCACTGTGCCTACCTGGGACTTCAATGTGAGTTCATTATTGAGGGAGACTCCCAATGTTTTGGCCGAGCTGGAAGGGGAAGGTGGTTGACCCAGCTCAGCAGGCCAATAGTGTGAGCCCCAGAACTTATAGCTGTCCCCAGTCAGAACAAGCTCTGTCTCACCCGGGTTCAGTTTAAGGTGGTTATGGTCCATCCACTGTTGTATGTATAGCATTGTAGCCCGAAAGTCCACAACAGAGCTATCAGAGCCATCTATCTTGAAGACCAGCTGTAGGTCGTCTGCATAATTGAAAACTGTCACATTTCTTTCCTTCAAGGATTGAATCAGAGGGGAAACAGAAATATTAAATAAATGCGGGGACAGTGCGGAACCCTGTGGAACTCCACATGTGATTTTATGAGGGGGACCCAAGAAGGGCCCTTGGCGGACCGCCTGAGACCTATTATCCAAAAAAGAGGAGAGCCAACAGGCGGCGGTGCCCCGAATGCCTGCACATTCGACACGGTCGACCAGAGTGACATGGCGGACTGTGTCGAAAGCAGCAGAAAGATATAAGAGCACTAATGCATAGGGGGAGCCCTTGTCAGCATGGTCTCGAAGAGTATCCAATACTGCCACGATGACAGTTTCTGTGGAATGGGCCGGCCGAAACCCTGCCTGGTGGGGATCAAGATATTTAGATTCCTCTAGGAAATCGGAGAGGCTATTAGCTACATGGGTCTCCAGTAGCTTCGCAAGAAATGGAAGCAGAGAGATCGGGCGATAGTTAGATAGGAGCGAAGGGTCAGCTCCTAGTTTCTTTAATAACGGTACAACTATGGCCTTTTTAAAGGCCGAAGGAACTTTACCCGAAAAGAGGGATTCATTCAACAGAACAAGTACAAGGCCAGGGAGGTCAGTAAAACAGTCTTTAAGTATATGGGGCGGGCGGCAGTCAGAAGGAGCACCAGATTTGACCTTCACTAGAAGTTTATAAAAGGTTTCAATATCAATGCTAGGAAATTGACTTAAGGTATTGTTGTTTTTAAACTGAGCAGGGGGACTAGACGTGCGGGGAAGCTTGGGAATATTGTTCTTAATAGCAGTAATTTTGTCAATGAAGTAATCATTGAGGGAATTACATAATCCCTGAAATGGCAAAGCCCTCAATAATATTCTCTCAGGGTTAGAGAGTTCATTGACAATATTAAATATTTCTTTAGAGTTATTGTTAGAATTAGTGATGCATGTAGAAAAGTGAGCAGCTTTGGCTGTGAGGATATTTTTCTTATATTCTTTGATAGCAGCAATATATATGAGTTTTTTATCCGGGCAGTACTTCAATCGCCACTGTCTCTCCAGTTTACAGAGTGACAGTTTCTGGTTTTTAAGGTCAATAGAGAACCATCTCACTGCGTCAGTACGATGGGCAGATTTTAGTCTGGTGAGGGGGGCATGTTTGTCACTAGCATTCAGTAACCATTTTGAGATATTCGTTTCTATTGTCTCCATGTTCGTCCCGCCACTCGGGGCAGTTACGACTAAAGTGCGAAGAAATTCTTCTTTATTTACAGTATTCCATTTCCTAGCAAGGCCTCCTTTAGTTGTACTAGGTCTCTCAATGGACGGAAACCTTAAAGTGAATTTCAGCAATTGGTGATCAGACCAGGTGCAGGTTGCTATAATGGGGGTGGAAGTGAGTGAACCATTAGTCCAGACATGGTCCAAAATATGCCCTTTCTGGTGGGTAGGTGTAGGAGAGTAGGGTCTGCTATCCTATGGTCACCCCAAATTTTTTGCTTTTTGCTTCACTGGTTTATGACTTAATGTGGCTGTGGGCCTGCTAATCAGACCCACAGCCTGCTGTTCTCTCTCTAAATTACTGCCAATGCACTTTAGGTGCATTACGAATTGGAACTGGTTCACCTCATTGGCCCCTGTAACAGTGTACCCTAGGTACCCAGGGCATAGGTGTTTCCAAGGCCTACCAGGGGCTGCAGCATGTATTGTGCCACCCCTGGCCTGGCCTCCATATTTGACACAACTGGCTGATCACTCAGCTGGGGTAAGTTGGTGTAATCACCTCTTGCTTAGATATAGTATCCCTATATCTAACACTAAACTGGACACATATGTTCCTATCAGCCACTCCTATGGAAGGCCTCATCAATCCTGGAGGCAGAGTGCTTGGAAATATGTGAGATGGTGCTCTAGCATGAGCTGAGCCGTCTGCAGCTGTCGGGAACCACTCCCTAAGCTGTTCCGGGATATTGCCATACCATATACTCTTAAGTGCATTATAATCCTCGCGGTTATATGCTATCTTTGGTTTGGCTTTATCAAAACATGTCGAGTAAGGTGTCATACGAATTGGAATACTATCCCCTCGACAGTTCTGTCGACGGGGATAGCATTCCACCCTTCTAGAGGGACACGACATGTGTGTAGCCTTAACCCCGGTTAAAGTTAACCAGAGCCTCAGCATCACAAAATGGATGCTGCCACCACAGACACGAGTCTGGCCTCCTGCTGCTGACCGAAACTCGGCAAATGGTGGCCTGGACAAAGGGTTTCCTGCCTTGGGAGGTGCGAGCACCACCCCAGACAGGGTTTTGTGTATTGGGTAGGACAGGGCTGAATAGAATCAGACATGCCCGGGGCACACAAGGTGTCCCCGTGCATAAGCCACTCCAAACCGGTCCTGGGACTTTCCAGACCCAGGCCTGGCGAGGAGTTGGACAAAGGAAAGGGGGTGTAACCGCCCCCCTTCCTGGTTCCTCCCAGAGGAGGGACCTAGTAGGTGATCCACCCCTCAGATTGGGAATAAGAGTGGGAGCAGTGCCATTGCACAGCAGATCATCCTGAATCAACTTTAAACAAAGAAGAAGACTGGACTTCGACATTCTGCTGCTCAGAAGACTGAAGAGAATCTCCCTTGTGGCCTAGGAGTGGCCACCCTGTGAAAGCAGGCACCAACCAGCAACTCGACGTCTGCTTTGCCGCCGCCTCCCGCCGGAGCCTGAGCCCAGAGCCTGACAAGACCCAGACTCCCAGACCTCTCACAGCCCGATCCACAGTCCCTGCAAAGAAGGGACCCGTGGAGGCACCGAGTGACGTGGGACCGGACCTCTTGGAAGACACTCGAAAAGCTGACTGCGCAGCAACCGAGGCATCCTCGATGTTGTGCTTTAGGGACTGAGAACCCCCACCACCGAGCAGCCCTTGCACCAAAGAAGAGCCCTCCAGCATCTCCACGATCTGCGTGGGGCCCTTTTGCATTGTGCCACTCGACGCGCCATCCCGGCCACTAGCCACGTGGTCAGCGGCCATCTCAGCGACGAAACCGATGAACTACATGCGGGTCTGGTTGCACCAGACTTGCCCTAGCTCCTGTGAAAAGGAGCACCCGCTCTGACCTTGCTGGTCCGAGTGTTAAGCATTTTTCGATTCCTGCGTGGCTTGCATTAGCCAAGGCCTGTTCGCTCCGATCAGGTCGCCGACACCGCCAACAGCGAGAAGCCTGCGTGGGACAGCTGGTGACCGACTCCTGGACGTCCTCGACCCCCGGTGTCCATGTGGCTGCAGAGAGAAGCTACATCTCAAAGCCTGTTTGCACCCGACATCGCCTGGTTCCAATCTGGTTCCACGGTAGTCACTGGCTAGTGACTTTGAACATTGTCCCCTCTGCTTTCAGGTCTTCACATCTTCAGATCCACCCTTGGATCCACCGGAACTCTTCACCTCGAGCCGCCTGCAGCATCTTCAGCTCCAAGCACCATCGACCAGCGTGACGAAACCCGACACTACTTCGACCCTGTGCACCCGCTTCCTGTGGGTGAGGTAACTCAGGTCCGCCCGTGTTCCTACACTGGTACACATCTCAAGGGCCTGTGTATTAAGTTTCAGCGTTCTAGGTCACTCGGAAGGTTCCGAACTATCTAACTTTGTTCTTTTTACGCACCATAGACTTTACATTGGTGAGTGCGTGCACTTTAAACACTGCACCCGAGTCCCGCGGGCCTTTCCCGACTTAGTCACTGCTAGTCTCGAATAGCTTCAGCGATTCCCAAGGCCCTAGGCCTGTTTCTGTTCTGATTGGTATCTCTTATACCACTTTCTTAGTATATGGTTTAGGTGGCCCCTAGGGCTCATCCATATTGTGCAACTTTTGTGTATTTTAAACTGTCTTGTGATTTAACGCTTGTGCTTCTGTGCTCATAAAGAGTCCAGGGGATGTTATAGTTAATAAATCAATATATATTTTCAATATATATCTGTGTGGTGTCCCTTTCATTTGGTATTCAAGGGGGTTGTGTATGGTATTACAGCTGGCTTCACATGCCTTTCAGAGTTTAGCCTAAGACTGCTTTGTCCACGTTACCACTAGGATAACTGGTCTACAAGGTTGAATTACAACCAATCATCATAAATGTTGCTCGGCATGGTACAAAGTGATCACTAGAATTAGTGAGCATTATATACCAGGCCAACTTCTCACATTGGTGAGCAGCGGATTGGGATCTGAGCTTGCTGTTGTTTTACCATTACAATCTTTGAGATTATCATTTGAAAGATCATACAGGTACCTGCTAGGTACATATAAAACAAGACTAGTATACTTAAGTTCTACTGAACTTAGTTGTTGTAGAGCAAAGGGAGTAGCACACCCTGACTACAACTACTAGATAGGTTTAGTAGGTAAACACCAGTGTAGGTAGATTGCAACACATCCACCCACACTAGAGCAATGTCTGGAGCAGAGGGTTCCACTGGGAACATCCCTGTTGAGAGTGACCCTCCAAGGGCACCATCCAAATTTGCTATTTTCTCCTTTAAGGAACTAAGACAGCTTTGTGTCTTAAGGGGTCTGAAGACAGGGCCTTCCCCTACTACAGACCACCTAAGAGAGCTCTTAGACCAGTCTGAGACTCTAAAGCCCTCCAAGGCAGACCCCACTGGGAATGCTGATGGAGGCCATCCTTCAGAGGATGACACTGTAGACACCCCTGTCCCTATCATCCTAGTAGATGAGGAAGCCCCCATCACTTGAGCTCCTCAGGTAGATGAGGAGGAGGAAGAGGAAGAAGAGGAAGAAGAGGGGAGCAGTGAGTCAGATGATGACAGAAATAGTCAGGTGCTGGTCAGTAGACTGAACCAGGCTAACTTAAGTCTATTTGGGACTGAATCAGGTAACAACCCATTCAGACCCCCAGGTGGACTTAACCAGAAGCCTAGGAGGAGAAGGACTCACTCAGGTGAATCTAACAACTCCCATGCTTCTAGAGGCTCTCATGGTCACTCCAGAAGGGAGATGACTAGCCCTCAGAGAAGGGAACATGAGGCCAAAATGAGAGAGACTGAATTGAGGATCCAGAGACAAGAGTTAGAGGTTGCCCTGGCCCAAGAAAAACTTGCTAGAGCAAGACAGCCTAGAGAGAGTGGGGTAATAGAACCCACTGGTGGCAGCAATATCCACAAGGATAAAGACAGGTCTTTTGATAACAGAAACCTGAGTAAGATTGTGCCCCCCTACAAAGCTGGGGATGATATCCATAAATGGATAACTGCAATGGAGAGAGCCTGCAGAGTACAGCAGATCCCTCAGGAGCAGTGGGCAGCAATCCTGTGGCTCTCCTTTGAAGGTAGAGGCCGAGACAGACTCCTCACAGTTAGTGATGGGGATTCTAGAAACTACCTGGTCCTGAAGAGTGCTCTGATTGATGGGTTAGGCTTAACCACTGAACAGTACAGGTTAATGTTCAGAGATACCCAAAAGACACAGACTCAGGACTGGTCTGAATTTGTTGAGTGTGCCACTAAGGCTCTGGAGGGATGGTTGCTGGGAAGCAAGGTTACAGACTATGAAGGATTGTATAATTTGCTGATGAGAGAACACATTTTAAATAATTGTCAGAACCAGCAGTTGCATCAACATTTGGTTGACTCAGATTTGACCTCTCCCCAAGAATTGGGAAAGAGGGCAGATAAATGGGTAAGAACCAGAGTTAAGCAAAAGAACCAGAACCAGAACCAGGGTGGTGACCAGAAGAAAACAGACCAGAAGGGTGGGGAGCAGAAAGCTAAAGACCAGAAGTCTTCAACAGGGCCCAAAACTGATACAGAGGGTGGGTCCCAAACTTCCAAGAAAAAGAAGAAAGAAGGTCAAAAGAAACCCTGGTGTAAAACTTGTAAGAACACCTCTCACTGGACAAGTGAGTGTAAAAAGGGTGGAGCCCCCAGCACTGCAGCCCCTAAGGCAACTGCACCCACTAGTACAGCTAGCAGTGCTGGTCCACAAACCAAGGGGGTATTGGGTATCACCTTGGGAACTGAAGGAGATTCTGACCTAGTCAGAACCCTTACACAGGCTGTTCTGATTTGTGAAGGGGACATAGATTTGACCCCTGACATAAGTCCCAGTAACCTGGGCAAATACAGACAGACGCCTTTGATTAATAACAAAGTGGCTCAAGCTTACAGGGACACATGTGCCAGTGTCACAATGGTGACACCTAACTTTGTGGACCCTGGACAATACATGCCAGGTGATAATTTCCTGGTGACCAATGCCAGCAATGTCACTACTACACATAGTGTGGCACTTGTTAACTTTTCCTGGGGAGGGGTAACTGGCCTAAAAAGAGTTGTGGTTAGTGCTGATCTCCCAGTTGAATGTTTGTTGGGCAATGACCTGGAGAACTCTCTATGGTCAGAAGTTGAGTACAGGACTCATGCAGAGATGTTAGGGATATCATCACATGTCCTTGCTGTGACCAGGTCACAGGCCAAAAAGTGCCTCTCTGAACCTCAGGTCTTGGATCCTGGAACAATGGACCAAGTACCTTCCAAGAAGAATAATAGGAGGGTTAAGGCTGTGCCTTCCCAACTGCCTACAAGTGAGGATCAAGCTTCACAGGAAGCTGGTCTTGAGACCCCTGAAGGAACTGTCTCTGAAGAACTTGAACCTGATCAGGTTGAGTTTCTGGGGACAGGGGGACCTTCTAGGGCAGACTTGGGGCATGCTCAGTTAACCTGTCCTTCTCTTGAACCCCTCAGACAGCAGGCCACTGCTGAGGCTGCTGGGAATGCTCAAGGTACCCATAAAGTTTATTGGGATGAAGGACTCCTTTACACAGAGGGTAGAGACCCCAAGCCTGGTGCAACCAGGAGGTTGGTTATACCTCTGCAATTTAGGGTTTTCTTCTCACCTTAGCCCATGATATTCCTTTAGCAGGACACTTAGGCCAGAATAAGACCTGGGACAGGCTTGTCCCTCACTTTCACTGGCCTCACATGTCTGAAGACACCAAGGAGTTTTGTCGCTCCTGTGAAACCTGCCAAGCCAGTGGTAAAGCAGGTGGAACCACAAAGGCCCCCCTAATACTACTACCTGTGGTGGGGGTTCCCTTTGAAAGAGTGGGGATTGATATTGTAGGTCCAATGGATCCCCCTACAGCATCTGGGCACAGATTCATACTGGTGGTGGTGGACCATGCCACCAGGTACCCAGAGGCAATTCCACTTAGGACCACAATAGCTCCTGTTGTGGCCAGGGCCTTACTTGGAGTTTTCTCCAGAGTGGGGTTTCCTAAGGAGGTAATATCTGATAGAGGTGCCAACTTCATGTCAGGATATTTGACAGCTATGTGGAAGGAATGTGGTGTCAACTACAAGTTCACCACTCCTTATCATCCACAATGTAATGGGTTTGTTGAGAGATTTAACAAGACCCTAAAGGGCATGATCAAAGGATTACCTGAAAAGCTCAGGCGAAGATGGGACATCCTACTGCCCTGCCTTTTGTTTGCTTACAGAGAGGTCCCTCAAAAGGGGGTTGGCTTCAGCCTCTTTGAATTGTTATTTGGGCACCCTGTAAGAGGACCCCTATGTCTGGTGAAGGAAGGATGGGAGTTACCTCTCAAAAAGCCTAAACAGGACATAGTGGACTATGTACTTGGTCTCCGCTCCAGGATGGCAGAGTACATGGAAAAGGCATCCAAAAACCTTGAGGCTAGCCAAGAATTACCGAAAGCTTGGCATGACCAAAAGGCTGTCCTGGTTGAGTTTCAGCCTGGACAGAAGGTATGGGTGTTGGAGCCAGTGGCCCCAGCAGCACTCCAAGACAAATGGTCTGGACCCCATACAATTCTGGAGAAGAAGGGAGAGGTCACCTACTTGGTGGACCTAGGAACTCCCAGGAGCCCCCACAGGGTGCTCCATGTGAACAGATTGAAGGCATATGTCAGCAGGGAAGACACGGGCTTGCTCATGGCTACAGATGAGGGATAGGAGGAAGAGAGTGACCCTCTTCCAGACCTGCTCACTCAGAACCCTGAGGATGGATCAGTTGATGGTGTGGCCTTAGATGGCAGCCTCACTGAACATCAGCAAAATGACTGTAGACAAGTTCTGCAGGCATACAGGCATATGTTCTCATTGACACCCAGTCAGACTAACTTTTGTACCCATGTGGTGGACACTGGTGACAGTCTTCCTGTAAAGAGCAAGATTTACAGGCAACCTGATCATGTCAGGGACTGTATAAAGACTGAGGTGCAAAAGATGCTGGAATTAGGTGTCATTGAGCCTTCAGAGAGCCCCTGGGCTAGCCCAGTGGTTCTGGTCCCCAAACCTCACACCAAAGATGGCAAGAGAGAGATGAGGTTCTGTGTGGATTACAGAGGACTCAATGCTGTCACCAGGACAGATGCACACCCTATTCCAAGGGCAGATGAGCTCATTGACAAGTTGGCTTCTGCCAAATATTTGAGCACATTTGACTTGACAGCTGGCTACTGGCAAATCAGATTAGCTGAGGAGTCTAAAGCCAAGACAGCATTTTCTACCCCTAGTGGGCATTATCAATTTGTGGTGATGCCCTTTGGTTTGAAAAATGCACCTGCCACCTTCCAAAGGTTGGTGAATCAAGTCCTTACTGGGTTGGATGACTTTTGCGCAGCTTATCTGGATGATATTGCTGTCTTTAGCTCCACCTGGGAGGATCACCTGGTCCACCTGAAGGAAGTGCTTGAGGCTCTGCAAAGGGCAGGCCTCACTATCAAGGCAACAAAGTGCCAGATAGGGCAGAGCAAGGTTGTATACCTGGGCCACCTTGTAGGTGGAGGCCAAGTTCAACCACTGGAGAGTAAGATCCAGACCATCAAGGACTGGTCCCCTCCAACTACCCAGACTCAGGTCAGAGCTTTCTTGGGCCTGGCTGGGTACTACAGGAAGTTTGTTAAGAACTATGGGTCCATTGTGACTCCTCTTAATGATCTGACATCTAAGAAGATGCCCAAAAAGGTTCAGTGGACAGAAAACTGTCAAAAGGCATTTGATGACCTGAAGAAGGCCATGTGCTCTGCACCTATCCTGAAGAGTCCTGACTACTCAAGAGAGTTCATTGTCCAAACAGATGCTTCTGAGTTGGGAGTGGGAGCAGTGCTTTCACAGCTTAATGTAGATGGTCAGGACCAGCCCATTGCTTTTATTAGCAGAAGGCTGACCCCCAGAGAGAAACGTTGGTCAGCTATTGAGAGGGAGGCCTTTGCTGTGGTGTGGGCCCTGAAGAAGTTGAGACCATACTTATTTGACACTCACTTCAAGATTCAGACCGACCATAAGCCCCTCTTATGGCTAAATCAGATGAAGGGTGAAAACCCCAAACTACTCAGGTGGTCCATTTCTCTACAGGGGATGGACTTTACAGTGGAGCACCGCCCAGGGACTGACCATGGCAACGCAGATGGTCTCTCCAGGTACTTCCACTTAGAACATGAAGACACAACTGGTCAAGGTTAGTCTAATGTCCCTGCGTTTGGGGGGGGTTGTGTAGGAGAGTAGGGTCTGCTATCCTATGGTCACCCCAAATTTTTGCTTTTTGCTTCACTGGTTTATGACTTAATGTGGCTGTAGGCCTGCTAATCAGACCCACAGCCTGCTGTTCTCTCTCTAAATTACTGCCAATGCACTTTAGGTGCATTACGAATTGGAACTGGTTCACCTTATTGGCCACTGTAACAGTGTACCCTAGGTACCCAGGGCATAGGTGTTTCCAAGGCCTACCAGGGGCTACAGCATGTATTGTGGCACCCCTGGCCTGGCCTCCATATTTGACACAACTGGCTGATCACTCAGCTGGGGTAAGTTGGTGTAATCACCTCTTGCTTAGATATAGTATCCCTATATCTAACCCTAAACTGGACACATATGTTCCTATCAGCCACTCCTATGGAAGGCCTCATCAATCCTGGAGGCAGAGTGCTTGGAAATATGTGAGATGGTGCTCTAGCATGAGCTGAGCCATCTGCAGCTGTCGGGAACCACTCCCTAAGCTGTTCCGGGATATTGCCATACCATATACTCTTAAGTGCATTATAATCCTCGCGGTTATATGCTATCTTTGGTTTGGCTTTATCAAAACATGTCGAGTGAGGTGTCATACGAATTGGAATACTATCCCCTCGACAGTTCTGTCGACGGGGATAGCATTCCACCCTTCTAGAGGGACACGACATGTGTGTAGCCTTAACCCCGGTTAAAGTTAACCAGAGCCTCAGCATCACAAAATGGATGCTGCCACCACAGACACGGGTCTGGCCTCCTGCTGCTGACCGAAACTCGGCAAATGGTGGCCTGGACAAAGGGTTTCGTGCCTTGGGAGGTGCGAGCACCACCCCAGACAGGGTTTTGTGTATTGGGTAGGACAGGGCTGAATAGAATCAGACATGCCCGGGGCACACAAGGTGTCCCCGTGCATAAGCCAGTCCAAACCGGTCCTGGGACTTTCCAGACCCAGGCCTGGCGAGGAGCTGGACAAAGGAAAGGGGGTGTAACCGCCCCCCTTCCTGGTTCCTCCCAGAGGAGGGACCTAGTAGGTGATCCACCCCTCAGATTGGGAATAAGAGTGGGAGCAGTGCCATTGCACAGCAGATCATCCTGAATCAACTTTAAACAAAGAAGAAGACTGGACTTCGACATTCTGCTGCTCAGAAGACTGAAGAGAATCTCCCTTGTGGCCTAGGAGTGGCCACCCTGTGAAAGCAGGCACCAACCAGCAACTCGATGTCTGCTTTGCTGCCGCCTCCCGCCGGAGCCGGAGCCCAGAGCCTGACAAGACCCAGACTCCCAGACCTCTCACAGCCCGATCCACAGTCCCTGCAAAGAAGGGACCCGTGGAGGCACCGAGTGACGTGGGACCGGACCTCTTGGAAGACACTCGAAAAGCTGACTGCGCAGCAACCGAGGCATCCTCGACGTTGTGCTTTGGGGACTGAGAACCCCCACCACCGAGCAGCCCTTGCAACGAAGAAGAGCCCTCCAGCATTGCCACGATCTGCGTGGGGCCCTTTTGCATTGTGCCACTCGACGCGCCATCCCGGCCACTAGCCACGTGGTCAGCGGCCATCTTGGCGACGAAACCGACAAACTACACTGCGAGTCTGGTTGCTCCAGACTTGCCCTAGCTCCTGTGAAAAGGAGCACCCGCTCTGACCTTGCTGGTCTGAGTGTTAAGCATTTTTTGATTCCTGCGTGGCTTGCATTAGCCAAGGGCTGTTTGCTCCGATCAGGTCGCCAACACCGCCAACAGCGAGAAGCCTGCGTGGGACAGCTCGTGACCGACTCCTGGACGTCCTCAACCCCCGGTGTCCACGTGGCTGCAGAGAGAAGCTACACCTCAATGCCTGTTTGCACCCGACATCGCCTGGTTCCAATCTGGTTCCACGGTAGTCACTGGCTAGTGACTTTGAACATTGTCCCCTCTGCTTTCAGGTCTTCACATCTTCAGATCCACCCTTGGATCCACCGGAACTCTTCACCTCGAGCCGCCTGCAGCATCTTCAGCTCCAAGCACCATCGACCAGTGTGACGAAACCTGACACTACTTCGACCCTGTGCACCCGCTTCCTGTGGGTGAGGTAACTCAGCTCCGCCGGTGTTCCTACACTGGTACACATCTCAAGGGCCTGTGTCTTAAGTTTCAGCGTTCTAGGTCACTCGGAAGGTTCCGAACTATCTAACTTTGTTCTTTTTACGCACCATAGACTTTACATTGGTGAGTGCGTGCACTTTAAACACTGCACCCGAGTCCCGCGGGCCTTTCCCGACTTAGTCACTGCTAGTCTCGAATAGCTCCAGCGATTCCCAAGGCCCTAGGCCTGTTTCCGTTCTGATTGGTATCTCTTATACCACTTTCTTAGTATATGGTTTAGGTGGCCCCTAGGGCTCATCCATATTGTGCAACTTTTGTGTATTTTAAACTGTCTTGTGATTTAACGCTTGTGCTTCTGTGCTCATAAAGAGTCCAGGGGATTTTATAGTTAATAAATCAATATATATTTTCAATATATATCTGTGTGGTGTCCCTTTCATTTGGTATTCAAGTGGGTTGTGTATGGTATTACAGCTGGCTTCACATGCCTTTCAGAGTTTAGCCTAAGACTGCTTTGTCCACGTTACCACTAGGATAACTGGTCTACAAGGTTGAATTACAACCAATCATCATAAGGGTTGCTCGGCATGGTACAAAGTGATCACTAGAATTAGTGAGCATTATATTCCAGGCCAACTTCTCACAGTAGGGGACAGAACCTGTTGAGTAAAATTCAGGTTCATGAGAAGGTCAGTCATTTCGGTCGAATGTGGCCCCTCGTCGGGATCTTTATACCAATAGTTGAAGTCTCCCACAAGCAAAACCTTAGCATGATCAGTAGCAAGTTTTGCTATCTGGTCGCTAAGTTCCAGAGGAAATGAGGGAGGCCTATAGAGAAGTACACAAACAAAGGAGTCACAGAGGGATTCTAATGGTATTACCATATTCTCAGTGTCTTTGAGAGATATGCTAGGCAGGGAGCACAACCTATAATCGTTGTGAATGATCGCTGCCACACCACCACCTAATTTAACGGAAGGGCGGTCTACATGGATGATATAGTAGTCATTAGGAATAGCCGCCAACATATCAGGGCCCGAATCATCAGTAAGCCATGTCTCAGTCAGCAAAAAAAAGATGGGTTTATCCGAGAGCAGCAGAGAGAAAATGTCTAGCTGATGCTTAACAAGAGAATGTGTATTCAGATAGTAGACCATTAAAGCCTGGTTCCTGACATGTCCTAGATCTGTGGAATACCCTCATGAACTGTACAGGTCGATATTTCAGAAAAAGAGGCCCTTTTTATAAAGATTTCATAATCGGACAAAAGAGTTAGTGTATCATTGGTAGGGTGTTGAAAAACAGAGTGCATACCTTTAAGCTTTTCCGCGGAGTAGATGAGAGCACGGGCATTATGGCTGGCCCCTCATCCACTTATTCATTCTCACTAACTACCATATTTTTTAATCACTTAACCTTTCATGCACTACCTGCCTTACTTTTTCACACTCTTTCCCTGCCTCTGACTCTCTGTCTTTCTTACTTTTAATCTAAACATTTTAATCCCTTTTACTGATGTCCTCTCTTTAATACCCTCTCACTCACTGTCATATAAAACAAACAACATACATTTTTATCATTTTAAATCATTATAGCGGCTATTGAAAATAACAATTTTTTTGTTTCTTATTGACACCTAGTTTTTTTTTTATTTGGGGAAACAAAAATCCTAGTATCGTCACTAAGGTATTTCGCAGAAAATTCACAAAAATGAATATAGAACTCATCTGGTGTTCTTTAATTTGCTATATTCAAAGAAGGAGGGAGTGAGAAGTGATGCAGGGTTTGCTCATCCTTCCGAACATCTAACTATACAAAAATAACAGGAGGAAAGCCCTACCATGCTTAGTCTCATAGTGGCAAAAGTAGATTCCTTTTTGGCGACAGTGTCAGAAAGTTTCCTATAATGCGCACAAAGCAGACTGACTTACATAGCAATAATATTCTGTTCTAGGGCTGTGCTAGATTCCAGGATGGCCTGCAGCATGGCATCAGGTCTCAGGGGTGAGGGGCAGTGATAGTTTAGCCAGCAAAACAGTCACACTGATTCGTTCAGGGAACTAACCTTTGCTCTCCCTCCATGTATGGCCTTGTGTGTGGCTTGGCTCATGATGGGCAGATCCACTGGCTGAGTGGACAAACTCTCAGCATTAAAGGTGATCAAAATCAGGACTCTGGGCCAAGTCAGGGGTGTCTCTGAGTCAACATGTTCATGAATCTCTGGAGTCAATCTCGACCATCCATGGGTCTAGGCATCAGAGAGTCGATATGTAACTCAAGGGGGTACCCCAGGTCTCCAACCCCCAGGTCCTGTATGCGTCTGAGTCCATTCTTGCGAGGAAAAGAGTTACTAAAAAAAGCAGGGCAGCAACAGTGATTCCCCAGTAGCAGCTCCCTCTTGCCTGTAGTTGTTCCTTACTTAGATGCAGTCCAAGTGGGCCCAGACCCCATCAGTCCATGCAATGCGAATTGGAGCTCACCAGATACAAAGGGTCACTGCACTCGTCATCTGCTCAACATCCTTCAGTGTTGATCTGCCGCAGTGTACATGATGGGGAGGTTGAAAGGGGGAAAGATGGCACCCTACACCACCAACAGCACTGTTCAATCACCCTGCCATTTTGTTCTGTCTCTCCAGTCGAGGGGGGCAGAGGTCCTCCCTGAAATTCAACGCTGACCTTTCCTGTGGGCTGCCGGTGCATTAAAAACCTACTGGTGGTCTACCATCTGCAGCAGAGGTCACCCGGTGCAGATGTCTGCCAGCTTCTTGCTCCCTTCACAGCACTGCGTCTGCATCCAGCTGCACACTACCCTTTCCGCTGCAGGCGCTGGTGGTCTCTCTGGGAGTCGGGCTTGGGTCATGCTCCCTGTGAGGTACAGAATTGTGTTTCAGGGGTTCATCCATGCAACAAAAGTTTATCACACACTAGAATCATAATATAGACATGCTCAAGGGGCCAAGATGGAACAAGGATGTGTCTGGTGAAGTAGGAGTGCTTCTCTCTTACGTCTACCACCTAGCTTGGGCCTACCCTCACTATAGACATTTTCAAAATGGGACAAACGTCTTTGGCCGCAGCAAACTCGGGTATTGTGAGTTTATGTGGGAAAAGTACTATGGTATTCCTAGTGCCCTCCCACAAATCATCCTAAAGTCCAGTTTCAGGCAGCCACTCTATTCACAATAAACCCAGAGACAGGAATCTGGAATCTGGTTGTACAAAAGCAGGATTCTTCAGCAGTCGGACAGTTAATTCACAAGAATTGTCTTGGCAGCCTGTTCCCTTCCTTCCAAGTGCAGCCCAGGTGTTATTTGCATCACCCAGAGAAAGAGGTTTGGAAGGACAAAAGCAGGGTTCATCAGCAACTAAAACGAGCACACAGCCTCTCACCACAGCACTCAGTTCGCTCAGCTGCATTATGGTAAATGCCGTGCATCGTAACATTTACATCAGTAAAGGTCTTTAATTACCACCATTGTTTGTTCAACCAGTAGTGTGTCTCTAGACATGTGTTTCAAGGTCATTGTCCTTCAGTACAGGGTAACACGCTTTTTAGAGTTTCTGGAAATGCTGTCGATATTCTTTTCAGATCTCTGGACCACTTACTGAGCTCATCAGCTCATGGAAGCCTTATCAAACAGAAGACAAAGAGAGCACACAGCCTCACAGCCCAGCACTCAGTGTGTGCAGATGCATTGGTCTGCAGCCAGTGCTGTGTATCTATATACTCCTGTTTCAGGATTGTTGTACTTCTTTAGAAACAAGACAGTGGACACACAACAATTGTCTTGTCATCCTGTTATCTTCCTTTCAAGTACAATCCAAGTGTTATATGAAAATCCCAGCAGACCTAATAAAGCAGCATTTGAAATTCAAGCAGAATGTGATAATGTGCTGTGAGAAAGAGGCCCTCGGCCCCAACTTACATATTCTGCTGAGCTCAGAGTACTCATCTCTACCTCTTTTGGGTCAGCCAATCATTTGTTCCTGGGAGGCACTTCAACCCGCCTTTTCCACACCTACTTAAATGCTAATCATTGGCTGGGAGAAGCTGAAGAACAAATACAAATTAGCCTCCAGGAATTTCAGGCATGGAAAAGTTAACTTTCTAAATGTTACTTTTCTTCAATATTTAATAAAATTCCAACTTCATCATTGAATTGGATTTTTAATAACTACTGAAAATAGATGCTTAATTTTCTTTGTAGCTTGTCCCAGTCCTGGGGTACAGTCCTAGAATTTTAATCACAGTGAAAAATAGTTTTTGGGTGTTTATCACTGAAAGGACTAACATTACATTTCTTGGTGACCTATGTTTAAAAAACATTCACCCTGCCTCGTTGGTTACAGGGCTTACGTAGGTTACATTAATATTTAAAATGGAGGTTTAGACCTGTCAAAAGGGTTTATTGTGATCAATAAAATGCATTTTTTACTCTGCTAATCAGGCAGCACAGGGTGGGCCTAAAGCAATGTTTGCACTGCCACTGTAGTGGACGGCACAATAGGTGTTGAGTTCCACGATTGATATTTAACTTCCATGCCCTGGGTAGACTTTTTGCCATATACTAGGGACTTATAGACAAGTTGTATATGCCAGTTACGAATATACAAATGCATCCATGTTTAACAGAGAAGCACAGGCACTTTGCTACTGGTTAGCAGGGGCAAAATGTGCAGAGTTCAAAACCAGCAAAAATATTGGGTCCAACAAAGATGAAAATCCAGGATGGCCAAGCGGAAAAGATAGATTTCCTATAATAATTTTCTCTGGCATTGTGTCCTTTATCACTTTAAGGGACTTGGGTAGTAATGCCGAATTTTGGATAAGTGCATGCTGTAACAGAAGTCTTCAGCCAATGCAGGTATCTACCATAGCATGCGTACTGCACACTATGAGAAGTGAATATCTCTGCATTCACTTAGGGAGGTGAGTACTGTGAGCCTCACTGCACACGCCCTTTGTACAGTGAGGCATCTGTGAATTGTTTGTTGAGCAAATGCTGAGGCTGCTAGTAGCTCATTTCAAAGCACTGAACGAGGACCCACAAATAAATTAAATGAATAGAAACAATTATATTACATTCAGGATAAATAGCTTGATTACCATCAGACTCCTTAACAACAGGAAGCGCCTCCTTTTTATGGTGGTTGAGGCTCATCACTTGAAGGCTTCCAACTATATTTCAATAAAGTAATGCACACCTGGTTAAAGGACCTGGGGCCAGATGTAGGTAAATCAGATTTAACGATTCATTAATACCGAATTTTACCGATTCGGTATTCATGAATCGGTAAATCTGATGTAGGTAATTATTCAGTAACAAATACCGCATCGGTAGTGTTGGACTTGGCCCTTTTCACAGAAATTTTTGGCTTTTTGCTTCCCCTAAATCAGGATGTCCCCCCTTGTACTGTAATTGTATAGGCCCTGTGAGGTTAAAATGCCCCGGGTTATATTAATACCCATGATAGGTACAGGTGCCCTCTTCCCTCAACATGGCAGCCACTAACCCCTGCTACTGCAGCGTGGTCTGAATAGGCGCACTCTAGTAGCCAGGAGCTGGCTGGAACCCTTAAACAATGTTGCCATACCAGCCTGCCAGCCTGCCAGCTTGCCCATAGCTAGAATGAGGGAAGCTCCTGGAACCTTCCAGAATAGGGGAGGCACCAACTGCCACTGCCAACTGCCAACTGACACTATTTAAGGAAAAGGAGGGAAACTTTCTAGTCAGTTGGGGCATCACTGACCTGGGGAACCCGCACAGGAGTTTAGGTGGGAGGGCCTAGTGAGGAACCTATGCTACTGGGAGTGACAGGATTTAGGTGCTGCCTCTTAAGCTGGGTTAGGTGTCCTAAGCTAGCCCCCGGATCTGGCCCAGTGGTAGGGGAACCCCAGGGTCCATCTGCAGTGACTGAGGAAAATTCCTCAGGCCTTCAACTCATCACACCCCCCCCCCCCAGTAACTTCAAGAAACAAGCAACCAAGGGCGCAGAGCCATCCAAGCACCAAGAAGACTGCTTTCTGGGATCAGGTACTGGACTGTGCTGCCCTGCGCATCCCCTGCCTACAATTGGGCTGACCTGTATGCCCCTTGTCAAGCGCTGTGAAGTAATTGACTCTGCCAAGCGCTGTGAAGTAACTGGCTCTGTGAAGCGCTGTGAAGTAATTGCCCTTGTCAAGCGCTGTGAAGTAATTGACTCTACCAAGCGCTGTGAAGTAACTGGCTGTGTGAAGCGCTGTGAAGTAATTGCCCTTGGCAAGTGCTGTGAAGTAATTGACTCTGCCAAGCGCTGTGAAGTAACTGGCTCTGTGAAGCGCTGTGAAGTAATTGCCCTTGTCAAGCGCTCTGAAGTAATTGACTCTGCCAAGCGCTGTGAAGTAACTGGCTCTGTGAAGCGTTGTGAAGTAATTGCCCTTGTCAAGCGCTGTGAAGTAATTGACTCTGCCAAGCGCTGTGAAGTACTTGACTCTGTGAAGCGTTGTGAAGTAATTGACCTTGCCAGCGCTGTGAAGTAATTGCCCCTGGGAAGCGCTGTGAAGAAATTGCCCCCGTGAAGCGCTGTGAAGTAATTGACTCTGTGAATTGCTGTGAAGTAATTGACCCTGTGAAGCGCTGCCCGCCGTCATCGTGCTGTGGCCGGAAGCGCTAATTTCCAGGCCAACTCACCGCTGCACCGAGTTCACCAGGCCGCGCTAGGCCCGAAGCCAGCCTCCCCTCATCACGTGACGGGGGACGCGAGCCCCGTCATCGGCCGCGCCCCCGCCTGAGCCACGCAGCAATTGGCTGCCGTCCCCGTGCCTCTTTCAATCGGGGAAGCCCGGGATCGTCGCGGAGGGGGGTCGTGGAGCCTGAGAGCCCCCTCCCGTTTGCCCCGCATCACGGATCCGCCTTGCCCCAGCACCGGTGCCTGCATCCCCTGAGCACCGCACCAGGCGGCGAGAGGTCCCCCCAGCCGGCGGAAGCTTCTCCCGCCGACTTCAGCCAACTCGAGGGCCCCGGAGGGCTGAAAGTACCAGGTAACCCCCGTGGAGGAGGGCGGTAGGCCGAGTGTGGCCCGAGGTCGCCCCTCCCCCGGGGTGGATTGAGACTGGGCTCCGTTGGCCCCTTTCTGAATGTGCCTCCCGAGTTTGGAGGTTGGAGGGTTAAACATGTACTCCTCTACCCTATTTACAAGCCTGAAATGTTCCTAGTGCACTATATTTACAAACCTGAAATGTTCCTAGTGTACCATATTTACAAGCTGACATGTTCATAGTGCACCGTATTTACAAGCCTGAAATGAGAGGGAGATTCACTTCAATGTACTGAATTTTCTTGCAGAGGTGGCCTTCCATAGTATTCTGATGATCTGATCTAGGTCACAAGCCGACCGGAATTCACAAGAAGAAAGGCTTGTCACAAATGACTGAAGGTTGTGTTCTTTGGAGTTCTTTGTTAGAATGTTAAGTACTTGCCGATATGTTTTATTACCTTTAAGGAAAAGCGTCCATGAGAGGTTTGATGTGAAATTTAAACGCATTACTCTAGTCGCTTCTTGTAGGATCCTCCAGGTTAATACAGTTACCCCGTTGCCTGTCAGAGAGTTTGATACGACAGGCGGGGTTAGCTAGTGTTTCACTGCTAGATGAGCTGGTTGATATTCTAATGAAATGTTCATCCATTTATAGGAAATGTAACCTGAACGTGATTCATGAAATGTCTCAATGAAATGCTTACCTGAAATGCTGATGAATTAATAATGCAAATCTCTATTTGAAAGCCTATATAAAAGATCTTGATTCTTTCAAATACAACTACTGGTGTGGTCTCCATTATTGCGCCACTGTGTGTTTCATTGGATGTGTGTGTCAAGTAGCTGCTTTACACGTAAGCCCCTGGCTGCCTTCCTGCTCGAGCCATGCTACCCCCTTAAGAGCTGGTGACCCCAGGTCTTACATTGCTGGCGAGCGGTGGGATCCAGGACCTGTAGCTCCTTAACACCCTCCAGTGGGACAGGGTGTGCTGCAATTAATTGGACACCTGTCGTGCTTCAAGCAGCAAACCCAATTGCTCACCATTGTCAAGCCTGAAACAAAGTGTGTTGAACCAGTAGTGTTGCCCACATCCTAGAATTTTTTCTTCCAGGATATCTAGGTCCTCACCTGACAGAATGGAGTTCCTGCTGGCTGACCTTGATAAGTACATGGTAGTGCAGTTAAGGGAGTTTTGTCAGGGGATGGGGGTGCCTGTGGGGACGAGAGCTGTTAAAGAATAGCTCTGTGCTGCCTTGAGGGCATGGTAAGGGCCCACCCAGAAGAGGAGGAAGAGGATGGGGAACAGGTCACACACAGGGAGGTGGACACTCAGGAAGACCCAGGCCTACTCAACATTGACATGCCAGACAATGTATTGCCAGGAAGACGTTCCGGGGCGGGGAGTAGTGTTTCTATGGGGAGTGTATCGTCGCAGGAGTACGAGGACAGGAAGGAGGAGAGGCAATTGAGGTGGGAGCTTGCCAAGTTAGAGCACGAGAGGGAAAGAGAAAGGGAAGATAGAGAGTTTGCTTTGGAGAGAGAAAGGTTAGCAATGGAAGAAAGGAGGATGGCGCATGAGCTTCAGCTCAAGGAGTTGGAGCTGAAAGCTTTACTAATTAAGTGTGTCGGGAACTCCTAATGGTGGCAGCGTACCCGAGGTTCGGGGTAGTGTTCCTGAAGGGAGTGGTGCAGGGATCTTCCGACCCAGCGAGGCGGGAGAGGTGAGGAGAAGCCCAGTTAGGTCCCAGGAAAGTGAGAGGGTTGTAGAGCCTCACATCCCATCTACAGGAGGGAGTGAGATGGGGAGGTGTCCCGAGGTGCCCCAACCGCAGTCACAGGGCCTGGAGAGTTTGGTAAGTGAACCCCAGGTTGGGAGCCTAGGCTGTCCTGTTGTGCCTTCCAGAAAAGAGGATCCCCTCGTGCCAGAAGAACCCGGAGCATCCGTAATCGGAGCTCCAGTGGTTCAGGGTTCTGACCAGTCGCAGGGTTTAGATCCTGGACTGGGGTTTCAGGTTCAGGAGTTGCCTGACCTGGAGGGTGGGGTACCTGTAATCCAGGTCCCTACCAGTTTGACTTCCAGGGGTACTTCTCCTGGTGGGAGGGTGTGGAACTCTGGGAGGGGGTGCAGGAGGAGGGAGGACTCGCCCCTGTCACCGGTTCAACCTAAGGGTCTAGACTCTAGGTTGGGGAAAGAGTGGTCTTCTGAGGGTGTCCCGCTTAGGAGGAATGGGTGGAACCCCAGAAGGAAAGGTAGGGGGAGGAGAGCCTCGCCCCTGGTGTCTGGTCAGCCTGAGGGTTTGGACTCCAGGTGGGACGAGAAGTGGCCATTTGGAGCTGCAAGGAGGAGAAGGAGAGTGGTCAAAGGGTACTATGGGCCTGGGGCTACTGCCCCCCACTCTGACAGAGAGTTAGGGCCAGAGACGTTTGGACTGTCTAGAGGCCAGTCCTGGCCACATCCCAATAGGGAACACCAGTGGGGTGGTTTGAATGGAGAAGAGCTGGCAGATGCCATGGAAGTAACGGACCTGCGTCTACCTTTTTCCGCCCCAAGCAGGGAAGACCATCAAGGTGATGCTTGGTCTACCCTGGCTTTTGGCTGGGTGGGAGTTGTGTTGGACTTGGCTCTTTTCACAGAAATTCTTTGCTTTTTGCTTCCCCTAAATCAGGATGCCCCCCCTTGTACTGTAATGTATTGGCCCTGTGAGGTTAAAATGCCCCGGGTTATATTAAAACCCATGATAGGTACAGGTGCTCTCTTCCCTCAACATGGCTGCCACTGACCCCTGCTACTGCAGCGTGGTCTGAATAGGCACACTCTAGTAGCCAGGAGCTGGCTGGAACCCTTAAACAATGTTGCCATACCAGCCTGCCAGCCTGCCCATAGCTAGAATGAGGGAAGCTCCTGGAACCTTCCAGAATAGGGGAGGCACTAACTGCCACTGCCAACTGCCAACTGACACTATATAAGGAAAAGGAGGGAAACTTTCTAGTCAGTTGGGGCATCACTGACCTGGGGAACCCACACAGGAGTTTAGGCGGGAGGGCCTAGTGAGGAACCTATGCTACTGGGAGTGACAGGATTTAGGTGCTGCCTCTTAAGCTGGGTGAGGTGTCCTAAGCTAGCCCCCGGATCTGGCCCAATGGTAGGGAACCCCAGGGTCCATCTGCAGTGACTGAGGAAAATACCTCAGGCCTTCAACTCATCACCCCCCCCCCCCACCCCAGTAATTTCAAGAAACAAGCAACCAAGGGCGCAGAGCCATCCAAGCACCAAGAAGACTGCTTTCTGGGATCAGGTACTGGACTGTGCTGCCCTGCACATCCCCTGCCTACAATTGGGCTGACCTGTATGCCCCTTGTCAAGCGCTGTGAAGTAATTGACTCTGCCAAGCGCTGTGAAGTAACTGGCTCTGTGAAGCGCTGTGAAGTAATTGCCCTTGTCAAGCGCTGTGAAGTAATTGACTCTGCCAAGCGCTGTGAAGTAACTGGCTCTGTGAAGCGCTGTGAAGTAATTGCCCTTGTCAAGCACTGTGAAGTAATTGACACTGCCAAGCGCTGTGAAGCGCTGTGAAGTAATTGCCCTTGTCAAGCGCTGTGAAGTAATTGACTCTGCCAAGCGCTGTGAAGTAACTGGCTCTGTGAAGTGCTGTGAAGTAATTGCCCTTGTCAAGCGCTGTGAAGTAATTGACTCTGCCAAGTGCTGTGAAGTAACTGACTCTGTGAAGCGTTGTGAAGTAATTGCCCTTGTCAAGCGCTGTGAAGTAATTGACTCTGCCAAGCGCTGTGAAGTACTTGACTCTATGAAGCGCTGTGAAGTAATTGACCCTGCCAGCGCTGTGAAGTAATTGCCCCTGCGAAGCGCTGTGAAGAAATTGCCCCCTTGAAGTGCTGTGAAGTAATTGACTCTGTGAATTGCTGCGAAGTAATTGACCCTGTGAAGCGCTGCCCGCCGTCATCGTGCTGTGGCTTGAAGAGCGAATTCCCAGGCCAACTCACCGCTGCACCGAGTTCACCAGGCCGCGCTAGGCCCGAAGCCAGCCTCCCCTCATCACGTGACGGGGGACGCGAGCCACGTCATCGGCCGCACCCCCGCCTGAGCCGCGCAGCAATTGGCTGCCGTCCCCGTGCCTCTGTTTCAATCGGGGACGCCCGGGATCGTCGCAGAGGGGGGTCGTGGAGCCTGAGAGCCCCCTCCCGTTTGCCCCGCATCACGGATCCGCCTTGCCCCAGCGCCGGTGCCTGCATCCCCTGAGCACCGCGCCAGGTGGCGAGAGGTCCCGCCAGCCGGCGGAAGCTTCTCCCGCCGACTTCAGCCGACGCGAGGGCCCCGGAGGGCTGAAGGTACCAGGTAACCCCCGGGGAGGAGGGCGGCAGGCCGAGTGTGGCCCGAGGTCCCCCTCCCCCGGGGTGGATTGAGACTGGGCCCCGTTGGCCCCTTTCTGAATATGTCTCCCGAGTTTGGAGGTTGGAGGGTTAAACACGTACTCCTCTACCCTATTTACAAGCCTGAAATGTTCCTAGTGCACCATATTTACAAGCCCGAAATGTTGCTAGTGTACCATATTTACAAGCTGAAATGTTCATAGTGCACCGTATTTACAAGCCTGAAATGAGAGGGAGATTCACTTCACTGTACTGAATTTTCTTGCAGAGGTGGGCTTCCATAGTATTCTGATGATCTGATCTAGGCCGCAAGCCGACCGGAATTCACAAGAAGAAAGGCTTGTCACAAATGACTGAAGGTTGTGTTCTTTGGAGTACTTTTTTAGACTGATAAGTACTTGCCGATATATATTTTATTACCTTTGAGGAAAAGCGTCCATGAGAGGTTTGATGTGAAATTTAAACGCATTACTATAGTCGCTGCTTGTAGGATCCTCCAGGTTAATACAGTTACCCCGTTGCCTGTCAGAGAGTTTGATACGACAGGCGGGGTTAGCTAGTGTTTCACTGCTAGATGAGCTGGTTGATATTCTAATGAAATGTTCACCCATTTATAGGAAATGTAACCTGAACGTGATTCATGAAATGTCTCAATGAAATGCTTACCTGAAATGCTGATGAATTAATAATGCAACGCTCTATTTGAAAGCCTATATAAAAGATCTTGATTCTTTCAAATACAATCACTGGTGTGGTCTCCATTATTGCGCCACTGTGTGTTTCATTGGATGTGTGTGTCAAGTAGCTGCTTTACACGTAAGCCCCTGGCTGCCTTCCTGCTCGAGCCATGCTACCCCCTTAAGAGCTGGTGACCCCAGGCCTTACAGGTAGGATTCGGTATTTACCAATTCGGTAATTACCGAATCAGTATTTGTCAATGATTCCTAAGGGCCTTGCAGCCCATAGGAATCAATGGCAAATACCGATTCAGTAATTACCGAATCAGTAAAAATACCGAATCGCCAAGGGGGACAGGGTGTCACTTTGACACCCTGTTGCACCCCTGTTTCTGGCTAGTGTGCCATGTGACACACATACATGCCCTTAGGGCATGTCTGTGTGCCACATGGCACACGTGTAAATGCACAGATGTGCATGTACACAGGAATTCGTTATTTACCATGCAATAGTATTACATGGTAAATACCTAATTCTTAGGGGCCTGTGGCATTGTTTGCAGTGCCACCTACATATAGATTTACCAAATTGGTAAATTTACCGATTCGGTATTTTACAGAATCCGTAAATTTACCGAATCGGTAAATTTACCGATTCTGAAAATTCAGGCACCCTACATCTCAATCACCAAATACCGGTCGGTAACGGCCGAAATCGGCTGTTACCGACCGGTATTTGGTGACCTACATCTGGCCCCTGGTTCTGAACCCTGCATCACAGCCCTGCCATGATCCTCTTGCAGCATGCAATGTCTCACTGCTACAGATCACGCGGCTTCTGAGGGCGGCGGTAGGACCTTGCAAGAAGTGACACAAATACAAAGTGATATGTTGGCTGATTGTCTCCTTGAGGGTCAAGGGAAGTGTGGGACCTTTTTACTAAATCTCCTTGACATTTTACTTCTCTAGCAAAGAGGCCTGAGGTCTTTAGCTGTTGGATTTGCTTTTCTATGGCATGCACTGTGACTGCAAACAGATCCTCCCTCCTGTGGTGCTCTGTAGGTGCCAGTTCACATTAGGGTTTTTAATACCACCGCGCCACATTTAACAGCGGATGCCGGCTTGCATTAATCAAGCAGAGCTGTTGAAATTCCTTTAAATAAGTGGCACATTAGAGAACTTGTAAATAGACTGCAAGGATATTTAAAGATAGTGAAACATTTATACAGCACCTGTAATGTGAATTGATATTCGCGCATGCATCAGTGGAACACGCGAGAAGGAGGCTCATTTTGCTGTTTGTGTGCTCACTGTCCAATTACATGTAAGTCTATTTCACCACATTCACCTTCTTTCTCGCCATTGTTCTCTCTCTAGAAAACAAGGGGCAGATTATTGAAAAATCACACAGCGCAGCGCAATTGGGAAAGGGTAGGAATGTGCAGTACTTAAGATTATAGGGCACATTGCTGTAATTTACCAGCACTGGTGCATAATGTGCTGCCCAGCGCCAACGCAGACTCTCTTACACCATGGTGCAAGCATGCCTGCGTTGTGAGCAGGATTGTTTTTGTGCAGGGAGGATTAGCTTCCTGCAGAAAAACAACCCCTTGATGCATTTTCCTCTTTCCAGGTGTGTTGTAGACTGCAGCACACATAGCAAGAGGGGGAAAAACTAGGAGAAATAAAGATATTTCTCCTTGTTACTGCTCCTCTGGGGATGGGCAACATTTTGACGCATTTCCAGGTCTACCAGTAATTGTAAATTTGGGAATGTGCCAAAATCCATGGGTTGTGTGGGAACACCCATGCTCTACCCACGGAACGCCTTCCCTGGAGTAGAGTAAAGCAACGCGGCGATTTGCGCTGCGTTGTATCACCCTAGATTCATCCTGCCAAGCAGGGCCATGCAAGGGGGCCTTGCATGGGTTGATAAATCTAGCTTAAGAGTTTTGCCACTCTTGCACCCCGTTGCGTGGCATAAGGGTGACATAACTCTTTAATAAATATGCCCCCAAGTTCACAGTGCCAGTATAGATCCCCGAAACGTCACGTCAACAACTTATGATATCATTTTTCCCTATTCATAAAACATGTGTTATGACAACTTGGGACACATATATATATATTTTTTTTAATTCTTTCTTTATTCGGTTTTAGACATTGCAAAACCATAAAAGCAACATAATAAGTTATACATTTACATGTTTAAAAATATCAAGTCTATCATAAAGATGTTTTTTTAACAAAATTCTAAAATATTAAAGGAATCAATTTCAATTAAATAATTCAGCTTTTAAAGATTGTTCCTGTGCCTTATAATACATTTTAAGAAGTGTGATACATGATAACAAGTGCATTCGGAATCTAACATTTGTAGGGATAACATGGCGGGACGACATTGTCTAAAACCCCAGCGTTTTAACACGGGGAGTAACCAGATTTTTCTATGGGTATTAAAATATTTACAGAACAATATGGTATGTATGCAGGACTGTGGCGACATGTCATCACATGGGCAGTGAGCCAAAATTGGTTCCCATGTATTCTTTACTGGAAAGGCTACGAGTCTATGAAAAAGGTTGAATCTAAACCTTGTCAGAAGCATCTTGTCGTAAGTACTGATCTCTAATGTCAGATAAGGCTGGATTTGCGGGGTGAGCTGTACCATGTTTGCATGTAATACAGATTGTTTAGATGATACCAGAGTAATCCTAAGGGTCTCTAAATGATTCAGGGCTATTTGCTTCAACTCTTTCTTTGATACTTCAGTTAGCTTGTCAGGTGTAAGATAGTACTTTTCTAGACCCAAGTCTAGAAAGAAGTGCCTGACATAGGTAAGCCATGTTATTTTGTACGCGCGGTCCAGCGCCATGGAATCCACTAAGATGTTTTTTGTCAGCGCGTTTTTGTCTGAGACCCAAATGTGCCTCCAAAGTAACAGTGGTTGGACCCTTATCAGGTCTTCTAAATATGGGATTCCTAATTCTACATGACATGCATAGATAGAGGAGCATTTTGGAGCACATAGGAGAAATCTCATGAAAGCGTTCTCTACTATCCGGAGAGAACCAACATCTGCATGGCCCCATACCCCCGCCCCATACAATGCAACTGCTTGACATTTCGCTGCATAGATTTTTAGCAGTTCAGCTGGTGGTCTCCTTCCAAGTCGTTGAGAGAAGTTCATCAGTGCTACGATTGCTCTCTTAAAAAGATGCCTCCTGGCCTCAATGGCTGCCTTCCAGTTTAACCTTTCATCGATCATTATGCCCAGATAAGGGTACTGGGGAGTCCTCTCAAGTTTTTGTTAATTTAAATAAATGTTCTTGGTTCGTTTTCGTCCTCCACCGGCCACCATAACAAATGTTTTTTTAACGTTTACATGTAAGTCTAAGGCGCTCATAAAATCAGCATACTTGGTCAGGGACTTCTGAAGTTCAATTGGTGTGCGGGCCAGGATGACCACGTCATCCGCGTAGAGTAGAGCGGGGATCATGCGTTGGTTTAATCTGGGGAGGTCCTGCCCCCCTCTCAGCATCGCCTCCTCCAATCCGTTTGTATACAGCGAGAAGAGAAAGGGGGCCAGGACACACCCCTGCCTGACTCCCCGCTCCACTCTGAAAGACGCGGTAAGTTCCCCTTTTGTGCCATAGCGCACTCTTGCAGAAGCCTCTGCATATAATTCTCTCAGGAAGTCCAGGAGGGTGGGATCCACCCCCATGTTTCTCAAGAGAGTCCATAGCTTCGCATGAGATACGCAATTAAACGCAGCGGACAAGTCAACGTATACCATGTACATTGTCCCCTGCTTTGCATGAATGTATTTGGACACGATCATACTTAGATTAAGAGCCTGCTCTACAGTTCCGAAACCTTCCCTAAATCCAAATTGTAGGTCGGATAGAATGTTGCTATCATGTGCCCATTGCTGTAGCTGCTCGAGTACTACTCTGCCGACTACTTTGCCCAGAGAGTCCAACAATGAAATGGGGCGATAACATGTCACGTCCTGGCAGTCCCCCTTTTTAAAAATTGGCACCATAATTGAATTGGACCAGGACTCCATCACTCCCAGTTTCGCTGCTGAAGTACATACTCTTGTAAGTATAGGGGCCCAGAGGTCTGGAAGATGTTTAAAAAGGTCTACTGGGACCCCATCAGGGCCAGGTGCTTTACCACCTTTACTTGATTTTAATGCCTGAATTACATCGAGTATGTCAAATTGTAAGGGAATTGGAAATTCAACTGGGGGAAGAGAGTGATCTAGCTCTTCAGTCGGGGATGTTAGTTTAAATATTTTTGAGAAATGATTTACCCAAATTTCCTCTTCTATGGCCACTTCTATCTTCGGGCTGTTAGAATCAGATAGGAAGGGGGGTCTTAACTATCCGCCAAAAAGACTCACTGTTTTTCATAACTGCACTTTTATGAAGATCATCCCATAGTGCTTGTTTTAGCTCTTGTTTTCTCAGCTTCCTAACATTGTTATATTGGAGCCTGAGATGCTGTATCTGTTGCTGGACTCTGTGTGGTTGTTTAAGGGCCATTTTTAGGTTAGTTAGCGCCACAGTGCAGTCGTGGTTGAACCATCCTGTTAAAGTTGGCTTAGTTGAGTTTGATTTTCTAGTCAGCAATCCTTTTGTTTTTTCTAAGATTATCTTGAAATTTTCAAGAACTACCTCATCCTCTACTGAAAGATCTAAACATTTTATTATGTTAGGGTATGTTATCTTTATCAGTTTCTCGGTTAGTTGAGTGGAGTCGATCTTTTCCCATTTCAGGGTATACCCGTGATTCTTTCCGAGTTCTATCTTATTTTGGGATAGGGTATTTGCTATAGTTGATGTTTGGGTTTCTAGATCATTCAGATTAACATCTAGTCTAAGGGCACAGTGGTCACTTAGGATGTTATTCATGAGTATAAAATCCCTAGTTAGGTGTCTTAATCCATCCGTCAAGAGAATGTAATTGACGGTGGTCTCGTGTCCCCTCCCTAGATACGTTGGATCTGGGAGATTCTGAGTAGAGTCGGTTTTATTTGCTATTGTCAATTCTAAATCTAGAAGGAGATTGTTCATAGCTGTCCCCGTTCTTACATGGGAAAAGTGCATGAGAGGGTTGTCATACTCATCCACTATCCCACAACTCCGCATGCCCGAAAGTGGGCAGGGGTGTAGGTTGAAGTCCCCTCCCCATAGTAAATGAACAGTCCCTTTTTTTCCGTACAATTGGCTTAAATGTGCAATTTTTTCCTGAATTATTAGAAGGGTGGTGCAAAAATGGTCATCATCTAAATTATTATAAAAATGTATTAGTATGATAGTTATTTTTTTTCCTGCTGAAAGACAAAGTAATTGGAAATTTGGGGCAGATTCTGTTTTTAATACCTTAACATTTTTTATGGTATTTGCTATGTAAGTAACCAGGCCTCTCTTAGGCCTACCCGCATTACTTGAAAGGGCTGGAGAGAAATAAGTTTTATAGCCCAAAAGATGTAACTCCTTCATGGCCCATGTCTCTTGGAGACAAATAACTTTTCCTTCCTCTAGGAAGTGAGCAGCAGAGCCATCCTCTATTTTAGGGCGGAGGCCTGCAATGTTCCAAAAGATGACCAACAGATATTGTATTTTATTCTCTAGGGGTCGATTAGGATCGCAGACGGAAACCTGTTCCGTCCGCCGAGGAAGGTGGCAAGATACTCCGGACCTGTCCGCGGAAAAACCGCAATAGCGATCAGGATAAAATATGAAAGAAACGCCGATCGCGGCGGACGGAGCACACCAATCTCCGTCCGCGGCGGTCGAAGTACACCTGAGCCCGCGGCAGGTGGGCGGAACCGAAAGAACACCGACTGCCGCATACGCACATGACCAGGAAAACATCCACTTCCCCCGCGATACCTGCCTAGTGTCCGTGTCCGCAATTAGGATAACTCCGCAAGTACCCCGGTAGCCACCGCGATCCACGTCCGCTGCGGTACCAATGCTACGAGAAACCGTGCTCCACAGCGGAAGGCCAACACGAACAACATCCCTACAGTCAAACCAATGCCATACATTGCGACGGAAGTTATCACCAAACACAGGAAAAATAAAGACCACCCACCTGAAACATCTAAACCAATCACAAGACACAATGACCCACCCCCAAGAACCACATAATGCACACCTGGCAACACACCCACCTATCACCTGACTGCCAATAACCATTCAGACAGGGCCAAGACACAGACTATAAATTAACTCCCACCCACTCCAGAAATCCTCTGCATCACAGCATAGCTGCTAGCAGGAGACACCACTTAACCAACAGCAAACACAGATATCATACACATAACCCACACCCATACACACCCACTACACAAAGACCCACCACACCATCCCTACACACCACACACCTGCACCTCCCTATTCACTCAAACCCACACCCCGAGCACCATGGCACCAAAAAAAAACCCTAAATTCACTGACACAGAGTTAAAGGTTATGGTAGATGAGATAATACGTGTAGAACCCCACTTATTCGGGGCCCTAGTGCAGCAGACCAGCATAGCCAGGAAAACCAGCATGTGGGACCGGATAGTCACCAGGGTGAATGCTTCCGGGACCGTCCCGAGGACGAAGCAGGAGATTCAGAGGCAGTGGCATGACCTCAAGACCCGAGTGAAATCCATCAGAGCCAAGAAGTATCTCCGGGCTAATCACACAGGCGGTGGAACCCCCCCGGAGCCCTTACCGTACACCGAGTGGGAGGACAAGGTGCTGACCATCCTGCACCCTGAGAGCCTTGATGGACTTGAGGAGGGACAAGAGGCTGGTAAGTGCCAACCAAGCACCACAAGCACAACAACACGGTGTGCCTCACACAACTCTGAAGACACATCTCCCAGACCCCAACCCATGCATGCAGTCCACATACTCACCGACGTCTAAACCACTCCAACAGGCCCCCATGTGCATCGGAATGGCGGTGGTGGTGGGTGGGGTGTGTGAGAGGTCACTAGACCAACTTCCAACAGGCCCCCATGTCCATAGGGAGGGCGGTGGTGGTGGGTGGGGTGTGTGAGGGGACGGCACTACAACTCCCAACAGGCCCCCATGTCCATAGGGAGGGCGGTGGTGGTGGGTGGGGTGTGTGAGAGGTCACTAGACCAACTTCCAACAGGCCCCCATGTCCATAGGGAGGGCGCTGGTGGTGGGTGGGGTGTGTGAGAGGTCACTAGACCAACTGCCAACAGACCCCCATGTCCATAGGGAGGGCGCTGGTGGTGGGTGGGGTGTGTGAGAGGTCACTAGACCAACTTCCAACAGGCCCCCATGTCCATAGGGATGGCGCTGGTGGTGGGTGGGGTGTGTGAGGGGACGGCACTACAACTCCCAACAGGCCCCCATGTTCATAGGGTGGGCGGTGGTGGTGGGTGGGGTGTGTGAGAGGTCACTAGACCAACTTCCAACAGGCCCCCATGTCCATAGGGAGGGCGCTGGTGGTGGGTGGGGTGTGTGAGAGGTCACTAGACCAACTTCCAACAGGCCCCCATGTCCATAGGGAGGGTGCTGGTGGTGGGTGGGGTGTGTGAGAGGTCACTAGACCAACTTCCAACAGGCCCCCATGTCCATAGGGAGGGCGCTGGTGGTGGGTGGGGTGTGTGAGGGGACGGCACTACAACTCCCAACAGGCCCCCATGTCCATAGGGAGGGCGGTGGTGGTGGGTGGGATGTGTGAGAGGTCACTAGACCAACTTCCAACAGGCCCCCATGTCCATAGGGAGGGCGCTGGTGGTGGGTGGGGTGTGTGAGAGGTCACTAGACCAACTTCCAACAGGCCCCCATGTCCATAGGGAGGGCGCTGGTGGTGGGCGGGGTGTGTGAGAGGTCACTAGACCAACTTCCAACAGGCCCCCATGTCCATAGGGAGGGCGGTGGTGGTGGGTGGGGTATGTGAGGGGACGGCACTACAACTCCCAACAGGCCCCCATGTCCATAGGGAGGGCGGTGGTGGTGGGTGGGGTGTGTGAGAGGTCACTAGACCAACTTCCAACAGGCCCCCATGTCCATAGGGAGGGCGCTGGTGGTGGGTGGGGTGTGTTAGAGGTCACTAGACCAACTTCCAACAGGCCCCCATGTCCATAGGGAGGGCGCTGGTGGTGGGTGGGGTGTGTGAGGGGACGGCACTACAACTCCCAACAGGCCCCCATGTCCATAGGGAGGGCGGTGGTAGTGTGTGGGGTGTGTGAAAGGTCACTAGACCAACTTCTAACAGGCCCCCATGTCCATAGGGAGGGCAGTGGTGGTGGGTGGGGTGTGTGAGAGGTCACTAGACCAACTCCCAACAGGCCCCCATGTCCATAGGGAGGGCGCTGGTGGTGGGTGGGGTGTGTGAGAGGTCACTAGACCAACTGCCAACAGGCCCCCATGTCCATAGGGAGGGCGTTTGTGGTGGGTGGGGTGTGTGAGAGGCCACTAGACCAACTTCCAACAGGCCCCCATGTCCATAGGGAGGGCGGTGGTGGTGGGTGGGGTGTGTGAGAGGTCACTAGACCAACTTCCAACAGGCCCCCATGTCCATAGGGAGGGCGCTGGTGGTGGGTGGGGTGTGTGAGAGGTCACTAGACCAACTTCCAACAGGCCCCCATGTCCATAGGGAGGGCGCTGGTCGTGGGTGGGGTGTGTGAGGGGATGGCACTACAACTCCCAACAGGCCCCCATGTCCATAGGGAGGGCGGTGGTGGTGGGTGGGGTGTGTGAGAGGTCACTAGACCAACTTCCAACAGGCCCCCATGTCCATAGGGAGGGCGGTGGTGGTGGGTGGGGTGTGTGAGAGGTCACTAGACCAACTCCCAACAGGCCCCCATGTCCATAGGGAGGGTTCTGGTGGTGGGTGGGGTGTGTGAGACGTCACTAGACCAACTGCCAACAGGCCCCCATGTCCATAGGGAGGGCGCTGGTGGTGGGTGGGGTGTGTGAGAGGTCACTAGACCAACTTCCAACAGGCCCCCATGTCCATAGGGAGGGCGCTGGTGGTGGGTGGGGTGTGTGAGGGGACGGCACTACAACTCCCAACAGGCCCCCATGTCCATAGGGAGGGCGCTGGTGGTGGGTGGGGTGAGTGCCAGTGCCGACTGAATTGCCAACAAAATGAAAATAACGCGTAATGGCCACATGACTCATCCTCACATTTTTGTTTTGCAGGTGATCGTAATCTGACAGCTGGAATAAACACCCGGCCTCCAGACTCGCCACACTCAGAAATCTCAGGGGACGATTGGCCAGCCACCTCCGGGGCTGAGGATGGTGCCGGCACAAGCAGGCAGCCAGGGACATCTGGCTCCCAGGTCACACCTGCACCAACTACTACGGCCTCTGCCATTTCCACAACACCAGCCACTGTGACCTGCACAGCCACCACCAGCACCACCTCCACCACCACCACTACTACCACCACTTCTGCTCCTGCCACCCTGCCCAACCCACCGCCCAACGCCGGGCCAGCGCCATCCCAGCCACGCAGGGAGAGTGTGAGGCAAAGCAGAGATGCAAGGCCAGATCCGGCAGGCAGGAGCACAGCACAAAGACGGCATGAGGAAACAAACACACCCAATGCCGTGCAACAGTCACTGGAAGCACTAGCCAGGGTCGAGGAAAACTATCAACGTGGCCAGGCACAGGCAGACCGGGCCCACCAGGACTTTGTTGAGAACACTGCAATGTTGGGGGCCATTGAGAGGCGGCTTGGCCAACTAGTGGACATATTTACCATGACTAATACCATGTGGATGCCATGGATATCCGCCAACACCACCCTCCCCACACCCCCTCAAACAACGCCACCGCCACCACCACCGCCACCGCCACCTGCGCCCCTGGCGGCTGATGTGGTACCTGATCAGCCTGCGCCCCCAGCTGACTCCGTCCCGACACAAAGACGGAGGGGCCGTCCGAGGCTGGAAGTGGGCGAGAGCAGTGTTGAAGCTCCTTCCACACGCTCCAAGAGGAGCTGACAATGACTGTTACAGTACCTGAGCCTGCCATTCACCCTGCCAACTATCCGGTCCCACCTGGCACAGGCCTGCTGCACTAGGCAGACACCACCCTATGTGGTGTCAGCACGGACATTTCATCTGCCATAACCTTTAACTCTCACTCCCCCACCCCTTCACTCATTTGTAAATATGCACCTACACCTATGCACAATCTGTAAATAAATACCACTTACTCACTCAATGATATGTTGCCTCCATGTTTATTCACATGATTGCATCAGAAACAGACGTTACCAGGTTCAGGGATCCAACTGGTACAGAATCATGCCGCAAGGGAGTGACCTAGGGAAACATAGAAACCGCAAAGACACGTTAGGAAACATGATCACACTCATCCCAACACACTGCAGTGCAACATTCAACAAACCACACGCATCACAACAGGAATGGATGAGACTACACACATCATGGAGACGTGCATGTACTCATAAATGAAGACACACACGCACACATGCATACATCACATTGCAGAACACATAGATGATGCACACCACAATGACACAAGACCAGCAAACCTACACAGGGCATACACAAGCAGCACAAGAGGAGCACACTCACAATCAAGGGAAGTAGCGATCAATGAGCTGGCGCCTCTGGTCCACACCTTCCTCCTCACCACTATCCTCATCAGTCGACATGGGTGGGTCGGGAGGGCGAGGAACTTGCTGTTCATCTGGGTCCAAGAGCAGTTCAATGTTATTGCGCATAGCCAGGTTGTGGAGCATGCAGCAGGCAATCACGATCTTGCATACTTTGCCTGGTGAGTGAGGCAGGGCCCCTCCAGTCTTATCCAGGCACCAAAACCTAGACTTAAGCAGGCCAAATGCTCGTTCTACCACTCGACGTGTCCTTCCATGGGCATCATTGTATCGCATCTCTCCCGCTGTAGTTGGATTGCGTATGGGACTCAGCAGCCAATGCCTGTTTGGGTAAGCCGAGTCGCCTGTGTTGGTGGAAGAGAGAGAGAGAGAGAGAGAGAAACAGCACAACCTGAATAGGTGGGCACACCATGCCACACAGATATCACTCCTGTCACCACAGCATACTCACCAACAAGCCACGCTTGTGCTGGACGCAGATTTGCCATCAGTTGGGGGAACAATGCTGCTCCGCATGATGTGGGCGTCATGTGCAGAGCCAGGAAATCTTGCACACACATGTGAGATGATGTTGTCGGCCTGGCGCACCACCTGCACGTTGATGGAATGGAAGTGCTTTCGATTCCTAAACACCTGCTCACGTGCCCGTGGTGGAATGATCGCGATATGCGTGCCATCAATGGAACCCACAACGTGTGGTATGCGACCCAGTGCATAGAAGTCTGCTTTGACCGCTGCCAACTCTGCCGCCTGTGGGAAATGAATGTAGTCATGCTTGTACAGCATCATGGCTGTCAGTACATCCCGAAGTACCGTGCTGAACATGGCCTGTGACATTCCCCCGGCATGTCCAACTGTGTACTGAAATGTGCCTGTTGCAAAAAAATGGAGTGCCGCCATCACCTTTTGCGTGGGTGTAATGGAACCTGGATAGGTTCTTCGCGGCTGCAGGTGAGGAGACAATTGGTTCACAAGCTCCATCAATCGACGTCGATCCAGCCTGAATTTCCTGATCACCTCCTCGTCCACCATATCCTCCAGCACAGTGTATGGGCGATGGACATTTAGAGCCCTCCTGTGTGTGAGTAGATGGAATGGAAGTCAATTCACATACAACGCATGTCTGTGCAACTCACTCACATGTCAACGCACTCTATCCAACATGTAATATGCAGTGTATAATTGTCATATGTGTGACATCTCTGATTGTCACTACAACATGGATTGACGTAGCAACAATGTGCAGCCACTAGCAACATGATGTGTTGCAACATGTGCAATGCACTTTGTCTCACCTCAACATTACTGCCAACAAGACATGTGACATGACCCACATGTGTAGGCGCAACATCACATACACACATGCAAGTGCATGCACACAAACGAAAATATACACACACACACACCATTTCTTGATGCACCAATGACAACACCAATAATGGTGGCCATACGGACATCACATGCATTGTGACACAATAGGCAACACACATGCACTGAACACAAGTGAACCCCCACCATAGTCAATATCTCACATATACCACTCACTGACAACTGAATCACAATGTGCCGATACATTCGGGATCTACTGTGTAGATGTGAGGTACGATAAACTTGTGTAGGGAAATACACGATGTCGACTTGCACATGTGATGGACATTTGTGGCACACCGATGGCCATGGTATGGACACACATGGGATAGAGCATGACATGTGGAGTCACGCAATCACGCACACAACCGTCATCAGGCAGCTGCAGACAATGGAACAAGGTGCATCGTCAGCTAAGATGCAATCATTGACCCCGCCATGGCGGTGCACTGCTTCCGCTGTTTACGTCTGGGCATACGCGGCCCGCGTTCAACATTCCCATTGTCTGCATGTGCACGGTCCGTCACGCTCACACACCGGCAAGTGCATGTGCTAGACTCCGGGACGGATGCTTCACTTGCAACAATGTTCTATCACTGGTGCCACCATGGCGGGGCACGTATTCGGCGGGGGAGGTGCAGGCCAACACATCCATAAGCTGATGTCAATGCACATGGCAGGTCATGACCCCCCTTACAGTGACATTGCATCATCCAGCCTACACCCGCCGTGCTAGGCCCTGCCCAGGGCCGCCGTGCCGGCCATGTCAACTACCGGCGTTTCAGGCCCCGTCCACTACCGCCGTGCCAGGCCCTGCCCAGGACCGCCGTGCCGGCCATGTCAACTACCGCCGTTTCAGGCCCCGTCCACTACGGCTGTGCCAGGCCCTGCCCAGGACCGCCGTGCCGGCCATGTCAACTACCGTCGTTTCAGGCCCCGTCCACTACCGCCGTGCCAGGCCCTGCCCAGGACCGCCGTGCCGGCCATGTCAACTACCGCCGTTTCAGGCCCCGTCCACTACCGCCGTGCCAGGCCCTGCCCAGGACCGCCGCGCCGGCCATGTCAACTACCGCCGTTTCAGGCCTTGTCCACTACCGCCGTGCCAGGCCCTGCCCAGGACCGCCGTGCCGGCCATGTCAACTACCGCCGTTTCAGGCCCCGTCCACTACCGCCGTGCCAGGCCCTGCCCAGGACCACCGTGCTGGCCATGTCAACTACCGCCGTTTCAGGCCCCGTCCACTACCGCCGTGCCAGGCCCTGCCCAGGACCGCCGTGCCGGCCATGTCAACTACCGCCGTTTCAGGCCCCGTCCACTACCGCCGTGCCAGGCCCTGCCCAGGACCGCCGTGCCGGCCATGTCAACTATCGCCGTGCCAGGCCCCGCCAGGGCACGGCGGTAGTGCACGGGGCCTGAAACGGCGGTAGTTAACATGGCCGGCATGGCGGTCCTGGGCAGGGCTGGACCGGCCGGTGTAGGCTGGATGATGCAATGTCACTGTAAGGGGGGTCATGACCTGCCATGTGCATTGACATCAGCTTATGGATGTGTTGGCCTGCACCTCCCCCGCCGAATACGTGCCCCGCCATGGAGGCGCCAGTGATAGAACATTGTTGCAAATGAAGCATCCGTCCCTGAACCTTCCACATGCACTTGCCGGTGTGTGAGCGTGACGGTCTGTGCACGTGCAGCCAATGGGAGGTGTGAACAAGGGCCACGTGTGCCCAATAGAATGTACCGTATGCTGTGCACCGCGACACCAGGGCCAGTCATTGGCCCTTTTCCAAACACGTTTCCAGGGCTGACCAATGGCTGGCGCCGTATGCCACTGATATTGCCACAGGGCCCTATATATGTGTTATGTCTACGATGACCACCGACTGCTGCCTGTGACCATCACCTCCACCTGCTGCTGCGGAGCTGACCACCGACTGCTGCCTGTGACCATCACCTCCACCTGCTGCTGCGGAGCTGACCACCGACTGCCGCTCTAGTGCCATACTCCGTGACCTTGCCATGTCGAGAGTCAAAGAGATCCGGTCTCGTCCCTTCACCGCCGCGGAGCTGGATGTCCTCGTGGACGGTGTGCTCCGCAACTACGGACGCCTGTACGGCGCACCCGGACAGGTGGTAAGTGCAGTGGGGGACAAGTTGTTGTGCATGAGGTGTTCCATGACACCTGGGCTCTGGAATCTTGGCGGTGTGATGTGGGACCAACACATGAGTCGAAATGTGCATGGCTGCAGAGAGAAACGTGTTGCCCCTATCTGTGTGACTGGCCAACTGTCCACTGACAGCAACGTGGCGGTAAGCATACTGTCAGTGTATGTTGCTTGTGAGTGCAATGCATGTATTGTTGCCCAGACACATTAGTGACTTCCGTGTATCGTGTGGCTCGTTGCAATGGCATGTTGGTGACATTGGCGCAGTTAAATGTCACTTCCCGGTGCGGCATGTTGAGACGCCACTCGCTAAGCAGTTGAGTGTTGATGCACATGCTGTAGTGCTCCGTCACCCCATGGCAAGACTGGTGTGCAGATGTAGTTGCTCATGCCCTGTCTGCATGCTGTACATGTAGCACGGCCAACGCCACTTAATTCCTGTGAGGATGACTGGTAGGGGTGGCCCGTGTGCAGGTTGGGGGATCGATGTACATTGTCATCAATGGCATTAGGGATTCCGTAGCAGTACTGTACGTGAGTGTGCCCATGACTTACACCCATTTCCTGTGCATTTCAGCTTTGGCAGAGGGCACTCAGCCACAGACGGAGGAGATGATAGAAGGCAATGCATCCGGATCAGACGTCGCGCACACGCAGACTGACACAGAAGGGGCCAGCGCCGGAGAGGGGGACAGGACCGTCCCGGAGGACTCGCATGTGGAGACAACATCGTCATCATCTTCCGACAGTGTTGGTGAGTCAGCACTGTTGTCACAGACTGGGAGTGGGCAATCAACACCTTCGGTCGGGACACAGCACACAGGGCCCACCCTGCCGCCAACTGCACCATGTACTGTTCGTGCACGCAGGAGTAGGGGGAGCAGAGTGGCGTTCGGTGTCGGCACCGCTGCCCCAGCCTCGGTGAGCCAAAATTCTCTTTGTGCAGAGGCTGTTGATCTGCTGCGACAGCTGTGTGTGGGGCAGACCAATATGATAAATGCTTTCCAAGACCACGGTAGGAAGTTGGGGCAGGTGGTGGCTTTCATGGAAGGTATGCATGGCGATCTGGCTGGTCTACACAGGACAGTGCAGTCATTGGCTAACAGTGTGTCGTCTGCCATTGTACAGTCGCATGGACTGTGTGCTACTTCTGTTCCACCATCTACAACACTGGATGTCTCAGGGGGGAGTGAATATTCTGACCAGGACTCTAATACAGGTTATTGCACTAGAAGCAGCGTCAGCCAGCACGTCAAGGCACGGAGGGCTCAGACACCATCCCCTAGGTCAGCTAAATCTGTTCACAAAGACAACGTCAGATACAGTGGAGTACACACACGTGATCCAAAAGAGGGGTTGGGTGTAATGGCTACACATGCTGCACAGGCATCCCACACACAAGGTACTCCCAAGGCAAGCTGTAGAAAAAGGGTAGGGCTGCTGGCCTGTTTCAAGATTGCCCGGCGTTAACCGCCTCTATACCACTCTAGTTACCAAACAAAGAGGCAGGCGCTGGAGACTGGAAAGCAGGAAACAGAAGTTTTTATTCCGACGGAGCAGAACACATCAGATCAGACAACAAGGTATCATCTCGAGGTGCTCTAACAGCTTCTCTGAGGCCTGGCCTCTTATACCCTGGTTTATGACGTGCGAGCATTCTTTATTGCACAAAAAACTCTGTGAACTCATAAAAAAAACATCCCCGTAATCCTTGTGTCAGACCCACCCCCACATGTATCCACAATAGAGGTCCTCACCCTGCTGATAATAAGAGGGGGCTATCACGCAGCTGAGTGTTCCGCCGATTCTTAGGATGTGTGCGCCTGATCGTATCCCAGGGGGTGGGGAGGCCAGGATCAATAGTGGGCCCTTTGAAGAGGAGCGACTCCATACAATAGGGGGCAGTAAACTGTATCTCCCGGCTAGGCGATGGCCTCGGACCTGTGTGGACAATCGGACTCGGGGGAAGGGGTCATCAAAGGAGAGGTATTCATGCCGCGTGGACAATCAAGCGCGGACGGAGAGTTTACCAACAGAGGGGTATTCATGAAAGGAAAGGAGGTGTTGGTCAGGCGCGAGCGTGACTCCCAAGGACAGAGTCATGCAGAAGAAGAAGGTTTATGACTTGCCCATGTGAGGGAGGGGGGGAAAAGCCAGGGTGCGCGGAGGATGCTCGCAGGATCAGGGGAGCACGCTGGCGATCGATCGTGGACAGGGAGACCATGATACCTAAAATGGCTGTCGTGCATGTTGTACGTGGGTGACAAGCTGGCGCAGATGATGTTCAGCTCGTGTACTAAAATTCCACAAAGCCTTACTCCCAGTTCCATTGACACTACCTTGGACAAGGACAATCAGAAGACGAAGGCACCTCATGAGAGCTGGGACACTCCCAGGGCCAGGGAGACTAGGAAGGAAGGACCCACTCCCAAGGGCAGGGAGACTTTGAAGGAAGGACCCACTCCCAAGGGCAGGGAGACTAGGAAGGAAGGAGCCACTCCCAAGGGCAGGGAGACTAGGAAGGAAGGACCCACTCCCAAGGGCAGGGAGACTAGGAAGGAAGGACCCACTCCCAGGGGCAGGGAGACTAGGAAGGAAGGACCCACTCCCAAGGGCAGGGAGACTTTGAAGGAAGGACCCACTCCCAAGGGCAGGGAGACTAGGAAGGAAGTAGCCACTCCCAAGGGCAGGGAGACTAGGAAGGAAGGACCCACTCCCAAGGGCAGGGAGACTAGGAAGGAAGGAGCTTCTACCAAGGGCAGGGACAAGGACAGTCACAAGACAAACGCACCTAAGAAGAGCACGGACACTCCCAGGGGCAGGGACACACACAGGGAGAAGGTGTGTCCTGGGGATATGTACACCACAGACGACAAGTCTGCTGCCTGGAACAGGGCACCATCCAGGGAACAGGGAAAGTCCACAGACAACATTCCTCCTACGGAAATGGAACATCCAAGGGCCAAGGCATCTCCCATGGACAGTGGCGCTGTCAAGGACAGGCATACATCACCCATTGATGCACTGAGGCTGCTGTTTTCTGGGAAACGGAATACAGATGTCTCCGCAGTGGAGTCACCCCTTACCTCCACTCCCATCAGGGCCCGTCAGGAACGGATGCCGGTGGACCCTGTAGTAGCATCACCCATGACACATGTTGCAGCATCCCCCATGACACATGTTGCAGAGGCCAGAAGGCAGCCACACAGCAAACAACAAGCAGGCTCCAGAACGTCCCCAGAGAGCATTCCCCCGCCAGCAGATGCACCTCCCATGGTGGGTGATATTTCTTCTCAGTCCGGCCCACTTGCCAGTCCTGTCCTGTCCAGGGTGCAGTCACATGTCCCCAAGAAACATTGACACATGCCCAACCCGATGCCGGCCAATTGCAACTATCCCCCGCTCCCAGAGCCACCCTGCCTCCTGGACCATACAGCCCTGTGGCTCATCATTTCAGTGGTCCCAGTGGCGCCGCTGCAGTTAACTCGCATGTGTCAGGTAGTGGCACTGTGTCTGTTGTTTGCTGTCATGCATCATGTAGTGGCACTGTATCAGTTGAGCCCTATCCTGTATCAGGTGCTGGCAGTGTATCTGGGTCTATGGGCCATGTGTCAGTCACTCGGGCTGTGGCTGTGTCTCACACTCCTGTATCAGGTGCTGGCAGTGTATCTGGGTCTATGGGCCATGTGTCAGTCACTCGGGCTGTGGCTGTGTCTCACACTCCTGTATCAGGTGCTGGCAGTGTATCTGGGTCTATGGGCCATGTGTCAGTCACTCGTCCGTGCCTGGACCGCGCCCAGCGCCAGGACCCCTGGCCCCCGCCGTCACCAGCCCACCCGCCGGACCTACGACACCACCGAACTCAACACACTCAACGCCGGCCGACTCCCGGGCTGCTACCGAGCCACCCCGAGACGCACCCACGGACCCTTCTGCTGCAACGCCTGCAAGTTCACCTGCATCCGGACCTGCACCACTCCAGCAGTGCTCAAGACCTCGACGAGCAACAGCAGCAACCACCTGAAGTGCATCCTGCTCAAAACCCGCTCCGTCCACAGACACGCCGTCGAACTCTGGAACCTGCTCGACACCACAGCCCCAGACGTCGCCTTCCTCACGGAAACCTGGATGAACGCCTCTTCAGCGCCCGACATCGCCATCGCCATCCCAGACGGCTACAAGATCATCCGAAGGGACCGCATCAACCACACCGGAGGAGGCATCGCCATTGTCCACAGGAACACCATCCGCATCACGACCAACACCGACGACACCCTCGCAACCGCCGAGCACCTGCACTTTCAGGTCGACATCAACCCCAAGACCACCCTCAGAGGCACCCTCATCTACAGACCCCCGGGACAACGCACTCAATTCAGCGAAGACATCGCCGACTTCATCAGCCCGCACGCCCTCTGCTCCGCTGACTACATCCTCCTCGGGGACCTCAACTTCCACGTGGAAAACAACAACGACCGCAACACCACCACCCTGCTGGACAACCTCGCCAACCTGGGACTCAAGCAGCTGGTGACCACCCCCACCCACTACGCCGGACACACACTCGACCCTGTCTTCTCTTCCAGCAAGGACATCGCCTTCAGCCACGCCACCGGACTCCACTGGACGGACCACAGCTGCGCCCACTTCAGCTTCGGAAGGACCACGATCCACCACCACCAGCAACAGGTTGCACGCAGGAGCTGGAACAAGATCACAGCCGACCAGCTCGCGACCTCCCTGAGCATGAACCCTCCCACCAGCACAACGAACCCTAGCCAGGCGGCCACCGACCTCACGAAGTGGATCAGCGACTGCGCAGACGAGCTAGCCCCCCTGAGGACCCCGCCCAGCAGACCCGGTAGCAAGAAAGCCCCATGGTTCACCGACGAACTCAAGAGCTCCAAGAAGAACTGCCGAGCCCTCGAGAGAACTTGGCGCAGAGACCCAACACCGGACAACATGACTGCCTTCAAGCTCGCCACCCGAAAACACCACCAACTCATCCACGCCACCAAGAAAACTGCATTCAAGGAACGACTGGACAACAACGCACACAACAGCAAGGAACTCTTCAACATTGTCAAAGAGCTCTCCAACCCCAACGCCGGAAACAACGACATCATCCCTTCGCAAGAACTCTGCAACTCCCTCGCCTCCTACTTCCACAACAAGATCGCGGACATACACAACAGCTTCAGCACTCAACCGACGAACACCACGACCGAACCACCGCCCCCCACCACCACCCTCCGCGCCTGGACTCCGATCAGCACCGAAGACACCGTCCGCACGATGAACTCCATCCACTCCGGATCTCCGACCGACCCCTGCCCTCACCACGTCTTCAACAAGGCCGACGCTGTCATCGCACCCCACCTGCGGGACATCATCAACACCTCCTTCGACACCGCTACCTTCCCGGAGAGCTGGAAGCATGCCGAACTCAGCGCCCTACTCAAGAAGCCATCGGCTGACCCCACCGACCTCAAGAACTACCGCCCCATCTCGCTGCTCCCGTTTCCTGCAAAAGTCATCGAGAAGACCGTCAACAAGCAACTGGCCGCCTTCCTTGAGACGAACGGATCCCTCGACCCCTCTCAGTCTGGCTTCCGGGCCAACCACAGCACCGAGACCGCCCTGATCGCAGTCACCGATGACATCCGAGCGCTGCTCGACAACGGAGAAACAGCGGCCCTCATCCTCCTCGACCTCTCCACGGCCTTCGACACTGTCTGCCACCGTACCCTAGTACAACGCCTCAGCAACGTCGGAGTCCAGGAGAAGGCACTGGAGTGGATCATCTCCTTCCTTGCCGGAAGGACACAGAGAGTCCTCCTCCCTCCATTCAGATCTGAAGCCACCGAAGTCATCTGCGGCATCCCTCAAGGCTCCTCGCTCAGTCCAACCCTCTTCAACATCTACATGAGCCCCCTCGCAGACATCACACGCCAGCACAACCTCAACATCATCTCCTACGCCGACGACACCCAGCTGATCCTCTCTCTTACCAACGACCCCGCCACCGCCAGAGCCAACCTTCACGAAGGGATGAAAGAGGTAGCCAAATGGATGAAGAACAGCCGCCTGAAACTGAACTCGGACTAGACGGAAGTCCTCATCCTGGGATCCTCACCCGCCGCTTGGGACGACTCCTGGTGGCCCCCCGCCCTAGGCAGCGCACCCAAACCAACAGACCACGAACGCAACCTGGGCTTCATCCTGGACTCCTCCCTCTCCATGACCAGACAAGTCAATGCCGTCTCCTCGTCGTGCTTCAACATCCTGCGCATGCTACGTAAGATCTTCCGGTGGATCCCCACCGAGACCAGGAAGACGGTCACCCAGGCCCTCGTCACCAGCCGTCTGGACTACGGCAACACCCTCTAACCGGAACCACCGCCAAACTCCAGAAGAGACTCCAGCGGATCCAGAACGCCTCAGCACGACTCATCCTGGACATCCCCCGTCGCAGCCACATCTCCGGACACATGAGAGACCTGCACTGGCTCCCGGTCAACAAGAGAATCACCTTCCGTCTCCTCACCCACGCACACAAAGCCCTACACAGCCAAGGCCCAGGATACCTCAACAGCCACCTCAACTTCTACGCTCCCAAACGCCAGCTTCGATCGACCAGCCACGCCCTCGCCGCCGTCCCCCACATCCGAAGAGCCACCACAGGGGGACGGTCCTTCTCCTACCTCGCCGCCAAGACATGGAACTCCCTCCCCACCCACCTCCGCCTGACCCAGGACCACCTCGCCTTCAGGAAGCAACTCAAGATCTGGCTGTTCGAGCAGTAGCGGATCCCCCTCCCCCAGCGCCTTGAGACCCTCTGGGTGAGTAGTGCGCTATATAAATGCGATGATTGATTGATTGATTGATTGTGGCTGTGTCTCACACTCCTGTATCAGGTGCTGGCAGTGTATCTGGGTCTATGGGCCATGTGTCAGTCACTCGGGCTGTGGCTGTGTCTCACACTCCTGTATCAGGTGCTGGCAGTGTATCTGGGTCTATGGGCCATGTGTCAGTCACTCGGGCTGTGGCTGTGTCTCACACTCCTGTATCAGGTGCTGGCAGTGTATCTGGGTCTATGGGCCATGTGTCAGTCACTCGGGCTGTGGCTGTGTCTCACACTCCTGTATCAGGTGCTGGCAGTGTGTCTGGGTCTGTGGCGCATGTGTCAGTCACTCGGGCTGTGGCTGTGTGTCACACTCCGGTTTAAGGTGCTGCCAGTCTGTCCGATGCGTGTACTTCACGCAATCCACCTGATAGTGTGATGTAAGGTGCTGTTGTATGCCACCTGATGTACCTGCTCTGGTGTCCACACTGCCCTGTTGCTGTTCTCATACTGATGTATGCCCTCTGATGTACCTGCTCTGGTGTCCACACTGCCCTGTTGCTGTTCTCATACTAATGTATGCCCTCTGATGTACCTGCTCTGGTGTCCACACTGCCCTGTTGCTGTTCTGATACTGATGTATGCCCTCTGATGTACCTGCTCTGGTGTCCACACTGCCCTGTTGCTGTTCTCATACTGATGTATGCCCTCTGATGTACCTGCTCTGGTGTCCACACTGCCCTGTTGCTGTTCTGATACTGATGTATGCCCTCTGATGTACTGCCTCTGATGGACCTGTGCCTTGCCATGTACTGTTGGTGCACCTAGCCCCTCTCATGTGCTGCCTCTGATGGACCTGTGCCTTGCCATGCACTGTTGGTGCACCTAGCCCCTCTCATGTACTGCCTCTGATGGACCTGTGCCTTGCCATGGACTGTTGGTGCACCTAGCCCCTCTCATGTGCTGCCTCTGATGGACCTGTGCCTTGCCATGCACTGTTGGTGCACTTAGCCCCTCTCATGTACTGCCTCTGATGGACCTGTGCCTTGCCATGGACTGTTGGTGCACCTAGCCCCTCTCATGTGCTGCCTCTGATGGACCTGTGCCTTGCCATGCACTGTTGGTGCACCTAGCCCCTCTCATGTACTGCCTCTGATGGACCTGTGCCTTGCCATGGACTGTTGGTGCACCTAGCCCCTCTCATGTGCTGCCTCTGATGGACCTGTGCCTTGCCATGCACTGTTGGTGCACTTAGCCCCTATCATGTGCTGCCCTCTGATGTACCTGCTCTGGTGTCCACACTGCCCTGTTGCTGTTCTCATACTGATGTATGCCCTCTGATGTACCTGCTCTGGTGTCCACACTGCCCTGTTGCTGTTCTCATACTGATGTATGCCCTCTGATGTACCTGCTCTGGTGTCCACACTGCCCTGTTGCTGCTCTCATACTGATGTATGCCCCCTGATGTACCTGCTCTGGTGTCCACACTGCCCTGTTGCTGTTCTCATACTAATGTATGCCCTCTGATGTACCTGCTCTGGTGTCCACACTGCCCTGTTGCTGTTCTCATACTGATGTATGCCCTCTGATGTACCTGCTCTGGTGTCCACACTGCCCTGTTGCTGTTCTGATACTGATGTATGCCCTCTGATGTACTGCCTCTGATGGACCTGTGCCTTGCCATGCACTGTTGGTGCACTTGGCCCCTCTCATGTACTGCCTCGGATGGACCTGTGCCATGCCATGCACTGTTGGTGCACTTAGCCCCTCTCATGTACTGCCTCTGATGGACCTGTGCCTTGCCATGGACTGTTGGTGCACCTAGCCCCTCTCATGTGCTGCCTCTGATGGACCTGTGCCTTGCCATGCACTGTTGGTGCACCTAGCCCCTCTCATGTACTGCCTCTGATGGACCTGTGCCTTGCCATGGACTGTTGGTGCACCTAGCCCCTCTCATGTGCTGCCTCTGATGGACCTGTGCCTTGCCATGCACTGTTGGTGCACTTAGCCCCTATCATGTGCTGCCCTCTGATGTACCTGCTCTGGTGTCCACACTGCCCTGTTGCTGTTCTCATACTGATGTATGCCCTCTGATGTACCTGCTCTGGTGTCCACACTGCCCTGTTGCTGCTCTCATACTGATGTATGCCCTCTGATGTACCTGCTCTGGTGTCCACACTGCCCTGTTGCTGTTCTCATACTGATGTATGCCCTCTGATGTACCTGCTCTGGTGTCCACACTGCCCTGTTGCTGCTCTCATACTGATGTATGCCCCCTGATGTACCTGCTCTGGTGTCCACACTGCCCTGTTGCTGTTCTCATACTGATGTATGCCCTCTGATGTACCTGCTCTGGTGTCCACACTGCCCTGTTGCTGTTCTCATACTGATGTATGCCCCCTGATGTACCTGCTCTAGTGTCCACACTGCCCTGTTGCTGTTCTGATACTGATGTATGCCCTCTGATGTACCTGCTCTGGTGTCCACACTGCTCTGTTGCTGTTCTCATACTAATGTATGCCCTCTGATGTACCTGCTCTGGTGTCCACACTGCCCTGTTGCTGTTCTGATACTGATGTATGCCCTCTGATGTACTCCCTCTGATGGACCTGTGCCTTGCCATGCACTGTTGGTGCACTTGGCCCCTCTCATGTACTGCCTCTGATGGACCTGTTCCTTGCCATGCACTGTTGGTGCACTTAGCCCCTCTCACGTACTGCCTCTGATGGACCTGTGCCTTGCCATGGACTGTTGGTGCACCTAGCCCCTCTCATGTGCTGCCTCTGATGTAGCTGTTCGATGCCATGGACTGTTGATGCACCTAGCCCCTCTCATGTGCTGCCTCTGATGGACCTGTGCCTTGCCATGGACTGTTGGTGCACCTAGCCCCTCTGATGTACTGCCTCTGATGGACCTGTGCCTTGCCATGCACTGTTGGTGCACTTAGCCCCTCTCATGTGCTGCCTCTGATGGACCTGTGCCTTGCCATGGACTGTTGGTGCACCTAGCCCCTCTCATGTGCTGCCTCTGATGGACCTGTGCCTTGCCATGCACTGTTGGTGCACTTAGCCCCTCTCATGTGCTGCCCTCTGATGTACCTGCTCTGGTGTCCACACTGCCCTGTTGCTGTTCTCTTACTAATGTATGCCCTCTGATGTACCTGCTCTGGTGTCCACACTGCCCTGTTGCTGTTCTCATACTGATGTATGCCCTCTGATGTACCTGCTCTGGTGTCCACACTGCCCATGCTCGAGCCTAGACTGTGATGTTACCCCGATTATGTGTAAATAAAATTGTCAATCATGTGTCGTGGGTTGTCGGAGTCATTATTGCGTGTGTGATGCTGGTGTGTATTTGTATTTACTTCAAGGCAGTGGGTTCAGATACATGTCACTCCCCCCTACCTAGGTCACGACCCTTGCAGGTGCTGCCCTCCACATGAATCAGTGGTTTCCGGTACATGTCACTCCCCCTCCCTACGTCATGGTCCTTGCAGGTACTCCTCTCCAGACAGCGAATGGTTTGTTGCCTACCTGCGTCGTTCTCGATGGTGGGCCAAGACTAGGACGTGGTGGATCGCGAACAGTATCGGGTAAGCGTGTAGTGCAGGGTCCATGTCGGGGAGCGGCTCGTGGTGGGTATGGTCGCTGTGGGGCATCCGCAGTGTTCAGGCAGGTTGTTTTTCCGCAGCGCTTTTATGTGTATTTTCCGCCATCTTGATTTGGAGGACAGTCCTAGACGTCAGTCCGTACGACGGAGTCTCTGGATAGGTTACGTCCGCCGCGTGGTTGGGTGTGGTTGTGCGGCGGACCGTGATCTACCGCCGCGGACGGATTTTGGCCCATATTTCCTATCCTGATTTGGCGGACGGAGTGTCCGCGACGGGCGGACGGAGAATAGGCATGTTCCGCATGCTCCGGGGCTGCGGAGGCACTTCCGTCCGCCATCCTAATGAGCCCCTTAGTGTAATAAGAGGGGAGCATCTTTCCATAACAAAGGGTGAATGTTATATTATACCTGAATGAAATGAATTTGTGGCATTTATAAAGCGCAAACTGTCACTGCCAGAGGAGCCTCCTGGCGCTATGGAGAAGTGGTGAGATTGGTATGAATGAACAAGAGTGAATGGTACAAAAGGGACTCCTTATTTGTGTTTAGAGTTTTAAATACCACCACCCCTGTAAAAATTGCTCCCAATCCTGTATTTATGACATTAATGTGTATTTAATTTGTAGCAGGTACAGCAAGAAAAGTACCAGTGACATTTACTACTCGTGCCTGGTGAGCAGCCTTGCAAATCATGCAGCCCTCCTCTGCCTTGACCAGCCGGTTCCTGGTGGGTGGAGGACTGCCCTGCTCGGTGGCCTTGGTGGTGACAGGAGCAGCCCTGTGCAGCTCACTCAACATGCACTGAGCACTTGCTGCAGCGGTGAGATGTTCAAGCGCCCCCGGTGTTAGCATACACCTAAAAAGATGGTGGCATTGGAAGGAAAGCCAATGGTTCAACATTCCCTGTCCCTTGAGTGAACAGGTAGTATGGTGCAATGGCTGCTGCTCTTAGGTTGAGGGCATCTGAAGCAGTGACAGGGCATCACAGAGGCCATCAGGGGGGCTGTGGCAATTACTTGCACTGGTGATTTCTCTAGACAGGGTCTCACCCAAAAGAAGAGAGATCCCCAAGTAAGAGGTGTGTAGCCTCCCCATGAGATTGGTCCTTCATGCCTTTGGGTGTGTCCTTATTCCAAGTATATTGTCCATGGATTGGACATTCATGGTCTATTTATTTAGTAGTTTGTAGAGCGCTCAGCTACCTCCAACGGAGGTGTCCCGGTGCTGAAGACACTATCTCCAAAGGGTCAGAAGGGGGAGGTAGGGAGAAGGTAGAATTAGATGAGGGAAAAAAGCCAGGTCTTGAGTTTTTTCCGGAATATAGGCTCTGAAGTCAAAAATCTCAGCACTGTAGGAAGCTGGTTCCACAGTTTGGAGGTGGCCACTGCGAAGGCTCTTCCTCCCGTGCGTGCCAAGCGGAAACGGGGGCAGATCATAAGGCGGAGATGGTTGGATCTGAGGTTTCGGGGAGCTTGTGAGAGCTTCATTCTGTGACGTAGGTAGATAGGTCCTCGGTCATTAAGAGCTCTAAAAGCCACAGTTAAGGTTTTAAATTGGATGCGCAGTCTCACTGGGAGCCAGTGGAGTTTGATCAGATGGGGTGAAATGGAATGACGGTATGGGATGTTGCAAATCAGCCTAGCCGCTGCATTCTGGACTCTCTGTAGTTGGTTTATGAGGTATGCCGGAGCCCCTGCATACAGACTGTTTGCGTAGTCCAAATGAGCGGTGATGAGGGCATGGACTACTGTTTTACGAGAGTCCAGAGGCAGGTATGGGGTGATTTTTTTTATCATGCGAAGCTTTCCAAAGCATAACGAGGTGACTTTATTAATTTGAGTCTTGCAAGAGAGGGTAGTATCAAATTGGAAGCCAAGGTTACGGGCAGCTTGGACTGGTTCCGGGGGAGGGTTGAGATCAGATGGCCACCAGAGAGTGGAAGGTATGGGGGATTTCTGATTGAAAATAGGACCTCAGTCTTGTCTGTGTTAAGCTTTAAGTTATTGGCAGACATCCAGGAAGCGATTTTTATCATGCAGTGGCGAAAGTTGTGGAATGATTTATCGGAGTGGTCTTTGAAGGAGAACACTAGTTGGGTGTCGTCAGCATAAAAGGTTACTTTGACGCCCCAAGATTCAACCACTTTTGCTAGCGGTTTTAGGTACACGTTGAATAGGAGCGGACTGAGAGCAGAACCTTGCGGAACGCCCCAGATCAATGGTTTCTTGGAGGAAAGAAAGGGACCCAGAGTCACCTGTTGGAATCTGTTCGTAAGGAACGATTTGACCCAAGTAAGGGGAGTTCCGCTGACACCAACCTCTTGCAGGCGAGTAAGTAGAGTATCATGGGAGATGGTGTTGAATGCAGCGGATAGGTCGAGGAGGACCAGCATGGCCTCCTCTCCCCTATCCGTGCATTCTCGAATCGACTCGGAAACTTCGAGCAGAGCTGACTCGGTGCTAAAGTCTGGTCTGAATCCAGATTGGGTGTCATGGAACATGGAGTTTGATTCCAAATATTAGGAAAGTTGCTCTTGTACCGCTTTCTCGAGCACTTTAGCAGGCTTGGGTAGGAGCGAGATTGGCCGGTAATTGCTTAGGCAGGTAGGGTCCATGCCTGCTTTTTTTTGGATAGGAATAAGCAGTGCATGTTTCCAAGCGGCGGGGACTACGCCTGAGAGTAAGGAGATATTCCATATTTCGAGTAGGGGGTCGATAACTAAAGGGGCAATTTCGTTCATGGTTAGGGCTGGGGCTGGGTCCAATGAAGAGCCTTAATTGCATTTCAAGAATAGATTCAGTGCATGCTCTTTGGTTAGAGGTTGGAAAGCGGTGAATGCATGCTTGCAAATGAAACACTTGTTCTACTGTTCTTGTTGGAATGGTATAGTACAATATTCAAATGTGATTGTTGCTTTAAAGCCATAGGGTAGGTGGATACTGTGGCTATGTGGATAATGTGGTACTATATGGCGGGTATTTAGAGAACAAGCTTAAGCAGGGAACAATATTTGGGAATGTGACGGCATACAGAAATACGACTCACATGTGAGTGACAATGCAACAACAAAGTTTCATCTAATGTTTAAGAAAGCATATCAAACTTTTATCACAAAATAATTTTATTTTTATTTAATTCTTGTATATAGAGATAGAAAAGTGTGGAATTGAAAACATTGTTGTACACATTTTACAAATATATGATGTGACAACGCAAATAATTACAAGGCTTGCTTTTACAATGTGGTTTTTACATCGCAACTACCATTACATCGCATGATTTTACAATGCATGCCATTACCATGCATTTTTAAAAACTACCATTACAACGCATTCCATTACAATGCATACCATTACAACTCATACAACGCATACAACTTTTAAGGCAACAGTAGGGTAAGCGTTGGATAGTGTAGGGGTAAAAATTACTTTTTCTACTCCAGTGAGTGCAACAGTAGTGAAAGTGTTGGATAGTGTGGGGGTAAACATTACTATTCAAACTCCAGTGAGTTCAACAGTAGGGAAAGGGTTGGATAGTATGGGGGTAAACATTACTTTTCCCATCTACCCCAAAACCCATCCCCACCCTAAAACTAAAAAATCTCCTTTACTTACCTTATAATATATTGTAATAGCATGCGTTATAATGGTATGCATTGTAAAGGCATGTGTTGTAGTGACATGTGTTGTGATGGCATGCGTTGTAATGGCATGAGATGTAAAGGCAGTTGCGTTGTAACAGTTGCGTTGTAAAAGCAGTGCGATGTAATGGCTGCATTGTAATAGATGTTTCCCAGAAAAATAGAACGCCTGATTGAAGGACTAATTATTAATACGAACGGTCCATTGGGTTTTATACAATCTGAAAAACATGAATACATATGACTATAAATTATGCTCTTCAGATTGTATAGAACCCAATGGACCGTTTGCATTAATAATTATTCCTTCAATCAGATTTTCTATGTAAAATGTGTACAACAATGTTTTCAATTCCAAACTTTTTTATCTGTAAATAAAAGACCAAAACATGTTTTACAATTATTTTGTGATGAAAGTTTGAATAGCTTTCTTAGTCATTAGATGATGCATTGTTGTCACATTGTCACTCACATGTGAGTCGTATTTCTGTATGCCTACCACATTCCCACATATGGTTCCCTGCTTATGCTCCTTCTCTAAATACTTGAGTTTTCCCTGCACTTGGCAAACTCCCCTGTATGCAGAGGCCCTTTTTATTAAAACCTACTACATTCCGGTCCCAGACCAGGGAGTTACTGCTATGGGCAGAGGGTTTATACGTTCAGAAGGCATGCATTTCTCTTAGGTTGCATCAGTATGACAGGCCCAGGTCTCAAGCAATACCAGTGATGATAAATAACATTTGTACATGAATCATAACATAACAGCAGCAATGTACCTTTTGACAGCAAAGATTTATCAAACATTAAGACTTCATCATGAATTATCACTTGCATATCAACTTAAAAAATGTGTTGGAAAGGCTATGAATGTCTCCTTGTCATTTTCCTTAACAACTGAGCTGCTGAGGATTCAATTTATAGAAAAATTATTTCTACTATTCTCCCAATACCTGTGGGGGTGAACATTTCTCCCGCAACAGGAAATGCTTCAAATGCAATGTGGAGACATCAAATTTTAATTTGGCAATATAGATATCTACAAATTTGGGGCTTGGGCTCAGCTGATACCCAGGAGACCAACAAAACCCCACACATTTCTGAAAACTAAACACCCAGAGGAATCCAGGGTGGCGAAACTTGCATGGATCACATTTTCCAAAACCTCAAACTTTGATTTAAATCATACATTTTCTTCATATTTCAGTGAGGGAATGTTCTGGGATCTGAGGTGCTCCACCAAATTCCTAATGTGCTCCCAGAGTTCTCGTGATATTAACAGTATCCCACTTGTCGTTTTCTGTTTGATATTTGCAGGGTGGCTTCAGACAAAGTAGCAGGACAATGTCCCCTTTCCAGCTCTACCTCTCCATGTTAACCCCTGCATGGGGATCACCCCAGGCCTGCAATCCCCAAGCTGAGGACAGAAAGCCAACTAGATAACAGGGGGGAAAAGTAATAAAAGAAGTGTTTACCTCCAATGTTCTCCCCCCAGGCAGGCAGAACTTTGAAATTCCATTGGGTCACATAAAAAAGAAGAGTTTGTGCAGCCCGTCTAGGCATCAAGTCTTCACACCATCTGAGAATGGGGCCAGCAAAGCCCACTAGACATCAGTAAAAAATGTGAAACAAAGAAGGGGATGATGCATCCGTTCCAGGCATCGGCCCATGCCACGGCGCCAGAATGGGCCAGTAGTCTTTCTACCAGCGCACAGTGGGTGTGGTCTATTTATCCGTCTTGTCTGGTGCTCAAGGGTAAGAGTCGAATGGCACCGGTGGATTCCACTTTTTGTTAAGGGGACTTTAGCACCCTGTGTGCACTGAAATAATTTATAAAGAGAAAAATGTTCTGGTTCAAGGACCAGAAAGTTTTTCTCTAGAGGACTTGATATTGACGGCCTCTGCATTGCAGCGGTAATGCAGAGGATGTGACCATCCTGTCCTCATAACTATAATTGTTCAAATACAACAAAAAGTGGCCACAAATACTACTTGTAGGGAAACTTGCTCAACTCTGGCTACCTTTTTGGAACCACTAGGCTAGTTGCTAATGTTCTCCTATTCCTTCTGGATTTATTGCTTTTATGGAAATAATTTTGCGGGTACGTTTTCTGACCCCTGAACATAGTAAATAATTGAGTAACTCAAATTGGTCCTTCGGACTTATACATAAGATCAAATTTTTGTGATGTAGAAATTGGACTAGTGAAATAAAAGTAAGATGGAACATTTGGGCTGCAATGTGGACTTACATAACCCTCATGAGTGACTCCAAAAACATATGTGGGGCACTCATGATGGCTACCCCTGCTGCCCTGACAGGCTGCTATCCAAAACCCCTTTTTAAAAATGTATAAAAACCAAGTGCTAATGTTAGCGTGTTACCTCTACAAAGTGCCCAACGGATTAAAAGTTCTAGGTGCATCCAATTGGAAGTGAGACATGCCTAGTATGAGGCTGGAATGTCTCGGAAGTATATTGGCTTAAAACCCAATTTGCCATATTCTATTTTACCATTAGGTCATTGTATATGGTGCAAAAACGACACTTATCACCTGTAAATAAAGACACGTGGACTGAAGAACTGTATTGTGACATCCACTTTGTGACCTTGAAAGCATGACACAGGCCTTCACTAAGGCCTGGTCACCTGCAGCCTGCAAACTCTCCTGAAAGACTTGTAAAAATACATATTTTACAGTCTTACATTCCTGCTGCTAAGTGCTCAATACGTCATTTCTAAAACTACCTTATTGCCCATAAGGTAGGGTGTATAATGCTTAGAAGTGGTAAATACCTACATTAATGTAAGCATTTACCCATAGTGAATAACTCAACAAAAGTTATTTTCACTGTCTTGGGTTTAGCTATTCCTATAGGAAATATTGGTAAAGCAGATTAAAGCTCTATCCCTGCTTTATCTGGTAGGAGACAGCTATAGAAAAATGTCAAGGACTTTTTTGTTTTTTTGTTCTTACTTTACTCATTAATGATTTCCATGAATTTTAGAATTGGTTGTGGAGTTTTATTGTGTTTATAACACTATTTTTGCATGACTTAAAAATTGTACACATTCTCTGTGATTTAAGTCTTATAGCTTTGTACCAGGTTTATTTTATTTAAATGATGTGACATTTAGCAGATAATGACCTCGTCCTTTTAGGTGGACACTTTTCCACCCCAAATAGTAATCCGCTTTCCTAAAAACCACCAGCTCCCAAAAAGGTCCACTATATGTTGCCCTTGCACAACTTATGCCAAGGAAGTCTACTTCGAGCTAAGAATACCCACAGAATGAGGAGTGAAAACTTTTATGGAAAATACATCATTTGGCAAGGATAGACGTCACTATTCCTCTGATGGCCACCATTATAGCAATGCACCAAGGACGGCTTTCATATGTGATGGCCCCCACTATGTAATGTATATCATGACCTGCAAGGCAACCATTTGTCAAGGATGTATACAATACACCAGTGCTCCATTTAAGCCTTGGAAGGCCACGTATTAACAAGTCATAATCAACACTATGAGATTCATTTGGATGCCAGTGGGACCCCCACCGACAGGTTGTGCTTGTTCTGAACAACATTGGGCTATTTATATGTGCGTGCCCTAACTCAGTACCAGCAGCGGCCAGTGCAGGTAAGCGCGGTAGGGTGGGGCGCTGCGGTGGGGCATTGACAGACGACGGAATAGGAGTTTTTAATTTTTTTTATTTGCCCTATTCCATCGTCTGTCGACATCCCCCACTCCCCGCTCCACCTCGTCAATGTGCTTTAATGCACCGGCCGCTGCTGTCAGTACCTGTACAAGCGATTGCATGAGCTGTAAACAACGCAGCTTGGGAACAGAGTGATTCAGCCAGCCGCGGTCAGTAGTGGGTGTACCTGCAGGGCAGTGACGTGGGGAGGGGGAGGGGCAGGGTGGGGGGTAGTAATGTATGGATTACGGATCTTTACAGGTATGTAAACATATAAATAAATAAAACAAATTTTGTTGCGTGCACTGCATCGCATTTGGGGGTCCGTAATCCATACATTTCTACCCTCCACCCTGCCCCTCCCACTCCCCACCTCACCGCCCTGCAGGTACACCGACTACCGACCGCGACTGGATTCAGCACTGTAGCTGTGCTCTCTGACACAATATATGTAAATACATATACATCTAAATATCGTTTATAAAACTATCCACCTATTGGAGGTAATGCTTGGAAATCTACAACCAATCAAAAGTTTACAACAATTTTGATCAAGTGGACTTAATAATATAAAATATAGACCCCGTAGGACGATATTTTTGTAAAGTATATCTAGAGCACAACATGTATGTCCTAGGATATTTGTGTATACTATATTCTGCCATGCAACTCTGATGCATGTATGTCCATAGCAGTGGTCAAAGTGGGGAATAAAAAGTAGGGGAACTGTGGTTGGAGAATCAGGGCGCAGGAATAACTGAAGTTTGGATCAGTGGGCGGAGCCAGGGGTGTGGCTAGAAATCGCAAAACATACCAATTTTTTGTACGATTAGCATTTCACTGACCAGTTACAGCTTATAACGTTATTTAATTCAAACAATGGATAAACATGTTTATTTGAGGTTTAATTCACGAAAAAGCAAACATTCATAGGGAATACAGGTTTATGTAAAGCGTGCGAAATATAAGCAGGAACAATGGCATGGGCGCAAATTCAGGATGGTGAATGTAAAAATTCAGTACAAATGTTCAAAATTCAGGACAAAAATTCAGGACAGGAGGTCAAAATTCAGAACAAAAATTCGGGGCAACAGGTATGCTTTGCAGACACATCAGTGGATGTCATCCAATAGTATATATTAATAAATAGACATGGAACATAAGTACAAGTCACTTCTCCTACCTCATCACCGCTCCTTCCCTGTCATTTCCCCTGTCCCGTCACTCCTCCCGCCCGTTCACCGCACCTGCCCCTTCACCGCTCCTCCCAGTTCACTGCTCCTACCCATTACCCACTCCTGCTCATGCCGAATCACTGCTCCTGCCCAATCACTACTCCTGCCCAGTTAATTCTCCAGCCTTGCCACTTCTCCTGCCCCGTCACTTTTCCTGCCCCATCACTTCTCCTGCACTGTCACTTCTTCTGCCCGCCACTTCTCCTGCCCGTCATTTCTCCTGCCCGTCACTTCTCCAGCCCGTCACTGCTCTTGCCCCATCACCGCTCCTGCCCCGTCAACTCTCCTGCCCCGTCACCACTCCTGCCCCATCACCGCTCCTTCCCATCACTGCTCCTCCCCGTCTATCGTTCCTGTCTCATCCACCGCTCCTACCCATTTACCGCTCCTGCCCTGTCACTTTTACTGCCCCTTACTTCTCCTGCCCCGTCACTTCTCCTGCCCCGTCACTGCTTCTACCCCGTCACTGCCCTCAGGGCCGGACTGACTACCGGGCAGTTTGGAATGCTGCCGAGCTGGGGGCTGATTTCACTGTGGTGGGGGCTGATTTCGTTCATGGAAACCTGCTTCGAAATAATTAAAGCAAAACGAATTTTGTTTAGCACACGCAGGTCTCCATGAACGAAATCAGCCCCCAGCTCAGCAGCATTCCAAACTGCCCGGTAGCCAGTCCGGCCCTGACTGCCCTGCCCATCCACTGCTCCTGCCCCGTCACTGCTCCTGTCCCATCCCCTGCTCCTGCCCCATCCACTGCTCGTGCCCCGCTCACTGCTCCTGCCCCGTTCCCTGCTCCTGTCCTTTCACCGCTCCCGCCCGGTTACCGCTCCTGCTCATGCCTAATCACTATTCATTCCCTGTCTCTTCTCTTGCCCCATCACATCTCCTGCCCAGTCACCTCTCCTGCCCCGTCACGTCTCCTGCCCGGTCACCACTCCTGCCCGGTCACCTCTTCTGCCCAGTCACCTCTCCTGCCCAGTCACCTCTCCTTTACTGTTGCCTCTCTTGCCCCGTCACTGCTCCTGTCCCGTACCTGCTCCTTCCCCGTCACCGCTCCTGCCCCGTCACCGCTCCTGCCCGTTCACTGCTCCTGCCGTTCACTGCTCCTGTCCGGTCAGCACTCCTGCCCGATCAACGCTCCTGCCCCGTTCACTGCTCCTGCCCTGTTCACCTCTCCTGCCCCATTCACTGCTCCTGCCCCGTTCACCGCTCCTGCCCCGTTCACCGCTCCTGTCCTTTCATTGCTCCCGCCCGGTTACTGCTCCTGCTCATGCCTAATCACCTCTCCTGCCCATCACTTCTCCTGCCCCGTCACCACTCCTGCCCGGTCAACACTCCTGACCGGTCACCACTCCTGCCTGGTCACCACTCCTGCCTCATCACCACTCCTGCCCGTCACCACTGCTGACCGGTCACCACTCCTGCCTGGTCACCACTCCTGCCCAATCACTGCTCCTGCCCCATCACTTCTCCTGTCTTCCGATTGATCCCTTTAGGAGCTAAAATGATACTTATGAGGTGCAACCTCTGTCCAGGTGTCAACATTATAAAAATGACAAAATGGTGAAATAATGCTGCCAGAACATGTGTACCGTTAACCTGCATTGTTGGCCTTTTATTTCCACATACATTAGTTAACTCAATTATAAGATGTCAGCTCATGTTCTATAAATTCACAGATTTCAACAAGTGTTTCTAGGTCTATTGGATCAAAAAGATAACAGCTATGCGGTCCATTTGACGAGGTTGCAATGGCCACAAGTTCAGGTAGGCTTGCTTCAGGCCTGTTGAGCATGCAGCAGGGCTATAAGCGACTGCCTTGCTTTAAAGTAAGGTTTTCCTAATTGCTGCAAAAAAGACATACAGTGGATGTTAAAGTCCAATCCCCAGACATATGGGATGCTGGTGCTATGTGTTGAGGTAGTGTGCTTCTAGTTTTTTGTGTAATCGGAGGAAGGACAAACAGCATCAGAGGGCCAGTGAGATTTCCCATTTATTTATGGTAGATAAGGTTTCATTCTCCAAGTTGCACATGACCAATATCTAGTGCCGAATTACGCGCAGTGAAAAGACTTCAGAATTGTTAAATCCAGCCCACAAAAATTATAACCTGAATACCGCTGCAGACTACTACAACTATTCATATCGATTTCCAGTTATCTTCATTGTTTTTAAATAAGCTACTCACCTCCCAGCACAATGCTGCTTTGGCCCCTATTACAAACAGGTCGGTGTTTTGCGACACCTGTGTAAACACATTTGAGAAGGTTGGAAGTTATGAGCTAGTTGGCATTTACTACATCTGTTCATTAGAGGGTGCGGTAAACTCACCATTCCTTAAATGTCTGTAGGGCAAACCTGCCGAAACAGAACATAGGGAAATTAAGTTATATAAATGAACATGCAGGTTTGGTGCGGTTTAAGAACCAAATCTGAATGTTACTCCCCAATAACAAAAAGGTGCTATTCATCACACCTGACAAATAAGTGCGTCGAATGTAAAGACAGATGACCCACAGTGGTAAAGAGGAAATGTATGGAGCTCACGTAATCCGTATATATAAACATTTCACAAATTGTGGGTAAGGACCACAGATGAGTTGTAAAAGTTCTAGTCAATATAAAAGTTATATTTAAAATGATGAGGTCTATTTGTGCATCAATGCAAAAGGTGCCCAACAATGTTCCCAAGACCAGTTTTACAACAAACACTGGCAAGTATTCCCAAGCAAGAAATCAAGCGCATCTTCCAGTATATGTTGCTGCTGTTTTTTTTTACAAAACAAAGACATTTTAACAAAAAATGTTTACTGTATGTGAACATACAAAACCACACCACTTGTGTATAACTTTCACACATAAATTGAGCAATAACAATGTGACATAATGGTCAGACCGGCTGACTTTGGATCAGGGGGGACCAGGCTTGAATCCTGGTGTTGGTTTAACACCTACATTTGTTTCTGGGCAAATCAGCATGATATGCTAAAGGCAGAAGGCGGTGCATTGTCATTCGAAAGGGGATAATCAGCCTCAATCGAAATGACAATGGGCCCGCCCTCAGTCTGTGAGAGCTCAGGGAGGGGCTGCTGCAGGGCCTGCCCTCAGTCTGTGAGAGCTCAGGGAGGGGCTGCTGCAGGGCCCGCCCACAGTCAGTGAGAGCTCAGTCAGGGGCTGCTGCAGGGCCCGCCCACAGTCAGTGAGAGCTCAGGGAGGGGCTGCTGCAGGGCCTGCCCACAGTCAGTGAGAGCTCAGGAGGGGCTGCTGCAGGGCCTGCCCTCGGTCTGTGAGAACTCAGGGAGGGGCTGCTGCAGGGCTTGCCCAGACTGTGAGAGCTCAGGGAGGGGCTGCTGCAGGGCATGCCACAGTCTGTGAGAGCTCAGGGAGGGGCTGCTGCAGGGCCCGCCCTCCGTCTGTGAGAGCTGAGGAAGGGGCTGCTGCAGGGCCTGCCCACAGTCTGTGAGAGCTCAGGGAGGGGCTGCTGCAAGGCCCTCAGTCTGCGAGAGCTCAGGGAGGGGCTGCTGCAGGGCCTGCCCACAGCCTGTGAGAGTTCAGGGAGGGGCTGCTGCAGGGCCTGCCCCCAGGTCTGTGAGCGCTCAGGGAGGGGCTGCTGCAGGGCCTGCCCCCAGGTCTGTGAGAGCTCAGAGAGGGGCTGATGCAGGGCCTGCCCTCAGTCTGTGAGAGCTCACGGAAGGGCTGCTACAGGGCCTGCCCACAATTTGTGCGAGCTCAGGGAGGGGCTCCTGCAGGACCTGCCCACAGTCTATGAGAGCTCAGGGAGGGGCTGCTGCAGGGCCCGCCCTCAGTCTATGAGAGTTCAGGGAGGGGCTGCTGCAGGGCCTGCCCTCAGTCTGTGAGAGCTCAGGGGAGTGGGGCAGCTGCAGGGCCTGCCCTCAGTCTGTGAGAGCTTATGGAGGGGCTGCTGCAGGGTCTGCCCTCAGCCTGAGAGAGCTCAAGGAGGGGCTGCTGATGGGCCTGCCCACAGTCAGTGAGAGCTCAGGGAGGGGCTGCTGCAGGGCCTGCCTACAGTCTGTGCGAGCTCAGGGAGGGGCTGCTGCAGGGCCTGCCCACAGTCTGTGAGAGCTCAGGAAGGGGCTGCTGCAAGGCCCTCAGTAAGTGGGAGCTCAGGGAGGGGCTGCTGCAGGGCCCGCCCACCGTCTGTGAGAGCTCAGGGATGGACTGCTACATGGCTTGCCCACAGTCTGTGCGAGCTCAGGGAGGGGCTGCTGCAGGGCCTGCCCACAGTCTTTGAGAGCTCAGGGAGGGGTGCTGCAAGGCCCTCAGTCAGTGCGAGCTCAGGGAGGGGCTGCTGCAAGGCCCTTAGTCTGTGAGAGCTCAGGGAGGGGCTGCTGCAGGGTCTGCCCACAGACTGTGAGAGCTCAGGGAGGGGCTGCTGCAAGGACCTCAGTCAGTGCGAGCTTAGGGAGGGGCTGCTGCAGGGCATGCCCACAGTCTGTGAGAGCTCAGGGAGGGGCTGCTGCAAGGCCCTCAGTCAGTGGGAGGTCAGGGAGGGGCTGCTGCAAGGCCCTCAATCAGTGCGAGCTTAGGGAGGGGCTGCTGCAGGGCCCGCCCACCGTCTGTGAGAGCTCAGGGAGGGGCTGCTACATGGCTTGCCCACAGTCTGTGCGAGCTCAGGGAGGGGCTGCTGCAGGGCCTTCCCTCCGTCTGAGAGAGCTCAGGGAGGGCTGCTCAGGGCCTGCCCTCAGTCTGAGAGAGCTCAGGGAGGGCTGCTCAGGCCTGCCCTCAGTCTGAGAGAGCTCAGGGAGGGCTGCTGCAGGGCCTGCCCACAGTCTGTGAGAGCTCAGGGAGCGGCTGCTGCAGGACCTGCCTACAGTCTGTGCGAGCTAGGGGAAGGGCTGCTGCAGGGCCTGCCCTCAGTCTGTGAGAGCTCAGGGAGGGGCTGCTGCAGGGCCTGCCCACAATCTGTGAGAGCTCAGGGAGGGGCTGCTGCAGGGCCTGCCCACAATCTGTGAGAGCTCAGGGAGGGGCTGCTGCAGCCTCTGGAGTTCAACAGAGAAGGGCGAGCAGCCCCAGGAAGCTGAAAGAAAAAGTTATTGTTTGCCGTCCCGGGAAGATTTTTTGAAAGAAAGAAGTAGGGGAACTCACTGAAATAATTTTTAAGTGTAGGGGCACGCCGTGCCCTTCCGATTCTGCCCACTTCTACCACTGGTCCATTGAAGTTAGGAAAAATTGCAAATAAATCGATTTTGCACAGTCCTGAACAAGCCAGGTCACTTCCAGTCGTGACGAGGCCTAACACGGTTCTTACATGCATTGGCTCCCTTTCTGTTTCCTTTCCCGAAAAAACAAGGTATGTTTTATCTCCTTTGATGTGCAATATAGCACACATAGCCATTGAATAACACTCAAGCGATGCATTCCATCTGATAAATCCACTCATTAAGTATTATCTGATATCTGAGGTTTTGCCCAGCAAAATAACTGGGGCCCGATTCACAAAAGTAATCTGAGACAAAATCCTAACTTTACGACTTTTGGTGTTCATAAAAGACATTTAGGCGTAGTAAAGTTAGGAATTCTAACTTTACTACTACTAAAGGCTTTTTGTGAATACCAAGTCGTAAAGTTATGATTTTGTCTCAGATTACTTTTGCGAATCGGGCCCTGAGTTGTTTAAAGGAACTCTTTCCTCTCTCTCTACAACTGCCCTCTCTCTCTCTCTCTCTCTTTCTCTCTCTCTCTCTCTGTCACTCTCTCCACAACTGCCCTCTCTCTCTCTCTCTCCCCTCACAACTGCCCTCTCTCTTTCTCTCCCCCCACAACTGCCCACTCTCTCTCTCTCTCCTCCCTTCCTCTGTCCCTCTCTCTCTCTCTGTCTGTCTCTCTCTTCCCCCTTCCTCTCTCTCTGTCTGTCGTTCTGTCTCTTTCTCTCTGTCTCTCAACAACTGATCTCTATCTCTCTCTCTCTCCCTCTTTCTCTCTCCCTCTCTCTCTCTCTCTCTCTCTCTCTCTCTCTCTGAATAGTTATCGAAGACTGGACAAAAACACAAGACTTGGCAGCTCTACAGATAATTTTCCAGCTCAGAAAATACAGCAATTTAAAACTTGGAAACGCTATAGGTTCATTTCCAGCAGAAGCTAAGTGGGATGAAGAGAAATTATGTGCGCCCGTCACATAATGACTTTCAAAGCTGTGTTTGTGGAGCCCATTTATCTGATTCTCCCGTCATCTCTCTAAGCATTCTGTCAAAATCAATAATTCAAGTTTCCAGATTCTCCGAATGTGGACCCCGGATCCCTCAGGGGGTCTCGTCTGATTTCCTGCAGTTTTTCTCTTTTATAGTCATGAACTGCCATCTGTTGGCGTCCATGTGTGCGGTGTGTTAAGAATCCCAGCTCTTCCTTACACATCTGCGGGGCGGGGGCTTCAAGGAATCCACCTCTCTCTGCCAGTGGTGTATCCACAACTGGACTGTAGGGGGCACACTTTGGGGCACAGAGAAAACTGAAGGGACCACCTACAAAGGTTAATAGCAAAATGTGCATACACACCCTGCACATAAATAGCACACACACCTTCCCACACATGCATCTATTATCTGAAGGAAGACCTTTCATCATAGAAACTTCTTTTCTCCATGACCATGGAAGTGTCTTTCTAATGTGTTCTGCCATTTATTGCAGTATTACCCTTCTACCTGTATTTGGTACTCTTTTGTAACATGCACACGTCACTTTTCTCTTGTAACAGACTGTTTGCTACCTCTCACATTTTGTTTGCTTTCGATACTTGCACAAGTGCCACTATTGCCTACGTAACGTTTGTTCTTGTGTTTTGAGTATCTGCCATTTATTGCAGTATTTTACCTCTACTTGTACTTTGTACGCTTTTGTAACTTTCACACTTGTCACTTTTTCCTCCTGTAATGCACCGTTTGCTATTTTGTTTGCTCACAATTGTCACTTTTGCCTCATGTAACTTAACGTTTGCTTTTGTAATTTGTTCACTTGTAATTTTCTCCTCATGTATCAGTTCTGTTCCTATTGTGAAGCGCTCTGACGCCTTTGGGTAAAGTTTGCACTATATAAAAATGCATAAAAAAAATAAACAATGACACACACCCACACCACACCCCTCTTCGCATACACACGTGCAGGCACACCCACACACATTCAGACACACAGACACTCACACATACACAGCCACCGACCCACACTCACACTCTCTCACACACACACACTCACAGCCACAGCCCCCGCACACACACCTATACACACACACATATATATTAATGTATCTATGTATAAAGTATACACATGTACATATAAAGTCAGAGTTAAACATTTGTTACAAACTATTTGCTCTGCAGTCCTAGGTGGTTGGACAAATATGTGAGTGAGGCAAGGTATTTTTTTCAGTTCCACCTCCTGTGTGGTGGGCCCAAGAAGGGGGCAGGATAAATAGACATGAGGCAGGAGCCACATATTCCCATCCTCTAGAATTGCCATTGAAAATGTACAGTTTCATGAATAAAAACCCCCATCACTTTCGTAGCAGAACCCCTTTGAGCCTGATTACATGAATTATGCAAAGTGCAGACGCAAATTGCTCATCTCCTAATTAAAATTAACAATGTGCAAATTTTTATTCATTTATTTTGTTGCAGTTTTATATAGCGCAAACTCGACCCAGAGGTATCAGAGCGCTTTACATGAGCACAAGCTGCATGAAAGTTGAACATATTATTATTATTTTTTTTAATTGCACAGGAGATTAAGGGCCTTATTTATGAGGCCTTGTAACAGTTTTGCGCTTCTGTTGCGTTATTTTTTGTGATGCACCGGCGGTGTAAATCATGCCTCCTGTTGCGCCCAATTTACAAAGTGACGCATCTAAGCAGATGCGTCACTTTGTAAACCCCTGCGCTACATTTTACCTGCGTCAGGTATAATGTATGCAGGGTGGGCGTTTGCAAGAAAGTAAGCCTCGTAGAAGTGACGCTGTGAAACCTACAAGATTTCACTCTGCCACTTCTAGGGTGCAAATGCGTCAATAACTTACGCCTGCCTCACAGCAGGAATAAGACTGACGCAGGCCCTTTCACATAGGGCTTGCCCCATCTGAAAGGACACATTGCTGGAGTTGCTTCACTTTTCTGACACACTCCAGTAATGCGTTACTTTTGCGCCTACAGATACGTCAGAAATACTGACGTATCTGTAACTCTTTGCGACATGATGCGTCATTCAGTAAATATGATGCATCCATCATGTCGCAAGGAGGGCGCACTGAGAAGTGACGCATCACTGCTTTCACGCAGCAATGCGTCACTTCTCTTAAATGAGGCCCTAAGTGAATTGACCAGTACCAGAGGATGTTTGAGCCTCCCGCCAGACTCGAACCAGGTCCCCCACCTTCAGCATCGACTGCTCTAGCCATTAAGCAACATCTTCTAATTAGATGGTGCAGCTCACAATTTGGAATTAGCATACAAGTGATATGATTTAACCTCGCCTGGAGGTTCTAAAATCGGGTAGCGGTTTACCTGCCTCAAGTGGCAGTGTCTGGCACAATTTGAGGATAATTACAAACCCCTTGTGCTACTGGGACGCCATGTTTCCCCATGTTAAAAATGACGGACCCGCAGATCAAAGGGCTTGTAAATAAGTCCCTTTATGACTAATTATTTGTTATTTGTTATTCAGGTCAAATGAATTTGCGGTCTCTCGAAGGGATGTGGCCGATGTAATTAGGGGAGTGGCTTAAGAACACGCAAGCTAAAAATCTGTGCATACCATAATGTGCTGCTTCACTGCGATTTTGCTGCTTCTGCCATTGTATCCAGATAAATAATACAACAATTACCATTACACCTACAATAAGCCAAGGCTATTGGCTTTGCCAATGGTTGTTAGTTGCATAAGATAAATAAGCAAAACTACGGTTTCATTGTATATAATGTTGAAAATGCTTCAGTTCTGAAATGATGAGACTGTGAAAGAACTATAACAAGTGTCTTTGAAGGTACATCACAGGCAGAGAAGGCTTGCACTGCTGCAGAGCGTAGATTTATTTTGTTCATCCTTAAGGTGAGGGCAAAAATGGGGAGCCCGATAGGGACCCGTTTCAGCACCTGCTTTTTAGAACTGTTGGTACTGAGAACGGGTAGGACTCAGCCCACATAATTCCCTTGTAGATGCCATCAAGCATGTCTTTAAGGGATGTGAATTGCAGCATGCTGGAGAAAGTAGTGGCGTAACGAAACCTGAGGTGGTCCAGCCTGCAAAAGTACCCCCTACGCTCCAGACGCAGTAAGGAGCTCCCAAGCCAGAGGCCTACCATCCCTGCCCAGTGCCGGAAGGGGGACGCCTGGAGCTCACCCCCACAGCACGGGGGCTACTGTGACACTACAGGAGAAATGGTAGAGTGGGGAATGCACCTGAGTATCCGTGCAAGCACAGGGCTGTGTTTCCACAGATGCAGGTGGTAGTAAGCTAGTTCAAGTTCAAGTTCAGTAATTTGTATAGCGCACTGCTCACCCAGAGGGTCTCAAGGCGCATGGGGGAGGGTGGGTGCATTACTCATCGAATAGCCAGGTTTTTAGTTGCTTTATAAAAGAGAGGTGGTTCTGTGTAAGGCGGAGGTGAGTGGGGAGAGAGTTCCAGGTTTTGGCTGCTAAGTAGGAGAAGGATCTTCCTCCCATGGTCGTTTTTTTGCTGCGCAATTGCGGCGAGGGCTTGATTGGATGAACGTAGTTGGCGGGTGGGTGTGTAGAAGGACAGTCGTTTGAGACATTCGGGTCCTAGCTCGTAGAGGGCCTTGTGTGCGTGGGTGAGGAGAAAGAACGTTACTCTCTTGTTGACGGGAAGCCAGTGGAGATCTTTCAGGTGCCCGGAAATGTGGGTTTGACGGGGGATGTCCAGTATGAGTCTGGCTGAGGCGTTTTGGATGCGTTGGAGTTTTTTCTGTAGTTTGGCTGTGGTTCCGGCGTAAAGGGTGTTTCCATAATCTAGTCGGCTAGTGACTAGTGCGTGGGTGACTGTTTTTCTTGTATCGGTGGGGATCCAACGGAAGAGTTTTTTTGAGCATGCGTAGGATGTTGAAGCATGAAGATGAAACGGCGTTGACTTGTCTGGTCATCGAGAGGGAGGAGTCTAGGATGAAGCCCAGGTTCCGTGCGTGATCTGTAGGTATGGGTGCTGTGCCCAGAGCCGGTGGCCACCATGAGTCGTCCCATGCGGAGGGGGACGATCCTAAGATGAGGACTTCCGTTTTGTCCGAGTTTAGTTTTAAATGGCTGTTCTTCATCCATTCTGCTACTTCTTTCATTCCTTCGTGTAGATTGGTTTTGACTGAGTTGGGGTCTTTGGTGAGGGAAAGGATTAGCTGGGTTTCGTCGGCGTAGGAGATGATGTTGAGGTCGTGTTGTCGCGCGATGGTTGCGAGAGGAATCATGTACACCTTGAAGAGGGTGGGACTGAGTGATGATCCTTGTGGTACGCCGCAGATGACTTTGGTGGCCTCTGATTTGAATGGGGGGAGGCGGACTCTCTGTGTTCTTCCGGCGAGGAATGAGATGATCCAGTCCAACGCTTTTCCTTGTATTCCGACGTTGCTGAGGCGTTGTATGAGGGTGTTGTGACAGACTGTGTTGAAGGCGGCAGAGAGGTCAAGTAGGATAAGGGCAACTGATTCTTCGTTGTCCAGTAGCGTTCGGATGTCATCCGTAGCAGCGATGAGGGCGGTTTCGGTGCTGTGTTTGGCTCGAAAGCCGGACTGTGATGGGTTAAGTGAATTGTAGGATTCAAGGAAGACGGCGAGCTGGTTGTTGACGGCTTTCTCGATTACTTTGGCCGGGAAGTAGAGGAGTGAGATGGGGCGTAGTTCTTAAGCTCAGAAGGGTCCGCTGTGGGTTTCTTCAGAAGGGCGCTGAGTTCGGCATGTTTCCAGCTTTCTGGGAAGGTAGCGGAGTTGAGGGAGCAGTTGATGACATCGCGGAGATGGGGTGCGATGATGGAGTCTGCTTTGTTGAAGATGTGGTGGGGGCATGGGTCAGTTGGTGAACCTGAGTGGATGGAGTTCATTAGACGGATGGTGTCTTTAGTAGTGATTGGGTTCCAGGCGCAAAGTTTGTGAGAGTGCTGTTTTGGTTCGGAGGTGGGTGGAGTGGGTTGTTCATCGGACAGGATTTCAAAGCTGTTATGAATGTCGGCGATTTTGTTGTGGAAGAAAGATGATGAAGAGTCGCAGAGGTCTTGGGAGGGAGTGATGTCATTGGTGCCGGCGGTGGGGTTGGTAAATTTTTTGATGATGTTGAATAGTTCTTTGCTGTTTTGGGCGTTGTTGTCGAGTCGATCCTTGATTGCTGATTTCTTGGTAGTTCGGATCAGTTGGTGGTGTTTGCGGGTGGCGTCCTTGAAGGTGGTCAGGTTGTCGGTGGTTGGGTTTTTTCTCCAGGTTTTCTCGAGGGTACGACATAGCCTCTTGGATTTCTTAAGGTCATCGTTGAACCAGGGGGCTTTTTTGCTACCTGGTTTGATTTGGTGGTTTTTCAAGGGTGCTAATTCGTCAGCGCTGTGGGTGATCCATTGTGTGAGTTTGGTGGCAGCTTGGTGTGGGTCCGATGCTATGGCAGGGGGGGGATTTGGTTAAGCGATGTGAAGAGTTGGTCGGTAGTGATTTTGTTCCAGTTTCTTCGAGGGATAGGTTGTGGTGAGATGTGAGTTGAGGTCTTTTTGTAGCTGAAGTGAACGCAGCTGTGGTCCTTCCAATGGAGAGCTATGGTGTGATCGAAGGAGATGTGTTTGCTGGAGGTGAAGATGGGGTTGAGCGTGTGTGTGGGGGTGTCAACAAGTTGTTTGAGACCGAGATTTGCCAGGTTGTTCAGAAGGGTGGTGTTGTTGCTGTCGTTATTCTTTTCAAAGTGGAAGTTGAGGTCTCCCAGTAGAATGTAGTTCTCGGAGATGAGGGCATGTGGGCTGATGAAGTCAGTGATGTCTTCATTGAATTGTGCGCGGTTTCCTGGTGGTCTGTAGATAAGGGTGCCTCTAAGTGTGGTCCTGGGGTCGGTGTGGATTTGGAAGTGAAGGTGTTCTGCGGTCGCAAGGTTATCGTCGGAGCTGGTCGTGATTCGGATGGTGTTCTTATGAACGATGGCGATGCCTCCGCCTGTTTGGTTGGTGCGGTCTTTTCGGATGATCTTGTAGGTGTCCGGGATGGCTATGGGGATGTCAGGTGCTGATGAGGCGTTCATCCAGGTTTCTGTAAGGAAGGCGACGTCCGGTGATGTAGTGTCGAGTAGGTTCCAGAGTTCAGTTGCATGTTTGTGGATCGATTGGGTGTTCAGCAGGATACATTTCAGGTGGTTGGAGTCTGAGTTGTGTTTGGAGGGGGAGGGTTTGGCATGGGTCCTGATGCAGGCGAACTTGCAGGAGTGGCAGGCGAATGGTCCGTGGGTGTGTCCTGGGGAAGTTACGCAGCATTGCGGGGTGCATCCGGGGTTAAGGTCAAGGAGAGTAGCGGCATCATACGTAAAGCGAGTGGAGTGGGTAATGCGAGGACCAGGGGGTCTGGCACTTGGCGCGGTCCAGGCGCGGACGGGCGTAGACGGTCTTACCTTTGGCGCACCTTTGGCGCGCATGGGGCGCCACTGCTGCGCGTGGACGTTGCGTGCGAAGGCATCGGTCATATGTGGATAGTAGAGGGGGAGGGGCGAGGGAGGGGCAGCTGGGAGGCGGGATCGTGGTGGAGGGGACGGGCTCCGATGCACAACAACAACAAGATGGCTGGTAAAAATGAAACCGGAACTGGCCGGGGCACAGACAGGGTTACGCTGTTGGAAGGGGCACTGGGACAATTAGGCTACACACTTTTGTAGGCAAAGCGGGCAATCTCTACAGCCCTAGGAAATCAATGCGGAGGCAATGCGATTTAAATATGGCCAAATAAAGCGAGCAGCCCACTAAAACAAAACAGCTGAATAATGAGCGCTATAATGGCGGAAGCAGCTGGGGAGGCAATGCGAGCAGCACAATTACTTCTAAGATGCAGAGCAATACAGCGGGCGGTACAATAGTAGAGTAACAATACCCAGGTGGACCAGGGGTCGTGGGGAGCGTCTGCTTCCGAAGCAATCAGGGCGGACACAGCGCAGCACGGGACGGAGCGAGGAAAGGCACTCAGTGGGAGGGAGGGGCAGCTGGGAGGCGGGATCGTGGTGGAGGGGACGGGCTCAGGCCTGTTGTTTCTATTTGTAGACCTGTCTCCCGAACAGTGTTTATAGTGTGACCCTTTATCACAAATGAGGGGGTGAGACCGTGGCAGGTGATTTGGAGGTCCTCCCATTCAAACATATTGTTAGACTGGACAAGACCGAAGGAAGACGTTACTGATATCCAATTAGAGAGTGGCTCTTAGACACTTGTTTCTTTCACTAAAACCAAAGCCCTGTTTTCCAGCATGACGTCTGTCTGTACTCCCTAGGGGCGCACTAAATGGTCCTCTTGTCAAAAGTCTGTCGCAGGAAATGTTGTGGGGAGCATCACTCCCGAGATCCATTCACCACAGCTCCCAAGGGTCACTCTCCACAGTTTCAGGATCTCTGCTCTGCAGTATCTGTGGTTTGCAGTTATGTAGATACTGACAAAATATCGATGTGAAGAATACCGACCTACCAAAATATTGAGGTAAAAATATTGAGGATCAGAATATCGACTTCCTATCTACAGACTGGTTAGAGCAAAAATATGGAATCCAAAATATCAATGTTAAAAATATACTGGCAGATGCATCAAAGTAAATACCGAAAGCAAATGGGCAGATTCTCAGAATCTGCATCTTTGCTCCTGGTATTTTTGAATTTGTGATGCATCATCCCAAATGCAAAAATTGCAATTTAAGGAATCTCTAAATAGATATTCTTTAAATTGTGATTGCGTTTAAGGAATCCCAAATTGAGATTCCTTAAATGCAATGCATGAAAGTAAAAAAAATAGCGAATTCGCTAATAGGGGGAGCAAATTACCATGAAGTTGGACTTCATGGTAATTTGCTAAAACTTTGAAAAAAGCACTTTTGTGCATTTCATGTTGCGCACAAACATGCCCATTTAGAGCATGTGTGTATGCAACATATGTGCATAGATCAATTTTCAGGGGTGCAACAGGGTGTCATTTTGACACCCTTGCACCCTTGAAATTGCATGAGCAATTTGCGAATTCCTACTGGTATTGCTCATGCAATCTCCAATACATTCCTATGGGCCTGTAGGCCCATAGGAATGAATGGGACAGCATTCCTTAATTGCGACTAGCAATTTGCGAGTAGCAATTAAGGAATGGTAAGGAATCGCTATTTTAATAGCGATTCCTACATGCATAGGCTTTTGCTATTCCTAAATAGCGATTCCTTAAAAATCGCTATTTAGGAATAGCAAAAGGCTACGTTGATGCATCTGCCAGAGAGTTTGCAAAAATATCGAATTTTTTAAATGTCTTAAAAGTAATATAAAATTAATTAGATAATAAAAATAATTAAGTAAAACAAACTTAAAATAATTTTAAAAATGTTTAAATTAATAAATAATAAATGAAATGTAAATGTTTTACATATATTAACTTAATATAAAACAATTAATATTTTGAATTATAAAATGTTACAAACATAACTTAAAATGTAATTACATATATATATAAATAAACCTATAATATAAATTTAAAAATAAATTATATATAAGTTAAAACATTAAAATAAATAATATTAAAAAATAATATTTGACACTACATTAAATATAGCAATACTGAAAACGTTGCATAGCATAGAGCATAGAAATTACTATTCCCACTGAAGCGAGCGGAACAGTAGGGAAAATGTTGGATAGCGTGTGGGTCAAAATTACTATTCCCACTCCACCGAGTGCAACAGTAGGGAAAGTGTTGGATAGCGGGTGGGTAAAAATTACGCTTGACCTGGTCACTCCACTAATGCACTGCCCCCTTGTGCCCGGATTCTGCTGCCATTGCCTGCTTGGTCCTCTTGCTGCCGCCTCTCCTTAGGGCCCCTGCTCTCCAGGCTTGCCCTCGCTCTCCAGACTTGCCCCGATCTCCAGGCTTGCCCAGGCTTGCCCTCGCTCTCCCCGGTCCGCTTTCCCGCTCTTTCCCCCCTCTGCTCACCGTGGCTGCTCTCCTGCGGCCCCGCCCCCCTCTCCGGTCTCCCGCTCCCCTTTCACCGCCCCGCTCCCGCCTCCCAGCTGCTCCTCACTCTCACTTCGCCATAAATGGCGGAGATCGCGTGTATGCGCAGCGGCCACGCGCAGCGGGCGCGCCGAAGGCGCACCAAAGGCAAGCCCGTCTACGCCCGTCCATGCCTGGACCGCGCCCAGCTCCAGAACCCTTGGACCCCGCCAGAGCCAGCCAACCAGACTGAGCTACGACGCCGCCACCCTCCACGCCCTCAACACTGGCTGACATCCAGCCTGCTACCAGGCCACTCCGAAACGCACCCAATGAGCCTTCATCTGCCACGCCTGCTACTTCACCTGCACTCGGTCCTGCACCGCGCCAGCCAAAACAGCCACCAACAACAACCCCCTCAATTGCATCCTGCTCAACACCCGCTCCATCCACAGGCACGCCGTCGAACTATGGGACCTCCTGGACAAAACAGCAACAGACGTCGCCTTCTTCACGGAAACCTGGATGAACGCCTCCTCAGCAACCGACATCGCCATTGCCATCATGGACGGCTACAAGATCATCCGGAGGGACCGCGTCAACCAGACCGGAGGAGGCATCGCCATCACCCACAGAAACACTATCCGCATCACGACCAACACCCATGACACCCTCGCCACCGCAGAGCACCTGCGCTTTCAGATTCACACCGACTCCAAGACCACCCTCAGAGGAACCCTCATCTACAGACCCCCGAACCACGCTCACACTTCAGCGAGTCCATCGCAGATTTCATCAGCCCGCTCGCCCTCGCCTCCCCTGACTACATCCTTCTAGGAGACCTCAACTTCCACCTGGAGAATGACCAGGACAACAACACCACCGCCCTACTAGACAACCTCGCCAACCTCGGATTCAAGCAACTGGTCAACACCCCCACCCATTACGCCGGCCACACGCTTGACCCTGTCTTCTCCTCCAACAACCACATCTCCTTCAGCCACACCACCGAGCTCCACTGGACCGACCACAGCTGCGTACACTTCAACTTCAGGAAAACAACGACCCCCCACCGCGCTAAACAAACCCCCCGAAGATGCTGGAGCAAGATCACCACCGACCAACTCACCACCTCCTTGCGCCTAAACCCTCCCACCAACACCACAGACCCCAACGAAGGAGACCGCAACCTCACTTAGGGGATCACCGGCTGTGCAGACACTCTTGCTCCACTGGAAACCCTCCCAGCAACCTCAACAGCAAGTAAGCCGCGTGGTTCACCAACAATCTCAAAGAAATCCTGCCGTGACCTCGAGAAAGGCTGGCGCCACAACCAGTCAACAGATAACATGACAGCCCTCAAGAACGCCACCCGCAAACACCACCAGCTGATCCGCACCACCAAAAGGACCACATTCAAAGAACAACTGGACTACAACTCCCACAACATCTAGGAACTCTTCAACATCGTTAAAGAGCTCTCCAACCCCAGCGCCGGCACCAACGACATCATACCTCTGCGACTCACTCACCTCGTTCTTTCACAGCAAGATCGCCAACATACACAACAGCTTCGGCGCACAGACCACGCACCCAACCACAGCACCAGCGACCCCCACCACCACCACCCTCTGCACCTGGACCTCGGTCAGCACCAAAGACACCACCAGCACGATGAACACCATCCACTCCGGCTCCCCAACCGACCCGCGCCCACACCACATCTTCAACAAAGCCGACTCCATCATCGCACCCCAACTCCGGGACATCATTTACAGCTCCTTCACATCCGCCACCTTCCCGGAGAGCTGGAAACACGCCGAGCTCAGCGCCCTCCTGAAGAAACCCACCACGGACCCCACGGACCTCAAGAACTTCCGCCCCATCTCGCTCCTCCCTTTTCCGGCCAAAGTCATCAAGAAGACCGCCAACAAACAACTCGCCGCCTTCCTTGAGACAGACCCCTCGCAGTCTGGCTTCCGAGCAAACCACAGCACCGAGACCGCCCTCATCGCAGCTACCGATGACATCAGGTCCCTGCTCGACAACGGGGAAATAGCTGCCCTCATCCTCCTGGACCTCTCAGCAGCCTTCTAGAACGACTGGACAACAACACCCACAACAGCAAGGAACTCTTTAACGTCATGAAAGAGGTCTCCAATCCCAAAGCCAGTGACAATGACATCACGCCTTCTCAAGACCTCTGCAACTCTCTGGCCACCTTTTTTCACCGTAAGATCGTCGACATACACAACAGCTTGGGCGCTCAGAACACGTACACCACCACCGAACCTCCACCGCCCACCACCACCTTGTGTGCCTGGACTCAGGTCAGCACGGAAGATACCACCCACACGATGAACACCATCCACTCGGGCTCCCCAGCCGATCCCTGCCCACACCACATCTTCAACAAAGCCGACTCCATCATCGCACCCATACTTCGGGACATCATCAACAACTCCTTCATATCCGCCACTTTCCTGGAGAGCTGGAAGGACGCAGAGATCAGCACCCTTCTGAAGAAACCCACCGCAGACCCCTCAGACCTCAAGAACTTCCGTGCCATCTCGCTCCTCCCCTTCCCTGCAAAAGTCATCGAGAAAACCGCCAACAAACAGTTGACAGCCTTCCTGGAGCCGAACAGCTCCCTTGACCCATCGTAGTCCGGATTCCGAGCGAACCACAGCACCGAGACCACCCTCATCGCGGCCACCGACGACATCCGGACCCTGCTGGACAACGGAGAAATCGCCGCCCTCATCCTGCTCGACCTTTCGGCTGCGTTCGACACGGTCTGCCACCGCACCCTGACAACCCGCCTCCGCCACGCCGGGATCCAAGGAAAGGCCCTGGAAGGGATCCCCTCCTTCTTCTCCGACAGAACCCAAAGAGTCCGTCTCTCGCCCTTCCTCGCTGAAGCTACCAAGATCATCTGCGGCGTACCTCAAGGCTCCTCGCTCAGCCCCACCCTCTTCAACGTCTAAATGAGCCACCTCGCAGCCATCGCACGTAAGCACAACCTCAACATCATCTCCTATGCTGACGATACCCAACTGATTCTCTCCCTCACCAACGACCCCACCTCCGCCAGAGCCAGCTTCCAGGACGGAATGAAAGACATCGCAGACTGGATGAAGCTCAGCCGCCTGAAACTGAACTCAGACAAGACAGAAGTCCTCATCCTCGGCCCATCCATCTCCACCTGGGACTACTCCTGGTGGCCCCCTTCTCTGAGCCCCCACCCAAGCCCACGGACCACCACGCACGCAACCTGGGCTTCATCCTTGACTCCTCCCTCACGATGGCCTGGCAAGTTAACGCCGTTGCCTCCTCCTGCTTCAACACACTCTGCATGCTCCGTAAGATCTTCCGCTGGATCCCCACGGTCACCCAGGTCCTCGTCACCAGCCGTCTGGACTACGGGAAGGCCCTCCACGCTGGGACCACCGCCAAACTACAGAAAAGACTCCAGCGCATCCAGAAAGCATCAGCACAACTCGTCTTGGACATCCCCCGACACAGCCACATCTCCGCCCACCTGAGGGACCTGCACTGGCTCCCCGTCAGCAAAAGGAGACTCCTCACACACGGCTCTCCACGACGTGGGCCCCGAATACCTCAACAACCGGCTCACTTTCTACACGCCAACCCGCCAGCTCCGCTCCACCAGCTTTGCCCTCGCCACCGTCCCACGGATCCGCAGAACCACCACCGGAGGAAGATCCTTCACCTACCTGGCAGCCAAGACCTGGAACACCCTCCCCACCCACCTACGACTCACCCAGGACCATCTCTCCTTCAGGAAGCAATTCAAGACCTGGCTTTTCGAGCAGTAGCACCCCCTCCCACCCCCCCAGCGCCTTGAGACCCTAACGGGTGAGTAGCGCGCTTTACAAATACTCTTGATTTATTGATTGATTGATTGATAACCATTCCCACTCCAGAGAGTGCAACAGTAAGGAAAGTGTTGGATAGTGTAGGGGTAAAAATTTCTATTCCCACTCCAAAGAATGCAACAGTAGGGAAGGCGTTGGATAGCGTAGGGGTTAAAAATAACATACTTATACATTAAATAGTTTTTGTAATTAAATAATTAATTATTAATAAATTAACAACAAAGTATATAAAAATACCAATGAGTAAAAATTAATAATTACTTTAATAACATTAAATTATTTCCAACCCTATTCCCCAATAAACACACAATGCACTCCAATAATAATGAATACAATTAATATATTTATCAATTAATACAAATTAATTCCCAATTAATAATTAACAGTAAAATAATTATCAATACCAATAAATACAATTTAATAATTACTTAATTACAATTTAATTACTTCCCACCCTATTCCCCTATAAACCCAAAACCCACTCCTAAATAAAGTACACAATTAGCATATTAACAAATTAATTATTAATTATTAATATCAAATTAATAACGAATTAATATATTTTAAACAATAAGCATAATTACCAATTCGTTATTAATTGTTATTAATAAATGTATCATTACAAACTCAATATTTTGGTATATCGATATATAAAAAAAAATATATTTTTGACTGTTCACCACAAGAATTTGCATTTAAGATGAGTGTAACTAAAAGCTGATTGTTCAATCCGCAGTGTTTTTTGTTCAACACAGACCAGAACATTTCAGGCATCAGAGTTGCTGACCAGTGAATTTTAGACCAGATGTGCGATGTATGGAGTAGGTGGTCGCAAATTGCGCAATGACTTTTACTAAATCCATTCCGGTTTTACAAACCAACACATGCACCAATTAGTCAGGTCTAAAATACCCAATTCAAAGTGAATCATGATTTGACATAACACTTGAATATTATTGAGGTAGGCCGCAAATTGAGACCCTCTATGAATTGCAGCCATCATGGAGATGGTAGCCTGCCAGGGTCCGCAGAAAACCATGACTGGAATTGCTTTTTCATAAAGTATTTCTGTTAAAAAACAATTTCTCTTAAAGGAAAACAGGATGTGTTTCAAACACAATGAAAGGTTTAAGTATTTTTTTTTACAGTAGGCAGTTGTACACTGCCTACTTCTGCCTACTCCACAGAAATGTTTTTGTCAACATGGGCAACCAGGGTACTTTCCCTTTGCGAATGGCTTCCCACCTCCTTTGAGCAGTGGGTAAAACATTAATGTTTTGTTCCCAAACTTTAGTACATCCCATATCAATTCAGTATTTGGTAGAGATGCATTTATCATGCCCCAAGTGCTGTACTGGCCGTATTGGGCATTTCCATGGGAGGCTGGAAGGGTGGAGGCTGGTTTTGTTACTGGGGACCGGTTTCATAGCAGTTGTGCAATATAGTACCCCAGTAACAAAAGCAGCAGGGCTTCACCCTTGAGCCCTCACGCCCTGAGGCCGGTCTGAACAAATTGCCAGGGATGCTTTGAGTTCCCAGTCTGGGCCTGAATGCCCCTTTCAATACAGATTCGATAACATGTTACAGAATTGCAATTTGTGTTTCAAACATACAAAAAAAGCCTTTTGCCTTCTCAAACAGCCTGTCTCTGTGAATCAGACCTTTTTCAAAAGCAAAAATGCTTTGTACATACTAGTGTGGAGTTTTGTGCAATGTATTGTTGAAAGTCCCTGTAGTTGAAATAACTTTACACCTTGGGGGCCGATTCCTATCTGGGTCGGAAAACATTCCAACCGACCCGGATCCGGGGTGTTTTCTGACCGATCCGGACTCCTGCAGTCCGACCGAGCAAATACGATGCGGCCGTATGCTGTTGGACTCAGTTCAGTTGGACTCCCATAGAAGTCAATGGGAGCCGGTCGTACAACGCGTACATGGGCTCCCATTGATTGAACGGGTATGTTGCTGACAAGTGCGCCCCTACAGTGGGTACACGTCGGTGCCATCCGCACCGTACATGCCTGTGTTGGGGAGAACCATGGGTCTCCCCCTGTGTCCGAGTCGTAAGGCTGCAGGTAACAGAGGGTCTGACGCAGACCCCCAAAGTCCAATTCCAGGATCTATTGCGGGCCGGACGGTCTGACTCGATCCGGCTGTCCGAATCGAGCATCGTACTAGCTCGGCCGTGAAACGTCTCCATTGTAAGCCATGGTTTGCTTGTGACCGAGTCATACGGAGCGGTTCGGACCCGGAAACCATTCGGATGGAGATTTCACGCTTGTTTGCATCATACTTTGACGTCCGGACCCGTGTACCACTCAAATTCAGCCTCCGAATCGGATCCCCTAATGCCGGACCCGATTCGGTGCCCTTCCGACCGAGATCGGAATCGGCCCCTTGGTTGTACTTTGAGTTTTAGGCAGAACAATGCACACTAATAATAGTATTGCACCGTTCCCTTCATTGTTTACATCTGATTTCCAATAACCTCATATTTCGTGGTAATTCTGTGATAATATGCAGAAGTAATACGTTTCTCTGAATAAGCATAAAGTGAGAGAAGTGGCGATAGCGTTAGGACACACTTCACCTCTCGGCATGCATTGCAGAACTCGATTCAAATGAGTCTTAAAGCAAAAAATGATCCATACAAGCTGTGGCATCAATGCTACCTGACTACGGAATATTAGAACAGAAGGAAACCAGGCTGGAACTCAACTAGCCTTACCATATGGATTTGTGTTTGAGTTTCCACACACACACATGCACACCTTCACAGATAGACACACATATTAAAGCACACATGTTTAAACTATAAAGTTGAGACAATTGTTTCTATTTGTGTAAACTAATTCAAGGCAAGCTAGTACATTAGAGAGAGCACTGTACGAAGACTTGGACAGGTTTTATGTGGTTATCACTCGAAACAAAAGTGTATTTTCTGTAGGAACTAATCAACTTGGCTTACACTGGTAATGAGGGGGTATTTCTAGTACAGACAGAATTGTGGCACCCTGGCCTGGCCCCAGGAAGCAGGAACAGTATCCCTACGTCATTAAAGCGTTATTTTTAAAATATAATTCTAGAGTTGTGACGTCACACATGCCACACACTGCTCATGCAATGGCTCTTCGTCCCTAGAGTGGTACATGGCTTTGAGGCATCCTGGCCCGCCTCTTTCCATTGACACTCCTGCACTGATTGACACTTATGCCCACTCTTCCTAAACTCCCCCAACTCTAAGAAAATTGAACCTGGAGGCTGAAAAAACTACAGAGTCCAAAGCAGAGAGGCAACCAGTTGCAACCGGACTTATATTTCCTACTTGATTTTTGGCAGCAGGGATTTTTAGATGTTGCAATACTGCTATCATGTTGATAAAACTACAATTAAGTTAAGGAGCCAGTTGATACCTTGTACAGGTCAGAATGAAGGGGGTTTTCAATACTAAAATCCTAGTCTTACCTCTTGATCATATTGATATCGAAAATAAGAGCCTCTCCTCTCAGCCATCCATTTATTGTTAGGAAATTCAGTGGTCTGCCCCTTGACCCAACTTTCGTGTGCATTCCTTCATACCAGGAATACTAATTGCGACAAGGCCAGCCATCCAGCCCAATGCAAGTTACTGCGTTGGCCTTGGCCTCCCTTGACTAGTAGAAATTGGACATGTTCAAGTCTACAGGATAATTCTTCGACTGTTCTTTCTGTTGGACACACATATAAACAGCCTTCATCTTGGGCTCCATGGTTTACCAGGGAAAGATCAGGGAATTGACTCGGCCGTAAGAAATTTGGCAAATGCACCATCAACCATTCCATGCCCCAGCGACAAATCACCCTGATCTAATATGCTGAGCCTTTGACTTCAGTGGTGATGCTTTTTAACCAGTTTTTTTTTTTTTTAGTCTTTATTGTTTAGTTAATTAAAACCATAATAAATGTAATTTCCTTTACAGTACACAACTAATATTTAAAATTAAGGTCTCATAAAAAAGGGAAAATAAATCACGTAAAAAAAATAAATTAATTTAAACAAAATAAAATCCTAATGATAATTCTCCTAATACTAAAATTAGAATAAAAGAAGGAAGAGACAAGAAATTTGTCCATTGACCTTATTAAACTGAAATAGTTTTAAGGAGTTTTTCAAAGGCCAGCAGGAACTTTAGCATCTTACAGTTTGTTTGAGGAGCTGTTGAGTCCAAGCCTCCAATGACGGCATTCCTGCAAGTGCGTAATCTCTTAATCCGAAAGATATTCTTTAAAAATAACGTTTGTTCCCGGTTCAGCATCATACAGTGGCATATAATTTGAATTAAATCTTCTTTTATGCTACCACAGAGACAGACGACAGGCGACAGCTTCGGTCTGTTTCCAGGCAGGCTCATCGCTAAAGTTGGATATTTACCAAATCTCAGGGCCATCAACTTTTTTTTAATGAAGACAGAGTAAATTGTATCCAGATAGGCTGCCGGGGTAAGTGATTTGTAACTATTCATCCCGGCCCATGAATGGGAGCGATGATAAAAAAATTCTTTATCTGGGATCAATGAATGAAAGTTGGCAGCTTTGTTTAATGCCTGTTTGAATGAAGCGAATGGCAAATTTTTATCCCAAAGATTTGCAGAGCATGGTAACTCCAAGGCGCATTACAGGAATTTGTTTGCCTCTGATTTTTTATGTGTTTCCATCTCCTGCCATAGAAATTTATTGAGAATATTATCGTTGGATTTCTTCTTAATCTGGTACCACACCTTGATGCATGAATAAAGTCTTCCCAATGATTCGTTCTTTAAGCCGAATTCTAGACGCATTTGCGCTGGTGAAGCAGGGCTGGGAAGTTGAAGGACCTTTTTGTACATTTTGGTTATTAAGTTGTTTAAAAGAACGGAATCCTTACCATGCATTGCTGCCCTTGCATAAACTAAGGTGGGAAGGGCTTTGTTAGCAATCACTGTTAACAGTGGTTTTAAAGATGGACCTTCCAATTTTTTCGACAGAGTGCTAAGTTCAAATATTAAGGCTCCTGCTCTTTGTGTCAGATATTTTTTCTGGTCTTTTAAGGTAAGCTTATCAACGATATAATATCCCAGGTATTTATAATTTGATACTCTTTGATACTCTTTCCAACAGTTTTCCTTCTAACCAGACATTATTATATCTTGGACGTCGGTTGGTAATTAACATTGTTTTGGTTTTGGATTTGCCGACAGGAAAACTGAAAGCTCTGTTAGTAACCTGGACAAACCAACTTCTGTCAAACTCATAAGCACGATATCATTGGCATATGCCAAATGTGTGACCTGTAGACTGCCTAATTTCGGAGAGTGAGCTTCACAGATATTTAATTTTCCAGAAAGATCTGAAATGAATAGATTGAATAGATGGGGAGCAAGGACGCAACCCTGTTTTAATCCGATTGATGTAAACACTTTTCTCGATAAACGGGAACCATCCCCCAGTTTTACTTGCATCCAGGTGTCAGAATAGAATAACAACAGGCCCCTTAAGATCCTCTCTGGTATAGCCCATGCTCTTAATTTCACCATTTTAACCAAAGTTGAAAACTGCCTTTCATACAAGAAGCCCAAAAAAACAGTAGAAATTGTCTATTTGGCTTACTACTGGCATCTGATTGAGCCTGACTAAACACCCCTTCAAATAGAAGTAAGTCTGGTCGATTTCGACTTTATTTATTTTTTTATTTTGAATTTTTGAAAAGTGCACAAATCCCTGATAGGGTGTCTTGTCACTCGGCATCAACTGCAAGGTTCCTCTAAAGATTATTGAAAAGTAACCTGGTTTTAAGCTGTTTTCTGAAGTCCAGAAGGTCAGGCTGAGTTCTGATGTATGAGGGTGGATCATTCTAGTGCTTATCGCTCCTTTCTGTACCTATCACAGAGGGTTTTCTTGGTGATGAAAGCATTTCGGTATGCAGCTCCCCCACTTTCAAGGATTCAGAACATAGGAACTCCGGCAGCTGCTACGTCAGACTCTCCTCGAAGACAGAAGGAATGAATCAGATATCTCCTTGAGAGCTGCCTTCATAACTATGCTCAATTAGTATTCTGTCAAATGCAAGGGTTTTCTTAATATATCATCAGAGGCCCCTTCCTTAATGGCTTGACGTAAAGAATCAAGGCCCCGATGTAGGTCATCTCAATTTACTGAATCGGTAATGAGGAATATTACCGAATCTGTAAATTTTACAGATTTTTTACCAACATATTTACCGATTCCTAAATACCGAATCGGTAAAATTTGGTATTTAGGAATCGGTAAATATGTTGGTAAAAAATCTGTAAAAGTTACCGATTCTGTAATATTCCTTATTACCGATTCGGTAATAAGGAATACCTTTCCATTTATTCCTATGGGCCTGGAGCCCCATAGGAATCAATTGGAAGCCATTCACTAATACCGATTCGGTATTACCAAATCGGTAATAGCGGGAGCATATTCAAGGGTGGCAGGGTGTCACATTGACACCCTGTTGCACCCCTGAATCGTGCATGTGTGCACATGTGGTGCACATACATGCCCTGAGGGCATGTAAGTCTGCCACATGGAACTTTGAAAAAAGCAAATAATTGCTTTAGTAAAGGTATTCGTATTTACCACCAACTTGTAGTTGGCGGTAAATAACGAATCCTTAAAGCAGAAATGCACTCACTTAACTGCTACCTACATAGGTTTTAGGATTCAGTAATTTACCAATTCCTTAAAATAGGGAATCAGTATTTTACTGATTCCTTAAAATAAGGAATCCATACATTTCCGAATCCTTATTTACAGCCTCCTACATTGGGAAGGGCTAAATACCGGTCGGTAATGGGAAATTCACAGATTTTCGGCCGTTACCGTCCGGTATTTAGCCACCTACATCTGGCCCTAAGTGACTTACATCTACTCCCACAGTCACCCTGATGTATTCCTTTCACCTGAACATTTCTCCTGAACACTACCACCACGAGATAGCATTACAGCGCGAACCTGAGATATGCGCCTCAGCCGCAGATGAGGACTATAGCAAGCTATAGCCAAGCAGCTGGCCTAACATCTGGTAGAGCCCATAGCAATAGGGTTGAGATGAAATTAGAAAAATGTGCCCACTGAGGTTAGAATATCTAAAGTAAAAATTCAGATTTTCAGGCACATCACTCAATGTCTTCTGTGGAACTCCCAATAGTCCAGTGTTCTACATATAGCCCTGAAGATAATGTGCCACCAACTTAAGTAGAAACTTTAAAACATGTCCCAGGTCTGCCATTGCAGGCTGAATGCAGTTTTTAACTGCCATGCCGACTTGCCATTGAAACCCCCTTGCCAAACCGTAAGCTACACTTTTATTACATCACCCCTAAGGTAGGCCCTAGTAGCCCATAGGGCAGGGTGCTGTGTAATTAAAAGATTGGATGTGTACTTTTAAGTTTGACATAGGATGTCACCTACGCTGTTTGAAGCCCCCGCATTCCAAACAGGTGCAAGGCAGGCACAACCATTTAGGATGGGAAAGGAAGAGGAGAAAAAGGACAAGAGGTCATAACATACAAACTACTCTTAACATTTGATATCCTATGTAATCTCAATATGAATGGAACATATCTCTTTTCTTAAACAAACAAACAGAGGTCTTATAGAGTTAATCATCATATAAAATTCTTCTAGAAGGCCTTCTTGTTCTAGACATGTTTTTCACTTGGTGAGGAACAGTTTCATCGCTCCGATTATTATTGACAGCTCCTTCAACTTCTCCCTCAGCATCAACACTCAGATACTCACGCTGACTTGGGATACCATTCAGATTTTCAGGCACATCATTCAGCACATCAAATACACATTTATCATTGAGGATATCTCCATCTATGCTATGCTGAACACCAAACTGTTGTGGTATCACACCCAGATATTTAGACTTGCTTTAACCACCGCTTAAAACTCCAGCATTTCCCATCTTGTAGGATGACTCTATTTTTGTTGATCTTTACAACTTTACGCAGTTTAGAGAACTTACTTTTGCCTTTTTCTGCTCGCCTTGGCAATAAGTATGGGCGGAAAATCCGTTCCGCTTGCGGATTTTGCGGATTTTCGGTAAATTCGCAATCCACGAGATTCGCGAATTTCCCGCAAAATCCGCAAATCCGCGAGCAGCGGATTTTATGGCTTGCTCGCACTGTTCGCGTGAGTTCGCGGCTTCCCAGTTCAACTTCGAGCTCCGCGAATAAGCGCTAAATTGCAGAAATACGATCTTAGCAAAACTGAAACTACTTACCAGGTTCAAAAGTTCAAGCTCATCATTAGTAGCCATTTCCTGTAGTGCTTCCTGAGGGGCCCCTCCAGAGTTCAGTTGCCTACTTGCAACTATTATGTGACTCTGCTCTGACCCTCAGAATAGTTACACATATGCCACAAAGGTCCTGAATTACAGCTAAGGGAGACAAGCAGGAGCCAGGCTGGAAGTTCAAATCCAGTGACACATTAATCAGCCCCTAATTCATTATTGTCAGTTGGGGCAGGGCAGGTGTTGTAACTAATTTTCAACAATGAAAGCACTTAGCAAGTGCAAAAGATCACTAATCAGGAAGCACTAAGGAAGCAGGTGCCAGCTAAAAAAATATTCTGTGACACATTAATCAGCCCCAAATTAATTCAGGTCACTTGAGGCAGGGAAGATGTGCTTTGCTTTGCCACAATAATGTACACTGGACAACCAGAGGGTGCTGTGATGAAACAGAGGGTGGCATGGGTGAGCCAGAGGGTGGCATGTGGTGACAGAGGGTGGCAGTGATGAAGAAGAGTGTCCCAAACAGGCTGGACACGTAGAAACAACAAGTTCGCAAAACTTGCGACCCGACAGGTAAGTTCGCGTTTGTGAAATTGTACAAAAACCCTCGCGACCTGGCAGAAACCCGCGCGAACACAAAAAAAAAATAATCCGCAAATTCGCAAGAATTCGTGGATTTTGCGGATTGCGAGTTCGCAAATCCGCAAAATTCGCGAACGCGAGATTCACAAAATTCGCCCATGCTTACTTGGCAACCTTATTCTGATGTAGTTTCCCACAGAAACATTAGGCAGGCTAACTTTATTCAAGCAGCCATACCTTTCTTTAGCCATCTTCAGAATTTTGGTCACCACGGACCTCACTTTTTCAAGATTAGGTTTAGCTTTGGCCTATCCCTTACCCCCAGGGATATTTGGTTTGTCTCCCTTTAGTAACACAAATGGTGATACTCCTGTGACGGGATTAGGAGTAATACTGTAGGCCGATAATCTGTCTTGTGCAGCTAAGAGGAAAGGAATGTCACCAATCATGGGTAGGTTGGCACTTTCCTTAAAGTATCTATTGAAGCACTCAACCTGGTCATTGCATTCTGGTCACAAAGGGCAGTCCTGACTTGTTTGATGTGTTGAGTATGTAAGAAAGTGATAATTTTAGCAGATACAAACACAACACCATTGTCGACGACAATGACCTTTGGAAACCCTTCTCTGCTGAATACCTCCATTAAAGACCTAATTGCTGTGTGTGGTTATACCGGAAGCAAACACGGCATGGGTCGTGTGTAGTTGAAATGTTAAAGTGTCTGGAAGGTTAGTGGGAGGGGGGTGTTGCGGTATAGACAAGAAATGGATCAAAATGAGAAACTGATTTATATGTATAATAGTCTGTGATTCATGCAGGCAGTATACAAATGATGTAAGACTTGTTCAATGTCCGTGATTACCAATATGCATGATTGAATCCTGTAATAAAAAAAATAAAAAAAGAATAACAATACAACAGCTGTGGTGATCTTCTCAGTGAACATTACCTCTGGCCACTTTGGATGATAATCAATAAGGCCAATGGCAAACCTCATGTTGCTCAATAGGTGTAGGAAGGTAGGATCCTTCTGAATGGTTAACCCCACTTTTTGCCTGGTGCTAAGCTGTTCTTGACTAGTTGGACTGGAATTCTGCTAATCAGGACCCCAATCTCTTTGCTTTTTGCCTTAAATTGTTATGGTAAGTATTTCAGTACATCCCAGGTTGGATACTGGAGTACCCTTACCTGTCCCTAGTATATGTTACTAAGGTAACCAGGGCATAGGTACCCCAGAGGTCTCCAGCTTTCTCCTTGGCAGAGGTTCCTTCTTGATTCCAGGATGATCTAAATTTCTGTAGTCTGGGTAGCCTTTTTTATACCAGTCTTTCCTTTGTTCTTTGGAGGCAGAGAGGCCTTGGCTTAGTCAGAACCAGTTCTGGTCAGTCCTGGAGCACTTTGTTTTCCTGACTTCTTCTTTCCTTTCAGAGAGAGGGGCAGGGTCGTCAACCTCCCAGCAAGGGGTGGAGCCAGCATTGTGGAAGTCAGGCAAAGCCCTACTCAGGCCCAGGTACTATCCCCTCCCACCACTCAAGATGCAGATGCCACTATTCAGCCTAGGTCTGACTCATCCAGCCTCCTGGGGGCTCCCCAACCTCTGTCACTCACAAACCAGACAGTCAATTCACAAACAGGTCAAGGCACACAGAAAGGTCGGACAAGAGAACAGCCACTTTCTAAAAGTGCTGTTCTCAAACACAGGATTTAAAAAAAACATCCTTCCTAAACGATAGGTTATTAAATTCTGAGTTCAGGATTACCAGACTTTAATTTTCCATCTTGCTCCTATGGGAAGATATGCAGGTAAACATTATACACAGCATTCCCCATTATAGCCTATAGGCAAGAAAGCCCTCTCAATAGTGAAAAACGAAAATGGTTGTAATTCACTACCAGAGCATGTCACACACACTAGGACATGTTCTACCTTTCATACACACTGCACCCTGCCCAGTGGAGTACCTAGGGCCTTCTATAGGGGTGTCCAATGTGTACAGAAAGGGAAGGGTTAGGCCTGGCCAGTCTGGACACTGATCAGAACAGCATGGCAGTTAGCAACTGCACCCAGGCACCGCGGTGGCAGGCCTGAGATATCATTTTAGGGCTACTCATTTGGGTGGCACAATCAGTGCTGCAGGCCCACTAGTAGCATTTGAATCACCAGCCCTGGCACACTCAGGGCATTTTACTATGGAATTCAAGGTAACACAAATATGAAAACCATGGATAACCAATTACAATTACAATTTACTCAGGGAGCACTTGCACTTTGACACTGATCAGCAGTGGCAAAGTGCCCAAAGCATCTAAAAAAGCAAAAACGAATCCAGCACAGCATCAAAAATACAGGAGGTAGAGGCAAAAAGTCAAGGGAAGCCACGCCAAAGATGCCAGGTCTAACACGTGTCCCTCCAGCTCAAAGTGGGGAGAACTACCCACCCTCTTGGAAGTTCTCATCGCTAAGGCGGATAAACCTGGACAGACCGTCAGCGTTCGTGTGTTCTGTGCCAGGGTGGTGCTCCACCGTAAAGTCCTTTCCCTGTAGGGAGATGGACCACCTCAACAGTTTTGGGTTCTCACCCCTCATCTGCATTAACCATCTGAGGGTCCTGTGGTCTGTCGAACCCGGAAGTGATTCCCAAACAAGTAGGACCTCAGCTTCTTCAGAGCCCAGACCACAGCAAAAGCTTCGCTTTCAATCGCACTCTACCTCTGTTCCCTGGGAAGTAGCCTCCTAATAATGAAGGCCACAGGTTGGTCCAAGCCGTCGTCATTGATCTGTGAGAGTACTGTTCCAATACCATGCTCTGAAGCGTCTGTCTGCACTATAAACTCATTGGAGAAATCAGGTGCCTTGAGCACAGGTGCTGTGCACATGGCAGTCTTCAGAGCATCAAAAGCAGTTTGACAGGCATTGGTCCAATTCATTCTCCTGGGCTGCTTCCTTAAAGTCAGCTCTGTCAAGCAGGCAACAATGGTGCCATATCCCTTGACAAATCAGCGGTAATACCCAGGGAGTCCTTAAAAGACTCTCACTTCTGTCTGGGTCTTGGGGGGCTCCCAAGCCAAAATGGTATCAATCTTTGCTTGGAGCGACACCACCTGGCTGCTCCCTACCTGGTGTCCCAAGTACACCACAGACCCCTGCCCTATCTGGCACCTACTGGCCTTGATAGTGAGGCCTGCCCTTTGCTGAGCCTTCAACACTTTGCAGATTTGTTGCAAGTGTTCTTCCCACGTGGAGCTGAACACAGCAATGTCATCCAGGTATGCGGCGCTGAATTCCTCCAGCCTGGGCAATACCTGATAGACCAGTCTCTGGAACATGGCAGGGGCGTTCTTCAACCCAAAGGGCATGTCACGGAACTGGAAGTGCCCTTCTGGGGTTGAAAACGCAGACCTCTCCTTAGCCCCCTCATTTAAGGCAATCTGCCAGTACCCAGATGTTAAGTCAAGCGTACTGAGGTACTGGGCAGCGCCCAACCGATCCACGAGCTCGTCAGCTCTGGGGATGGGGTGTGTGTCAGTCTTGGTGAACGCATAGTCCACACAAAACCGGAGTTCTGGGATGGCACCTGGCACAGCAGCTTTTGGTACTAAGACCACTGGGCTAGCCCAGGGACTGCTGAAGGGCTCAATTACCCCTAGCGCCAACATCTTGGAAACCTCTTCCTTGATGCTAGCCCTGACCTTGTCAGCTGCCCTGTAGAATTTCTGCTTCACAGGTAGACTATCTCCAGTGTCCACATCATGGATGCACCAATTGATGACACCTGGGGTCAGGGAGAACAGGGAAGCAAACTGACCTAACACCTGACAACAGTCCTTCTGCTGTTCTGGGGTCAGGGTGGGTGAGAGGACAACACCATCCACTGACCCATCTTGCTCCTTGGCTGCCAGGAGGGTCACTGTCCTCTTCCATTCCAGCATCTGTAGCCAGGAGCATTGTCACATCAGACCTCTCAAAGTGGGGCTTGAGGCGCTTCACATGTAAGACCGTCAGGGGTTGCCTGGGAGTCTGCAAGTTAACAAGCTAGGTTACTTCTCCCTTGCGCTCCACCACCTCATATGGCCCATCCACTTGTCTTGGAGCACACAAGGCTCCACTGGCGCCATCACCCATACTTTCTGCCCAGGTTGAAATTCGACCAGAGTGGCATTCTGGTCGTACCATCTTTTCATTTCTTCCTGGCTGGCTTCCAGGTTCTCCTGAGCGAGCTTCCTGAAGCGCTGTGTCTGGTTGCTGAAGACCAGCATATAGCTGAACACATCCTGGGGGGTTTTCCCGGGGGATTTCTCCCACCCCTCCTTCACCACAGTGAGAGGTCCTCTAACAGGGTGGCCATACAGAAGTTCAAAGCGACTGAACCCTAAGGACTTCTGAGGCACCTCCCTGTAGGCAAACAACAGGCATGGTAAAAAGACGTCCCACTTCCGTCTCATGAGCTCCGCAAGGCCCATAATCATACCTTTTAGAGTTCGGTTAAACATTTCAACCAACCCGTTTCCTTGAGGGTGATAAGGAGTCATGAACTTATAAGTTACCCCACACTCCTCCTACAGAGACTTCATGTACCTAGAGATAAAGTTGGTATCCCGATCAGAGACCACCTCTCTGGGGAACCCCACAGGGGAAAAGATCCCCATTAATGCACTGCCCACCACGGGTGCTGTGATTGTCCTGAGAGGGACAGCTTCCGGGTACCGGGTGGCATGGTTCCACCAAGACCAGGATAAGCCTGTTGCCTAAGACTGTCTTGGGGTCCACTGGCCCCACAATGTCAATGCCCACCCCCTCGAAAGGGGTGCTCACCACAGGAAAGGGTTGGAGGGGTGTCTTGCACTTTCCTCCACTTTTGCCACTTGCCTGACAAGTCTGGCAAGTCCTACAGAATGTACCGACGTGCTTCTTCATCTGGGGCCAGAAGAAGTTGGTGACAAGCCTTTGGAAGGTATTGGCTTGCACAAGATGTCCTGCGAGAGGCACGTCATGAGCGAGACCCATTACGAAGGCCCTGAAGTGCTCGGGTACCACCAGCACACGGGCTGCACCGGGCTCAGCGTCCTTAGGCTCACTATAAAGTAACCCATCTTCCCAGTAAATGAGATGATCCTTGGACTCCCCACCTGCTGCCTGGTCTGCAGCCTGCTGCCGCACACCAATGAGAGAAGGGCAGTCCATCTGCGCCTTGCAGAACTCTTCCCTGGAGGGGCCACCTTCTTGTTGCCAATAGGTCTGCTCAGGTAGGTCCCCCGCTTGTTCCCGCTAGGCTCCAGGGCATTCCCCTCATATCTTGCTCCTTCCTGGGCAATGGACACGGCAGGGCGGGTTTCCCATGCCCCCTGCCCTCTCTCGTCCTGGCAGGCCCCTGGGCCACTGCTTTAGGCTCCAGGTCTGCTGAATCACCCCTACTGGCTGCCATACACCGAGTGGTTACACAGATCCACTCAGGCAGACCCAACATCTCCATGTGAGCCTGGTGTTCCACCTCCTTCCATCGGGAACTCTCCAGGTCATTTCCTAGCAGACAGTCTACAGGCATGGATGGACTCACAACACCCTTCAAGACACTTGAGACCCCCCTACACTCAAAGGGAACCTGCGCCACCTCCCAGAGGCGCACCGAGTTGTCAGCTGCAACTACTGGGTGAAGTACATTGGGAATTACCTGCTCTTCAGACACCCACTGAAACCTTACATATATCACACTGGCTCCTGTGTCTCTCAGAGCCTCTATCTTCCTCCCATTGATGGTCACCCACTGCCCAGATTTCCTAGTGTTCTCGGGCAGGTAGCTTTCCTGGACATCTCTCGGTCTCCTAAAGAGACAAGGGTCATAACTGCTGGTCCCACCCATCACTAGAAATCAAATCCTCTCCCAAAATTACACTCACCAGATCTGGTGTTGCAGCACCAGTGGTTGCTGGGGGTTTCTTGGGGCACTTAGGGGCAACATGTCCCACCTCATTGCAGTGATAGCAGGTAGGGGGACCCCTGTTGTCCTGCCTGCCCCTAGGGGGCCAGGTTGGTCTAGGCTTGTGGACTGGGACTCTTTTCCCTAGGAACTGTTTTGGGGCCCTGGAGAGAGCTCCTTTTGGTTACCCTTGTCCCCCCCACCTCTTCTGCTGGGGACCCTGCTCACCTTTGGCTGTGGTACCCACAATTCCTCTGTGGACCCTAGTACTGGTCCAGCGGTCCGCCTCCTTAGCAAGATCAATGGGGTCCGTCAGCATGCTGTCTAAAAGATGCTAGCGCAGCTCTGGAACACATAGACTACTCAAGTGCTTCCAACTAATTAAATGCAACAACCCCTTAAGTTACTTTGCTGCACTTCATCCAACCTTCCAGTGCATGCGAGTACAGATTCACACACTCCATCCAAGTCTCAGACTCTTTCTTCTTGGGGTTCCTAAACTGCAGTCTATACTGCTCTGGAGTCAGACCATACCTGAGACATAGGGCCTTCTTCATATTGGGGTAGGTCATGGCACCTGCTAATTGTATGGGCTCTAGAGCACTCCTCCCAGAAGCCTCAAAATGTTTCCACAGGCCCACCCCCCCAATGCTGTTCAGGCACACCATTCATTCTCAAAGCAATGTCATACGAGGTAAGCCAGGCATAGATATCCTTACTCCTATTATAATTCTGTACCAAATCCTTGGGGATATATACTTTACCCCCCTGCAGTGGCTGTGCGCTGCCACCCTTTGAACCGGACTCCGCCTGCTTGGCCTTGATATCCAGTTATCTCATGCTAAACTCGTGAGCCAAAATCAATTTCCTCTCCTCCAGGGCACGAGCATTCTTGCTCTCCTCTGCCAACTTTTCTTTCTCTTTTTTCCAATTGCTTTCTCTTCATTCTCATGATTTCCAATTCATGGTTTCTTACTCTTTGATTCTCCTCTAACTCTTCTGGAGTTAAACCCCTACTAAAATGGGTGCTGCCAGGCCTTGAGCATGGGTTGTTCACAGGCAAATCTTGGGGTTGAAAACCATCCCTTTCACTTGCATCATTTCCATCTTGGGCCTCTCACCAGGCCTTCAAGACTCTCTGCATCTAGTTCTTTCTAGAGCTGTTTTTCACAGGGCAACCTCGATCTTTGCAGGATTGTTTAAGCTGCTCAACTTTAAATGAATACAGATCCTCAATGCAAAAATCCAATTCCGCTGGCTCACTTGTTGCCTTCCCTTGCTGAGACATGATGCTTTGAAGAGTTACTCAAAAATAGAATCAAAAATCAAAATACGGTATGTGGTGCATAGTTGTCTGCACTAGACTAGTGATGAACACTGTAGGAAGGTGGCTACCTGATTATGGTTACCCCAGATTTTTTGCCTTGTGTTTAGCTGGTTTTCGACTTAGTTGGCCTGGTTCCCTGCTAATCAGGGCCGCAGGCTATCTGCTCTCTCTGTAAAATGGATTCCATGTACCCTAGGTGCATAACTAGATTGGCTTGGGTCACCTTATCAGCCCCTGTACAGAGCACTATAGGTGCCCAGGGCATAGGTGCATCCAAGGCCTACCAGGGGCTGCAGCATATCTTTTGCCACCCCTGGCTGGCTATCTAAAATTGACACAACTGGCTGATCACTCAGCTGGGGCAAGGTGGTGTAATCACCCCTTGCTTAGATATAGTATGCCTATATCTAAACCTAACTGGACACATATAAACCTGTGAGCCACTCCTATGGAAGAGTGTGGCTCAGGGGTTAGAGGTGGCAGACCCGGCAGCTGAGATCGGCCCTGGACCAGGGTTCAATTCCCCGCCTCGGCGGGTCTTGGGCTAAAAATTCCACGGACTCAATAATTCTCGCTCCGGTGCCTTCTCGACTCACGGGTTCACACTCTGCGACTCTGGGCAATAGCTTTCTTAATCTCCACAACGGCCCCTCGCGGCGGGATGCCTGGCTTTCACCTTGTGGATACCCTGCTGGGGTTATCTCACAGGGGAATACCAGGACGGGTTCCCTAAGCAAGCGCCGGGAAACCCACTGCAGGTAGCTGTGCGCTATATAAGCTCAAATACATTTACATTTATGGAAGGCCTTATCAATCCTGAAGGCAGAGTGCGTGGTTTAATGTGAGATGGAGCTCTGGCATGAGCTGAGCCGGTCTACAGCTGTCGGGAACAACTCCCTAAGCTGTTCCGGGATAATGCCAAACCACATACTATTAAGTGCCTTATAATCCTCGGGGTTATATAGCAAATTTGGTTTGGCTTTATCAAAACATGTCGTGTAAGGTGTCATACGATTTGGAATACTATCCCCTCGACAGTCCTGTCGACGGGGATAGCATTCAACCCCTCCAGAGGGAGAAGACATGTTACTTTACTGAAACGCAGTTGATTTTTAAAAGAGCCTCAGATCCACAAAATGGATGCTTCTGCCACAGACACAAGTCTGACCTCCTGCTGCCGACCGAAACTCTGCAGAGGAGGCTGGACAAAGGGTTTCCTGTCACAGGGAGGTGTCACACCACCCCAGACAGGAGATAGTGGATTGTAGCAGGGAGGTTTGAAAGAAACCAGACACTGCCTGGGGAGCACAAGGCTGCCCCTTGCATAATCCGACCAAACCGGTTCTGGGGCACACCAGCCCCTGTCCCAGCGCGGCCTGGATGAAAGGAAAGGGGTGTATCCACCCTCTTCCTGGGTCCCACCCATAGGAGGGGACCTAGCAGGTAATCCAGCCCCCTAGATTGGTATACGAATGGGAGCAGTGACAACGCACTCAGATTATCCTGATGAAACATTTGAAATGAAACTCTGGACCCTTCAACATCCTACTCAAAGTAGAAGACTGAAGAATCTCCCTTGTGGTCAAGGAGTGACCACCCTGTGCAAACAGGCACCATCCAGCACCTCGACGTCTGCTTTGTTGCAGTTCCCGCCGGAACTCGAGCAACAGAGATTGACGAGATCAAGCTTGCCTGCCTTCTTACAGCCCGATCCACAGTCCCTGCAGAGCTGAGACCCGTGGAGGTGACCGGAAGCGTGGGGCACGCCAACTTGAAAAGACCACGAGACACTGACTGTGCAGCCCACGAGTGACCCTCGAAGCTGTACACCAAGGTCTGAGAAGCCCCAACCCTGAGCCACTCTTGCACCGAAGCTCACCCCTCTACACTCGACGAGTGCTGCGTGGGGCCCTTCTGCTTTCTTTGGCTCAACGCGTTGGCCCGGTCACTTGCCAGCTGGCTTGTGGCCCCTGTGCAAACGAAAACCTAAAACCGACTTGCGATTATGGTTGCTCCAGACTTGCACCAGCTCCTCTGAAAAGGAGCCCCTGCTCTGACCCTCCTGGTCCGAGTGAGAAGCAATCTTCTGGTCCTGCGTGGATTGCTCTTGCCAAGTGTTGTTTGCTCCAATCTTGAAGCCGACTGCGCTGACAGTGAGAGCCTGCGTTGGACAGATTGTGACCTGCTCCTGGACGTCGCAGATGCCCCAGAGCCCACGTGACAGCGGAGAGAAGCTCCACGACAACCACCTGATTGCGCCCGACATTACCTGGTTCCGTCCTGGTTCCACCCTGGTCACTGCTGAGTGACCCAGACTCTGTCCCCTCTGCTTTCAGGTACTTTTCTACTCTGATCCACCCTTGGATCACACCAGACACTTCTCCTTCACATCGCCTGCAGCATCTTCAGCTTCAAGCACCAAGAGCCTGCGTGACAAAACCCGACGCCACTTCGACCCTATGCACCCGCTTCCTGTGGGTGAGGTAACATTGCAACGCCGGTGTTCCCACACTGGTACACACCTCTAGGGTCTGTGTCTAAAGTTTGGTCCTTCTAGGTTCAGCGGAAGTATCATTAAACTCTATTTGTGTAACTTTTACGCACCATTGACATTGCATTGGTGCAAGCCGCGCTTTAAGCGCTGCACCCGAATCCCGCGGGCTTTTCCCGACTTCAGCATTGCTAGTCCCGACTGCTCCCAGCGATTCCCTAGGCCCTAGGCCTAACCACTGTTCGATTGGTATCTCTTATACCACTTTTTTAATATATGGTTTGAGTGGCCACCCGCCCTCATCCATAACTGTGCAACTTTGTATGTTATACTGTGCTTTTGATTTAACGCTTGTGCCCCTTTGCTCATAAAGAGTACTGGGGATTATTTTAGAAATAAATACATATATTTTTATAATATATACTTGTGTGGTGTCCTTTCATTTGATATTACAGGACTGTGATTGGTAAAACAGCTCGCTTAATACGACCTCTTGAGTTAAGCCTTTAAGGCTGCTTAGTCTATGCTACCATTAAGATAGCTTGTCTAATAAGGTTGACTTACAACCAGACACCATAAGGGTTGTTTGGACTGATACAAGGTGGTTCCAGAATTGGAAACATCATATATCAGGCCAACTTCTCACAAACACCAATTTCTGTGGGTCAAGTACAAATACAAGTTCAAATCCTCACCGCTGACCTCCAATGTTAGTTCTGGTCTCTAGTTGGCAGAGGTAGGTACCAATGTCCGAATAGGGACCCTTGCTTCCAGTCAGGGTAAGGGGGATACACTCTTTAGATAACCCCTGCTCATCCCCTTGGTAGCTTGGGACGACGAGACAGGCTTATCAAAAGCAATGTGTAAAGTATTTGTACCAATACTCCACACTAGTTAAGAAAAATAAAGTATCTTTATCTAAACTACACAAGACCAAAACGCCAACAATCCAACATACACAATCGAAGAATAAGTCTTTCATAGGAGTTCTAGGGTTGCGTCAAAATAATCCATACTTGCGTCACATTTAGCCCAAAGTACCTGTTGATGCGACAGAAGTTCCAAGTGGAAGCTGCAGAGTTGAAAAACAAGCAATACATCACTCCTGAGACCCTGGGGAGGCGAGGCAACATCCCCACTGTATGCAGCGGGTGTGTTGCGACGAATCCGGTCTGTATGGGGAGGGATGCGATACCTTGTATGGATTCCGGTGCGCAGATTCGATAGAAAACGTCTTCTTCTCTCATGGCCCCTCGATGCGATGGCTCTGCGACGATGTTCGCAGCGACATGATGCCATCCGCAAGCAAGTGGTGCGACTATCTCACCCAGCGATGACAGGCTCTGCGACGATACTCGCAGCGACAGGAATCTTCCCGCACCGGGGTGATGCGCTCCGCAAGCGAACGATGCGTCGGTTCTTGCAGCAGCAACAGGCGCTGCGACGATCTTCGCGGCAACGGGAACTTTCTCACACTGTCGACGATGCGCTCCGCAAGTGAGAGATGCATGCAAATTGTAGCGCTTCGTCTCCTTTTCCTCTTGTCCAGCTCCCCAAACAGCAAGCACAACTTCCAGAGGTCCCACAATTGGATCAAGCACTTGAGGAATGACAGAACTCACTGAACAGAGTTCAGGGGGGAAGCTGTCGGTAAAGTCTGTTTGTACCTGGGACTTCTTAACAGGAGGCCAGCTCTCCTTAGGCCCTTGCAAGGGGACACAGCAACAGCAAAGTCCTTCCCCTCTCTTTGGCAGCTAAGCAACTACAGGTCAGCCCACAACCACAAAGCAGGACAGTCCTTCCTCTTCAGTTTCCAGCTTTCTCTTTGGCAGAAGTTTCTTATTGATTCCAGGATGATCTAATTTTCTGTAGTCTAGGTAGCCCTTTTTATACCAGTCTTTTCTTTGTTCTCTGGAGGCAGAGAGGCCTTGGCTTAGTCAGAACCAGTTCTGGTCAGTCCTGGAGCACTTTGTTTTCTTGACTTCTTCTTTCCTTTCAGAGAGAGGGGCAGGGTGGTCAGCCGCCCAGCAGGAGGTGGACCCAGCATTGTGGAAGTCAGGCACAGCCCTATTCAGGCCCAGGCGCTGTCCCCATCAACCACTCAAGATGCAAATGCAGCTATTCAGCCTAGGGCTGACTCATCCAGTTTCCTGGAGGCTCCCCAGCCCACTGTCACTCACAAACCAGACAGTCAATTCACAAACAGGCCAAGGCACACAGAAAGGTCAGACAAGAGTACATCCACTTTCTAAAAGTGCTGTTCCCAAACACAGGATTTAAAAAACATCTTTCCTAAAAGATAGGTTATTAAATTCTGAGTTCAGGGATACCAGACTTTAATTTTCTATCTTGCTCATATGGAATGATATTCTGGTAAACATTATATACAGCCTTCCCCATTATAGCCTATGGGCAACATAGCCCTCTCAATAGTGAAAAATTAAATGGCTGTAATTCACTACCAGAGCATGTCACACACACAAGTACATGCTCTTCCTTTCATATACACTTCTCCCTTCCCAGGGGGGTATTTAGGGCCTTCTATAGGGGTGTCCAATGTGTACAGAAAGGGTAGGCTTGGGCCTGGCCAGTGTGGACATTGGTCAGGGCAGGATGGCAGTTAGCAACTGCACCCAGGCACTATGGTGGCAGGCCTGAGACACCATTTTAGGCCTACTCAAGTGGGTGGTACAATCAGTGCTGCAGACCCACTAGTAGCATTTGAATCACCAGCCCTGGCACACTCTGTGCACTTTACTAGGGAATTCCTGGTAAGACAAATATGCCAATCATGGATAACCAATCACAATTACAATTTACTCAGGGAGCACTTGCACTTTGAACTGATCAGCAGTGGCAAAGTGCTCAAACATCTAAACCAGCAAAAACGAAATCCAGCACAGCGTCAAAAATACAGGAGGTAGAGGCAAAAAGTCAGGGGAAACCAGGCCAAAGATGCCAGGTCTAACACATTCTTACTTACTTCAGAAGTCACTTGTGAAAAGGAATTCAGTGCACCACGGATATTGTTACTGGGTGGTTATCCTTCACATATGTATTTCTTCACCAATTTTAATTTAAAATCCTTATAATCCTTCTCATCGAATACTCCTCCTGCAAATATCCTTCCAACAAGCCACCACGCCACACATATCATTACCCCACATCTTCTTTTCTTTATCAATACATGGAAATGATTCTTTCCTGGCAGAAATGAAACATCAAATTTATACTCTTCAAATGTTCAACTTAGACCAATGCGAGCCGCAGCATTCCTTTCACTCACAGGAGATATAATGTTAATCAAAGATTTATGGTCTGTATGTAATAAAAATTAGTTTCACAGCACAAAATGTCTGAAGCTGTTGGTCGCCCATGCACAGGCAATAAGCTACCTCTCACAACCCATTCTGCATTGTCAGCCCTTTGTGACAAAAGAGCTCCAAAACGATATGCACTTGCATTTACTGTGATGATACAATGCTTTCCATAGCCAAAAGGTGGTAATGCAGGTGCATTCATGATTCGTTTCTTTATGAGATCAAAGGACTACTGTTGGTCATCTTTCCATACAAAATCAGAACAAGTACTCCATTACAGAAGCAAACGTCTTTATAGATTTCCCGTGGTATTCACATAGGCCTAAAAAATACATTAACTTCTCTTTTTTGTCGGGCACTAGAGCTTCCAAAACAGTCTTTACCAAGGACTCCTTTGGGACAGCCCCCTTTTCAGAAATGTTGTTATCGAAATAATCCACTTGAGATTCAAACAGGGGAATTTTTTGGCACCGAGAACTAGTCCTCTTATACCTAGTCTTTTGCATACCTCCAAATAGATCTTTACATGTTCATTATAGTCTTTTGAGAAAACCAAGATGTTTTCCTGGAAATATTATTTCCATATTTTTGAGTATGTGGATTATTTTTAGTTGAAATATAGAGGATGCTGATGCTGGTCCAAAAGGCAGCCTCTTGAATTGGTTCAGCCCAGATTGGGTGATAAAGACAGTTAAAGGCTTTGAAGTAGGCACCAACTCCACTTTGTGGCAAGAGTTCCTTAGGAGAACAAAATTGCCCATCCAGCACAGATAACAAGTCATTAATCATGTCATAAATTGATAAAGGATGTGGGTCCACTACAATATTATTGTTTAGAGCCCTCAAGTCTATGCAAAGTCTAAGTTCTCCATTGCTTTTGTCTGTAAGTTCAATTGGTGACACGCAATTGGAGGATTCTGTCTCCTCAATTATGTGGTCATCCTGCATGCAATCCAGCAATTCTTGTAGTTCCTTCTGTACACTAGGGGGCTGATTCCGAACCTGGAAAAATCGCTCCGATTCGTCGTATGGAGCGATTTTCCCATACGAATCGTACACCATCGACGTCACTGTACGTGCGCGCTAGTACGATTCGAACACACAGCAGATCTCCGTCCGAATCTTACTAGATCCATACGAATCAACAATCCGTACGAATCGCACACGGATGATGCGGTAGACGACGATCGTACGGATCGAAGCAGCATTTCCCGACCAGGCAAGTACGAATCGGGTTTACAGCGCTCTGTATGACTCTTTTCGCACGGCACTATTAAACACCCGTAAACACACATCTCGACACAAACTGCGTACGTGACGGCCCCCCCGGGTATGGTGCGTATACCCCAATACTGCAGGGGTACGGTGCGTACTCCCCGTGATCTCTGGAATACAGTGCGTACCCCTGCGGTAATGGGGAGTACGCGCCATACCCTGCGATCACAGTGGTACGCAACGTACACCCACAGTAATGGGATTTACGAAGCGTACCCCTATGATCCTGGGCAGTACGGTGCGTACACCCCAGGATCGTAGGGGTACGCTTCGTGCACCCAATTACCGCAGGGGTGCACACTGTACCCCAGAGATCGCGGAGGTACGGTGCATAGGGGTAGGGCACGTATGTGGGAGAGTGGCACTCTGTACAAATCTTGCATACGTTTTCCGAACAAATCGCGATCTAACACCCCGGTCCGGATCGTACTTGTCGGGTCGGACAGCTTGTTTACGAATCGTACGGATCACTGTGAGGGTCCGTGTCGGCTCAAAATACGAATCGCCGTACGGAAAACTTTCAAGGATCGGAATCACCCCCTTGGTACTCCTCTCACTTTTTGTCCAACTGGCTCGGCATTGTTAGGTGTTTTTGATCTTTCCATTCAAGGAAATTCGCTCATTTGCATGCTAGATATATCTTGATCTAGGCAGATCTTCCTTTGAAATATGTTGGAGCTGTGAAATGTCCTAAAAAATTAATCCTTCAGCCATCAAAGGTGGCAGGTTATATCTCAGGAGGCAACATTTTTTGCACTGTCAATTTCAGTTTAACATCAAAATAAGATTTGGATATAATTGCTAATGGTTCCCAGAATCAGCCTTGACTGACAAGTTTACATCATGCACTCTTATATAAGAAATAGGATGTTTCATGGGTTCATCCACATTATGGGGAGAGGATGTGGCCTAACAGCTAGAGCCATCAACCTTGAAGCTGGGGAACTGGGTTTGAGTCTCGGCAGGGAGGCTCAACATTCTGTGATTCTGGGCAAATTACTTAATCTCCCCGTGCCTAACAAAATGAATGTGTCAGTTTGTAACGCAACTGGTGCTCATGTTAAGAGCTCTGATACCTTTTGGTTGAGTTCATGCTATATAAAACTCCCCCCCTAAAATAATCATCAATGTCTTCCTCTCTTATCATTAAAACCATTTTTTTCATCATCATGTTCTCAATAACACCCTCTTCCGTATTCTCACCTTTTTATTTTAAAATATTGGACTTCGTTTCCTGTTTTCTTGGCAATCTTTGGCAAAGTGACCTCTCATCTTGCATTTGCTGCATTCCTTGTTGATTGCTGAACATGGCATATGCAGAGGATAAATGTGAAGGACTGTCACATCTGTTGTGGAAGGTTTTATTCAAATAACGTCAATCTCTAACATCTCTTTTACATAGTTTTCCTTTTACATTAGACACTTCATTGCATTTTTTAAAGGAACAATTCTTGTTCACCTCTTTGACCCAACACATGGAGTGTTCAGTAGCCTTTGCGACCAAAACAACTTCTTCCACAGGGGAATTCCCATAACATTTCCTGAATTCCTTTTTGTATTTATCATGAGCTGGTCTTGTATCCTTTCATTGGTGTTGACTCCAAAGTTGCAAGTATTTAAGAGTCTCCTCAACACAGTTCGAAATCCATCAATAGTTTCACATTCCTTTTGCCTCCTTGTGAAAAATGGCAGGTGCTAATGGTAGGTTTGAATAAGACCTCTAATCTTAGCAACACTTCCTGAAACTCATCATTCACATCTTCTTCTTCAGGTGACCTGAAGATATCTTGCCCTTCAGATCTTAATGAGTACAGTCATATGCATTTTTTCCTCTAAGGTGCTATTTTAATTCCCTCAATCGCCACCAAGTAGGTCTAAATTCATCTTTCCATCTTTTCCAGAGAATTGGTGGATCCCCTTTCTATTTGTAAGAATTTTTGTGGCGGACCAGGCTATGTTTTTTTTCAATTAGAAAGTGAAATGTATTAGGCACAAACCACTTGACCATACACAACAAAAATAATAAGCTCCATTTTATCACATTTTATTTCTACACGTTAAATGCTCCTTTTATTATTTTTAAGTCTTTATTCTGATCGTGTGAGTAAACATGAAGTATTCAGATGCTCTTTTTAAAATGGTTCCTGTAGTGTTTGTAAACACAATTTGCAGTGAAGTCAATGGCTTTTAAAACGGCGGCCATGGAGCGCTCACCACTAGAGGGCGAAATACACTCTACCCCAAGAGCACTTACTAACTGTCCATCGGAGCGTGAACATCTACAAATGGGAGAGACCACTCGAAATCTGTCTCAGCTCTCTGTTTCCTCGCTCAGTGGGTGATGCTGTCAGGTACAACAGTATGCGTCAGCGGCAGCCTGATCTCTAAAGTGGCAGCCAACGGCATTTCAATTAGCAGCACCAAATGGTTTCCTTCATTACTCGTCGTCAAAATGTCCGTGTTCTAATCACAGGAAGGAGACGGGAAATGAGGTGAGAGCACAGCAACTTTATTCTCTTCGTCGTGAGGTTGGCACCTAGATTCATGCTCAGCGCTAAGCTCAGAATCTTGCCAGCCCCCACGTTCCAAAAAGGAGCGAGGATGGCATTTCCATTAAGGAGGGTAAAGGAAGGAGAGAAAAGGGCAAGAGGTAATATCTTTCATACTACTCTTAACATTCAGTATCCTATGTAAACTCAACATGAATGTAACAGGTAGATATGCCATGTTCGGTGTCTTTTGAATTGTGGTGAAAAGTAAAGGTGGGTGAAGCATGCGGAGTTGCCCTCCGCAGAAATCCACGTTGCTGCCCAAAAATTCTGAAGCATTAAGCGGAGTTCCATGAGACTGCATAGTTTTAGGTTAGATAGAGATAGGCTCAATGTCAGTTCAAGACTAGACCAATATCTTCTCTTATTAGAGGGGAGCGAAGCCAAGGGCCCATATGCGCTGGAATGAGGCGGGGTTCACGTCCCTTAAAAGAATTTATGTGCTTTTAAGCGAGAGGTGCAGTACTCACAAGTTAGTGTCACGACGGTGGTCGGGTCTACATTCTCCTCTCCTCTTGTTGCTTGAGCACACAGGGGCACTTGCAAACTCAGACAGGCAAACGGCAGGGAAATTATGACTGCTGAACAGTGATGATGCCACCTCCACACCAACCAACAGCAGCGGAATCGCTGGAAAGCCGGAAGCCGGCCCAGGGCAGGGGGAAGAAACTGAGAAAGGACACATTTGGCTGTCAGAACACACCCGAGCCTACCCCGATCGGCACAAGTCAACCAATGAGTTGTAGTGCCTTCCCTGCCACCATATTAGGATCAGGCACTACCATATCAGGATCACTTTTTTAAATAATAAGGGTGCCACTAAAACACCGCTACGCAACATGGTTTACTGAGTTTTTGTCAAACTCTGTCCTCGAAGCAGAGTGCAGAGTTTCAAAAATTCTGTAAACACCGCCCAAGAAGCAGAGTTTACCGCACACCGTTAGTAAAAAGACCACTTTTAGAAAGTGTGCATTTTTCTGCCCTTAACTCTTTTGGGATTGCAGCCTGGCCTGAGGCATTTGACTGGGCGTTCCGGACATTTTAGACTTTTTGAATTCCACCCTGACACTCACACAATAGGGATTAGGTGTGCCTAAATTGGCCATCTGCTGGCAGGTTGGGGGAGCTGAGCATAGCCTCACTTGCAACTGAATATCTTGTGCTCTGCCTTCAAACAAAGGGCCTTACGACCTCTCCGTTCAGCCAACTCGAACGACTTGGTGGTGCCCCGTACTAAACTGGTCACTTGGGGAGATCGTCGTTTTCTGGTTGCTGCCCCGAAAGTGTGGAACACACTCCCCCAATCTATCAGAACAAGCCCAAACCTCTTGTCATTTAGAAAGCAACTGAAAACTTGGTTGTTCAACCTTTAAAAGTATGAAGCTCAGTATAGGAGAAGTCTGCAATAGTAATAGCGCCGAGACGCCTGGAGGTAATTGTTCACGCTTTATTAAATATCAAAAATAAATAAATAAATAAATAAATTGTCACTGTTACTTGTCACTGTTACTAGCTTGGAACCAGCGCAGATGAGGCAGGAAATTGCATGCACTTCAAAGCGACTGTGTCGAAGCTTCTTCCACCTTCCAGAAGGAGGGCACACAGGTATTAAAATAGGACCTCAGACACCAACTCTTCAGTGCACTTCTGGACCTGTGGATACTCTGCCAGGAAGAAGGAAAACTGTGCTGCTGGAAGGAATGCCACTCTTGTGGACTGCTGCTCTGAAGGTCTGCTGCACTACTGGCTTGCTGTCCTGTTTCCCTGCTGCTCTGCTGCCTTCTGCCTGGGTTCAAGGACTGCATCTTCATCTGCCCCAGGACCCCCAAAATGCCTCACAAGAGCTAGTTTTCTGGCCTCCTGTTCAGAGCCACAGAGACACAAAGGAAAGCTCCATCTTACATCCACACTTGGACTCAGCGTGAATGAGTCCTGACCCACCACGTGGGGCCCCTCCAGTCCTGAACCCTTCATATTGGCGCCAAAGGTGCACGGATAGCCAAAATTCAAAGGTGGGGACGGAGAAATGTTTTAGCCAAATAGTGCTGAGAGAACCAGGAGAAAATTGGGATCAAACTGCTTGCCTAGCCTCCCGAGGCTCATGCCGGTCGTATTGATTCTTCAGCTTCTCCTGCTAGGTTCTTTTTCACAACAGCAAATCCTTTTCAGTGGTCCTTCCCCATAGGGGTATCTAACCTCCTGAAACTGTCTTCAGCTATAGCCCTCTGCCTCACGCCGCTGGAGTCTTTCGACTTCCATTTCAGAGACTAGATCCAAATGTAGAAAGCTTCACGCGAGACACAAACACGCTTTAAAGCCGAATGTAGAGACCAGCTCTTTTTCCGTGATTTGCTTGAGGTGGCAGGCAGCAGATCCGCGGTAAGCCCCTTCAAGCGCTTCGCTCGGCTCACCCTTTGTGGCGCCTGTAATGTAATTCACACTATGGCGGTGTAGATATAACTCGGCCCCCTTATCCCCCTTATTACATTTTTAGATTCAGACACGGTGCCGCCATTATAATCGGAACGGGACCGACAAGGAGTGGTGAGTCTTTGGTTTGTTTGGTTACAAGCCTCGTTTTACCTTGACAAAATTTAAGTTGAATAGTTCTGTTTCCCCCCCTTCTCTCCACAGATTGTGGGCCCTCGTGTGATGCACTTTTTTGGAGTAGAGTAGGTAAAATGCTGGTCCACAATGTTAATATCTTTTAATAGCCCTAGCTGCTATTTTGTTAATATACACTCGTATCTCTGTTGGTCTAGATTTTAACCAAGGGCTCAAGAACTGAATAAATACGACCAGCCTTGATTGAACACATCAGTTCCTCTCGCTATATGTAAGTGGTTTAAAGACCATTTTAGACTGTACTTGCGGCTAGCATTTGAATATGGCTGCTAGCCCATGTGTCATTTACGGACCTATGGACCCTCATACTACACCTTAATTTTGCAGGTGCTGGTAGCACGCTCTCTTTCCCTCAGAGCCCATGGGCCTGATCTTCTCTTGTTTCAGCTCTCCATGTAGGGCCCCCCCTTGGTAACTATTGGGAGCTTTGGCCCACAGCCTATATTTTAATGTTTTACCTTATAACTTCGCCAATTTAATTTAATTTACCCTAGGTGCCCCACAACAACCCCTCACCTCCCACTTCTTAGTCCTGAGGAAGACCCCATTGTAAGGTGGAAATCAACCTATGCTGTTCAGGGGTCGAAACGTCGACATTCTTAGCTAAACCAGCCCACAAACAACAGATAATTTTTACTCTGTTTCACTATATGGGCTAGGCCAACAACTGTAACATCCTATGGGGCTAAATATTAAGCATATCGGACGTCAAATGTGAATTGTTTGACTGCACCAATCCTTTGATCTGTCCACGTCACTTCATCCTTCACCAATTCACGTACTTTCCCCACTTACCCCCTTCCTCCTGTCTGGGCACAATGTCAATGCATTGCTAAAAGTAGTATTCCATATTTTTGCAAAGACGTGGGTGTAGTTAAACATCATCTCTCAGCCATCTAGTGTATGGATGTCTTTGTATATATTGTAAATGATTGTGCAAATATCCTTGTTTTTTAATATTGTCTTCTGGGACTGTCCTTTTCTGTACTGCTTGACAATGCTGACACCACAGTCAACCAACAACCCAATTCCTCACATCACCCAAACGTAAAAGGTCTGCGGAAATGGTGTTGATTCCACATCCCACTCTGGGACCCGCTCACTGAATACATACCACTTTGGGTGCCACATTATCTTCCTGCACCCCTGGGCAAAACATGCTGGGAAGCAAGGTAGAGTTGTAAGGGCACGATTCACAGAACTAACTTAAGGCAAAATCCTAAACTTGCTACTTTTGGTATTCACAGAAGAATGGGCCCGATTCACAGAACTAACTTAAGACAAAATCCTAAACTTACTTCTTTTGGTATTCACAGAAGTTAGGATTTTGTCTTAAATTTGTCTTAAGACAGACTTAAGACAGACTTAAGTTAGGATTTTGTCTTAAGTCTGTCTTAAGACAAACTTAAGACAAAATCCTAACTTCTGTGAATACCAAAAGTAGTAAGGTTAGGATTTTGTCTTAAGTTAGTTCTGAGAATCGGGCCCTTAGGCATCTGTGCAAGATCGAATTAAGTTTGTTTTCAAGTGAAATGAGCAATTTTAAGTTCAGGGACCTGGAAGAAGTGAAATGGGCATACATCAACTGTAACATTATGATCTTTAATGACACGGGCAATGATGAAATGGTCATTTCAAATAGCAAAGAACTTTTCAAAAGAAATTAGTCAAAACTGTTTATTTCTACATTCTGTCATATTAAGTATTAAGATGGGAGCATGTGGATATTCTTTTCATGACCATTTTGAGCCTGTGACTTTTTCAGTCTACTGCTCTATTGTAGGATTATACAATGTTGCTGCTATCCATCATTATTTTCTGTGGTTTTATGTCGCAGCTATGGTAATCTTATGCGATTTCTTGCTGTGATGAATGCACTTCTCAACGTTCTATGGAGTGTGGCAAGAACTGGCAATTCACAATGTATCTTGGGTGACCTAAATTCACTTGGCTTCTCAGTAGAAATTCATTCTTTTTTTTTAATAATGTTTCTCTTTTCCATATCTGAATTATTGGTAGCCATGTGTGGGAAAGCTATTAACTTGCATTTGCCATTGCTTAACAATTTTTTTATGGGTTTGGTGTTTCTTTCTGGCCCTCACCACCACAGCTTTTGCCCCCTTTCTCCATAGTTGTGTGGCTTCACTAGTGAAGGGGTGGTTTCTGCGAGGATAAGCTTTGCCAGATCTCTGCATTCTTATCTCATTCCTTGTCATGTGGTGTTTTGTCGGGTCATGCACTTTTTCCAATCTTCTTCAAGAAATCACTGCCCGAACCCATACCGTATCATGGTTGTGTGGGGCGCTCTAAGTCTAGCATCTCAGGAAGTTACATGGAGTGTATTTCTAAAGCGCATGTTCACCCAAGGGTATCTTTTCACTGAATAACAGATGTTTATGGTTACCCAACTCAGTGGTACCCATTTTATTGATGTCAGAAGGATGAAAAGCATAGTGGAACCTCGGGTATTTGAACTAGTGACCATGAGGTTGAACACAGTCCCCTACTGTGGACGCATTAGTCCACTGAGCCACCAGACCCAACTGGGAGCGTAGGACAGGAGATGGGCAACTGTGCTGCCTGTTGGTGGCATCCAATGAAGAAGACTCAGCTAAATGGTGTGCACTGGGAACTTAACACTGTAAAGAGTGAGATAGGGGATTAATATAATATTTAACGTACCTGTTGCCGCCGATGCTGATGCTGCCGGCCACCGCAGTGCTTCTCACCTCCCGGCAGTCACTGGGTCGCAAAGCACAGGCTGCCCACCCAAATCAGATGCTGAAAGCAGCATGCGGATTGGCCTGAGTGGGCTGGTCTGACGCTCGCTCAGGCAACGGGAGCCTGCGGCTTTCCTCCACCCTGGCTGTCAACACAGCATGGTTGGAAAAAGATAAGTGATCGTGTCTGTTTGCCAGCCTAAGACTGCCGGCCAAACTGACATGAACACTTTACAGCGCCTATCACTGCTCCTCCCTATGGCCCGGCCCCACCCAAGACTCCCTGGCTCAGTCACTCAGTGGAAAATAAAATGATAATATTGGGACAAATTTGCAAGAAGCTAACGCAGCGCGGTGCAGAAAGTCATTTTGCTGTGCTGCGTTAATTTTGAAGCACAGGAAAACAACATATTTGCAACAATATGTTGCATCTCTTTGCTTCCCCCTGCGCTGGCGCACAAACTGCTGCCATGATTGGACGCAGGCACCCTTGCACCTTGGTGCAAGGATGCCTACATCATGGGGAGATTGCATTTGTGCAGGAAGGGGTACCTTCCTTCACAAAAGTAATCTTTTGATGTGATTTCCTCTTCCAATGTGTGCTGTAGAATGCAGCACGCATTGAAAGAGGAAAGAAACAATGAGAAATTAAAACATTTCTCCTTGTTGTACCTCACTACACCAGCCCTAGGGTGGCATAGCATTCTGACGCATTTCCAGATTTACGATTGCTTGTAAATCTGGAAATGCATCAGTGGACATAGGTGTTGCGTGGGAACACCCACAGAAACACTCATGTCACACTTCTAACATGCAAAGTGTTGCATGAAAAGGGGCAATATTTCTCAGCACAGGTTAAGTCACGCAGGGTGGCTTTACCTGTGCTTGTAAATATCACTCAGCAGGTTGTGCCACCGGTGCACCAGTGGCGCAAGGGGCTTCTAAATCTGCCCCATTGTGTTTTATAATCATTTTATTTTTCTCTGACTGACTCTGAACATTGGGATGTTTCACCTTCGCTATTACGGAGTCACCCCTGGTGTGTCTTAGGGCCCTTTGCGATTCCATGCGCAAGCTTCCTATATGGAATGCGTCATATAATGCATTAACACTGAATGGTGAGGTAGTTATTGGCAAATTGTGGAGCGCAAGGTGAGTGTGCATTCACCGCGCCACTGGATGGAAAATATCATGTGTTACCAAATAATATAGAATGCTTGGTAAATTGTAGGATCTCAGGATGAGAAGAAACTTGTGTGGAGTAAGTTATGGGTCCCAATCAGAGCCGGAAGTTTACCCAATCTGAATTATTCTGGTTGGCAGTACTGGCACCTAGTGGGACTCCTGCATCTATGTGACCGAAGTGGGCATATTTGATTGTACTCATTAGTGTGGTGTAATTGTCCGAATTGTATAGATTTGAAGTCTTTTTTTGTTTTAAGTATTTTCAGAGTTTATTGGAAGCATTTGATTTGTACAAACATTTAGTCAGTCAGTGCAACGATTTCTACAAATACCACCTGAAACACCACAAAAATTAAAGCATGGTTTTAGCATTTAAAATCTACCTTGGTAGCCAAGGAGGCCAAAATGGTGGATGCACCAATCAGAGCTCCTGAATGGTGATTCGACTCCGATAGTAATCCTCAGTGCTGGCAAGACCATACCGCTGCTACAGAGACTGTGGGGCCTGCAGACCTTCCGGTCCGGCCTTCGGGGAGGTGAGCGGGGGTCGCTCGGCCTCTGGAGTTTGCTGCTGCCTGTTTCGGTGCCCCTGTTGAGGTGAGAGGGAGCTCACAGGCCAGGCTGCACCAGCTACAGTCAGGGCCGGACTGGGAACTGAAAGCAGCCCTGGCAGACTTTGCCAGACCAGCCCTCGTCCGGTGCGTAGTGAGCCCGTCTGCTACTAGGAGGGTTTGGGGGGATCCCCCTCAAGAACATTTTGGAAAAAGACAGACCAAAAGAGTGAATTTTACAGCATTTTTCATTACATATTTAATTGTATCAACTTTCAAAGCACAGTAAACAGTAGATGAGGACCTTGAAGAGCACCAGGTTATCCACCCAGTCATATGTACCCATAGACATTCTTTCAGAGAGCACCAAAAATAGACAAATAGTGAATCAGAGAGAACAAAGTAAAGGTGAGACCAGCCCCCACATGGTGTGTAGTGAGCAAGCACCGTGAGCAACCACTACTAGGGGGTGTTTTGGGGGGGTTGTCCACCCAAGAAAAGTTTGGAGACAGAAAGGCCAAAACAAAGCATTTTTCAACATATTTTCTCTCCTAAACTGCACTGATGTCATCACCATTTCTGCAAAGAATGAGGCAATTCCAATAATTGATCTCATCGTTCATGTACAACTGAGCCAGTTCATAGGTTTAATGGAGATTCCATCACAATGCCCTTGAGCCAGAGAATAATTAAAGACATCATCCTTGTGCATTGGTCTCTCCTGGGCTGGGTGCTTGTGGTCACTGCAGGGGTGCAGTACTGCCAGACGACCACATGCCATGAAGTAGGCGCTACACTTGTTCCCCATACATTACCTTGTTTTTCCAGTTATGGGCCTGGGTCTAGATTTTCATGCAAAGGGCTGAGGCTAAAATGTCACGAAGGGGTGAAAGCATCACACGCAAGTCAGGAGTCATTTTACAGTCTGTTTTTCAAAGCGAATCACAATTTCATCAACCAGTGGTGAGAAAAATAAAGACAATAAATGTTTTTGACACACACAGTGTTTTGGCCTCCTCATTAGTTACCACTCACTACACCTTGTCTCTGTATATGTGCTCACATACTTGGGTCTACAGGGTACTTCTGACATGATACCAGTTACCAAGTGGCTTTTCCTGGTGCCACCAACTTTCTTTCCAATCCCCCTCCAGCAGCGGTGTGCCCCTGAACCAACCGGCATCCCATGGTGGTACACACATCAGACTTCACTTGCATGTGTGAGCACCCCTTAACATGTGGGTACATCTCTTGCAGCACCCACTCCAAGCATCTTCGGTCACTAGGTTTGCTGGCCTGGCAGTGTGTGTGTGCACAAACCCAATGCCACCTTCTCTTCATCGTGGGGCATGTAGCATGCAGGGTGCCTAGTATGTTAAACCACTGAGACGCATATAACCCCCAGCACGTAATCTGCGCAGACTACATACAAGTCAATGATGGCCATCACCCTGTCCATGCTAAACATATGAAGGAAAACAGCTTTCCACACACAGACGTGGGAGGACACAATTCAAGCGTTATCTGTGGTTTGAATTCTCATTATAAATGCTTCGCTTTAAAATACCATAACAGAACACCAATATAAAAATAAATACAGGACTGCATGTACCCGAATACACTCTGCCTTGCAACAATGCGCACTGTACATGCAGTTTTTATTTTTATTTTATAAAAGCAGGAATTCAAGTTCCATAAAGCAATGTCCCATGAGAAGGTATGATATAAAAAAGTCATGTGATTTTGAGTTTCATTCTGCTTCTGTAAGTACCAGAGTGAAATCTTTCAAGCACAGATATGCTACAAAAATTCAAACATGTACATGTTGCTTTTATTTTCATCTTAGAAATGCAGGAGTACAAGTACCAGAGTGCAATATTCCTCCTACCTGTATATATAGTGCACACTGAATACATGTTCTGCTAGTTTTCGTTTGACAAATGAAGGGCTACAAGTATCACAATGCATCCTAGGTCAATTATAGCATAATACACATTGTACATGTTATTTGTATTTTACAAATGCAGGACTCCAAGTACCAGAATGCAATATTCAATGTACATGCATGATATAAAACAATGCACACTGTTATTTTGATTTTCTTTTTACAGATGCAGGACTGCAGCTACCAGAACGCAAAATCGAATAGACAAGAAGAACACAAGCTGCTTGTGTACTTTAGATTTTCCTCCTATGAAAGCAGGCTACAAGTATCAGCACACAAACTGCGAAACAGGGCAAGATAAGTTGCAAAAACAACTGAGGTGGTAAATCGCAAATCTCTAGTCACACACTGACCTGCTAAAAAAGGAGGGATGCTATTTCACTCACTAAGCACTCCTTCATACCCCAGGACCTAAGCTCCTCACTAGCCAAGCGCCAGGAGGCATCGCGTGGTTCTTGGTAGCGCTATAGATACTCATCACACAGACCTAGCTGCAGATAGTGGTGTGACGAAACCCCTCTCCCCCAGCAAAATGAACTGAAGGGCCACTGAAACTCTCATACCTTATACATATTCTCAGTATGGAGGCTGAACTGGTGGACATTAAAGATGGAACGACTCCACTGCAAGGGAATGCGATGAGCCCCTGGCTGCAGAGAGACATAAAGGTGGTACAAAAGGGGTTGGTGATGGACGGAGCTTCTGAATCAATCAGACACTCACACCCAATCAAGAGATCTGGGTTTAATCCATCACCGTTCTTTAGCCCACTCTGCCACCCCAGTTCAGACATGGCTATATGCAAATCAGTCTGACCCTGTGCCTCATGGGAACAGTGCAGCCCAAACTGCCAAGCCATGTCTTCCCTGGACCGGAAACAAGCTCCAGAGGACCGGTTTCTGGCATTCCCGCCTTCTTCAGCCCGGCTCGCTTGAATCCAGAGGCAAAGTGAGCAAGGGACTCACGTCTGAGTATACCCTGCCACACTTATGGTGGCCAAAAGCGGTACAAAAGGGGTTGGTGATGGACGGAGCTTCTGAATCAATCAGACACTCACACCCAGTCAAGAGATCTGGGTTTAATCCATCACCGTTCTTTAGCCCACTCTGCCTCCCCAGTTCAGACATGGCTATATGCAAATCAGTCTGACCCTGTGCCTCATGGGAACAGTGCAGCCCAAACTGCCAAGCCATGTCTTCCTTGGACCGGAAACAAGCTTCCGAGGACCGGTTTCTGGCATTCCAGCCTTCTTCAGCCTGGCTTGCTTGAATCCAGTGGCAAAGTGAGCAAGGGACTTACGTCTGAGTATACCCTGCCACACTTATGGCGGCCAAAAGCGGTACAAAAGGGGTTGGTGATGGACGGAGCTTCTAAATCAATCAGACACTCACACCCAGTCAAGAGATCTGGGTTTAATCCATCACTGTTCTTTAGCCCACTCTGCCACCCCAGATCTTTTGACTGGGTGTGAGTGTTTGATTGATTCAGATGCTCCGTCCATCACCACCCCCTTTTGTGCCGCTTTTGGCCACCATAAGTGTGGCAGGGTATGCTCAGACGTGAGTCCCTTGCTCACTTTGCCACTGGATTCAAGCGGGCCGGGCTGAAGACGGCTGGAATGCCGGAAACCAGTCCTCGGAAGCTTGTTTCCGGTCCAGGGAAGATGTGGCTTGGCAATTCGGGCTGGACTGTTCCCATGAGGCACAGGGTCAGACTGATTTGCATATAGCCATGTCTGAACTGGGGTGGCAGAGTTGGCTAAAGAACGGTGATGGATTAAACCCAGATCTTTTGACTGGATGTGAGTGTTTGATTGATTATTATTATTATTATTATTATTGCATTTCGTATATAGCGCCAGAATCGACCCCCAAAGGGGTATCTCCGCGCTTGCCTTGGGAACCCGTCCTGGTTTTTCCCTGTGAGATAGCCCCTACAGGGCATCCCCAAGGTGAAAGCCAGGCATCCCGCCGCGGGGGGGGGGCATTGTGGAGATTAAGCAAGCTTAATGCCCAGAGTTGCAGAGTGTGAACCCATGATTAGGTCAGGCACCGAAGCGAGAATTATCGAGTCCGTGGACATTTGAGCTCAACACCTTGCATCGTCGGGAATCGAACCCTGGTCCCGGGTCTGACCTCTGCTTCAGGGTCTGCCTGCTCAGATGATCCGTCCATCACCACCCCCTTTTGTGCCGCTTTTGGCCGCCATAAGTGTGGCAGGGTATGCTCAGACGTGAGTCCCTTGCTCACTTTGCCACTGAATTCAAGCGGGCCGGGCTGAAGACGGCTGGAATGCCGGAAACCGGTCCTTGGAAGCTTGTTTCCGGTCTAGGGAAGACGTGGCTTGGCAGTTCGGGCTGGACTATTCCCATGAGGCACATGGTCAGACTGATTTGCATATAGCCATGTCTGAACTGGGGTGGCAGAGTGGGCTAAAGAACGGTGATGGATTAAACCCAGATATTTTTGACTGGGTGTGAGTGTTTGATTGATTCAGATGCTCCGTCCATCACCACCCCCTTTTGTGCTGAGAGACATAAAGGTGTCATGCCAGTGCTATGCAAATCAATAAAATAAATGAAAACATATACAAAAGCTATTTTTTTAATTCATGAAAATTTGTGAAATTTTGCATACATTGAATATATTGATATGATGCACATCCCTTTATAACAGAACACCTCTTTGCCAAGCAGTCCTTTTATTATGCTCTGAAGGTAAGGCCATGGTGAGGTGTTACAAAGCCAGCATAACAAAACACGTCAAGACGCTGTTTGTCTCAACCGGATGCCTGTGCCGGTCTGGCTTGGCACGGCATAAACACCATACTCAGTGGTCGAAGTGGGGGGGGGGAAAGTAGGGGAACTGTGGGCGGAGACTCCGAGGGCGGAGCTAACCCAAGGATTTGCGCAGTGGGTGGAGTCAGAGGTGTGGCCAGAACATCCCAATGGATTTACTTGATTGTTTAAGGTTTAATAGGAGTTATTGGCATTTAAATACATTCACAAAGAGGGATATATTTACAATCACAGAACGGCCAGCCGCTGCGCAGCAGGGCTGATTGGTGGGCGGGTGGAGCGTCAGGCTACTTCTACCATGCTGGAGCTAGCGCCCAGCGCGTGCGCAGCAGGTGCGCCAATGGCGCGTCAAAGGCAAGCCTGTCTGCGACCGTCCACGCCCAGCCGGGCCTTACCAACCCCTGGTAGGACATAACTGATTAAATTGTGACATAGCGCTGCTCGACAAGGAGGTAGCAGCCATTCCTAAATTTGAAGAGCTGCTAAAGCCACCTACCCATAGGGCCCACAACAACCTTCTAAATCCCCCCACCGAGATCTCTAGGGCCCCTTAACCCCCCGGTTTTTTGTTTTGGCGCCCTGAACACTCGGTCACTGCAAAAACACTACCTAAAGGGCTTTCCTCTACTACAACATGAAACCATAGACATTCTAGGCATCACTGAAACCTGGCTTCAGGAATCTATCAACGCCCGACCTAGTAACAGACATGCCTCCGAACTTCGCGGCCCTATGTCACAACAGACTGGGCAACATCAGAGGGGAGGAGTTGCTCTCCTCTACAAAAACTCCCTGAAGGCTGAGACACTTCTCGCTGAGAACATCGAAGGGGCGGAGGTACTAGGGGCAAAGTTCTGCTCCCCTTCAGCCTGCGTCGTCATTTTGATTGTGTACCGCCCCCCGAGAATGCCGCCTAAGTTCATTGAATGCCTGATGGAACTGGCCCATGATATGCGTTCACAATATCAATGCCTAGTAATATTGGGAGACTTCAACTTCCACTGGGAGCTATCCCCCAAAGAGAGCCAAGCCAATCTAATGGACGAAGCTCTGACTGCATTAGAACTACACCAGGCCCCACCCATGAAAAAGGGAATACACTCAACCTAGTCTGGACCTCCCCGCCACTTACAGACCCCCCAGTCACGAGACCCTGCCCATGGTCAGACCATTATATCAACAGTGGCACCCTCCAACTCCCAAAGTATAGAGCCCTTCCACCTCCAAAATGGAAAACTACTAGGAGCTGGTATAAAATCAGGGCCGAGGACCTAGTCTCAGCACTAAGTAAATCCAGCCCCCACTGTCGCCCTCCTGGAGATCCCGATGTACAAAGTAGCACCCTCAAGCTAAGGCTAAATAGCGCCATCAACACACTAGCACCCGCACGGAGGGAAAAGATTAGGGACAAAGGGAAGGGGGCACCATAGTTCAGTGATGACCTACGAAGCATGAAACAACTGCTTCGCCAAAGCGAAAGAGCCTGGCGGAAAGCCTACAACCCCGAAGCCCTCTTAAAATATCATGCAATATTTGCCACATACAAAAAAGCAATCCAAACTAAAAAAGCTGAATTCTATGAAGCCAAAATTGCGTTCGCACATAACACACAGAAAGAGACCTTCAAAATGTTAAAAGAATTAAGACAGGTATAGGAACAGAAGCCTTCCTTCGGCAAGGAAAACAGTGACAAATTTCAAACCTTCTTCTCCTCCAAAGTAGAGGATCTCCTGACCACAATTCAGCACACCCCCACGCTTCCATGCCATCTCAAACCGACACCCCTGCACCCCTCCTTTGATCAACCTCTTACCACTTTCCCCCCGCTCATGCCCGAAGCTTTGGCCCTACTAATAGTGCATGTGAAATCAGGCTCACTGGCGGACCCTTGTCCCCCAAGGATTTTTAAGATGGCCCTCCCAGGGATAGAAGCGGAGATCATGTCACTCCTTAACTCCTCCCTTGAAACAGGACAAGTCCCCAGGGATTTCAAGGAGGCACGTGTCATCCCACTCCTGAAAAAACCTGGGGCCGACATCAAAAATCTGAAGAATTTCCAGCCAATCTCCCAGCTCCCATTTCTCTCAAAAGTCCTAGAACAGCAAGTGCTCTCCTGACTTTCGCATCATCTGGAAGCCAGCCACCTCCTACAAACCAACCAGGCAGGATTTCGAGCACACCATAGCACAGAGCTAGTTATGCTATCAGTACTAGACAGTTTGAGATTAAGGGCAGACTCCAAGATACCCTGCGCCCTGATCCTACTAGATCTAGCCGTGACATTTGACACGGTAAATCATGACCTACTCCTGTTGCGGATTTATGATCTACGGATCCAGGGCATGGCGCTCACATGGCTCACATCCTTTTTGAAGGGCCGCTCCCAGCGAGTTCAGCTAGCTGACGCTGTGTTCAGGCAGGGCACACTTCCATGCGGGGTCCCTCAGGGGTCAGCATTGTCGCACCTCCTGTTTAATGTCTATCTCCAACCCTTGATAGCCGCATTGAATCAACTGGAGTGCCCGATCTACAACTATGCCGACGATAACCAAATTATCATTCAAATTGATTACTCTCCAGTAGCCCACGCCAGAGTCCAGAACATCCTCAAATTCACTATCAACTGGATGTCGGCCAACTCACTCAAAATCAACCCAGACAAGACAGAGGTGTTGGCCGTCACCACGGACACCAATCCATGGAGCAGTCTCTTTTGGCCACAAGAGCTATGCAAATACCCTGAGCCAGCCTTGGCAGTAAAAAGCCTTGGTATCAAGATTGACGACAAACTGTCCAAGACCCAACAGGTGTCAGCAATAGTGGGCACCTGCTCAGGTTTACTGAGACATTTGCGGAAATAAGCCCCCCTTCTTTCCTTTGACACCCTTAAACGAGTGGTATCAGCACTAATAATATCAAGACTAGATTATGGGAACTCTCTCTATCTAGGGCTCCCTGGAAAACAACTGGCAAGACTTCAGATAATAATGAATGATGCGGCCAGACTGGTGTGTTGAGTGCCCAGACACACGCACGCCTCACCTCTCCTACACCAGTTACATTGGCTTCCCATCAGGCAAAGGACGAAGTTCAAAAGCCTCTGCATCACACACAAATCCATCTTTGGCCTGGCCCCCAGCTACATCAAAAACAGCCTAGCTAACTACATCCAAAGCAGAATGCTCCGTTCTTCAGAGGTCAGGTTCCTCGTCTGCCCCTACTCCCGTCTGCCCTTCCTTGGAGGAAGAGCTTTCTCCACCATCAACCCGCAAATCTGGAACAAACTGCATGACAACGTACGAAGAGAACACTCCTTACTTCCGTTCAGAAAAAAACTCAAGACCATGCTCTTCTAGGAGGCATAGGGCACATGGTAACCTACTTTTTTTCCCATCAGCGACTAAAGCAGAATCCTCTCACGGCGCTTAGAGACCATCGGTCATAATGTGCTATGTAAATAGAAATTACAATTACAATCACACAATGTCCCAAATACGCTTAAAAGTGGAATCATAAGCCATTTGTCTCCATGCCATGCAGTTTCTCACTTTGGCACTTCACCTCTCTTCTTCCAAGAGAGCAGTTCAAACATGAATGGCAAAATATATTAGTTTGCAAATGTTTTCTGTATGATTATGGATCTGCCATATTTGCCACATAATACATCATCCACTGCATAATCTTACAGTTTTAACGAATCATTTTTGTAGCTCAAACGGATAAAAAGGTACTAAAAAAACGTGACTTGAGTTGCTGCAAAGTGGGCGGCCCTTTGCAAAGGCTGACTGATCACCTTTCTCACTGCTGCATGTGTAAGTTATACTGATAATGAGGCAAAATCTTTGCAGAGACTTAACATGTTTAAAAATGTCTAAATAAGTATAAGAAAATATGTTGCATTACGCTGCAGCCTATTTTTGTTGCATAATTTAGTCAACACTGCAGCATCATTTTGTCCCCCATTGCTGCATAATTCCAGTGGCTCCAGAACAGGCAGCACATGTTAAAAGTGCTTGTGCATGAAGCAGAGAGACTGAGAAGTTTGCAAACTTAGTTTGGTGTGCGTGCAGATCCTGCATTGCAGTTCCTTGTTGAGTTGCAACTACTACTGCTGAAACAAGGCCAATGAAGGTATCAATGGGTGAGGTGGACTGGCCTCGATGGCAGGGCCGGCTTTAGTGCTGGTGGCGCTCTGTGCGACAATGTTTGCTGGTGCCCCCAATGATCACCTACGCCTCGGACTCCCTCACTACCACCCTTTAACAGTCCCCCTCGTCTCCATAACCACACTCTTTCTCAGATGCATTTCATTTGATTTACAGCACCACTCATACCAGTGTACAGCGTCAGAGCACTTTACATCACACAAACTACACAGAGACAATCATTTATACGTGTGTAAATCACTGTATAGGAAATGTTATATAAGACAAAGGACTACAAGGTGTAGAAGTCACATGACAACCATACTAGCAGGCTGCATAGTTTAATAGCTCACTGTTCTATGTTAGGATTTTAACTTATAAACTGCAAGTAACAAAAGGATCTCTCTGACAAAAGCAGTAACCTACTAACCTAGTTCACATTATGTGCACTTTGTGATCTACATGGTACATGTTCTTTGCAGCAGGCACATTCACCCTCTGTGCTACCTTTCCAGGAGTCAACTGGGAGAAATTAGCCTGGCATTTGATGTCCAATAATTATAGTGGGTACCTTGCACCGGTATATTCGACCTTTATTGATGGTGGTTGTAAAGTCAACTTTATAGAAAGCTATCCTAGTGGTAGCGTGGACCAGCAGTCATCAGGCTAAGACTTCAGTAGGGGCTGTTAAGCAAGTTGATTTACCAAATATATTCACTTGAGTACCAAATGAAAGCACACCACACGAGGTATATATCAAATATATATGTATTTATTCTAAACACAACCCCTCTGCACTCTTTATGAGGTCAGATGTAAGAGTACAATACAAGTTCCTTAATTGGCATACGATAAGTTGCACAGTATATGTTTTGCCCTAGGGGTCTCACAAACCATATACTAAAATAGTGGTATAAGAACCACGTCTGAGATAGAAAGTAGGCCTAGGACCTAGAGAATCGTTGGGGCTTCTAGGAACAACCAAGGGTTCGGAAATATGAGGCCCACGGGCGACGCCTGCAGTGTCTAAACACAGCCGCGAGTTACCATTGATTTTCTATGAGAGTTACAAATTTACAGTTTAAGGATACTTCCGGATGGACTACGATGGAACCCTTTTAGACTTAGACACTAGGAGGGCCAATACCCTTGAGACTACCAGAGTACTTGTGTTACCTCACCCACGGAAGCCGGGTGCATCGGTTGCATAGGTGCCTTTTGATGTCGGGTTTCGTCGCCAATTTCAATGGAGAGCTGCAAAGAAGTGCTGCAATCGACCAGAGGAAAAGTGTCCGGGTGGATCCAAGGGTGGATTGAAGATCTGAAGCACCTGACAGTCTGTGTCACTTGCCAGTGACCGGGATGGCGATGGAAAGCTGCCAGCCAATATCGAGTGATTTCAGGTGAAAAGGTGAAGCTTGTCTCTTTAGCCACGAGGTCCAGGAGGTGTCGACGACAACCAGGAACTGAATTCGTGCTGTCCCACAAAGGATCTAGTTGACTGAAGTGTCGGTATCCAGATTAGACCCAACAAGCCTTGGAAAATTCAATCCACGCAAAATTTCAAGATTGGCTTCGGTGCAGACCAGCACGGTCTGTGGCACTTCTCCTTTGTAGGGAAACTGGAGCAAGCCTGGAGCAATCAGGAAAGCAAGTTAGATTCAAAATGGAGTCTTCATGGGGCTCACTAGCCAATGGACTAGGAACCGGGAAGACATGTCAAGCTGAAATGCAAGAGCGTGTCCCACGGGAAACTCCTGGAGTGTGGGGGCCTGAGCTCCGGTGCAAAGGGTGCTTGGGGCTGGGGCTTTAAGTACCCCAATGCACAACTGCGAGATACCTCAGGAATGGATGCAGTTAGCAAAATGCAGGATGTCCAGGAGTTCAGGTCCCACATCTCTCATGTCTGCCACTGGTCTCAGCTTTGCTGTGAGCGAAGGTCGGGTCAGAGATGATGGAAGTCTGTGTCCTGTGTCGCAGGTTCTTCGGGATCCGGCAGGAGCCTCAAAAATGCAGACTGGCAAAGTTGCTGTTGGTGCCTGTTTGAACAGGGCGGTCACTCCTTGACCACAAGGGAGATATCTTCCATCTTCCAGTAGAAATGGAACGTCAAAGGTGTAGGATATATGTTTCAGATTTTCGTCCAGGGTAATCTAAAGTCCTTGGGACAGGGATCCTATACTTATACTAAGTTTAGGGGCTGGACTAACTTTAAGGTCCCTCCTATGGGTGGACCTGGGAAGGGGGTGGTTACACCCCTTTCCCTTTGTCCGGTTTCGCGCCAGAGCTATGTGTCTATATATGTATATATATATAGGTATACTATATCTATGTAAGGGGTGATTACACCACCTTACCCAGGCTGTGTGAACAGACCTGTGGTGTCAGTTTGGAAGGCAAACCAGGGGTGGCACAATACATGCTGCAGACCCTGGTAGGCCTAGGATGCACCTATGCCCTGGGTACCTAGGATACACTATACAGGGGCTCACAAGGGTGACCCAGTAACCAATCTAGTATGTACCTAAAGTACATGGTATCAATTTAGAGAGAGAACAGCTAGGTTGTGGGCCTGATTAGCAGGGCCACAGCCAGACTAAAGTAGAAAAACCAGAGAATCACAGCAAAAAGTGGGGGTAACCATAGGAAGCAGACCCTACTCTCCTACATCAAACCTTCCACTAGACAAAACTCCGATCTCTCTCTAGGAAGAACATTAATCACCGAAGTTATCATAACATTTTTATTGTTGCTGAAAATTGCTAGAGGCCAGGAAGGAGGCTGCAAGTTTTTTTTAAAACCACAATATACCGTCAACACTACGCACCTACCCGAAATAGGTACCCAGTGCGGTGACACCATTTGCACCGCCCTAACCTGTTCAAGGTTCATGTGACCTCAGTGACAAAGTCACAGAGACTGGATCACTGTTGCTCTAGGGTGTGCTGCTTCGTAGGCCTGCCCTCAAGACTGGAGATGAACTTTAGTATGGATAGTGGTGGACAGGCCTTCCAGGATAACCCACACTGCTTGTGATAAGACATCAGGCCTTCTAAGGTATAGTGGGGCCTTCTAAGGCCTAGCATGGGAATATGCTCCCTCAGGAGAGTGGTCTGGTGGGCTGGTCATGAAGGCTGAACCCGGTTCCCCAGTTCCAAATTCAACAGCTCTGGCCCTAGTGCCACATCCTCTCCCCCACTGAACACCATACTGCCCCACTGAGAGAAACTTTCACTGCCTTCAGCTACAACTTAATTTTGCCTGCTATAAACACTTGGATGTGCCTCAATTCAAATTATGCACTTGATAAGAGTAATATGCTGTGAAAGGAAACTCTCATAGGGAATGCAAGATTAAGTAAAGCATGTGAAATGTAAGCAGAAACAGCATGGTTACCTTAAAGATCTCTCACTCACTATTCAGAAATCAGCGAGTTGTTTTACCTGAAAAGTTAAGGACATAACTACAAGACCCTGAAGGGAACTGCTTCAATGTCCATTGCTTATATCCTTACAAAACGTAAGCAGTATGGTTTAAAAAGACAACATCCATAAACACACAGCCAGGACACACAGTTTTGTTTTCCAATCCACCCATCAACCAGGTATTGCAATACATCCAGGAATGATGCACTTCCCCACCTGGGGATAACAATGCTGTTCAAAGAAAGACGAGGAAACAAAAGTAGCGCTTCACTGCAAAGTGTGTAAAGTGAGGCTGATGCGTTTTGATGTGAATAAAACCAATCTGGCTACTTTGCAAACACTCTGTCTAGCTTTATTTAGTATGTATTTTTCTTTCATATTTAAAACCTTTTATTTTTCTCCATCCCGAGGCTGCACTTTGGAATAGAAAAATGTCAGAAAAAGGGCATTTCCCGGACGGGTGTTTTTCTTTTTTGGATCCATTTCACAGGGAAGCAACCAAATGAAAGAAGAAAAAAGAGGTTGTGAACCATTTCTTCAAGTCACGGTTTTCAGTAAGGGAGGAGAAAGAAAGGGAATAATAGGAAGCGGAGGGGAGGGGGCAGCTGCCAGCACAGAAAAGAAGAGGACATTGTCCGTGTCTTCTCTGGGCAGTAAGGAAGAGACAGAGTCCTTTTCCTTCTCTGCCCGAGCCCGAACGTCCACGAAAGCAAGCCGAGCCTTATCTGAATATCTGAAATCAGAGACAGTGACATTAGCACAACCAGGCCCAGCCATCTGGCTGGTCCTGGTTGTGCTAATGTCACTGTCTCTGACTCAGGCAGTTGGTCCGACACGGCCAAATCAGCCCCAACAACAGAACCAGCCCCCTGTCCCAAAACCAGCCCCCACCCCATCCAGCCTACCGGGGGATTGCCCGGTGCCCGGACTTAACAGTCCGGCCCTGGTCACAGTGTGGATCTTGCAAGTGGTGGAGACTGGCCCTTTCCCCAAAACGACTTACACCAAGATATCTGGGCATCACAGCCTGGGTGGATCGGACGGATGTATTCTCCACCACGGTTTGGTGGTATAGGTGGGGTCTTCTACCCCTGGAACATTTCACCACCTGGATCTTGATTCTGGCATCCACCAGTCATCTGCAACTCTGCTTGACAGTACAGGCTTCTGCAGCACGTTGCAGCTGCCATGATCCTTGTGGGAAATTGATGGACGGAATGCTGGACAATGCAAACATTCACTCCAGGTCACAAAGATCTGGGTTTAATCCATCATTCTTTTGCTCACCATGCCACTCCACTTAGGACCCAGCCATATGCAAATCAGTCTTGACCCTGTTCCTTGAATAGTCCAGCCCGAACTGCCAAGCCAGGGCCTCCCTAAACCGGAAACAAGCCTCCTGGGACCGGTTTCAGGGCATTACCCTTCTTCGCCAGGCAAGCTTGAATCCAGTGGTGTAGTGAGCACGGGACCCACGTCTGGGCATACTCTTCCTACTTAGGTTGACAAATGATCCTTGTGGGGATTGAGTCTGTGGTCCGTCGGGGGTCTGCATGGCTGATACCGGGGGCTAGGCCTCCACTTGGGGATGTACAGGGCCTAGGCCCCGACCTAACATACCTGCCACGCAGACAGTCTGGCTTGCCATGGGCCCCCTTTGGCCCTTTTCATTATCTGCTAAGGGACCCAGAAAGTATCTAGAGACTACATTGATGGGGCTCACATGGCCCACTGAGCTCCTGGTGGACTCTTGAAGTGGCCTAGGTCTCTGGGTCACTTGATGTAGAATTGGCCTAGAGATCAATTTATTTATTTATTTAAAATGTATTTAAAACATTTATTAAGCGCAACTGTCACCTTGCAGGTATCCTGGCGCTGGTGGCTACTCCTGGGTTTATAGACAGGGAGGTTGAACTTTAACTAGCAGGCTAAAGGGGTGAAGGAAAGAGCCAAGTTTTGATTAGTTTCCTAAAGGGTAGGAGATGAGTGATTTGGCGGACATCGGCCGGCAGACTGTTCCACAGCTTAGCTGCAGCCACTCTGAAAGATCTGCCTCCGATCCTGGACTTCTTATATTTGGGGACTTTCACCAGGCAGGCAGTTGTAGACCTAAGTGTTCTGGTGGGTGTGTACCACGAGAACAGGCGTTGGAGAGGTCTAGGTCCTGCACCATGTAGTGCCTTGAAGACCAGACAGAGGGCCTTGAAGGCAATACGCTGCTTCAGCGGTAGCCAGTGCAGCTCGGCCAGCGCAGCGGTGGCAGAGGATCTTCTGGTCCAACCAAGAGCCAGTTTGGCTGCTGCCGACTGAACTCGTTGGAGTCTGTCCAGTAGTGTCACAGGGGATTCAAACAGGAGAGCATTACAGTAGTCAAGGCGACTGAGAATAGTACACCTGACTATCAATGCTCGGGCCGGGGGTGGTAAAAGAGGCAGAACCTTGCGCAGTGAGCGCATGAGGGCTGAGCAGGTAGCAACTGTTCTTGAGACCTGCGTTTCCATGCTCAGCTGGTGGTTTAGCATGACGCCCAGATTGCGAACACTGGTGACGGGTGGTGGGTTGTTAGAGTTTTCCGGGGGCCAGAACTCAGCAGGCAGAGGGCGGGGAATGCGGCTCGCCGGACAGAACAAAACCTCGGTTTTCGCGGAGTTGAACTGGAGGGAATTCCGGTGCAACCAGCTAGCGGTGTCTCTTAGACAGTTGTGAAAAGCTTCTAAGGGGATGGATTCTTCGCCCTCCCAAGAAAGCAACAGCTGAGTGTCGTCTGCATAATTTACTGTGGTCACCTTGTGCGATTTGATTAGCAGAACCAGTGGTTTCAGGTAAACATTAAAAAGAATCGGGCTAATAGAGGAGCCCTGAGGAACACCGTGAGGGACAGAAGAAAAGGCCGATTGGTATGGGGGAAGGGATACAGCCTGTTGTCTGTCACTAAGATATGAATAAAACCAAAGCAGGGCCGTACCAGCGATCCCTGCCTCTCTTAACCTCTCAAGCAAAATCCCATGATTGACCGTATCGAATGCGGCAGACAGATCCAATAAAATCAAGGCCACGGCTTGGCCCCTGTCTGCACGCATTCGAAGCTCCTCCATGGCAGTGAGCACAGCAGTTTCAGTGCCATGGGCCGGGCGAAACCCGAATTGGAATTCGTCTAAGACGTGGTGCTGCTCGAGATGGTTTGAGAGGCAGTTGCTGACCCAACGTTCGAGTACCTTCACCGGGAATGGCAAAAGTGATATAGGGCGAAAGTTGGACAGACATTCTGGATTCAGCGTGGGTTTCTTTAATAGCGGGGTGATGAGCGCTTGCTTCCAGGGAATGGGGACGATACCACACCTGAGGGATTGATTGCAAATCATCCGTAAAGTATGAAATAATTCGTGCCCACAAGCTTTCCAGATTTTCGGAGGCAGAGGGTCAAGGGGGGATCCAGAGGTGATGGCCAATGCAACTTTCTCAAACTCTACCTGAGAGATAGGAGGGAAGTCCAGGAGCTCATTCAGGGGAGGACAGGCTAACCTTGGACAATCAGGATTGGTGAAGCCAACTTCAGGAGGAGTCAAGTGAAGATGTGCCGGAGACATTGCCAGATTATTGATGATAGTCTCAATTTTATCAGTAAAAAACTGAGCGAGACTGTCACAAAGGGTCTGAGATGGAGGAATAGAGTTTTTAACACAGTCAGGATGCATGATATTGTCCAGGATCTGAAATATACTTTTAGAACTATTGGCCGCATTGGCTATAGTAGAGCAGTAGTAGTTCGCCTTACTTTCTGCAATGGCGGTTTTGTAGTCCTGGAGTAACTTTTTCCAGCGGGCTTTGTTGATATTGCAGTAACCTTGTCTCCACTTTCTCTCAGCCTGTTTACAGGCTGATTTGAGGGATTTGAGGGACTCGTTGTACCAGGGAGCAGGTGCTCTACCTTTGGGTTTGCAATGTTTTAGAGGGGCAACCGAGTCCGCAATGGAGGTGATTCTCGAACTAAAGGATCTATAATTGTTTTCCACTGAACTAGTGGGAGAGAATCTATCCTGAACTTCGAAGACTTTGGTGGAGGTGCTAAGTTTATCTAAAGCTTTCCAGTTTCGGTAAGAGAATTGTGGTGGCGGATGATTCTTGGGCGGATGATTCAATGGGTCCTGCCCCAATGCGGCTGAGTGTGAGTGGGTTTGCAGGAGCCTCCCTTTGCCAGATTTGACTGGGCAGGGGTGTTACCCAGGGAGGGGATCCTGGGATAGCCATATCTGAGTCTACGGGGACTCCTGCTTGGCTTTTAGATATCACTCGCAGGCCCCAGTCTGGTCTGGTGGTGGAGTGGGTAGGCACGACTCCTGGCCTTTGACAGAGGGCCTTGTTGGAGCCACCTCCGCCACCGCTACCAAGCAGCCCTCTGCAGATTCTTTTACACAAGGATGCACTCTGTCCTGGCAGAAGCCCTTCCTTTACCTCCCAGCTCCTTGTGCTACCCATACACATTACCCATGTGGGCAAGCGTGCAGGGAGCGGATCCCCTGGATCCTTGTGCCCTAATATATGTGATCCTTCTTTTGCCCTGGTGGTGGGGACTGCAGACGCCTGAACCAGCATGGGCTGTAACAAGCCCTCCTCTTCCAACACCCAGGATAAAATTGACAAATTCACCACCTCTGCCTTCTGCGCCCAGGGAGCCTTGGGGAATGGGGGTCACCTGCCCGAGGCCCCAACTCCAGACACTACAGAGGTAATCCTCCAAGCTATCCAGGCCTCATCGGAAGCAGTCAAGATGAAGACTGGTGAGATGAGATTGGAGAGCAGTATTTTTATACAGAACCTCCACAGCACGGCAGAGAGGGTGGATACGACAGAGAACCAGATCTCCGAATGTGAGGAAACAGTGAAGGAACTTAGGAGGCAGTCTCCCGCCTCTCCCACTTGCTGAAAGTAATGACCGACCACATAGAGGACGATGAGGGGCAAACTCAATGATGGAACCTTTGCTTTGTTGGCTTTGCAAAGGGGGTGGAAGGGTCAGCTCTGGAGAGTTCCCTGGAGTCCTGGATCACCGCCTGGGTCTCTGCATCCCTGCCCTTTTCTTGTTTTGTCATGGAGAGGGCACACCGATCCATGGCACAGAGGCCACTTTGGGGGTCCCCCCCCCTCGATTGTAAAACTCCTGAACTATAGGAACTGTGACACCATCATAAGAGAGGCACGCAAGTGGGAGGCCTTCACTTCCAGTCAAGTTGATGCACACCTGGTTCAGCAGCAGTGATGCTCCTTAGAAAAGGTCAAGCAACAACGTTGATCCATGGATATTTGCTAAAATAATTTATTCCCGACCAAACTTAAAGTGATCCATGATTCCAAAACCCTTTTCTTCATTCCCTGAAGGAGGACTGGACCTGGGTAATGAAAAGGAGACCCCTCAAATGCAACCACCCCCCACTCTCCCCCAGGGGACATCTGCTCAACAGCAGGAAGATGCCCAGGGTCAATCACAGTGTAACTGCAAATGCTCTAGGAGACCGCCTTGAAGTCGGAGGAAGGCCTTTGTGGTGGGGCACGGCCCTACACTGAGGATTCCACACAGCAGATCTCACCCTGGTCTCCTGTGAAGGGAAGGGGGCCCTGAACCCACTGATCACAGCATGAACAATCCAAGCACCTTCTTACAGTCTCCTTTGTCATCACCACTGTATCCTTTTTCAGAATCGGTTGCGCCAGGTCCGGTGGGGATGCAATCAGTGAACTTACACCTAGTTCGAAGATTGGCTTTGTGGAGGGGCGACTGATGCTTCTGCGAGGAAGTATGGGGAGGGAGTTGTTGTTTTTAAAGGGGATTATAGAGGGGCTATTATGAATATGCATTCTGTTCAGGTTAAAATTGAGTGTGCTGTACACATTGCATGGCCATGCTTGCATTCACTTTGCACTGCAGTGTATTGTCTGCACAAACAATCCAACATGATGTCTACCCACACTGTGCTTGGCCAGCACCGGATCAATCTCCCCTGCCACCTACTTCATGATTTGCAGCAACTCCTGTTCTCCCCAGTCATATTCGTCTCAACCAATCCGAGGCCTGTTTCAGGAAATCTCTGAAAGCTTGGATCTTTGGAGCTCCGGACTCTTTGTGCTTCTCTCTTATTAAACCCGACAGTAATTCCAAGTCAGCAGCACCATCCTGTACCCCCCGTCTATTACCGCACAGGGCCAAGATACTCCTGCAGAGTGATAGCCATGCTTTATAAATACAATACAATACAATACAAAAAAAATGCATGCCTTTACACTTATGACCTGGAAATATCAATGGCCTGATTGACCGCATAAAATGAGAGGTAGTGCTACTGCCAAATGCCACTCTCATGGGGTACTCTTTCTGCAAGAGATGCATCTGATGGGGACTAATGGATATGACAAGGTCCATCACGCAGGTCATATCTGCGGATCTAGGGGCATTGTGATCTTTTTACAGAAACCCTTACCCCTTGTAGTAGCCTCCATTTGCCTGGACCCTTTGGGTCGATCCATTGTTGTTGGGGGATCCCTATATAAGTTCATCAATGTGTACATTCCTCCAAGGCTCCTCAAGACCACCCTTGAGACCCTATGACAAGAGATACTGCTCCACCCAATGGGGGTGACGGTGGTGACTGCACTGACATACTGACGTCGGACATAGACTTCCTTGGACCAAAGAAGGTGTGGGACCAACACCACTGCAGACTACACCAATGGTTGGATACCCTAACCTTATGGATGCATGGAGAATGTTGCGCCCTACACAATAGGCCTACACCCACCTATCAGCAGCCCACAAAACGCAGTCCCGCATTGACTTCTTCCTGCATCTTGCCACCGGCGCTGCTCTGATGACGGGTTCCTATGTCTTCCATCCGGCATATTGTACCACTTTCTGGTGATGATCAGCTTTGGATCAGCAGACCAAATCACCTCTGCCTGGTGTGGCCCCTCAATGCCTGGCATTTTGCTGACAAACAATTTACAGAATACTTGGCAGAGAAGACAAAGTCTTACTTTAACCTCAATCAAGGCATAGTTGCCTCCCTGCTCACCATTTGAATGGCAGGGAAGGCTATAATCTGAGGTATAGTCAGAACCTATTTCAAGCGAAAGAAATGATAGAAATATTGCCAAATTACTGAACTAATTAATTAATGCCCTCCCTCTGGAACTGGATGATAGCTTACACCTGACGGAGGCGGTGCGCCGCAGACTGGACATTACCAGAACCTCTTTGAGACAGCTGTCTATGGGTGAGGCCCGGCAGTGTTGGCTGGCGTCCTCCAGGAGAGTCTACGAGTGGGGAGACAAGTCCAGTAAATTGCTGTGTTGCCTAGTTACCCGGGACACAGCCCCCTGAACGGTTGAAGGCCACTCACGTCAGCCCTTGACATTACCAATGCATTTGCAAACTACTATTGAACCTTATATTCACCTACGGGCGGCCTGACAAAGAGAAGTCTACCCCACTTACAGTGGACCGCCCCCCTCATGAAGTCCTGCGCGTAGGATCGGCTGGAATTAGGTGAGAAATTAGAGAAAAAGAGATCAGTGAGGCTCTTAAGTCAATGCACTCGAGTAGGACCCTGGAGTTCTCAGGGATTTCAGTTGATTCTAGGCCCTCTACTGCTGGGCATGTATCATAGGCAATTAAATGCATCTGGTTCCCCCAGACCTGGATATCCATCATTGTGATCATTCCTACTCAAGACCAACACATGACGCACTGTCCGTCCTACAGACCAATATCCCTTATCAATGTTGAACGCAAAATGTATGCAAAACTCCTTGCTAATAGGCTGCTCTCCTTAGTGACACCCGGACCAATGTGGGTTCATTCCACACCGCATTACTAGGCACTGCATTTATATGGCCACAATGCTCTAGCACATGTGGATCAGTTGCTGAGCCCAAGAACACTCATGCGCATCAATTTCAAGAAGGCATTCCGTCGACTTAGTCTTCCTGAATGATATCTAGAATTATGTTCACCTTCTGTACACCCATCCCAGGGCACGAGTACGGGTCAAGGGCGGTCTCTCCTCTCCCTTCCTGGTAGGTAGGGACACGAGACAGGGTTGTCCATTGCTCCCCTTCCTATTCACACTTACCTTTGAACCACTGGCAGTCTGGGTCTGATGCGATGCACAGATTTGGGGCTTTAACTGGGGGGTAGTCACAGAAGAGCACATAGCCCTATATGCAGATGGCATCTTAATATTTCTCTCGCAGCCGGTCATCACTGGCCCTGTCTGATTCACTTGCTCACTCTCTATGGCAAAAACTCTGGGCTGATGGTCTATTTGTCCAAATCCCTCCTGATTCCCCTTTGAGGTGACAGAGACACGACTGACTGGCAGGCATTGATGCCGATCCGCTGTCTCAGCTTTCAATACTCGGGCATCCACATCACCCTAGACTAACACCTGACCTTGGCTTTGAACCTCCAGTCCCTAATATATAAAATGACAGCTGACCTCATCAAATGGGCTAAACTGCTTCCTTACATCCTGGGAATGGTGACTCTCTTCAAGATGATGAAAAATACCCTGGAAGTGGCCCAGCTGGGCCGGGAGGCTGTGAGGGGTGATGTTATATGGGAACCCCTTTCCGCTGCACACTCCTTGAAGAGACTGGGGTGGCCTTGATGCCATGGCGATCGGCGTTGCACTGGATAGGGTGGGACAGGAAACTTAGAGAGGAAGCCACCCTTTGATATGGTACCTCACTGAGACACACTACATCCCTGCAGTGATTGGGAACTCGTAGTACATCTAAGCTCAGAGATGTGTGGCACAGGACGCTATTGAAATCCTTTGAGGAGTTACAACAGGGATTTGCTCTACACAAATCCCAATTTTTTTGTTATCTGCAACTGCGACATTCCTTCAGATCCCACAGTGACTCCCTAGAAGCTGTGCCCGAACATCATCCACAGGAAGCCAAAATCTTTTTGTGGCCTCTGCGGAAGAGAGGGGTATCAGGTATCTATATATCTGTGGTCATACATTCGCCTGAGTAGTTTTGGGTGTTTAGGGAGAAATAGTACGCTTGGGTGGATCCCTTGGACCAAAGGGATGCATGTTTGTCTCCGGGAGTCCAGGATATTCCTCCAGGCTTTGGCTTATTAGGATGAATTTTTTACAGATGTCCATACACCTACCCGTTCATGGCACGCACATAAACGTTCTACCCTGCAATGCTTCTGTTATCCAGAGAAAAGAGGGGATTCCTTCAACATGGTCTGGGCTTGTCCTGTCATTGTGACCTACTGGAGGAAGATTTTCAATGCACTGTCAGGGGTTTTGAGGGAGATGAGGGAACCGTCAAGGCGAGTGGCCCTTTTAGGTATTCTTGATGACTTAGTTGGGAGCTGCGGTGAACGCACCCTGGCATGAATGGGCACCCTACTTGCTATAGATATATCGCTAAACCTTGGACTTCGGCCTCTCCCCCGATACTGGACACATGGTGAGCGGCAATCGAATGGTGCTCTAAATGAGAGGGACCCCTCTACATGGCCAGAGGATGCCCACAGAAAGTCAACAAAATGTGGGGGAAATGATGGGCTTACTACTGGCTAAACTGGTCAGGAAACATCCATTTGTAGTGATGAGATGTATACGAGTTGTGATATGCCACTGTGTCTACAGCTCTGTCTGTTCCTTGAGTTTTACAAATGATAAAACTAATAAAATCTTGATTATATTTAAACAAAAATCTATTTTGGTGCAATTTATGGGTTTTAGCGTAGACCAGAAAGGAAGGAGTGCCTGTTTTGCTATTCCTTAGGAAAGGAAAGCCAAAATGTTTTTGGACATCCACCCCTATGTTTTACTCTGGCGGTGGTACGAAGGCTCATGAATATAATGAAGCTCTGTGATGCTTTGAGAACTCCTTTTACAGTCCAGTTGGGTTGTCAAAGACAAGAGCAGACAGGGGGTAACTGGCTCATGTTTAGAAGCATTGGAAGCGCTAGCCTCTACAGGCAATTTCCAAATATATACAAATTCACTAGTCGTGAGATCTCACAACGGATAATTCAGGAACATTTTCTAACATGGATTAATTGAAGCAATTGAATTGCATGGAGCATAGCCAAGTAAGAAAGGGGAGGAAGTGGTGTGTGCTCTGAAGACAAGTAAACCTGCTGAACAAATTAACAGTAAAACCTGTCTGCAATACAGGCTCTGAATATGCATGCTGTAGGTGTGAATTGTGGATTCATGTAGAGAGACTCAAAATTGATTTTTACCACAATATCAAGTCTTAAATATTGTCCTGCAAAACTATCGACTCCACACTATCCACTATCATCAAACATCTGTCTGTCTATCTGTCTGTCTGTCTATCACAGTAGTGAATGTGTGAACATGCCTTTATTAGTACTTTTGCTATAAATACCAGATAGTTTATTTATTTTCACTGCCATGGCATTTACAGCATATATTCAGATGTGCAGCATGTAATATACCCGCCCTTCTTACCTACTCCGGTCTTCTCAGGATATGGCCAGCCTTGATGAATATATGACTACTGGTATCGCCCCTTCCAGGATCTATGAAAGCTACTATAAACACGTACGTAGCTTGTGTACAAAATCAGACAGTGGGTCCGTAAGTACGGTTACACCACAGCATGCACAGCACACCTTAGCGAGTGTGCTGAAAAAATACACATGGCTTATTTTTGCCACAGCACAATTTCTTTCATGTTGAATAGTCCTGAAGAAAGCCTCGAAATTGTTTCATGAAGCTGAAACATGTCAACCAGTACTTGATGGATAACGAAAACCAATTGCTAGTCTTCACTTTACCCTCCTGTTTTCTTTTAAACATGTCCTGGGTCACTGAGAATAAATCATTTTCCAGCAAGGAGTCCCAGAGGCATTTTTAACCTCACCACACTTTTTTTTGAGCACCAGTCACACAAAAACAAAACCCACTCCGCTGTAATTCAGGCGTTGAAGCACAGCTGGGAACCCGATGATGAAGCATGCCACCAACAAGGTTAGTGGGTGAGGGTTCTTCTTCAGAACCCTATTGGTTCTTGGCACTCTATGATTTATAGCAGAGTCGTCCTTGTTTATGGATTTTTCTGTGGCTCTGCCCATTTTGTTTTTGAGTATTGAGTAGGGGAAAGGGACGTACCCCCTTCATAGTCCCCGCTCTCTCTCTTGTTTCTTGTGTATGTAAATAACACACACAGTAATCAACATAACATATACATCATGTAGTTCTGGGCATACATTTCACTTGGAGGTATTACTAGCAGTACTAGGCCAAGTTATGTTCAGGTGACATCAGCAATATGCACACGTGGGAAAGATCCTACTATACACCTCAACCCCCCACCCTTATTTCTTATACTTTAATACCACACAGCTCAAGGGTCACCCTGGGTCACAGCGATATCAGAAATATGTCCAAACACAAAATGATACCACTTTTTAGCAGTACCGAGGGTCTTGGACGCGTGGGGAAAACCAATGTCAAACGTAATACTTTTCTGGCAAGAAATCAACACATCGGGCAACCTGTCCTCCAGTGTCGTAAATCACAGGTGGTTCCCCACTGTCACTTCCACACACACCCACACTCCCTCTTCACCGCTGCGTGATGCAACAGATAGTAGACAAGTCCATACGGAAGCTTTTGCACACATACCCACTCAGCACCCTAATGATGTTCATCTGATACTCAGCAGGTCAATAGGTTACACTCTACAGACCCCATGGCAACACTACCTTGCAACACAGTGTTGTTGGGGAAGGCAGGGTGAGTAGAGGGCAGAAAAACCGCTGCACTGAGGGCCAAGTAAGGGAACTGTATCTGAATGGAGACAGAAGAGCAGGGCCTCTCGAAGGGATGAAGTACATGTTGATCAGAGTCACACCACAACAATCCTGGCACAACGTTGGGTGTATGATGATAAGGGTCGCACTAGACCGTTCTGGTCACTCACACAATCAAAGAGTTACAAATTTCTCACCACCCTGGAAATAAGGCACTCAGTCCAGTGCATGTCAATATTGGTTGCACCAGACAGTTCCAGTCACACAAACCGGTGCAAGTTCAGAAATGCCTCATAGGTAGAATGAAGCACTACTACGGTTGCGCCCCCACCTCCGAAGGTCACAACCAGTGAATCGGACATCGCATGCAATGAGCATGCAGTCAGAATGTCACAGGAGAGAGAGGTGGCACGATCGACGAAGCGGACCACGCTGGGTTCCGCAACCGGTAAATCCATTCAACTCCAACTAGATGCTTATGCATGCCAAGGTCTCCACAATGCGGGGGCTACATGCCTTACATGCGGGAAAGAGTTTGGGGCTCGGAAGCAGGCGATCTGGTCTCCAGGCACAATTCTTAGCTCCTCACTCATGCTGCACTACCAGCTGGAATCCAGAAGACTTTTTGGGCACTTGAGAGGGCACAGCACTCCAGGTGTCACAGGTAGATGGTGTGGGTCCCTCTTATGAGATCTTTGATGTCCCTGAGACCTCCACGAAAACAGAGGGAAAGCTTCACAAGCCCTTGGGGAGCACACAGCAGCAGGTAGTTGGCCCAAGCCAGTCACCATTCAGGAAGGGCCCGCTGTCCCTTTCAATGGCAGTAATCCTCCTTGTGCACAATAGGGTCCTCTAGCAATGTGCACCACGCTGTTTCAGCTTCTCTGGTCCCAAGTCCCCACAAGCGTTTCTCACCCGTTGCTGCAGCATGGCACTAATAGGTATACTGGAGTCTGCCTTTGTAGTTGAGGGTGTTTCAAACGGTCACCCTTTGAACCACAGATGTCTCTCCTAAATGTATGTCCTGGCTTCCCTGAGGCCGTGGAATGCAGATTATTCTTTAGTGGAGCCGCGATCTGGCTCTGAGGCCAAGTGTTAAAACCTCCTCCTACAATCTCTGCAGCCCGGCCCGCAAATGGCAGAGTTTGGTTGTTCCAATAGAATGCCCAGTGTTATGTAGGTGTCGCTGGGGACTGCCCAGATGTGCTTCCCCAACCTGTGTCAAGTCAAGTCAAGTCAATAAATTTATATAGCGTGCTACATACCCAGAGGGTCTCAAGGCGCTTGAAGAGGGGTGGGGACTTACTTGTCAAATATCCACGTTTTAAGTTGCTTTCTGAATGCTAGGTGGTTCTGAGTAAGGCGAAGGTGAGTGGGAAGTGAGTTCCAGATTTTAGCTGCCAGGTAGGAGAAGGATCTACCTCCCATGGTGGTTTTGTTGATGCGAGGTACAGTGGCAAGGGCCTGGTTGGAGGATCGTAGCTGGCGGGAGGGGGTGTAGAAGGACAGTCGTGTGTTGAGGCATTCGGGTCCGATTTCGTAGAGTGCTTTATGTGCGTGGGTTAGGAGCCGGAAAGTAATCCTCTTATTGACGGGGAGCCAGTGGAGGCTTTTCAGGTAACCAGAGATGTGTTCTTTACGCGGGATGTCTAATATGAGCCTGGCTGAAGCGTTCTGGATGCGTTGGAGTTTTTTCTGGAGTTTTGCGGTGGTACCGGCATAGAGGGTGTTTCCGTAGTCCAGTCGGCTCGTGACCAGAGCGTGGGTGACTGTTTTTCTAGTTTCGGTGGGGATCCAGCTAAATGTTTTTTTGAGCATGCGAAGAATGTTGAAGCAAGATGAAGAAACGGCGTTGACTTGTCTGTTCATCGAGAGTGAGGAATCCAGGATGACGCCCAGGTTCCGTGCGTGGTCCGTCGGGATGGGTGCTTTTCCAAGGGCCTCTGGCCACCAAGAGTCATCCCAGGCGGAGGGGGAGGTGCCTAGGATGAGGACTTCTGTTTTGTCTGAGTTCAGTTTCAGACGGCTGTGCTTCATCAATTCGGCTACTTCTTTCATTCCTTCATGAAGGTTAGTTTTGGCAGTGTTGGAGTCTCTGGTGAGTGATAGGATCAGTTGAGTGTCGTCGGCGTAGGAGCCAAGCACCAAGACACACAAAGAGTTTTAGAGCATAGAAATGGCCATTTCTAATAGGGGCATATCTACACGAATCATGACAAAGCCACCTTTACCACTGGCAAGGGTTTGTTGCTGTGAATCCAATGATAGGAAACATCATGAGGCTGCTCCACTGCAATCCACTATTGCAGTCTGAAGTAATATCAACCATTTCCCCATGTTAGCATATAAGACAAGCAGACCTCATCAGTAGCCAGAATACACATGGCTATTCCTCACTATCTGGGCAGGAAACACAAGTGTGCGCCTGCCCTGTCTTTCACCTACGACTCGCTTCACCCCATAGGACGTACCCTCAGGGTACTTGGGTGGAAGTGAAAGATCCTTTCAGTGTGACTAGTGACCCAGACAGGCCAGTCTGAGTAGATGGATGCACAATTGTCCGTATCCGCCTGCAATTGCGGGCTGGACACGTATTTACGAGCACCATCGGTGCCAAGCATACACCACCCTGCAATGGCAGGCTGGGCATGTATTTACGAGCACCATTGGCACCAAGCATCCATCGCCTTGCAATGGGCCAGAACCGTATTTTAGGAGTTCCATCAGTGCCAAGCGCATACAGTCTGCAATGGCAGGTTGGACACGTATTTAGAAGCACCATTTGCACCATGCATACGCCATCCTGCAATGGCAGGCCAGCACCATATTTTAGGAGTCCCATCAGTGCTAAAGCGCACACCAGTCTGCAATGGCAGGTTGAACATGTATTTTAGGAGCACCCTTGGCGCGAGTGCGCACATCAGCCTGCAATGACAGACTGGACACCTATTTAGGAGCACCATTAGTGTGAGTACCCACTCCAGCCTGCAATGGCAGACTGAACACATGGTTAGCACCCCCTCAGTGCAGAACAAACGCCAGCCAGCATTGGCAGGCTGGACTTGCATTCACAGACACCATCAGTGCCAGTGCGCCCCTCATCCTGCATGGCAGGCTGGGTACAGGTCTTAAAACATAAAAGGTGCGAGTGTGCACCCACTGGCCGGTCATGGCAGTCCTAACTAACATTCTCGAAACCTCAGGTGAGCACCACTCCCTAGCCTGTGTAGGAAGGGCACAATACTTTCCCAATGCACTTACAGGAGGATAGTTCAACTAACCTTTGAGATTTAGAAAATGTTGTATATCCAGTACAGTGGATGCCGAAACAGGTTGATCAGCGGAGGAGCTCTGAGACAAAAAGTTCCTAATAGCAGCTCTTCCCGCCTTGGATACGATTGACATGGAATTCTAGTAAATACCGATATACGACATTTTTTACTATCGCTGAATCTCAAAGGTTAGTTGAACTTTGAGTGGTAAGCACACCTTAGCGAGTGTGTGTATTTGCGCTACACACGTGGTTTATTTTTACCACTCACTTCTTCACTCTTAAACATTATTTACTTATTCAATAGGTCCTGAAGAAAGCTTCAACATTTTTTCAACCGAGCTGAAACATGTCGGCCTGACCTAAGGATAATCCAGACGCAAATGTATTGTTCTTTTAGACTATCCACTGCATTTTTTAAGCATACCATGGTATGGTCAATCGGGCTTTAGGGCCGCATACAGCACCGAGACGGCCCTGTTGGAGATGAGCGAGTCCATTCGGGACTGTTTAGACGGAGGCGGCAGAGCGGTCCTAATCCTATTGGACCTCTCTGCCGCGTTCGATACCGTCCCCCATGGACTTCTCCTTGGCCGGCTGGCCGACATAGGCATTGGAGGGGTTGTGCTAGACTGGCTGTCCTCCTTCCTTTCTGATAGGACTCAGCAGGTCTGGTTGCCTCCCCATGCCTCTGAGCCCAAACCTCTGCTTACAGGTGTCCCGCAGGGATCCACCCTTAGCCCCTTACTGTTCAACATCTACATCACCCCCCTGGTTTATCTAGCGGAACAGTTCGGGGCTAAGATCATAGGGTATGCAGATGATACCCAACTGCTGTTCACCTGGCCAGATGATAATCTGGACACATCTATAGTCCATCTATGTTTGTCCTCTGTATTTCGCTGGCTAACGAAGGCCCAGTTGAAGTGCAACGAGGACAAATCCGAAGTGCTTTTTTATGGTTCTTTTCCCCCCTCGTTTATGAGCACTCTTTGGCCTCCTGACATTCCCAGCCCGAAAGAGATGGGGAGACCTGCAAAAAATCTTGGCATTTGGTTCGCAGAGGACCTTAAATTCGAACACCACATAAAAAAACTTACTGGTACCTGTTTTGCCACTTTAAAAATGCTCCGCAAATTCTTCCCCCTGCTCCCAAGAGATGCCAGGGAATCTGTTGCTCGGGCACTCATACTGGCCAGGTTGGACTATGCAAATGCATTGTTCAGTGGCATCCCCTCTTATCTAGTAAAACGACTGCAAATTATCCAGAACGCGGCTGTCCGTCTACTATTTAACATCCCCAGATGGAAGAGCGTGCGCGCTGAGATGCGCACTCTCCACTGGCTTCCTGTTGCACAGCGCATCTTGTTTAAATCTCTGGTACTGGCGTTTCGTGCTACCCACAATCAGGGTCCCCAGTATTTGAGAAAAAGATTCATCAGTTATGCCCCTGCACGCACCCTAAGATCCTCCACTCTGTTTAAACTGACCCTTCCCCGTTTTAAACGTGCCAGACTTGGCGGCCAGTCGATCTCTGTGGTTGTGGCTCGCGCCTGGAATGCTCTTCCTTTTCACCTGCGCTCCACACCTACAGTAGCTGCCTTCAAAAAACATCTGAAAACACATCTATTTAATAGTGTAAACTAAGGTTCTTTCCTGTGCTCTGTTGTCTGCTTTTCTCTTTTTTCCCGCGCCAGGATACTCTCCAGTAACGGAGCGCGTTATAAAATGGTTTATACTTATACTTACTCACTGCGAATAAAGTATCATATAGTGAGTTTCCCATAGGTATTTTAAATATTCACCACTTTTACTACTTCATCACACATAAAACAAACCAAAATCCACTCCACTGTAATCAGGCGTAACAGCACAGTTGGGTAGCATTCGGCAAACCAACTGGGAACCCAATGATGAAGCATGACACCAACCAGGTTGGTGTGTGAGGGGTCTTTTAAACAACTTCTGTGATATTTTGACACAATTTTTACAAATTAGTCTCTCTCTAAAGTGGACCGTCTCCGTTGATTTTGTTATTACTACATTGGGACAAGGACGGCCCGTGCAAAAATAGTCCTACCTCTCTTGATTTTTTTTTAAAGATCTTCTTATTGAGTTATATGCATTATTTATTGACTGCGTGTATTTTGCAGATGTCTTACACTCCTCTTTGATAAGCCTCAATCTGCTCGATCACACCACCCCTTGAAGAGCACCTTGAGACTGCTAGAGCAAGCCCCTATCAACTCATAGCGGAATACCTGGACTCTTTGAGTTGTGTATCATTGACCTTTTGGTGAATCTTGATGCTGTTGTCACTGAGTGGATCACCAAGGGTCTCATTTTCAAAATGTAATTTAAGAGATTTTGCAGAGAGATTCTGTATGTACGCTCATGCAATTTGTTGTTCTGCACACCTCATGATCAGTGCTCAGTGCTCATTGGCTAAAGCAAGTTTTTCCAGTGCCGTAACATATTCTTCAATAGATTCATTCTGATCTAATTTCCTTTGAAATAACTTAAAACAGGTAATACCAATACACACTTTGGGGAGAAAAGTAATCATCTAAATGCCTAATAGCTTAATTAAAAAAGATTTAATCACCAACAACAGCATCCTTGTTCAACTGATTGTAAATTCTTAAACCTTCAGGACCTAAACTGTGCAATAACAAACTTTTTTTTCTTTCAGCAGACAACTTGTTAGCATGGTCAATAGTAACTAAGGGGCAGATTTACAACAACTGGCGCATCCCTGCATATCAGCAGGGATGCGCCAGTTATTGTGTGCCATGCCTCCGCCACCATGGATGCGCCGCATTTACAATGCGGCGCACCATGGGGCGTGACGCATCTGTGCCGTAAAAGTGGCGCATTACTGGATTGTGTCGCAAGCGAGACGCAGCTCCAGCAATGCTCTGGGGGTCCTATTTTTACAATGCTGCGTCAATCCTTACGCAGAGTTTTGACGCAGCATGGGCCCCAAAGTGACTGAATGAAATCTTGTAGATTTCACTCAGCCACTTTTAGAAGGCGTTCCTGCGCTGGAACGCCCCCCCCCCCTCCCTGCGCCAGAACACCTCCTTCTGACGCAGGGCTTTACAACGTGACGCATCTCCCAGATGTAAGTACCCCACACATTGGTACCTCTTTTGCGCTTCCAATGCGTCACAAAAGTGATGCAACGGCGGTGTAATAGGGGCGCAAGGGGCTTGTGAATCTGCCCCACAATGTGTATAATGGGTGGCAATTACTCTCTGTGGGTCTCATTTATGAAAAGTGACGCATTGTTGCATGAAAACAGCGATGCGTCACTTTTCATTGCGCCCTCCTTGCGATACCAATGATGCATCATATTTACAGTATGACGCATCATGGCGCAAGGGGTTACAGATATGTCAGTATTTCTGACATATCTGTATGGCGCAAAAGTGACACATTGCTGCAGTGTGTCACAAAAGTGACGCAACTCCAGCAATGTGTCCTTTCACATTGGGCAAGCCCCATGTGAAAGGGCCTGCGTCAGTCTTATGCCTGCTGTGAGGCAGGCGTAAGAAATTGACTCATTTGTGTCGTAGAAGTGGCGCTGTGAAATCCTATAGATTTCACTGCGTCACTTCTATGACCCTTTCTTGCATCAGAACGCCCCCCCTGCATACATTATACCTGGTGTAGGTATAATATAGCGCAGAGGTTTACAAAGTGACACATCTACCTAGATGCGTCACTTTGTAAATATGGTGCAACAAGGCACATTTTTTACGCTGCTGGTGCGTCACAAGAAGTGACTCATCGGCGGCGTAAAAGTGACGCACGACCTCATAAATGAGGCCCGTGTCTATAGAAACCAGCGCTATATTTGCAGGCCCATTCTTTTGTGCAAACAGTCTGAGAACTGCACGTGGTTGACAGGCATCAGTGGAGAGTTTAAGAAACACGTTCTGAAAGACATAATATGCTGGATTCCCACATGCAGCTTTGCCGAACTCAGCCCGCATGAGAGCAGGGCGCGCAGCTGACGTGCTGTGACAGTCGGACGCTCGGAGATACCAATGCCACGAGACACCATTAGCCTAAGGTGAGCAGGAAACCTGAAGCTAGTGCGTCGTGACGTCGATGCTTGTAGCGTCCGGCGATGGCATCTCTGAGCTCGGTGCATTCTCGCGAGCGCAGAATTTAGCTGTCAAAGTGGCAGGTTTGATTCCTGGTTTACCATCACGACGGCAAGGAGATATAATTATGTGGTACTTTTCATGCTGAATGGAGACTCGGGTAAATTGAAGAGGAAAGTGGAGGAAAGTAAATTGCAGGAAGCGACCCTCGGGAGCGGAGCGTCCATTCCTCGGTTCAGCCACCGTCACAACAGTGGCCCAGCTGGGCCTGGCTGAAAGGCGGTCCAGCGGCGTGGGATGGAGAAAGCATCCACACCTGCGCCAGCTCGGAATCCGGCAGGCTGTCATATTTTTGGCACGGAATTCATACTTGGATAATGGGTATAATGAGCTCAAATTTGAAGGTTGCTGGGATTTGAATTGCATTTCAGCTTTCTTCAAAGATAAGAAATATCCGCGTGGACGTGAAACACCTGAAACCCTCCTTTGCACATCTCACACGTTTTTTTGAGAGTCTCAAAGACAAGCGCTATGCTTTCATTAAGAGCTGCCAAGCTGGACATGCACACAGTCCTGTGTTAAATGCCCCATGCAAGAAAAGTTTAGAAATGGCGCTTGTTGGACAGTACCCCATCAAAACATGATTATGACTTTAGTTGAGGGGTGTCTGATGGTGTCGTTTGTATGCAGACCCCTGATGACTTGAGGAACCTTGGTTTTCACCCAACACCACTTGCTGTCCTTTTAGGGTTTAAACACCCCAGCTATAATCCCTGTTTTGAGTGCGCTGCCTGCGGCCTGTCTTAGGCTGGGTCTGGTGATTCAGTGTACTAAGGCATCCGCTGCAGGGGCCTTTGTCACAGGTTCAAAGCCTAGTAGGTCCAGTTAGTCTTTCATCCTTCAGAGGTTGATATGAGTACCACTGACTTGAGTAACAATAAACATCTGTTATTTGGCACAAAGGTACCCTTTTGGCTGAACATGCACTTTACCGATACATGTTATTTAGAACGCAGTGCAATGCTTCCCATGTATGCTGCAGTCACTGGTCGTTATCTTTACTGAGGGCCCAGAAGCCCTGCACCATCTTTCTCAGCTGGTGAGTCGCCCCTATCCATGTTGCTATCATTACCTAGATCTGTGGGCCAGGCTACTCTGCAAAGCCCTGCAGGCAACACATTACCAGTGCCACTTTCATAGATACCCATACTACTATGCTTATGTTGCACTGGTGTTGGGAATCACCTACATCAAATCTCGCCCTGCAAAGGCATGTAAACACTAATTCTCCAGGGCGATATGTTCACGTGCAGAGTCAGTCAGCACGGCTGCATCTATGTGATCACCTCTGTGTGCCTGTGCTGTGGTCCAGTGCACAACAATGTTACTTGGTGTCCCTGTATGGGGCGACTGATGACTGGCGACAGTTGGACATGGTGTACCCTTGACCATAGATAGTGACAGAGAATGTGAGATATGGCGTGCCTGGCACAGCTCCAAACATTCGCGTGTGCAGGTGGAAGTGGCGCATATTTTATATGAAGAAGATGTGGGTACACACATATATGAAAACAAACCCACGTTAGTTCGCCATTTACATAAAAAAAACTTCTGAAAAACAAGCATGCTGTGGTGTGTCAAGGTGCACAGTCCACATCCGGCATGGCAAGGAACAGGGAGCCTTTTTTACTGCTCAAACATACATTTGGTCTTCATTCCACAATAGCGAATTTCCAAACTGTCTTTTGGCCATAAACTGCTGGACCGTGCACAATAAATTCAATGCAAACATTGCAAAGACAGATTATTCGGTGGGCCAGCCCCTCTAATTGAAGGCGAAGTGAAATCTATCAAACAAGGGAAATTAGTGAAACAAAGAAAATCGGTAAAAAAAACAACTCATGAACTCAAAGAAACAAAAGAACCCCTCTTCCCCAGCACCCTGCGTTCTACAGCATACCAACACCCTCTACCTACTGTTAATTCTTCAAGTTTTTTTTCGGAGCAAGCCTCCATGCCGTGGATGTGAAGGAGCTACAGGGGACTGTCATCGCCGAAGGTGGTCATGAGAGAAGGACTTACTAGGGGGGTTATTTACAAGCCCCGTGCGTCTCCGGTGCGCCACTTTTAATATGGGGAAAGCTGACATACCAGTGGCATGAGGGTCTTGTCAATAAGGCCCTAGATGTCTTAATGCCCTGGTCCACTGGTAGGTGGTCTCCCTCGGTACAGACGGTTTGCAGTGTGAGTGAAATATTGTCCTCTAGCCCTGATGAATTTGCTACGAAGATAGACGGCAATGAAACATGTTGGCCAGACACAGCACACAGGTCGTACTCGTAGCATGTATTAGTGTGTTTTGATCAGTGCTCAATTTGAGCCTGTGGTTTCTGGTGCTCTGCGACCCTTGACCCTGTATTCAGGCAGGTCGCTCCCCCCACGCCATACAGCTCCACCAGTGTATCGGTGTACCCCCACTAGCTGTCCCTGCAGCTACTGCAGGTTCGAGGCCCCTCTGCCTCTGTACTCTGGTAGGCCGGTACTGCTGATTTTTTGTTTCTGCCTTTGTTTTATTTTTTGCCTGTGTAATTCTTAATCCTTCATTTTCCCCTTTTCTCACTGTGCCCCCCTGTCTGTTGCCTTCTGTACCCCTTGCTTCACCCATTCTTCCCGCCGCTGCGTCCCCTGCGGTCCGTACCCCTGCTCTCCCATTCGCCGCTCCCGCCTCCCAGCTGCTCCTCCCTCCCACCTACCATTCTATGGCGGCCGCTGCCATGCCTAAGGCGTGCTAAAGCAAGCCCGTCTGCGCCCGTCCGCACCTGGACCTCGCCCAGCACCAGAACCCCTGGCCCCCGCGAACGCCACAACACCCATCTCCGCTACGATGCTAGCACCCTCCACGCACTCAACACCAGACGATCACACGCCTGCTTGCTGGCCGCCCCTAAGCGCACCCAAGGACCCTTCTCCTGCCAGAGCTGCAGCTTCACCAGCATCCGATCCACCAAACCACCCAAAGAGAAAGGCCGCAACCACCTCGGATGCATTCTACTCAACACCCGCTCCACCCACAAACACAACATCGAACTCTGGGGCCTACTCAACTCCACCTCCCCAGACGTCGCCTTCCTGACAGAGACCTGGATGAACCCCTCCTTGGCACCCGACATCACCATAGACATCCCAGAGGGCTACAAAATCACCCGCAGAGACCGCACCAATGGAACAAGAGGAGGAATCCCCATCGTCCACAGGAACACCCTCAGAGTCTCGACCAGCACCAACGACTCCCTCAGCACCGCCAAACACATGCACTTCCAGATCCACACCAATCCCAGCACCACCCTCAGAGGAACCCTCGTCTACAGACCACCCCAAGCACGGCCACAGTTCAGCGACTCCATCGCCGACTTCGTCAGCACGCACGCCCTGGCATCCACAGATTACATCCTCCTCGGGGACCTGAACTTCCACCTCGAAAACAATGACACCAACTCCACCACCCTGCTCGACAACCTCGTCAATCTCAGACTCAGGTAGCTCGTCACATCACCCACCCACTCTGCCGGCCACAGGCTTGGCCCCATCTTCTCTGCAAGCTCCCACATCTCCTTCAGCCACACCACCGAACTCTACTGGACTGACCATCGCTGCATCTACTTCACCTTCTGGAAACCTACCGCGCACCACCGCACTCAATAGATCCCTCGCTTCTGCTGGAGCAAAGTCACCGAAGACCAGCTAAACACCACCCTAACCCTAAGCCCACCCGCCGACCCCACCGACCCCGACACCGCTGTCCGCAACCTCAGACAGTGGATCAACTTCTGCGCCATCACTCTCGCCCCAATCAAGATACCCTCCAACAGACACACCAACAAGAAAGCCAGCTGGTTCACCGCAGACCTCCAAGCAAACCTGCCGAAAACTATAGAAGAAATGGCTCCGCGAACAGACACTGGACAGCTACGCAGCCCTCAAGAACAGCATCCACAGGCACCATCACCTCATCAGATCTGCCAAAAGGGCTTCCTTCAAAGACCGCCCAGACAACAACGCACACTCAGCAAAACGCTCTTCAACATCGTGAAGGAACTCTCCAACCCCAGCTCCAACACTAACAACATCCCACCTTCGTTGGACTTGTGCGACTCCCTCGCCACCTACTTCCACTGCAAGATTGCAGATATCCATGACAGCTCAGCACCATGACCACGCCGACAGCCACCAAGACCTCCAACCCCACGGCCAACAACCACACCACTCCCCTACTCACCTGGACCAACATAAACGATGACGACACCATAAAAATCATAAACACAATCCACTCTGGCTCTCCGTCGGACCCATGCCCACATAACATCTTGAACAAAGTCAGCGCCACCACCGCACCCCATTTCTGCAAAACCATTTATTTCTTTCGATTTATATAGCGCGTTATAACCCAGGGGTCTCTAAGCGCTTGTCCGATAAGCACCGCAGAAATCCTGAAAAAGACCCTTCCCAGAAATTTATAGCCCACCCCAGGCCTACTGGAAAAGAACAGTCTTCAACCTCTTCCGAAAGGACAGCAAATTAGGTTCTTTACGCAAATCCGCCGATAGACTATTCCAAACTGCTGGGAGGGTGTTCGAGATGGCACGACCGCCCACTGTCGCCAATCTAAAACGTGGTTGTGTGAGAAGAGTTGCCTCAGCAGATCTTAGCACCCTAGCCGGTTTATATGGAATCAGGCGGGTCTTAATGTATCTTGGTGCCTTACCATAGAGAGATTTGTGTGCAATACATAACCCTTTGAAGAGCACCCTCTGCCTTACTGGGAGCCAATGTAGCTCACGCATAAGTGGGGACACATGCGTGCTCCTAGGTTTCTTATGAATGAGCCTGGCGGCATCATTCATCACCATCTGAAGTTTATCCAGGAGTTTTTGGGGTAATCCTAAATAAAGCGAATTGCCGAAGTCCAATCTTGCTAGAATCATTGCGGAAACCGCCCGTCTCAAGGTGGAATAGGACAGTAGTGGCGCAATTTTTCTAAGCTGACGGAGCAGGCCAACACAAGTTCCTACCACCGTGGCAACTTGTTTCCGCATGGAAAGTTTGTCATCCACATGGATGCCTAGGCTTTTTACTGCCACTGCCGACTCCGGGGGCGGTCCAAGTTCCCTAGGCCAGAATCCATCATGCCATCGATTGCCAGCGATGGTAATAGGTAGAACCTCCGTCTTGTCCGGGTTAATTTTTAGGGAGTTCAGCGACATCCAATTAGCTGTGTGCTTCAAAATGGTTTGCAGATTTGCTGACGCCCCAGGGGCATTATCCATTTGGATAATGATTTGGGTGTCGTCAGCATAGTTGTATACCTGACAATCCATTTGATTCAGGAGTGCAATCAATGGTTGGAGATATATATTGAATAACAGGGGCGACAAAGCCGACCCCTGTGGCACTCCACAGGAGATAGGTGTTGCAGTAGAGAGCAATTCTCCCAGCTGAACTCTTTGTGTCCTCCCTTGTAGGAAAGAAGCAAACCAGGCGTGGGCTGTGCCCTGGATGTCGAAATCCCTCATCCGCGACAAAAGTTGTTTGTGACAAACGGTGTCAAACGACGCGGAGAGGTCTAACAGCACCAGGGCACCGGGTATCTTCTTGTCTGCCCTGTTCCGGAGCTCATCCATGATAGACAGCATGACCAGTTCCGTGCTGTGATTTGCACGGAACCCCGATTGATTTGGTTCCAACAAACCGTTCCTTTCTAGATGGTCAGAAAGGTCGGCCAAAACATGCTGTTCCAGCACTTTGGCCAGGAAAGGGATCTGGGAAATAGGCCTAAAGTTTTTTAGGCGTTTCACGTCTGCCCCAGTCTTTTTTAGCAGAGGGATCAACCTTGCCTCCTTAAAGGCAGTGGGAACCTTGCCTAATGCTAAGGATGAGTTCAAAAGAGTCAGAACCTCCTCTTCTATTCCTGGCATAGCCAGTTTGAAGACATCAGGGGGACATGGATCAGCCTGGGAGCCAGACTTAACTCTCCCAATAAGCAGGGACAGTTCCTCTTTCGTGATGGGAGGAAGGAAGTCCAGAGGTCTGTCCACCAGCTTTTTAGCCGACGTAGTCAGTGGGGGGCAAGCATGCGTGGGAGTGCAGGCAATTTCCGAAATAAGATCTCCTTCCAAACCGCAACCTTTCAGGAGAGCTGGAAACACGCTGAGATCAACGCCTTACTCAAAAAACCCAAGGCTGATCCGAAGGACCTCAAGAACTTCTGACCCATCTCCATGCTCCCGTTCCAGGTGAAGGTTATAGAGAAAACCATCAACAGACAGCTGACCTGCTACCTCGAGGAGAACAGCATCCTGGATGCGTCCCAGTTCGGGTTCCGCAGCAACCGAAACTGCCCTCATCGCCGCCACCAATGACATCAGGGCCCTGCTGGACAACAGCGAAACCACGGCCCTAATCCTCCTGGTCCTGTCAGCTGCCTTCAACACAGTCTGCCACCGAACCCTACGCATACGCCTACACAACGCAGGGATCCGAGAGAAAGCACTGGCCTGGACCACCTCCTTCCTCTCCGGCAGAACCCAGAGCGTCCGCCTCCCCCCTTTTTGATCCGAAGCCACCAAAATCATCTGCGGAGTACTCCAAGGATCATTCCTCAGCCCGACATTGTTCAATATCTACATGGCAACACTCGCTCACATCGCCTGACTGCACGACCTCAACATCATCTCTTATGCCGATGACACCCAGCTGATCCTCTCCCTCACCAAGGACCCCCTCACCGCCAAAACCAACCTCCAGGAAGGAATGAAAGCCGGTGCAGAGTAGATGAAGAACAGCCATCAGAAGCTGAACTCAGACAAGATGGAAGTCCTCATCCTCGGCTCCACCCCCTCGGCTTGGGATGACTCCTGGTGGCCGACCGCACTAGGAGCAGCGCCGACACCCACCGACCAGGCACGCAACCTAGGTTTCATCCTTGACTCAACACTCTCCATGACCAAGCAAGTCAACGCCATCTCATCCTCCTGCTTCAACACCCTCTGCATGCTCCGCAAGATCTACAGGTGGATCCCCACAGAAACAAGAAGAACGGTCACCTAGGCCCTCGTCAGCAGCAGGTTAGACTACGGAAACGCAGGAGCCCTGGTCAAACTCCTGAAACCACTACAACGCATGCAGAACGCCTCTGCTCGCTTGATCCTCGACATCCCCCGCCACAGCCACAGCACACCCCACCTGAGAGACCTGCACTGGCTTCCCGTCAACAAGAGGATCACCTTCAAGCTCCTCAACCAACGCACACAAAGCACTCCACAACACCGGACCGGCATACCTCAACAGACGACTCACCTTCTACACCCCAAACCGCCAGATCCGCTCCGACGACCTCGCCCTCGCCACCGACCCCCACATTCGAAGAGCGACCACCGGCGGCAGATCCTTCTCCTACCTCGCTGCTAAAACCGGAACACCCTCCCTATCCTCCTACGGCAGACCCAGTGCCTACTTAGCTTCAGCAGACTAATCAAGACCTGGCTATTCAAGCAGTAGCAGCACCCCTCCCCCAGCACCTTGAGCCCCTCACGGGCGAGTATTACGCTTTACAAATGTTTTTGATTGATTGATTGGTTGATTGATTGACTGGTACTTCCTTGTCATCTCCAGTACTTATGACAGTCTGACACATGGTGGCGCTGGTTGTCTAATTTTGAGAAGAGCACAACAAAGGTTTTATTAATTCTAAAGACGAATACCTGCTGCACAAGTCATTCTTATAGCTTTGGGAGCATGCGATAGACTGGATTGTCATACTTGTAGGGGTGTGATGATTAGTAGTTGTGTTGATACTGCCATTGCCAGTGATGCCAGGGTCAATAGAGGGCTGAGGTGGGTGGGCCCTGGCACTTATTCTTTTACAAATTAAGCATTGGTTTTAACCATGCACCTATGCACCCAACAAATACAATTTTGATGGCACCGTAAGACAAATTTTTAACTTTGACTGTCACAAGACTAAGGGAGTGTAGAGAACCAGGTAAGACAAGTAAGCATGCCAGGATTTAAAACAATTATGGAACACACTAGGGCTATTGTAAGATGGATGCAAGGAGTTCATCGATGTGTCCATAGGCGCATACCGATGATGAGAAGCCCGTGCTGCTGGTATCAACACCCAGCAGCTCAGTCTTGGTTGCTTACACATGTTGTCTCCTACATTTTTTTATTCTAAACCATTAGCACCTGTTATGAACCAGAGATAGGAGGATTCCAGAAACCTTTGGATCCTTAACAGTAGGTAGAACGTGATGTATATGATGTAGAACGCCTGGGGCCGGGGTAGTTTTTTTTCTTTGTTTGATTGCACTCCTTTTCCCTGTTCTCGCTCTCAGCTCCTTCTTTGATGTAATGTAAAGGAAATTTGTCCTAAATCTCCAGGAGCGGGCGTAGCTATCTCTGGTCCTCAGGATTGTCTACAGGGACGGATCAGCCCTGAAGTCAGGAGGGAAGGGTGGCATGCAAATATGAAGCACTGCTGCTTTTTATACTGGGGGTCGATATTGCAGCATGGAAAACCAGGGAACAGTAACAAAACCAACCCCCTCCACTGCAAAACCGGCCCCCACCCTTCTAGCCTCCTGGGGAAACGCCCAATGCCAGCCATGGCCAGTCCAGCCCAGGTTGTATAATGGGCTGTCTGTCCATTTTCCAGTCTTGCGTTACAGCCCATGGCACCCTTCCTACACAACTGCCCATGAGGTTATTCTGGGACAATTGTGACGTCACTCTTCCTAATCTATCACACTGCTAAGTGCTGCCTCCCATAACACGAAAACCGACCTCGGTAGTCGTCACGCACAACATTGAAACACTTCCCACCTAGGATAAAACAAAGACAGCATCTGTCCAGACACATCCGACACGGGGTAGTGTGCTACCCATGTAGGCAAGCGCTTCAGCGCCTAACATAGTGGAAGCGCTATATAAATGCAGTACTACAATACAATATTTTCTTGGGATTAATGATTGTTGGCTATTACTTAAGATAACTTCAGTATCCTAATAAGCCTTTCCAGGGTTGCTAGCAGTGGGGCTGGTATAATAATACATGTATTAATATCAAAGATTCATAATAAATTCAATAAAGGAATAAAGGGTCACCCTACTATTTTTAATTTACAACAGGTCAGCGGTGGCTGCTACGAAGGAGACATAGTGGGACGGGGCGGCAACATTTATTTAAAAAAATAAACCACTCACATGATAACAGACGCAGGTTCTCCTCTGTCTTCTTCTCTTTTGGCTCTCGGCAGCAAACAGGCTCCCCTAAGCCAACCACGACGCTGCTGTCATCAGCATGGCAGCAGCGTCGTGACTGGTCTGAGTGGCCTGTTTGGCTGCTCAGACAGCACCTGGGAGCCTTGGGACTGTTCTCCACCCTGCTATGAAACACAGCCAGGTGGAGAAATTCTAAGTGCGCATGCCGGTTTGGCCGGCCAAAATGTCATGAGCATTTATGGTGCACAAACCACTCCTCCTCCCGGCGACCTCACTCCGCCCGCTAACACAGCCTGTAGCCGGTATGAAAAATAAAACAATAAAGTTGTTATTATAATTTTATGTTTCCATTTTCCACTGCTCTTAAGAGCAGTGGGGTGACAGCGCAGGAGCCATCCCTGCATCAGGTATGTATCTATAAGAGAATGGTTCTTTGTCTTTTGACTTACCACCATGTCTTTGTATAACATATGGTGTTAAAAACTATTCAATGAATGAAAGTAAAATAAACATTGCTGTAAAGGAGTACATAAAAACATTTATTATAATACTCAATAACAATCCACCCTCTTCTTCCCTGAGGCTGCAGGAAAGTATCAGTCCACACATGATCTGTTCACTTCTTAGAGCAAATGTTGCTCAGGGGCTCAGTTCTCTCTCAGTCCTTAGGACAAACTCCTCAGAGATATACTTGCCAACACTGAGTGTCATGCGCTGCATTTTCAGCTCATGTGTGGAGCAGTCATTCATGGTGGAGTGGTGTGGCTCACTGGTTAGAGGCAGCAGACCTGAAAGCAGAAGTCGCCCGGGACCAGGGTTCAATTCCCGACGCGGCAGGGTTGTGGACCAAGGTCAGCGGACTTGATAATTCTCGCCTCGGTGCCATACTCTAACCAGGGGTCCCACTCGGCAACTCTGGGCATTAGCTTGCTTAATCTCCACAACGGCACCATCAATGCCGGGGATACCTGGTTCCACCTTGGGGACTCAGTAGGGACCATCCCACAGGGAAAGCCAGGACGGGTTCCCCAGCGGTATACAGCGCCAGGACGCCGGCTGGCAACAGTGCGCTTTACAAGTAATACATTACATTACATTAAAATCATGTCATCTGAGGTCTTCGCCACAACATTCGACCCTCATGCAAATATTTAACTCGAGTTTGGCAAAAAGATGTTGCATCTTAGTTTTAAGTAGTTGCGTCCTTTGAGAGAAGGTGTTCACGTTTAGGCTATCAATCTTGAGTGTGCCCTCCACTTTAGCTGTGTGTCCTAATTTCCTGATGCTGTGCAGTAAACTGGAGCCTAAGTAAGACAAACTACCCTTGCTGAAGACTATCATTAAAAGTTCTCAGCACCAAAGCATAACATCTTTTGATGAAACCAGAAGAAATGTATTTGTTTAACGACCCATGCCCTGAAGAAGAACTCACATGAGTAACCACCCCACACAGGTGTTCGGGCCAATTCAAAATCCGCATTCTGTGGATAGGTGTGATTTTACTCCTGAAAATGTTGTAGCTGATTGATGCATAATTTACTGGTGATTAGCAAAGCCAGAAACATCAGCTATGCATGTGTAAGAGTATGATACTTATGCATGTGAGAGAGCCTGCAAAGTTTGTTTAGGCTCTGCTCGTGTACGTTCACAATGAATGTGTAGTTGTGGGTATACTGAGGTTAGAGTCAATAGAATGATCAGGAAGATGCAATGACATGGATGTGAACACAACAGTCTTAAGTATTCACAAACATTTGGAGGGCATTTCTGCTTTCATTTGCATGTTTATGAACATACATCAGTGTAGCACTCTCAAGATTCCCACGTGCAATCATGAACATATCATCCACTTACGTTGTTGTTTTCTTTGCATTCTAACACTTGTAGTCCACCCATATCATTATAAAATCAGTACTACATGTACCAAAATGAAAACAAGGGTAATCAGAGTTGAATTAGCTACTCATGCATGAATGTATGACGTTACAACGCATACATTCACAACGCATACCATTACAACACAACTTTTACTATGCAATATCCATTACAAAGTTGGCTATTACAGTGCATGCCATCACAACGCAGATGCTATTACAACGCATGCCATTACAACGTAAGTATGGGTAAATATTTTTTCATTTTACTTAATGGGAATATAATAGTAGTGTAAATGTTGGATAGTGTAGGGTTTAAAATTACTATTCTAACTCCAGGGGGTGCAGTAGTAGGGTAAGTGTTGGATAGTATAAGGGTTAAAATTACTATTCTAACTCCAGAGGCTGTAATAGTAGGGTAAGTGTTGGATAGTGTAGGGTTTAAAATTACTATTCTAACTCCAGGGGGTGTAGTAGTAGGGTAAGTGTTGGATAGTATAAGGTCTAAAATTACTATTCTAACTCCAGGGGGTGTAATAGTAGGGTAAGTGTTGGATAGTGTAGGGGTTAAAATTACTATTCTAACTCCAGGGGGTGTAGTAGTAGGGTAAGTGTTGGATAGTGTAGGGGTTAGAATTACTATTCTAACTTCAGGGGGTGTAACTGTAGGGTTAGTGTTGGATAGTGTAGGGGTTTTATTAAAATAAATTACATGAAAATTAAATCAAATTAAAATAAAATATATTACATTAAATAAAAATTAAATTTAATTAAAATAATACAATTCACTTTAGTAAGTTGCATTTAAATGTAATTAATAGTAATTAGATTAAATACTTACCCATACATACTTTGTAATGGCATGTGTTGTAATAGCATCTGCGTTGTGATGGCATGCGTTGTAATAACATGCGTTGTAATGGATCTTGCATTGTAAAAGTTTTATTGTAATGGAATTGCGTTGTTATGCCCGCGTTGTGATGGCTGTTTCCCCTCATGCATAGACATGGGAAGACTGTGAAAGATCCAGGCGTTACCGTTCAAAGAACCTGTTAGTTGTAGAAAGTTTGGAAAAGTGCAGGAGTAAAACTTACATAATAGAAGTATGCCAGGAATGTTTATGAATGCCACGGCTCCGACAGAATGATAGTAGATGCCACCATGTCTCCAAGGATGTTTTTTTTTAACACAAATCTCTGTTTTCAAGTGGGTTAGTCTGATTAGACTGTCAGACATGAACCAGTACTACAATTACCAGACCGTACTTGACTGGTAAATTAGAAACATCTTTGGTGACATGGAGTCCTCTATAACCCTACATATGCCCCAGGTACTGAAATCTATGATTGTGACTTGAGTAAATGCATCAATTAATCAATCAGAACTCTTATAAAGCTCAATTACTCATCCATGAGGGTCTCAAGGCGCTGAGTGGGGTGAGAGTGGGTCTGCAGTTCAGTCGAAGATGCAGGTCTTGAGGTCCTTCCTGAATTGTGGCAGCGATGGTGATTGGCTGGGATGCAGAGGCAGGGTGTTCCAGGTCTTCGTAGCGAGGTAGGAGAAGGATCTTTCTCCAGCTGTGGTCTTGCGGATCCGTGGGATGGTGGCCTGGGCCAGGTGTGCAGAGCCAATATGTCTGGTGGGAATGTAGAGGGAGATGCAGTGGTTGAGGTAACAAACAGGAGGAGGCATCGCTATCATCCATAAGAATTCCATCCGCATCTCAACCAGCTCTGACGTCAACCTCGCTAGCGCCGAACACCTTCATTTCCAGATCCACACTGACCCAAACACCACACTCAGAGGCACCCTCCTCTACAGGCCTCCAGGACCCCGTGCACAATTCAGTGAAGACATCACTGACTTCATCACCCCACACGCCCTCCCCTCCTAGGACTACATTCTATTAGGAGACCTCAATTTTCACCTGGAAAAGAGCAACAACAGCAACACCACCACCCTTCTGGGCAATCTCGCCAACCTCGGACTCAAACAACTTGTTAATACCCCCACTCACTACGCCGGTCACACACTCGACCCCATCTTCACCTCCAGCAAACATGTCTCCTTCAGTCACACCACAGTTCTCCATTGGACAGACCACAGATGCGTTCACTTTTTCTACAAAAAGACCACAACGCACAACCATCCTCAACCTACTCTGCGAAGAAACTGGAACAAAATCACCATTGACCAGATCTCATCATCGCTTCTTCAAAACCCCCCTGCCCACTCTTTGAACCCCAACCAAGCAGCCATTAACCTCACTCAAAGGCTAACTAACATTGCCGACAACCTAGCACCTTTGAAAAAAATGTCAAATCAAACTAGGCAACAAAAACGCCCCCTGGTTCAACAATGATCTTAAGAAATCCAAGAAACTCTGTCGCTCCCTTGAGAAGGCCTGGAAAAAAGACCCAAACCCCAGCACCAAGGACGCCTTCAAAAACGCCACCCGCATACAACACCAACTGATCCAGACTGCCAAGAAAGCCGCATTCAAAGACCGACTAGACAACAACGCCCACAACAGCAAGGAATTATTCAACATCGTCAAAGAATTTACCAACCCCTCAGCCAACTCCAACGACATCACTCCCTCTCAAACCCTTTGCGACTCCCTAGCTTCGTTCTTCCACAACAAAATCGCAGACATCCACAACAGCTTCAACAACCAACCCAGAGAACAACCCACCCAACCTTCTGCCGTACCTTCACCCCCCTTGAACATCCTTAATGACTGGAACCCAATCTCCACTGAGGACACCATCCGCCTGATGAACTCCATCCACTCAGGATCCCCCACAGACCCATGCCCTCACCACATCTTCAACAAAGCAGACTCCATCATAGCCCCACACCTCCGAGACGTCATCAACTGCTCCCTCAACTCCGCTACCTTCCCGGAAAGCTGGAAACACGCCGAACTCAGCGCCCTTCTGAAAAAACCTACAGCTGACCCCACCGAACTCAAAAACTACCGCCCCATCTCGCTCCTTCCATTCCCGGCCAAAGTCATCAGGAAAGCTGTCAACAACCAGCTCGCCGCCTTCCTCAAAACCAACAAATCCCTCGACTCCTCACAGTCCGGATTCCGAGCAAAACACAGCACTGAGACCGCACTCATCGCAGCAACAGATGACATTCGAACTCTACTGGACAACGGAGACACAGTCGCCCTCATCCTCCTTGACCTCTCCGCAGCCTTCGACACAGTCTGTCATAGCACCCTGTTACATCGCCTCAGCAACATCGGAATCCAAGGAAAAGCACTGGAACGGATCACCTCGTTCCTTACCGGAAGAACTCAGAAAGTCCGCCTTCCACCATTCAAGTCAGAGGCTACTGAAGTCATTTGCGGCGTGCCACAAGGATCCTCACTCAGCCCCACCCTCTTCAACGTATACATGAGCCCCCTCGCGACCATCGCACACCAACACAACCTCAACATCATCTCCTACGCTGATGACACTCAACTGATCCTCTCACTCACCAAAGACCCGAACATCGCCAAAACCAACCTACATGAAGGAATGAAAGAAGTAGCCGAATGGATGAAGCACAGCCGTCTGAAACAGAACTCAGACAAAACAGAAGTCCTTATCTTAGGTACTTCCCCCACCGCCTGGGATGACTCTTGGTGGCGAGAGGCCCTTGGAAAAGCACCCATCCCGACGGACCATGCACGGAACCTGGGCATCATCCTGGACTCCTCACTCTCGATGAACAGACAAGTCAACGCCGTTTCATCATCCTGCTTCAACATTCTTCGCATGCTCAAAAAAACATTTCGCTAGATCCCCACCGAAACTAGAAAAACGGTCACCCACGCACTGGTCACGAGCCGCCTGGACTACGGAAACACCCTATACGCCGGTACCACCGCAAAACTTCAGAAAAAACTCCAACGCATCCAGAACGCATCAGCCAGACTCATACTAGACATCCCGCGTAAAGACCACATTTCTAGTCACCTGAAAAATCTCCACTGGCTCCCCGTTAATAAGAGGACAACATTCCGCCTCCTAACCCACGCTCACAAAGCACTTTACGATCTCGGACCCGAATGCCTCAACACACGACTTTCCTTCTACACCCTCTCCCGCCAGCTACGCTCCTCCAACCAAGCCCTTGCTGCTGTACCTCACATCAACAAAACCACCATGGGTGGAAGATCCTTCTCCTACCTGGCAGCTAAAACCTGGAACTCACTTCCCACTCACCTTCGCCTCACTCAGAATCACATAGCATTCAGAAAGCAACTTAAAACTTGGATATTCGACCAGTAATTCCCCACCCTTCTTTAAGCGCCTTGAGACCCTCTGGGTATGTAGCGCGCTATATAAATTTCTTGACTTGACAGGTCTGGCATTGTGGAGAGCTTTGTAGGCATGTGGGAGAAGCTTGAAGGTAATTGTTTTATTGACAGGTAGCCAGTAAAGGTCTCTCAGGTGGCCGGTGATGTGGTTGCAGCGTGGGGTATTCAGGATGAGTGTGACGGAGGCTTTCTGGATGGTCTGCAGTTTTTGTGGGAGTTTCTGGGTGGTGCCGGCATTTAGTGTGTTCCCATAGTCAAGTCTCCTGCTGACGAACACATGGGTGAACGTTTTCATAGACTTGGTGCGGATCCACTTGAAGATCTTACAAAGGAGGTGGAGCGTGTGGAAGCAGGAAGGCAAAACAGCGTTGATTTGGCAGTTGATTGAGAGCAAGAAGTCCAGGATGATGCTGAGCTTTTCTGGTTGGTCTGAGGGGGGCATTCAGACTAGCGATGCAGGCCATCAGAAGTTCAATATCAAGTGATGGTTCCAAGTAATTGTTCAGCAGGGTTTTCAGTGTTGTCTCCTACTTCTCTTTATGAGCTGTGAAATTCTCAAGCTATTTATGGAGATATCAAGAGGTGGTACTCGTTGGGAAAGAGAAGCAATTATCTGAGTGTAGTCCTCCAGGTGGCTGTAACAGACAAATTAGTTGTGTGGCTAATGGCTCTGTTCTGTATGACACTATTGTGAGCTTTCTCAACTGGTGAGCAATGTATGGGGTATGCATTTTGGACACATGTTGTTTCTTCAGTGTGCTTTACTTATAGTTTGGTACTCCAAAGGGTTTCATTTTACCACTCCATAGCTGTGCTCTTGCTGAGCTCACTTGCAAGCGTTCTGTCTAGGTGGAGATGAAGATTACCCATGATAGCACATGCATGTGACATACAACAAAATTGTCGCTTTTAGTATGATTTGTTGCTTTCTGGCCTTCTGCTGCAGAATGTTTATTGTGTTTCTTAAGTTTGTGTTTATTCTCTTTGTATGTTTTAGACCCTTCGCCGAGGTGCAAATTCCACCGTGGTGCGGGGGGGGGGGGGGGGTGGTGGGGGGGGGGGGCTAGGGGGTGGGAATACTTTTTGGTGCTCATGACAGGTCCCGGCCGTCATAAATCACGGTGGGTGTGTGATCATGATGGCCGGGAGCTGTCCAAACTCCGCCCACTGATTAATTCTCCCGCACAGGTGGGGAATTAGCAGTGCGTGGGAGGAGCGGCAACGTTCGGACATGCGCACACGCCTACCGTGACTCATGACGGCCGGGAGCTGTCATGAGCACCAAAAAGGTTCATGACTGTCCTGCCGAGTTAAAAGGAAGGATTGGCTTGATGTAAAAAAAATTGGAGTTGATGTACAAATTTTCCAACCACAAAAGGTAGTCCAAATTTAACACTGACGTTTTGGAAATGGTAAGGAATTTTGTGTACCGACTTGTGTATTAATATATCCGTTTAAAAAATTCCAAATCAGAGTGAGTAGCATTTGGACCAACCTCATTATTATGCATGCAGCAGGTTGCAAATTGTGACTCACCATGATTGGCTAGAGTTATAGACACGGAGCTTTCTCGGATCAGCAGACCACCGGGTCTGTGTTTGCCTTTAAATAAAGAATTTTTTTAAAAAAAAGTATTGCCCTTTTCCTTATAGGAAAACAGGACACATTAAAAGAAAAGAGAAGGTAAGCAGACCGTTTTTAGGACAGATAGTGATCCCATGGGATCACTGACTACTCCTAAAAAATGAATGTTTTTTTCAACAATCTTAATTTCCATCACTTTGGAATTGGTGGCTAAACATTAATGTTTTGCAAACAGATTTCAGTTGCAGCACAGTCATACATTCCTTAAGAATTGGTATTTGGAAGGGACACCCAATATTCACTCCTTCCAAATAGTGATGCTCAATATTTACTTAACCCACTTAAAGATTTCGAACACCTTTCTGATCCGTTAATGGGTTCATTCCATTCCATTAAAAAAAAATCTGAATTTGAGGGTTTGCGACTGGAAAAACACTTTGTGCATCATGCACGCTGTTCGCAAAGTACTGGGTGCAAGTTTGTGACCAGTAGTTATGTAATTTTGTCAACCGACCTATGTTCTAATAGGTCAGTTTAGAAAATTGCCATTCAGAGTATGTCAAAGTCTACCTACCCCATGAACATTAATGAGGCAGGCCTCAAATTGCGGCATACTCTGATTGGATGCCTTTACACGGATTTGGATTACTGGGGCCAGCAGACTACCTTTTCCTCTCATTTAACTGAAGTAAATCTTTTTTTAGATGTAGCCCGTTTTCCATAAAGGAGGGTGACTGTGTTAAAAAAAAAAAAAAAGTGTATTTCTTTGTCTGTCTATGTGAGAGTCGACAATGGCTCCATTGACCCCGGCTTACTCCCCAGCACACTATTTTTGTACATTTATAAAGGGCTCAGAAATGGAGGTAAATGGAGATTATAAGCCATTTACAAAGGGTGAACCTTCCATCCTGACTCTGGAGTCCCTACATTTTCAATGTTTTATGACTGGAGTTTGGTCACAAAATATTAATACATCTTCTAAGGAATCACTATTGAGAAGGGATGTCTACAAAGCATTCCTTCCACTCAGTGATTACTTATTGAGTCGCAGATGTGTAGCGGGAGTAGCTAATACTGTACTCACTCCTGAAATGGGATTTGTGCATATAATACAACATTTTTATGATGCCAGTCAGAATCACTATATGTGACCATAAAACCTTTGCACATCAGGCCCAGTTGTTTCCTCGTGTTTCTAATGACACTTTCAGTTGTGTGTGCTACTGCTAGCTTTATGTTATGTTATAATAACTTATAAAGCGTAACATATACCAGTAGGTGTCAAGGCACTAGCTGAAGTGACAACTGCTGCAACACTTCTTGATTTCTTAATTTGCAAAAAGCCAAACCTTTAAAGCCTTCCTAAACATCAGCACATTTGATGTACCTCTGATCTGGGGAGGAAATAGATTCCAGCTTCATGAATGTTTCTTGTTTTCTTTTACTCTTTCCATTGTGTGTGTTTCATCTTGTTGTATATACTTCTCCTCATGCAGATGTGATCACGCTCTATTGTGGAGACAGTGGCATTGGCTGCCACTGTGTAAATGCTGCTTCTCATCCATATAGAGGTGCCTCAGTGGTACTTGATGAATGTGCATTTCTATGCACATGGTTACCACCTCACGCCACAGCATCAAAGGTACCACCTTGATGGCACAGACCAATGTCTCCATGTTGCTTAATTGGCGTACTTACTGAAGCACAAGGAAGCGAATGAGAAATACACACCAGTACAACACCCCCGCTGCATCCTTGCTAACCCTACCGGTGGAGGCGGTGGACTATCGCTTTTTGGGCAATCCTACCTCCCACCGATTTTAGCCTCCGATCATTTGGCTTTTAACGATGCTCCAGCAGGCATCTGCGATTAACTTCACCTCCTGCAGTGAAACAAATAAAAACAAGGCCCCTGGAAGGCAGCCTGACATTACCTGCGGATGTGTCACTGGGAAGTCAAACTAGAAGTGTCTTCACAGTTAAAAGGAAAGCAGGACAGCGAAGGGAGCAGAAGTTAAGAGAGAGACAGTTTTTTTTATTGAAGGCGCACTCTTTTTCTTCACTGTTTGCAAAATAGAGATAGTTTGAAAATCAATGGGGCTGTCTGTGTATGTTATGTGCTTTGTTTTTCATCATTGTGACTAGCACTGTCTGTCAGGTCTTTGGACCCTATTAGGACTTTGGCGGTCCCCCTGTAGGACCGGCGCCACCGCACCCACCGGTGAACCACCAAGGCCGTGAGTCACCTGCCGGATTGCGACTTGAATCAATGTCAGGCGTTGCAGTATGTTATGTTATGAGAATTTGTATAGCGCGCGGCTGCCCCAGCCAAGGGGCGTCCCGGCGCTGCGAACTGACCAGAGTGCAAAATGAAGGTCTCACTGCAGTGGTATGTTATAGGAGAGCCCAACATGCAGACCGCCACCGTGAGATCGCCAACTGCATATTTCTGCAAGGTGTGGCATTCACCATGTTGGGCATGTCACACTGTGCATGAATGAAGGTGTGATCGTAGGGGGGCACAACATGTGTCCCCTGCACGCACCCCAACGTCCAGATGCGGCCGGGGGCTCTCCACAATGAAAAAGGTGGTGAAGATATAAGTCGTAGTAAGCTTGGCGCCGCCGAAATTGGCACCGCTGGAATATCAATTCCCATTTCCGCCCTGCTGCAGGGTCCTGGATCCCAGCAGAGGTGGCGGTCCTGTAGCGCCCCAGCCGCCACACTCAGAATACTGCAGGTGGACCCACAGCGGTGGCAGTGCTCGGGCCGCCACCGTGAGTACGTACTCGTACTAAGGAACGTTGTGCTTGAGTAATAAGCTATGCTCATGAGCCGAAGCCCAGTAACCATTCATCTGCACCTGTTCACCCACCCCATCAAGGAGGGTCTGCCCCTTTCTTGAAATATTTTGGAGCTAGATTCAACCCTGCAACCTCACAGCCTCAGGAAGGCCATGAAGACACATTTTGGGGCTATTTCCTTTTCACTTCCATTTAGGCAGCCACATTGAGCCACACTGTGGAGAAGTGTGGCTCAATGTGGAGAAGTGTGGCTCAATGGTTAGAGCGGCAGACCTTGATGCAGAACGCTGGCCAGGGACCAGGGTTCGATTCCCGCCTCGGCGGGATCGGGCTTAAATTCCTCTGACCGGATACTCTAGCCTCAGTGCCAAATCTAAGCATGGGCCCCACGCTGCAACTCTGGGCAATAGCTTGCTTAGTCTCCACAACGGCCCCGATACACAAGGGATGCCTGGTTTCACCATGGGATGCCCAGGAGTGGACACCTCACAAAGAAAAGCCAGGAGGGGTTCCCTTGTGGTAGGAGTACAAGCGCCGGGATGCTTACGGGTTACTGTTCGCGCTATACAAATACAACGCATTTACATGTGTTTAAGCTCTGTCTTCAGGTTACAGTGATTCAAAGCCAATAGCACATTTTCGTTGCTTTAATAGGAGTCACATGTTCCTGTGACGTGCCACAAAACAGAACATGGTTTCTGTGTCTATTCTAAGTGCACTTGCCTGATAGAAAGCACTTTACTTCTCTATTCAAATTGCATGAATATTTTTAATTGTACATGTTTCATCGCATACGTATGTCCCCCACGTCTACGGAGTAACACGTTTTCTGTTTTCTTTTTTCTTTTGTGGCATAAGCTTGCAATATAAATACAAATAGAATGTGACCATTTGACCACCTGACAAATTGTCCAAGGCCAGACCTATTGGATTTGCCAAAGCTTATTTTCTGGTGTGTGCTCAGAACTGTTGGCAGTTATTCCCACTGCATCATGTGCTGGGCTACGACAGCGCCTTTCCAAGTGTAATTATGTAATTTGCACTGAATTCATCACTGTGAAAAAAGTTATGTGGTATAATTTCAGGCCATGTCATCATTATGGTAAATGGCAGTTTCAAAACCTGAGGAATCTGCCTCTTTTTGGTCACAAAATGCCGGCAAGTTTGCAGGTGTTACAATAAGTTTCCACCCAAGCTCACACTCCTACCACTTGAATTTCTGTCTTCCATGTGGGCCTACGTTGTCCTATACATATAACCTAATATTTGTGCTGCCACAAACCTCAGACTGATTATTTTCCTTAAATATTTGTACTTCCTCCTCAATCTCAATAGACATCTCTGAAGGAATGAATGTGTATATGTGATATTTGTGCAATGCAAACACAGCCAAAAGGCAGCAGAGCGCTGTATGCATCGAAAAGCAAAGATACAGTAATGAGTGGGGGAGAGGGGGCTGGGTTCAGGGAATAGAAATGGACTCTTTCTGCATCGTAGTGTTCTTTAGAAAGGGTATTTACAACAAGGGGTGGTGAGGGACAGAGTCTCTGAATTAGACAGAAAGCTCTCACCCAGTCAAGAGATCAGGGCTAGATCCAACACCGTTTTTTAGCTCACTGCACCATCCCAGTTTCAGAACCTGGCTGTATGCAAATTAGTCTGTTCCTGTCCCAGTGCATGATGGGAACAGGGCAAACCAAACTACAAAAGCCAATTCTTACACTGGGAAGGAAACAAGCTCCCGGGGACCGGTTTCTGGCATTACAGCCGTCTTCGGCCCGGTTTGCTTGAATCCTGATGGTGCAATGAGCAAGGGACTCACATCTGAGTATACCCTTCCACGCTTAGGGTGGACAAAAATATTTACAACAAGGGGTGGTGAGGGACAGAGTCTCTGAATTAAACAGAATACTCTCACCCAGTCAAGAGATCAGGGCTAGATCCAACACCGTTTTTTAGCTCACTGCACCATCCCAGTTTCAGAACCTGGTTGTATGCAAATTAGTCTGTTCCTGTCCCAGTGCATGATGGGAACAGGGCAAACCAAACTACAAAAGCCAATTCTTACACTGGGAAGGAAACAAGCTACCGGGGACCGGTTTCTGGCATTTCAGCCGTCTTCGGCCCGGCTTGCTTGAATCCTGATGGTGCAATGAGCAAGGGACTCACATCTGAGTATACCCTTCCACGCTTAGGGTGGACAAAAATATTTACAACAAGGGGTGGTGAGGGACAGAGTCTCTGAATTAAACAGAATACTCTCACCCAGTCAAGAGATCAGGGCTAGATCCAACACCGTTTTTTAGCTCACTGCACCATCCCAGTTTCAGAACCTGGCTGTATGCAAATTAGTCTGTTCCTGTCCCAGTGCATGATGGGAACAGGGCAAACCAAACTACAAAAGCCAATTCTTACACTGGGAAGGAAACAAGCTACCGGGGACCGGTTTCTGGCATTTCAGCCATCTTCGGCCCGGCTTGCTTGAATCCTGATGGTGCAATGAGCAAGGGACTCACATCTGAGTACACCCTTCCACGCTTAGGGTGGACAAAAATATTTACAACAAGGGGTGGTGAGGGACAGAGTCTCTGAATTAAACAGAATACTCTCACCCAGTCAAGAGATCAGGGCTAGATCCAACACCGTTTTTTAGCTCACTGCACCATCCCAGTTTCAGAACCTGGCTGTATGCAAATTAGTCTGTTCCTGTCCCAGTGCATGATGGGAACAGGGCAAACCAAACTACAAAAGCCAATTCTTACACTGGGAAGGAAACAAGCTACCGGGGACCGGTTTCTGGCATTTCAGCCGTCTTCGGCCCGGCTTGCTTGAATCCTGATGGTGCAATGAGCAAGGGACTCACATCTGAGTATACCCTTCCACGCTTAGGGTGGACAAAAATATTTACTTTAGAAAGGGTAGGCCTGCTCAAAATAACAATTATGCTGGAGTAATAGGAGGAATTTATATGATTTTACTCTTTTTAGGCAAAATTACAGAAAAGTATGCGAGTTCGCCAGTTTGTGTAATAGAAGTAATTTAGCACAACAATCCTACTGCAGGAGCACAAGGAACAGCAAACTTGAGAGTAGCCGCTTGCTGCTGTGCGTGTTCTGTTGCATTTAATGCTATTTTGTCACCGTAATATGTGTCCTAGGATCCATTTTTCGATGCAAGTGTGCATGTTGCACAAAGAAAATAGCGTTAAATGCTGGGTTACAATTGCGTAATTTTGCTGTAATTTCGTGCAATCACTCTATCGAAAACGATGCCAGTTTCGCCCAATCCGAAAAAAGGACATGCCGCTCTTTCCCAAACTTCATCAGGGTTTGGAAAGTTCTGACTTACAGGGGGAAGTTGTTAAAAACCCTTGGTAAATTTTTGGAAAAGGACTGTAACCTTGGGGCATATTATCAAGGAGGTTTATCTCCGCTTTTTTGGCTTTAAAAGCCAAGAAAGCGGAAATAAAATTATCTCCCTATTACCTAGCTGTCGCTAACACCAGTTAGCGACAGCTAGTAGGAGATAGCGACCATCTTGGGACCCACTTTGCATGTCAGTGATATTTATCACTAATGATATGCAAAGTGGGCGTGCCAAGATGTTAGCGACTGAAAACAGTCGCTAACATCGCTATCTCCTATTACCAACTTTTGGAGATATTCGCGCTAAGCGCGAATAGCTCCAAAAGCTAACACCTGCCCTGAGCAGTTCTTAGCCATGTTATCCAATGGGAGGTGGATAACATGGCTAAGAGCATTAGCTCGGTAATGCATGAATATCGCTGACTTTTCAGCGATATTCATTCATTTGCGGCAATTTTTATCGCATTTGCGATAAACCTTGGTAATACCAAGGTTTTGCAGTAAAAATCGCCGTAGCGCAGCGATAAATTTTTGTCTCTAATCAAGCAATAGCGATAATTATCGCAATTGCTTGGTAATATGCCCCTTGTTTCTTCTTTTCATTTCTTTGCAGCTTGTATGGTGGTTTTCGGGCTGAAGTTGTTCCTAGCTCCACTAAAGATGGTGAGCTTGTCAGCCAGATAGGTAAAGGATCTGGTCTCGATGGCATCTTAAATGATGGAGTTGGACCATCAGGATGAGCCAATGAACCTCCATCAGGATGGGGTGATGTGGCCATATTTCTTTATACCCTGGATGGGACCTGCTGTTGTGTGTGAATTACCATAAAGGTGGTTTCAGTGTACTGCCCGAGATGCTATGAAATAGGACACTCTGCCATCTAGAAGTGAGAGTAGAGGGGCTTGTAGAGCAGCTCTGAAGCTGCTTTGTGGGTGGAGTGATATCACTTTAGTAGACACAGCTGTTACTAGGCTATCTTTGTTTTCCTGACAGTGTATTCCTTGCAAATGTAAGTGACTTGGCATTGTGATTAAGTTGTGATGGATTATTTCATTCTTGGTTGGCGAATTGAATGTATTAAAATATTTCACAATTATGCTGAGATACTTAGGGGCGTATGTACGAGGTCTAAGCTGCACTATTCCAACGGTTCAGCAGCGATATTTTCATCACCATATGTACAAGCTGTCGCTAATCTCTGTTAGCGGCAGTTTTCCGGCAAAAACATCCATAGAAAGGATTCCCACTTCTGTTAGCGATAATGACATGCAAGAGAGGCGGTAGGAAGACCAAAAAACTGCCTCCAACTGCAGCCAGAAAGTAGCTGGTCTTAAAAATGGAGATAACACTTGGGGCCTCATTTCAGCATGTTTTGGTGCTGGACAGCGCTGCAAGCAATGTTGCTGTGCTGACCTGCAATAAAACTACAGGGCAGGAATGCGCACCTTCAATAAGATATTGCGCATTCCTGGGCCTCAGTCATGAAAGGAGTTGCAGCGCTGCAACAAGACAGCATTGCAACACTTTTCACTACCCCCGTCTTGCGACACCATGGATGCACTGTATTCACTAGGCAGCACTCCATGATGCAAGTAATGACAGATACTTCCGGATTCCTGACATAACTGTGTACGCTAAAGTCACACATTGCAGCAGTTGTGTCACAAGCATGACTCAACTCCAGCAATGCATGGGGCCAGCCTATCCACGTAGCACTGCGTCACCCTTACGCCTCCCATGAGGCAGGCATAAGGTACTGACGCAGTGCCGTCCTACAATTGTTGCAGTGAAATATGATGGATTTCACTGTGCCACTCCTATGAAGCCTTGTCGCATAAGAAAGCACACCCTACATACATCATACCTGATGCAGGTATGATGTGGCACAGGGCTTCACAAGGTCACGCATATGCCTACATGCGTCACTTTGCAAATACGGCACATCGTGGTGCTAGATTTTGCCTGGTCTTTTCTTGGGGAGTGCCAGGGTGTCGGCGCAGTTGAAGACCCATCGGTGGCGGTTGCACGCTGCTGTGTTATCGCCTGTAAGCATTGTTGGCGTGGTGGAGCTGAGGGAGTTGACAAGAAGTTCTTCAGTGGCCTTGATCCAGCTGCGTGGGGGGACGATGATGGCGGTGGTGTATGGTGGGCCTGGTGAAGACGTGATGTATACAATGACGGTCGGTCCAGGAGAGTCCATTGGTGTAGCTGTAGTTGAAGTTTCCGCTGGTGGAGGAGACATGCTCGACCGTGTGTCCTGCTATGTGTCTTGCTAAGGTGACTTGCTGCTTGAGTCTGATGTTGGCGAGCTTCCCCAGGAAGGGGTGGTGTTCTGGTCACTGGGGTTGTCCAGGTGGAGGTAGAGTTCACAGAGTAGAATGTTGTTGGTGGAAGAGAGAGCCTGGGGTGCAATGAGGTTTACGTTGGTATTGGAGAATGGGGGTCCATAGCCCGGGGAGCCTGCAGGTGAGAGTGCCAGAGAGGATGAGGTTGGGGTTGGTCCGGATCTGGAAGTTGAGGTGCTTCTATGGTCACCGTTGGGTCATTAGAGTGCGTGGTCAGTCGGAGTGTGCTTCTGTAGGGGATGGCAATGCCTCCCCCTGGACGGTCGGGGTGGTCCTTGCGGGTGATTTAGTAGCAGTCAGTGATGGCAATGGCGATGTCCAATCCAGAGCAGAGGTTGGTCCTGGCAGACTATGTGGCGTCTAAGGTTGATGGCGAGGAGGGTGCTGGCGTCGTAGCAGTGGAGTGTCTGAGAGAGAGGAGCCTTGGTGTTGAGCGCGGTCCAGGGGCAGACGGATGCAGACGGGCTTGCCTACGGCTTGCCTTTGGCATGGGGGACGTCCTTACAACCCAGGCATTACATCGTAATGCCTTTACAACGCAACTACAACGACACAGCTGCCTTTGCATCGCATTCCATTCCAACTCATTGTAAGGTTAGTAATGGTGTTTTTAGACTTTTAGAGTGGGTATGGGTTTCGGGGGTTAGAGATGAAATTTGCAGTGTATTATGGGGTAACATGAAATTTGGGGGGTGTTTTGTGGTAAAATATGCATTTTAGGGTGTGTTTTGGGGGGGGTCAAAGATGAATTTTAGGGTGTGTCTTGGGGGGTCAAAGATGAATTTTAAAGTCCAGGGTGTGCTTTGGGGGGTCAAAGATTAATTTTAGGGTCCAGGGTATGCTTTTTTAGGGTTGCACTCACTGAAGTGGAAATATTATTGTTTTCATCCCCGCTATCCAGCACTTTCCTTACTGTTGCAATATGCGTAGTATTAGAATGCATTGTAATGGAATGCGATGTAATGGTATGCGTTGTAACGTCATATATACCTTTGGCACACCAGTGGTATGTCTAATGTGCATGGGCGCACAGCGCCCATCATAGAGAAGTGCTGCAGGAGGGAATGGACAGCTGGGAGGTGGGAAACACCGGAAAGGACACTGGGTGGGTCAGGGAAATAGGAGCGGGTGTTGTAAATATTGAAATGAAGAAATCTTACCTCGAGGCCGGGTCCGTGTCTTCGTTGCTCCTTCTCTCCCGAGTCTGCTGAAGCAGTGGGGCGATGCACTTCCGTCATTGCGCATTGTCCACCACTGGGGGTGCATCACACCAGGTGCTAGGCCTGGGCGACTTGATCCCCGGTCCTCCTCTGCTACGCATCCCACCTTCTCCTTACCTGGACATTAACACCATGGTGCAATCAGCTGCACTCTCTCCAAATCAGCCAGCAGGAGCCTCAGCCAGAGAGGATTTCACAAGCCTGGGTACAGCAGTCACCGCCAAGTCAGCTGGGGAACTTCCAGATGCAGATAATGCAACAGAGCCCCCTTGGGATTGAGGTTGCAGTGCTCCCACCACACAAGGTTGGCGCAGCTCAGGGGCCTCACCGTCCACAGCATCAGGCCAGTGCAAAATCATCTGGCCTGTGATGCAGAGAGGCAGCGCCCACTGTTGGTAATCCCCTCTGTGCATCCCGGTGTAGGGGTGGAGCGTAGTATGTAATGCAGACCTCCCTACATTGGTACGCAGGAGTGCCGCTACCATTCACAGCTCCAAGGAGCTCAAGGCGGTCTTCTCACACAGGTCAGCAACGTGTCTCCGTGTGCCCTGCCAGACTTCACCACCAGGTAAGGGTGATCGCTGAGCCTCAATGTCTACCGCTACGGCTCATCGACTCCAGAGCACCTCCGCATCCAACTCCAGGCTCCAGACGCAGGTTCAGTGATGCATCCAGGCTCCAGATGCAAAACCAGGAAGGCATCCAGGCTCCAGACGCAGGACAAGGGAGGCATCCAGGCTCCAGGCGCAGGTCCAGCGAGGCACCCAGGCTCCAGACGCAGGACAAGCGAGGCCTCCGGGCTCCAGGGACTGTCCGCGCTTTCAAGGTTTTGGATGCCATGGTGTTGCAAAGAGTGCGCAATGAGAAGTGATGCATCCTGGTGTTGCACCTCAATGCGCCTCTTTTCATGGATGCAGCCCTGCATTTCCTCTTTCCCTGGGACTCCCGCTGGTCATCCTGGATGTTGGGGGGCTTAAGGGGATTGTTGACCTGTGCTGCACTTGGCCCTTGCTGCTCCATTCTGCATTCCATTTTTTTGCCTAATTTGGAGGTCTACTGATAGGTTATTTTTGACTATAGATGCAAAAAAAACTCACGTTGGGCTGACTAACGTGCGTTTTTTGCCGCTAATGGGCCTTTCGTTAGCTTTTGCCTGGTAATGCCGGAATTCCTATCCCCATCACGCTAATGTTACCAGTAGCTTTCCCCGCTGATCTCTGAAGCTACCGCCATGTAGCATCGTCTTGTTAATACGTCGCTAACAAGGCGATAGTTTTCAGCTGTACATGGCGGTAAGAAAACTGCAGCTAACTAGCATTAGCGATAGTTATCGCCAGTCCTTGTACATATGCACCTAAGTTTCCAAATGTATGCCAAAGACACACCAATATACATCTGTTTGGAGTGTGGAGCAAGAAACAAAAACACTTCCGAAAGCCAAAATCCTGTATTTGTTTGGAGGAGGCCCTACCCATGCTAAGTGATTGTCAAACACAGAACATGTTAGTGAAGGAAGTACAGAGATTGCCCCTTGTAATAGACTTCAAGATTAAAACCCAATGCAGGGTATACCGACTTTGGGCTGCGTTGCTGCTGCTGACTGACATTTCGCCGCCTTCACTTCAGTGATGTCTTAAACCTTGGGCAGCACACTAAATTGCACCTGAGAAAGGGATTGGCATTAAGTCACATAGATGACCCTAAAACTTGAGCATGAAATGCTAGGATGGACGCAAGCATCCAGCTCTAACTTTCCTCTGACAACTAGACTTTTGGAACTAAACCTAAGAAAGGTAGGATTTGACCATTTCAAGTCCTAACTGGAGCACAAATTCAATAAAACAATGAAGAACTGGTCAATTTCACAACGAATTATGTTGGCTGATTGACCCTAATGCGTACTTATTCATAGCTGACCCACTTAATGGCAAATCCCAAGCTTGGATATTGATTATAGGAAGAAAGTCAAGTGCTCCTACAAAGCTTGTTATTGCTAATAATTGAGTAAGTGGACACTATACATGTAGTTAACCTCTTTAGTGCTGGCATCAGTCATTGGCTGATACCAGCGGTAACTCCCCAGTGTAGCTGTCGACCAAGAGCCAGTGCTAAGGAGGCTGGGGGCCTGTAAGCGGGACTGCAGGAAGAGGCAGGAGACGGGTCTTAGTGATCAAAGAAAATGGTTTTATTGTTGATAACAACTGGTCGGTGCTTCTGAGTCTCCCCGGTGGCTTCCTTGGTGAGCGACTCCTCTCAGCCCGGCTCTTGGAGATGACACCCTCGGTCCTCCTGGTCTTTAAAGTCCGCCTTCGATCCGCAGCGTCCGGCTCCGTCGTGCCGTTCTCTCAAGGCGGTCCCATGCAAATAAAATGGAAAAGCGCGTTACTGTCACGGCCTTCCGTGTGTAAATCCCATACACCAGGGGGGGGGGAAAGTGAGGGGAGGTATACTCTGTGCACCCAACGTATCTGAGTCTTTAGCTTGTTTACTCTAGAATAGGGGTTTTTGGGCAACTGGAATACATCCGCGCTCCTTTCCGTCCCCTTCCCTGTATCTAAGTGGGAAGCGCTCTAGCGCCTCGCCCTCCTCCCGATCCAACCCGCTATGCGGTCACGTACCTCGCGGAGCCACGCCCCTCCGGGGGAGTGGCTGGGCGGAACGCGGTGTCGATGGCCTCCTGGCTCCGGTCCGGGCTCTGGATCTCCTCCAGCGGCTGCTTGACAACTCTCGCAGCTGCGGGGCTCCGCTCCGTCGTCCCGGGTCCTGGGGTTGTCTACTCGTGGCTCGTCCTCACTCCTCTCCTCCTCGGCGGGGCGGACTACCAACGACCTTTGCTCCAACTCCGCGATGTCGACCTGGCGGTAGTCCGGGGGATCCTCCTGCATCCGCGGAAATCCCTCGTAGGACACCACCTCCTCCGTCAGCTCCCGGGACTGGATCCGATGTTGTAGACGTAGATCGGGTGAGTCGTCCTCCCACCATTCAACGTCCTCCTCGTCTCCACTTCGCTCCGCGTCTCTCCTCCTACACACTGCTCCGCCGGTGTACAGACACACCTGGTCTGCCTCACCTGCCTCTTTTCTAGCGGAGTCTGGCCACTCCCCCTCAGTAGCTGGAGGCCAGTTAAAGGGGCCGCCGGCGCTGTCCTCTTCTTCTCCGCTGTACGTTTCCTCCACGGAGTGCCAGCACGGTGATTCCTGTCGGGGCTGTGAAAACAGAAAGGGGGGTGTACAGGTTACTCCGACCCCAGGGGGCGCCTCGGGCACCCCGTTACATACCTCCCCCCCTGAACACTTCCGTTCGGGAAGGGGATAGCGTGAAAGAAAGTCAGCCCCGATATTGTCAGTTCCACGGGTATGTACCACCTTGAAGGAGAAGGGTTGCAGGGACAGGAACCAGCGCATTACTCTGGCGTTATTCCCTTTGTTACGGGCCATCCATTGTAGGGGAGCATGGTCAGTATATAGGGTAAACGGCCTACCCTCCAGGTAATAGGACAATTTACCCACTGCCCACCTTATCGCTAAACATTCCTTCTCTACTGTGGCATATTTTAGTTCTCGGGGAAACAGTTTACGGCTAACATACAATATAGGATGATCCGTCCCTTCCTCGGATTTCTGGGAGAGTACTGCCCCTATCCCATAGTCTGAAGCATCGGTGTGTAAAAAGAAATGCTTTGAAAAATCAGGGGACGTCAGTACTGGGGTGGAAGTGATACTCTTTTTCAGGGCGGTGAATGCCTCTACCATCTCTCTCGTGGGGTTGCGAAGCGTGTTTTCCGGAGTCCGGATTCTCAGGGTGTCAGAAAGGGGGGCCGATATCTGTGAGAACATGGGAATGAACCTGCGATAATAACCAATCAATCCCAAGAACGCCCTCATATCTTTTCTAGATGAGGGAAATGATGTCTCGGCTATGGCTCGTACTTTCTCGATTTGGGGTTCTATCATCCCGTGCCCTAAGACATAACCCAAATATTTCACTTTTTGATAGGCCAGGCGCGACTTCTTTGCGTTGATTTTTAACCCTGCTTCTTGTAGAGTCCGTAGTACCTTCTGGAGATGTTCTAAGTGGGTTTTCCAGTCGGGACTGAAGATGACGATGTCGTCGAGGTACGCCGAAGTGAACATTGACAAGTCCTTCAACACCGTGTTCATCAGTCTCTGGAAGGTGGCAGGGGCCCCGTGAAGTCCGAAGGGGAGGACGGTAAATTCATAGTGACCGTCCTCGGTCGAGAAGGCGGTTTTGTGTCTGTCATCCTCATGGAGGGGCACCTGCCAATATCCCTTGGTCAAATCGATGGTACTAATGTATTTGGCTTCCCCCAACTTCTCGATCAACTCATCTATGCGGGGGATGGGATACGCGTCAAAAAGCGATACTTCGTTAAGGGCGCGGAAATCCATGCAGAAGCGTCTGGTTCCGTCGGGTTTTGGAATCAACACTATTGGGCTAGACCAGTTACTCCTTGAGGGTCGGATTACGCCCAACTTCAACATCTCCTGGATTTCTTGTTTTATTCCTTGTCGCCTGGCCTCAGGGACTCTGTATGGCCTGATCTTCACGATTTTTCCCGGCTCTGTACATATCCGATGAGTGGCTAACGTAGTCCTTCCTGGAATGTCTGAGAAGACCCCTGCGTTCTTCTTTAAGGTACTCATCAGCTCTGTTCTATCTGTGTCCAGTAGGTCTTCATTAATGACAAGTTGGTCTATTGTACTGGAGGACAGAGGGGGGAGGGGTTCCGTCACGTGTATCCCTGTGGGAGGGGGTCCGAGCCACTTCTTTAATAGGTTGACATGGAAAACTTGAGTCTTCCTCGGGGTGAGTTGTAGCTTATAGCTGGTGTTACCGATTGTGCTGATGATTTTGAAAGGGCCTCCCCATTCGGCCTTAAACTTCTGTGAGGAGGAGGGCAGTAGTACCAGAGCCCAATCACCTGCTGACATCCTTCTCCATCGTTTCCCTTTATCGTAGAATGTTTTCTGTCTCTGTTGGTTTTTCTCCAGGTTGGCATACGCTAGCTCGCGCAACTTTCCGATTTTGGACCGGAGGTTACGGGCGTATTCTAAGGTTTTCAGGGTTTCGTCGGGGGTTTCCTTCTCCCACGCTTCTTTCGTCATCTCTAGGAGAGATCGGGGTTGGCGACCATATAATAACTCGAAAGATGAAAACCCCAAACTGCTCTGTTTCTGGCCCCTTAGAACGTACAAAGCAAGGGGCAGTACCTGATCCCACTCTGCTCCGTTGATTTCTAACATCTTTCTTAGGGTTGCTTTCAGGGTCCTGTTGTATCGCTCGACGAGGCCGTCGGTTTGGGGGTGGTATACCGCCGTTCGGATCTGGTGGATGCTTAGAAGCTGGCACACCTCCTTCATGAGCCTCGATACGAAAGGAGTTCCCTGGTCGGTGAGGATCTCTTTAGGGAATCCTACTCTTGAAAACATTTCGACCATCCGGTCGGCTATGTGCTTGGTGGTGGTGACAGTCAATGGATAGGCCTCAGGGAATCTAGTGGCATAGTCCACTATAACCAATACATACTGATACCCTTTCTTTGTTTTGGGGAGAGGTCCTATGAGGTCCATGCCAATACGCTCAAAAGGGGTCCCGATGATAGGGAGGGGTTGTAGGGGAACCGCCGGGGGCCGGGTCATGTTCTTTTTTTGACATACCTCACACTCCTGACAATATTTCACTGTGTCTTTATATATCCCTGGCCAGTAAAAGTGGCGTAGCAGGTTTTGCGTGGTTTTCTCAGCCCCCATATGTCCGGCTACTAAATGTGCATGTGAGTAGAACAACACCTGTTCCCGGAAGGAGTGGGGTACTAACAGTTGGTCGGGCTCATCCTTTTGGGCCTGCCTATACAGTAAATCGTTTTTTTCCAGAAACCTTGGGTATAGCAAGGGAAGGTGGTTCTTGTATTTCTCGGCCGCTTCCCACGCGTGGGAGAGTGTGGAGTCATTTCGCTGAGAGAAACGAAAACTACGGTCGAGTACCCAGGGCTCGTCATTCACTAAGGCAGGGACACTCCTATCCTTTGTTTCCGATTCGGGGGTGGGGCCTCTCGTCTTCAGGCTATGCTTGAACATATTTAGGAACTCTGGATTATCCGTCCCTATGATGAGGTCCTCAGGGAGAGTGGCCAATACCCCCACCCTTATCGTATGTGGACTCCTCCCCCCAGGTGCTATTGGCAGCATGGCCACAGGATAAGACTTTACATCTCCGTGTACGCATCGAATGTTTACCCGGGATTGTACCAGTAGCTGGGAGGGCAAAACCAGACGAGCGTGTACCACGGACTGACGACAGCCTGAGTCTAACAGGGCCTGGAGAGAGGTGCCGTTTACCCCAACACTTACCCTAAATGCTTGACCCATTTCGCTGGAGAACATCACCGCCTTGGGAAGATACCCGACCTCCATAGGTTCCTCCTGCGGTTTCCTCCGGGGGCACAACCGGGCGATGTGTCCCCAGGCGCCACATTCAAAGCATTGAGGCCCGGATGGTACAGGCCCCTCTGTTCTCCATGTTCTGGTCCGGGTGACTTCCAGAGGTTTCACCGGTTTCTTTTCGTTTTTCATCGGGGCTTTGTGTTTCTCGGTCTCCCAGCCTTGAGGGACCCGAGGCTGGACTCTAGAGAAGGTCGTCGCCATTTCCACCGCTTTCTCCGTAGTGAGGTGGTGGTGTTGTCGTAGCCACCTTTGGGTGGCGTAGGGCAGGGCTTCCAGGAATTGCTCTAAGTATATCCTGTCCATGATCTCTTCCCTGGTGCTTATGGTCGGGGTCAGCCACTTATCAGCGGCCATCTTGAGCCGCACGAACAAGGTTTTAGGGGATTCGCCGGGGGTTCCCCTCTCCTTACGAAACCGGAGGCGGTAAGCCTCCGGGTCTAGTCCCAGGTGGTCTAGGATTATTTTTTTCACCTCCTCATAGGTAGTATCTCCTGTGGGGTTGGCCACCTGATAGGCCGCCTGGGCCTCTCCTACGAGGAGCGGGGCCAAAAAGAAGGGCCACTTGGGCACCGGCCACCCGCAAGCACGGGCCGCCCTCTCAAAATTGAGCAAGAATGCGTCCGGATCCTCGCCTGGCTGATATTTTTGAAGTGACACCCCACTGATATGGGGGTTTGTGGCGGACGCGGTGCCCGGTCCCGCTACAACGGGATTCTCCATTACTCTAGCGGCCACAGCGTTTTTCATGGCCTCCCTGTCAGCTGCTGAGGTAATAATGTGCTGTTGTATGGCCCACTCTAGCCTCTCCTGCCCCTTTACCAGAGACTGTACTACCTCGTCCATCTTGGCGTCGCAGATGGTCACTCTGCCCGCATTCTCCACCACTGTAAGCGGGACTGCAGGAAGAGGCAGGAGACGGGTCTTAGTGATCAAAGAAAATGGTTTTATTGTTGATAACAACTGGTCGGTGCTTCTGAGTCTCCCCGGTGGCTTCCTTGGTGAGCGACTCCTCTCAGCCCGGCTCTTGGAGATGACACCCTCGGTCCTCCTGGTCTTTAAAGTCCGCCTTCGATCCGCAGCGTCCGGCTCCGTCGTGCCGTTCTCTCAAGGCGGTCCCATGCAAATAAAATGGAAAAGCGCGTTACTGTCACGGCCTTCCGTGTGTAAATCCCATACACCAGGGGGGGGGGAAAGTGAGGGGAGGTATACTCTGTGCACCCAACGTATCTGAGTCTTTAGCTTGTTTACTCTAGAATAGGGGTTTTTGGGCAACTGGAATACATCCGCGCTCCTTTCCGTCCCCTTCCCTGTATCTAAGTGGGAAGCGCTCTAGCGCCTCGCCCTCCTCCCGATCCAACCCGCTATGCGGTCACGTACCTCGCGGAGCCACGCCCCTCCGGGGGAGTGGCTGGGCGGAACGCGGTGTCGATGGCCTCCTGGCTCCGGTCCGGGCTCTGGATCTCCTCCAGCGGCTGCTTGACAACTCTCGCAGCTGCGGGGCTCCGCTCCGTCGTCCCGGGTCCTGGGGTTGTCTACTCGTGGCTCGTCCTCACTCCTCTCCTCCTCGGCGGGGCGGACTACCAACGACCTTTGCTCCAACTCCGCGATGTCGACCTGGCGGTAGTCCGGGGGATCCTCCTGCATCCGCGGAAATCCCTCGTAGGACACCACCTCCTCCGTCAGCTCCCGGGACTGGATCCGATGTTGTAGACGTAGATCGGGTGAGTCGTCCTCCCACCATTCAACGTCCTCCTCGTCTCCACTTCGCTCCGCGTCTCTCCTCCTACACACTGCTCCGCCGGTGTACAGACACACCTGGTCTGCCTCACCTGCCTCTTTTCTAGCGGAGTCTGGCCACTCCCCCTCAGTAGCTGGAGGCCAGTTAAAGGGGCCGCCGGCGCTGTCCTCTTCTTCTCCGCTGTACGTTTCCTCCACGGAGTGCCAGCACGGTGATTCCTGTCGGGGCTGTGAAAACAGAAAGGGGGGTGTACAGGTTACTCCGACCCCAGGGGGCGCCTCGGGCACCCCGTTACAGGGCCAAAGGTTTTTTTTTTTTTTTTGAAGGTTCTTATATAGCGCATGGCTACTCGGAAGCATCCCAGCACTTGAAGAAGGATGGAAATTGATGCAAAGACCAGGAAAAGGGAAGACTGGTTTATGGCCTAGGAAACAATGATGTTTTTAGTTGTTTTCGGAACACCAGAAGGCTGGGTTCTAGACGAAGTGATAGTGGTAGGGCGTTCCATAGTTTCGCCGCGTTTCGGGAGAAAAGGCGGTCCCCAGACCGGACTTTATTGGTCCTGGGCGTTATGAGGAGGTTTTGGTGGTTAGAGCGAAGGTGCCTCGATGGAATGTATGGTCTGATCATATCCTTCAGAACGGGGGGGCCGTTCCCATGGAGAGTTTTATGAACCAGACAAAGAGTCTTGAAATGGATTCGCTCCTATATTGGGAGCCAGTGTAAAGCCCTTAATGCAGGGGCTGCGGTGGTACGACGGCTGGTTCCGGTAAGTAGCCTTGCTGCAGAGTTTTGAGCTATCTGCAGTTGACGGATGACTGAGGTGGGGGCTCCTAAGTAGAGAGCATTCCCATAGTCCAGCCTGGATAGAATGAGGGACTGGACTATGGTTTTCTTCGCAGTTTCCGGCAACTGGGGAAGAATTTTCCGGATGGTTTTTATTAGACCGAAGCACGTAGCCACTGTCTTTTTCGCCTGAGTTTTAAAAGAGAGCTCCGTGTCGAGCCAGAACCCTAGGATTTTTATCTCCGTTTTGGGGGTGGGCCCGGGTCCCATGCAGGAAGGCCACATGGAGGGGGTGTTAAAGGAGGCCTTTCTTCCGAGCAACATCAGCTCGGTTTTTCCTCCATTCAGTTTTAGTTGGGAGGCATCCATCCATCCTGCGACTTCAACCAGGCAGCTACAAAGATTGTTTTGAGGGGAGTCTGCCTGGGTGAGGGAGACTACTAGCTGGGTGTCGTCAGCGTAGCTCACCAATTGGATTCCGAAAGGGGCTACTACCTCTGCCAAGGGGGCCATATACACATTAAACAGTTTGGGGCTAAGGGAAGAACCCTGTGGCACCCCACACTGTAATGGTATTGGGAGGGAGCAGTTGGTATCTGAGAAGACTTTAAAGAGTCTGTTACTGAGAAAAGATTCAAGCCATGCAAGAGCTTTGCCTGTAACTCCAATTCTCTCTAGGCGGGCGAGTAGGACACGGTGATCAACCGTGTCGAAGGCGGCGCTGAGGTCCAGGAGGATAATGGCCGCGCTGCCACCTGCGTCCAGAATCCTCCTGGATACCTCAACCACCCTCAGCAAGGCCGTTTCAGTTCCCTGTCCTTTTCGGAAACCTGTTTGTGTGGGATGGAGCAGGTTTTGAGACTCCAAGTATGATGCCAGTTGTTTGTTGACCCACTTTTCAGCCAGCTTACTAATACCGGGGAGGAGGGAAATGGGACGGTAATTAGAGAAATCCTCAGGGTTAAGGTTTGGTTTTTTTAACAAGGCCTTTACCATGGCTAGTTTCCAATCTTGAGGGACTATCCCAGAGTCCAAGGAGATGTTAACAAGATCAATGATGTTTCTACTAACATGGGGAAGGACCAGTTTCAAGATGGACATAGGAGCGAGATCAAGAGGGGAACCACTCTTTATGGAGTTAAAAAGGGAGGGGAAAAGTTCGTCACTGAGGGGGTGAAAAAATGCTAAACGAGGTGAGGTGGAATTAATATCGTCCCTTGATGGGGGATTGGGCTCTACTTCTGGGGATGGGGGGAGGGAAAGTAGAATTTTTTCGATTTTCGTGGCAAAGAAATTTGCTAATTCATTGCAACGAGCACCGGATTCTTCCGGGGAAAGTTCGGATGTAGGGGGGTCAGGGGCCTTGATCAACGTTTTTACAATTTGAAACATTTCTCTCGGAGCATTGGCGGATTTCTCAACTTTTTCGGCATAGAAGGTGGATTTGGCTGCGTTGAGTGCCCTCTTGTATTTCTTGATAGTGAGTTTGTACTTAATTTTTTTCTCCTCATCGAAAAGTTTTCGCCATTGTCTTTCTTCTCGTTTACACTCCTGTTTGAGGAGTCTCAGCTCTGAATTGAACCAGGGCTGTTTATTCGGACCTTTTTTCTTAGAGATGCGTGTCTTAGGAAGCACACTATCTAGTGATTGTTCTATCCATTGATTAAAATCTGTGTTGGCTTTGTCAATATTTTGACCATTTATAGGTTCGTTCTGTTTCAACGAGTCTATCCAATCATTAGGCTCTAACTTTGTCCAACGCCTGCCTAGAATTTTATGAAGGGGTTGATTGGTACAAGGTCTGTTAGTTTTCCATAAAAATGGTACTACCATATGGTCTGACCAGGGGATAGAATAAGGTGCGGATGTAGACAAATTCGCGACATTGGAGAAGATTGGGTCCAAAAGATTGCCTTTAGAGTGAGTAGGGTGTTGAACAATCAAGTTGAGTTGGCATGCGGCTAGGTCTTTAGTTAATTCCATGGCGATAGTGTCCGAAGGGTTATTAAAATGAAGATTCAAGTCTCCTAATACTATAAAATTAGATACCTTAGTGGCCGAGTCCAGAATAGTTTCGATTAGTCCTTCTATGAATTGGCCAATCAGGCCGGGGGGGCGATAGATTAAGAGACCGGAGATAGATAGTTCTGGAGAGTAGGAGATAGAGAATAATGTGCTCTCACAATCTTGGATAGTCGTGTTAGTCAGGCGACAGGTTAAGTGTTCCCTGTACAAAATGGCGATCCCTCCGCCAACTTTAATTTCTCGGTCTTTATGTTGGATCAGATATCCAGCGGGTAGGGCCTGTGTGATATCGGGGACGGAGGACGGGCCAAGCCACGTTTCTGTTAAAAACAGAACATCCACGTTTAGATCTTCGATCAGGAGAGCTATTTCTGTGGCGTGCCTTGGTAAGGAACGGCAATTAACTAGTGCCATCTTTAGAACAGTGTCTGCTGTCTTCTTATCTTGTACTGGCGTAGTTTTGGTAACGTCCTCGGTGATACTGAAAGGGCAGTTATTACAGGAGGAGGGGCCGAGGCTAAGGTCGATCGAATGGCTGCAAGGTGATGGGAGTGTCCTCTTGAGCGTAAGTAACTGTGCGCGGGAGTATGTTATAGGACCTGAGGTGATAACATCAAGAGATTTTGGCCCTGGGCCCGACTGTGCGCGAACGGGCGCAAACGGGCATGACTCTGGCACGACTCCGGCGCAGATCCGGCGCGCCCGCTGACCGCGTCCGCTGCGCGGAGTCATCCCTGCCCGTTTTTATAGTGCTGGGAATCGCGTCACGAAGTAAGACCGACCCAAGATGGCCGCCAAAACTGGTGCTCTGCTCTCGGCGTCAATACTCGGCCGAGAGCAGGTCCGGATCAAGGATAACGGGGGTAACAGGGGTCTGAGGCGCCACTGAGCGCAAGGGAAGTCACAGGGGGGTCATGAAACACCTATTCCGGTCAGGTGCAACAATTAAACAAATACACGATTTTTAATTTTAAAATCAATTAAAAAATGTAGAAAGGGTAAGAGACCTCCCGGCTTCCGCCTCAGGAGGGTGAAAGTGCGTGCAAGTAGGAATTACTGGCACTCTCCCTACGCGTCCCTTTTATAGTGCTGGGAATCGCGTCACGAAGTAAGACCGACCCAAGATGGCCGCCAAAACCGGTGCTCTGCTCTCGGCGTCAATACTCGGCCGAGAGCAGGTCCGGATCAAGGATAACGGGGGTAACAGGGGTCTGAGGCGCCACTGAGCGCAAGGGAAGTCACAGGGGGGTCATGAAACACCTATTCCGGTCAGGTGCAACAATTAAACAAATACACGATTTTTAATTTTAAAATCAATTAAAAAATGTAGAAAGGGTAAGAGACCTCCTGGCTTCCGCCTCAGGAGGGTGAAAGTGCGTGCAAGTAGGAATTACTGGCACTCTCCCTACGCGTCCCTTTTATAGTGCTGGGAATCGCGTCACGAAGTAAGACCGACCCAAGATGGCCGCCAAAACTGGTGCTCTGCTCTCGGCGTCAATACTCGGCCGAGAGCAGGTCCGGATCAAGGATAACGGGGGTAACAGGGGTGTGAGGCGCCACTGAGCGCAAGGGAAGTCACAGGGGGGTCATGAAACACCTATTCCGGTCAGGTGCTACAATTAAACAAATACACGATTTTTAATTTTAAAATCAATTAAAAAATGTAGAAAGGGTAAGAGACCTCCCGGCTTCCGCCTCAGGAGGGTGAAAGTGCGTGCAAGTAGGAATTACTGGCACTCTCCCTACGCGTCCCTTTTATAGTGCTGGGAATCGCGTCACGAAGTAAGACCGACCCAAGATGGCCGCCAAAACCGGTGCTCTGCTCTCGGCGTCAATACTCGGCCGAGAGCAGGTCCGGATCAAGGATAACGGGGGTAACAGGGGTCTGAGGCGCCACTGAGCGCAAGGGAAGTCACAGGGGGGTCATGAAACACCTATTCCGGTCAGGTGCAACAATTAAACAAATACACGATTTTTAATTTTAAAATCAATTAAAAAATGTAGAAAGGGTAAGAGACCTCCCGGCTTCCGCCTCAGGAGGGTGAAAGTGCGTGCAAGTAGGAATTACTGGCACTCTCCCTACGCGTCCCTTTTATAGTGCTGGGAATCGCGTCACGAAGTAAGACCGACCCAAGATGGCCGCCAAAACTGGTGCTCTGCTCTCGGCGTCAATACTCGGCCGAGAGCAGGTCCGGATCAAGGATAACGGGGGTAACAGGGGTCTGAGGCGCCACTGAGCGCAAGGGAAGTCACAGGGGGGTCATGAAACACCTATTCCGGTCAGGTGCAACAATTAAACAAATACACGATTTTTAATTTGAAAATCAATTTAAAAATGGCGGCCTCCAAAAGTTATGTTATGTTATAGGTTGTTTTGTAGCGCGCTCTGCTACTAGGGAGTATCCTGGTGCGTTGCGGAGGTGACCAAACATAACACAGAGAGACAGCCTAGACCTGACAAACAAACAGATGGGTCTTGAGATCCTTTTTAAACTTGGATAGACACTGGGCGGTACGCAAATGGAGAGGGAGAGCATTCCAAGCCTTCGCAGTTACCACAGAAATAGATTGGCCGTCCAGCCTAGCCCGCTTATAGCGGGGAAGAGTCAGTTTGGCCAGCGAGGCTGACCTGAGACAGCGAGAAGGAGTGTAGAAAGAGAAGCGCTTCCTCAGGTAGCCTGGGCCTAGCTCGTGGACAGCTCTAAATGACAGCACAAGAGATTTGAACATAATTCTCTGAGCTACAGGGAGCCAGTGAAGTGCGCGCATGTATGACCGAGCGCTCTGCCATTTTGGAATGCTAAACAAAAGGCGGACCGCGGAGTTCTGGACAACCTGCAGTCGTTTGACCAGATACGCCGGGATACCACAAAACAATGCATTAGCATAGTCCAATCTGGACAAGATGAGGGCACGCGCAACCGTTTCCCTAACTTCTCTGGGCAGCAGAGGGAAGAATTTTCTTAAAGCCCTTAGCGTAGCAAAACAGGTCCCTGACAGCTTCTTGATATGGTCCTCAAATCTGAGGTCTTCTCCGAACCAAATTCCGAGGTTCTTAGCCGGGCCTCCCATCACCTTGGGACTAGGAAAATCCGGGGGCCACAACTCATTCTTAAAGTTGGAGGGGAAGGGCCCATAGAAGAGGACCTCTGACTTATCCTCGTTACATTTAAGCTGGGCCATCGCCAGCCAATGAAACACTGAGGAAAGACAGAGGTGAACAGCCGTTGTATCCAGCTGGTCATCCGGCCAGGTAAAGAGCAGCTGGGTGTCATCAGCGTATCCGATGACCTTAGCCCCAAGCTGTTTGGCCAGGTATATCACAGGGGTGATGTAGGCGTTAAACATCAACGGCCTCAAAGTAGAGCCCTGAGGGACCCCCGTGCAGAGTGGTTTGGCCTTTGAGGCAAACGGCGGCATCCATACTTGCTGCGTCCTATCAGAGAGGAAGGATGACAACCAAGCCAGTACCCTGCCGCCAATGCCAATCTCAGACAGTTTAGCAAGGAGGAGATTATGGGGGACGGTATCGAACGCGGCAGAGAGGTCCAGAAAAATCAGGACCGCTCTGCCGCCACCATCCAAGCACTCTCGAATGGCCTCCATCACCGCCACCAAAGCTGTCTCTGTGCTAAAGGCCGCCCTGAACCCTGACTGCGCCGGGTGCAGGGCATTGGATCTTTCAATAAAGCTGTCCAGTTGGCGAAAAGCCACCTTCTCACAGATCTTCGCCAGGGCAGGTAGCAAAGATATAGGGCGATAATTTCCCGGTACCGTAGCCTCAAGCCCTGACTTCTTCAGTAAAGGGAGCAGCATAGCTTGCTTCCAGCATCCCGGGACTGTGGCAGAAGACAGTGAAAGGTTCACTATCTGGGTGACCTCAGTGCATACAGTAGACGCCACTCCAGAGAGGGCAGGGCAAGGGTCAGAAGGTGAGCCCGATTTCAGGGACTGAAGGAGAGCCTGAGGTTCCGTGACAATTATAAGTGGTGTTTTCGACTCGCACGAATATGGTCGAGTCTGGTATCTATGAACCGCAAATGACGAGTTTAGTAAGTGTGCGCAGTTTCGCTGTGCTAACTTAAACCGTTCGTTTGTTATGTGGGTTTTTCATCTGTACCCACGGGTTCCATCTTAGATACGGCATCCATTTTGTCTCTTGCCCTCAAGTAGCCAGCGAACGGACGCTGTCCGCTTCGCGACCCTGGGACTCCCAAGATATTTGCGGAAGACACATGTTCTTTGTAAGTGTCTTTATGATGAGGGGGTTGCTGCTGTAAGGCAGATGGCGCCGCTCGAGGCTCATCTTGCCGCACAGACTTATTGTCTCAGCCGTGCATCTCATTAGGCACGTCCCTTTGATGCCTGTATCTCGTGTTTCCCGTTACCTCCCCTTTTACACCCTTTCCGATGTTTTTACAGTTGGGAACCGCCAAATGTTTCCGCACTTATGTTCCGGACCTTGTGTGTCTCAAAGTGACCAAAGCGACCCCTCTGGGGGCTAATTGTGGGAACCGGGTTGTAAACTTTTGTGTATCATGTTATCCTATGGGTAAAAACTGTATAAAAGGAGCGATCCACAGAACCAATTTGAAGCAGTCTCCCCAAGTTGCACGCTGTGTACTTGTCGTGATCTCTGTGTTCCCTGCAGTAAATAAACCTTGAATCTTTGACGCCGAAGGAAGTGTCCCGTGTCTCTGTGACTTGTACGCCGGAGCAGGTTACCCACGAAGGTTTCAGGTGTTGTGCCCTGGCACCGCTGGGTCCAAAAGAACCCAGTCCTTCAGTTGGCGCCCAACGTGGGGCTGCATCAGTGGTACCGGTCCAAGCCCGACGATCGTGAGGAACTTCGTGTGAAATCTCCGAGGGAAGGTGCACCCCGCTTCATCGATCCTGTTGTCGAAATAAGTGGCCCGAAGACTTTTCCCGCGAAGATTCCCGCCTCCTGACGGCTGCGACGGACTGCTGCCCTGACTGTAGACCTGTTTTGGCGCCTGGCGTAGACCTTGGTATAGCGAGACGATTGACGGGCCTTCCTGGTGACGCCATCGATCTTTGAGTTAAGTATTTGTGGGTCGCTCCCAGAGTTCTTGGTTGTTGAACACTTTAGCGAGTGTTTTTTGTTGTTTACGCTGTGTGAGTGTTTTTGTCGGTGACACTTTGCTAGCGTACTTTGTTGTTGTATTATTTGACGACTGCAGCCGCCAAAAACCGAGGGTTTTGTTCTTTGCTGGGACTTGGTAAATCCCGTAACCCTTGAAGTTTGTGAAACTCGGCTAGTGTGCAAGATGCCTGGTCGCAGTACTTTGTTCAGTTGTTTCAGACCTTGTGGTGCGGATTCCCTGCTGGAGGACTCGTGTCCGATACCTCCGGTTGGAACTCCTACTTATGACTTATATAGCAAACATGGGCTAGGCCCGATTGCTTTTAACGATTATTGGATTAAATATACGAAGAAAGACGGCGACCTTCGTTGGCCACCTCACGGTAGCTTCGAAGCGTCGATCTTAGATAATCTGGAAATGAAGTTGTTCGAACGTAAATCAAGGCCGGCCATGTTTGATGCCTTTCGGTTGTGGCGCAAAGAAGCCCGACAGAAAGAAATCCGACAGAATAAACGTAGTCAGCGAGATACTGTTGCTACCATAGTAAAGAAAGCTGAGCAGTTCCAGCGTGATAAGGAGGATAAGGATAAGGAAGTGTTTGAGAGGCTACAGCGTATGTCCATAGATAAATGTTATCCCGCTTTGCCTACAGAGTTGGATAAGAAGGAAGAGGCAGTTGAGGATCCTTTAATGTCCTATCTCATGAAGTCGCCACCTCCGTACGTACAGGGTACCGCAGTTCCTGTGGTCCCTGCCGTACCTGTTCTTCCACCTATTGTTCCTCCGCCTGTTCCTCAACCTGCACCCGTTCTTCCGACTGTTCCTGCTCCTTTGTCTGTTTCTATTCCTACTGCTCCTCCGCTTCCACATACTCCTGTTCCCGCTACTGTTCCTGCTACTGCTCCTGTGTTGTTAACCCCTGTTGCTGCTACTGTTTCTACTCCTTCTCTTGTTAGCCCTGTGTCTTACTCTTCTCCCTCTACCCGTAATCGTAATTCTCCCCTTGCGACAAGCTTCTTTCAGTCGCTCGGACCTGTTCATGGGTCCGCTGGTTCTGATGGTCCTCAGAGACGTAGTCAGCTGCCTGGAAACAGAGAACGTGTTGCGCTATATAATATGGCGATGGGATGGATGGTAAACCCCCTTAGAAATCCACCTCGTGTTGTTCTTGAAACGTTTAGTCAATTCAACATACCAACTCAGAGATATGTGTTTGACGAAATGTGCAAGTTCCTTCATGATCAGATAGCGGCCGTTGCGCCTGACGAGGTGCTAACCGCCCTGTCTGAGCTTCGACTTCAGTTCGCAACTGGACTGATAGTAGATACTAATGTTCGACGTGCTATTGAGCGATTGCTATCTCTTCGTCCCGCTCCCATACCTCATGCATTGTTCGTTGAGGATATTGAAAAACAAGACGAATCTGGCCAGTACCCCATGCGTGAAGTTCCGCCGGTTTGGATGCCAGGCAATCCTAATGCTGCCCCTCCGGTTCTGCCGTATTTCCAGAGAGTATGGATACATCTCCCATGGAAAAGATCGGAAGTGTTACAGGTGAAGCAATCTTTGCCTGACCCTCGTAAAAATCCTGCAGGGTATTATAAGGAATTATCGCAGCTCGTAGATGCTACGGTAATGAATCTTGCCGATATCGACATGTTGTTCGGCAACGTCGTACCGCAACCGGTATGGGCGAAAATTCGACAAGAAGATCACACAAATGAATTGGGTGGTGATTGGGCGGCCATTGTAGCGGCAGATGGGTTGCAAGTCGGTGGTGCTAAGCCTGAACAGTTGATTGCTGCTCTCCCTCAACGAATCATAACATTAATGAAAACGCTTATGCCAGCCATGAGAGTGAATTGGGACAAATTGTCAGCTTGCAAACAAAAGAAAGATGAGAGTGTTTCCGACTTCTTTACGAGGTTCGAGGAAGCATTCATTGATCATAGTGGACAAGATATGAGTACTGAGGGTGGACAAAGGTTGTTTGTGGATAAATTTGTGTCGAACTTGTTGCCTGATTTGAGCAATAAATTGAAGAATTCGGAAAGTGCATGGGCTGTTTCTACTTCAGCTCAGATATTGGCTACGGCACAATATTACGAGAATAGAGAGAAAGAGGAGAATGACCGTGCTGATAAAAAGACGAAAGACCTAAAAACTAAAGTGTTGTTGCAACAAGCGTATCCGCCGCGTTCTAATCAGAATGCGCCTCAACAGAATAGATCGCAGTCGCAATCGAATCGATCGCAGCCACGTAATGATTCCTCCTTCCAAAGATCTTCGTTAGGGTACAATCAATGTGCTTATTGTAGACAGGAGGGACATATTAAATTTGATTGTCCTGCTTTAAATGGACGTAATGGTGGTAATGCGTCTAAAGGAGGTCGTGGTGGTTCACAACAGGCATCACGTGGTAGAGGTCGTGGTGCTCAGAACGATCGCTCAGACAATTCGTCCAATTCTAATAATTGTTTCGATCAACGTGGATCATCGCAAGGACGATCTGCGCAGTACAATGTAGACGATTATTACGTCGATCAGGGAACTGACGACAGTAATTACTAGGACAGCCAAAGACAAGGAGAGGGAGTGGTATCAGTTCCGGTTGATCAGAGAGGGCCTTACGTCGCAGTTGCTACTTCGGGCGTCGTTGAGCCTTTTCTGTTGGACACTGGTGCAGCGAAAAGTTCTATCATGCATTCGAAACTCCCTGGCGCACCTTTGTCTGGCTTAACAAATGTTTCCGTTGGATTCTCTGGCGCCCCCGTTAGCAATCCAGTTTCGCGCCCTTTGCCCCTTACCATAGGGTCGCGTGAGCTAGAAGCTCCGTTGATTTTGACCACGGGTTGTGGTGAAAATCTTTTGGGCCTGGATTTGCTTAAACGTTTGTATGCAACTTTGTATTGTTCTCCTGCGGGTGTAAAGCTTACGTTAGGAGAGAGAGTAGTCTCTCCCATGTATTTGTCCCTCAATAAGCTTCCACCGGAATTGAGTTCTCTTCCTGCGTCTTTGTGGGCGACGGGTCCAAATGACGTGGGCCTACTTGATATCTCCCCTTATGTTGTTCAGTTGAAAGCTAATGTGCGATTGCCACGTATTCCCCAATACCGTATCTCCCTTGATGGTGAGCGAGCTTTGTTAGCGATCATCTATGACTTGATCGAGAAAGATGTTATTGAAGAGACCAGGGGAAACGTGTGCAACAGTCCTGTACTGCCCATTCTTAAACGTACTGATCCTACAAAACCGCCTGTTTATCGTTTTGTTATCGATTTACGGGAGGTAAATAAAATCGTGGTTCCTCAATTTCCTGTTGTGCCTGACATCACGGCGCTGCTGACTCTGATTCCAGCTACTGCATCATGGTTTTCGGTGATTGACTTGAAAAATGCGTTTTTCAGCATCCCGATTGCCGAAGAGAGCAGAGACCTTTTCGGTTTCTCTCTCGGTGGACGTAGCTTCCGGTTCAAACGCGCTCCTCAGGGCTACTGTGAAAGTCCATCGATTTACAGTCAAGCCTTGAAGGGTCAACTGGATGCGTTTAGGTTGCCAGTTGGTGCGGCTTTAATCCAATACGTCGATGACTTATTGGTGGCTGCCGATACTCAGGACATTTGCAAAATTGCTACAGTGTCGTTGCTGCAACATCTCTGTGAGTTAAATCACAAGGTGTCACCTTCTAAACTCCAATATTGTTGTCAAGAAGTAACCTATCTAGGTCACTTATTGTCAAAGGAGGGAAGGAGATTGACCCCAGAGAGAATTGCAGCGATTGCGCGAATGGCTGTGCCAAAAACCCAAAGAGATGTGCGTGCCTTTCTAGGTATCACGTCGTACTGCAGGCAGTGGATTCCTAATTTTTCATTGCTAGCGAAACCATTGGTGGCTCTTACGTGCAAGGATGTTTCAACTCCTTTACCATGGACGGAAGAATGTCAGAAAAGTTTTTCTGAACTGCGTGATTCATTGTGTTCGGCTCCTGTGTTAGGTACCCCTGATTACAGCAAGCCGTTCACGTTATATGTTCACGAGAGGGAAGGTTGTGCTTTGAGTGTTCTAACGCAACCTTTTGGTGGTAAGCAACGTCCATGTGCATATTTTTCCTCGACCTTAGACCCAGTAGCTAGAGCATTGCCGAGTTGTTTGAGAGCAACTGCGGCAGCTGCGGTCTCCATCCGACAATCAGCAGGATTGGTCATGGATAATATGCTTACGGTGATGGTTCCGCATGCAGTCGATACTCTTTTAAATCGAACGAAAACTCAGCACTTGACGAGTGCGAGGTTGTCTGGGTATGAATTGACGCTCTTGGCAAGCCATATTCAGATAAAACGTTGTAATGTCCTAAATCCGGCAACTTTGTTACCAATTAGTGCAGAGTCAGATGAAGTAGCAGAACATGACTGTTACTTGCGGACGGAAGAGGAAACGAAAGGTCGAGTGGACCTTAAAAACACCCCATTGGAAGATCCGGATGGCACTCTGTATGTGGATGGGTCATGTTTTAAGTTGCCGAATGGCGATGTGACTACTGCTTATGCTGTTGTAACATTGAATACTATTGTTGAGACTGCAAGATTGAATCAGAATTCTGCCCAAGCTGCAGAGCTGATCGCTCTCACTAGAGCATGTGTATTAGCAAAAGGGAAACGCGTGAATGTGTACACCGATAGCCAGTACGCTTTCGGTGTAGCACATAGTTTTGGACGATTGTGGCGAGAGCGTGGTTTCTTGACGTCGCACGGTACGAAGATTCAGCATGGCCAGTTGGTGAACGATCTTTTGGATGCATTGACTTTGCCTACACAAGTTGCGATTGTTAAGTGTAGTGCGCATCGTAAAGTGACGGATGATGTTGGTCGTGGAAATGCGTTTGCAGATGAGATTGCTAAGGAGACTGCCCGGAACCTTAGCACTCGAATGTATGTGACGAGTTCGGTCAGGTGGCCTACAGAATCAAGTATGTGTGAAGATACTGTTGAGAGTGTGAAAGCAATTCAGAATGAGGCCACTGAGACTGAAAAGATGAAGTGGAAAGAAAGTACGGGAAAGTTGGATGCGAATGGTTGTTGGATTGATTTGTCGGATCAGAAAAGATGGATGTTGCCTGATGCGTATGTGCTGGCCGTTGTGACAATGGCACATGGGTTAGCACATATTAGCGCGAAAGGTATTTGTAAGTTGTTGGCTGCTGTGTGGAAGAATGATGGCATTACGAAATGTGCTGAACGTCTGGTGAAGAATTGTATGGTGTGTATAATGTACAATCCTGGCAAAGGAACCCCAACTCCCCCTGGCAGTTTTGCTCCTCCTTCATATCCCTTTGAGGTGATTCAATTGGACTTCATCCATATGGAGCGATGCAATAACCTGAAATACGTTTTGGTTGTGGTTTGCGCATTCTCCCGATGGATGGAGGCCTATCCCCTCAAAGACAATACTGCTTTGTCTACTGCGAAAATCCTACTGAAGGAATATTTTCCTCGGTATGGAATGCCTAGAGTCGTGTGGTCAGATAACGGAAGTGAGTTTGTTGGAAGTGTGATGAAGAGTGTGTGTAAGGGCCTTGGAATTAATCAAAAATTCCACAGCGCCAACCATCCTCAGTCAGCTGGATTGGTTGAGGGGTACAACGGCACCCTTAAACTAAAGCTAGCAAAGATTCAGGCTACGACTGGTCTTTCATGGCCTGACGCTTTGCCTTTAGCATTACTGTCAACTAGGGCGACTGTACACTCCCGAATAGGGCTTAGCCCCTATGAGATAGTGTTCGGCCGTCCTGCGAATGTGTGGGGGGTTCCTAGGCCAGGAATATTCTCTGATCTTGAGTATCCGATGTTGATTGACTATTTACATGACTTGACTGCTAAACTGAGGTTAATTCACCAACAGGTTTACGACGCATTGCCAACGCAGACGGAGGGTCCAGGCCACCAGCTCCAGCCCGGAGACTGGGTAGTGACACGCAACTTTTCACGAAAGAACAATCTGGACCCTAGATTTACCGGACCTTACCAGGTTCTCCTGGCCACGAGGACTGCCGTTCGTCTTGAGGGGCGGAAAAATTGGGTACATGCTACCCATTGTAAGCGAGTCCCTATTCCTTTGCCGGCAGACCCGTGGGTAAGGAAAGGCATTGCGTCAACAGAAACAGAAACATTGCCGGCGTTTGTACCTTTCAGCGACGCACAGCTTGTTGGAGAACACTCAGCGCAGCAGAAAGCCACTGTTGAACACTTATCAGCAAAAGACTCAAGACCAGAACAATCAACTGATCAGCAGGACGCTGTCTCTTCAACGGATCCTTTGTTCGACGAGCAGACACGTCCCGGGAAACATCGATATTCTTTGCGATCTCACACTAAGGACAAATAAAATATTTTTGCTTTGCTAAATTGACAACTGCATTATCCCCGATTTCCCGTGATCAGTTTTGAACATTCGTATAATTGAAATTTTTTGTACATATATCAAGCTTCCTCCTTGTATCTTTTTACTTCCACAGCTGAGAGACATTGTGCTTATATATATACATATTGTGTATTGAAGGCCGTAGGGCCGCGCGCGTACTTCCTTCTGGACAGTAGGTCTTGACGCTAGGTTAAAGGCCGTCGGTTCCTAGGAACTCCTGGGAATTGACTATTGCTGCACAGAACGAAGTGCGTCAAGAAACGTTGCGGACGGTCGTAGGGAATGGCATTCTCGAAGCTGAATGATTTGGAAGGAGCTCAGGCGCACAGATTCAAGCTGCAGCAACTCAGTCGTACCAAATGTTTCATATTTCAAGTGTTTGTGTTGTTTTTGACTGCTTCTGCATTATTGGCGGGTGGGGTGTACTACACGATGTCTTACTTTTTACCTTCTACACCTACTCCTACTCCTTACCCTAATCTTACCTCTACTGCTTCTCCCCATTCCTTTCACATGTTACCGGAACACGAGCAGGCTAGACGTGTAGAATTCCGCAACAATTCCTTTATTCAGCTCCTCCATCAGCATCAGTTAGTGGTTAACACTACTAATTGTTGGGTGTGTGGGCTGATGCCACATACTACGGATAAGGGAATTCCATATCTGGTGTTACCGTATAGTTCCCAAGGGTCAGCTCGAGCATTCCAAACAATGTTTCGAAGCGCACTGGGTTTCCACCCCATTCGAGAACCACATTCCCCCTACTCTGGTCCTACCTCATATCAGAAGCCTTTATCGATAGCAATAGAGGATATGGAAAGTGAGATCTATGACTATTCGCTTATCCCTGAAGAAGAGGTACAAGCCTATAAGGTCCTAAGTAGAGGTGAATATAGTGCGTTCACTAGTGAAAAGCAGCTTAAAAGCTCGCCTCCAATATGGGTCGTACCCCACACTGGTAATTTTTGTCTCATGGGTCGTGGCCGAAAATCGCAAGCCCGACTTGGAGCAAGTGCTTGCACTGAAAATTACATCCTGCCGATGTTCTCGTCCCCTGTGTTTCTGGCTGCCAAGGGTACATACTTTATCTGTTATGATCGTGCATACACATGGTTGCCCGCTGACTTCATGGGCACATGTTTTATTGCAAATCTGTTGCCTCCGACGTTCACTGTAGATGCCGATTATCATAAGACTAGAGTTGTACGAGGCGTAATTAGCGAAGAAGACACTGCCGGTCAAGAGGCAGGAGACTTTTTCAAGGGTTTCCTCCCGTTTTGGGGACCTATGGTTAATAGTAGGAACCTGAGACAGTTGACTCGAGTGGTAGAATCGACAGCTAATATTACTGCCAGTGCCCTTGGTAATATCACCACAGAACTTCAGGCGGAGAGACTTATGACGTTACAAAACCGTATGGTTTTAGATGTCATCTTAGCAGATCGTGGTGGGGTATGTAAGGTGATCCATTCGAGCTGCTGCATTTTCATCCCAGATAATGCTCCTACCGTCTATCAAGCCATCTCGAGGTTGCATAAGATCTCCGAATCCATACACGTGGATGTAGGGGATTGGACGCTACTTGGTTGGTTTTGGGGCCTGATGTCGACTTGGGGTTGGAAAATTCTGATGATCATCGGAGTTGTGGTAGTGTTCCTGTTCACGTGTTGCCTTTGTGTGCAGTGTGGTCCTGCCTTATGTGGCCTCTGTGCTACAACGTGTATGAGACAACCATCTGTTACCAAGGGGACTCGGTTGGACAGAGCTATGCTGCAACAACATCTCGATGGTCTGATGAATATCGAATATGATTCCGACTAGTGCTTGCCTACATGAGGGCAAAAGGAGCGTCTGAGGTTCCGTGACAATTATAAGTGGTGTTTTCGACTCGCACGAATATGGTCGAGTCTGGTATCTATGAACCGCAAATGACGAGTTTAGTAAGTGTGCGCAGTTTCGCTGTGCTAACTTAAACCGTTCGTTTGTTATGTGGGTTTTTCATCTGTACCCACGGGTTCCATCTTAGATACGGCATCCATTTTGTCTCTTGCCCTCAAGTAGCCAGCGAACGGACGCTGTCCGCTTCGCGACCCTGGGACTCCCAAGATATTTGCGGAAGACACATGTTCTTTGTAAGTGTCTTTATGATGAGGGGGTTGCTGCTGTAAGGCAGATGGCACCGCTCGAGGCTCATCTTGCCGCACAGACTTATTGTCTCAGCCGTGCATCTCATTAGGCACGTCCCTTTGATGCCTGTATCTCGTGTTTCCCGTTACCTCCCCTTTTACACCCTTTCCGATGTTTTTACAGTTGGGAACCGCCAAATGTTTCCGCACTTATGTTCCGGACCTTGTGTGTCTCAAAGTGACCAAAGCGACCCCTCTGGGGGCTAATTGTGGGAACCGGGTTGTAAACTTTTGTGTATCATGTTATCCTATGGGTAAAAACTGTATAAAAGGAGCGATCCACAGAACCAATTTGAAGCAGTCTCCCCAAGTTGTACGCTGTGTACTTGTCGTGATCTCTGTGTTCCCTGCAGTAAATAAACCTTGAATCTTTGACGCCGAAGGAAGTGTCCCGTGTCTCTGTGACTTGTACGCCGGAGCAGGTTACCCACGAAGGTTTCAGGTGTTGTGCCCTGGCACCGCTGGGTCCAAAAGAACCCAGTCCTTCAAGCCTGGACATCAGGCTCCTCTGCCACTGAAAAATCCAGAAACTGCTGTGAGGGGCAGTGGACTGTTTGAGAGACAGTAGTCATCAGAATATTGCCTGTGGGCAAGGCAGCGAGCAAATCCCTTTGAATATTTTCAATTTTTTCACTGAAAAAACAGGATAGCTCCTAACATCATTGAGAAGAAGAGGGAAGCAATGGTGAGTCTTCCACAGGGGATAAAAAGCTTTTAACAATTGAAAAGATCTCACGGCTATTGTTACTAGCTTTAGCAATCCTCCCAGCATAGTAACCACCCTTAGTTAATCTGATGGCAGCATAATATTCCCTCTGGGCAGTCCTCAGGATTGCTTTAGCCTCTGGCTGATAGTCTCGTCTCCAAGCCCGCTCTAATTTCTTGCAGCCACGTTTCAAATCCCTTAGATCGGACGAAAACCATGGCTGAGAAGGAATGCAGCGAGGTCGGGACGGGGCATTAGGCTTTGTGGATTCTTTGACCGCACATTCCATCCACCCAATAAAGCTACTAACCGCCTCTACCAGCTCCCTGCTGATTATTGGCCGGGACTTAATTAAGGCTCACTCAAAGGAGGCAATATTGATCTTTGGAGGGAGGTCCAGGACCGGACCCGTGCTCACTCTATCGAGTCCACCCACCTGCCAGGCAAAACTGACCAACTTGTGGTCGGACCACGTCACTCTATCCGACCTAAGTGCCACAATGGGAAAGTTGGAACAAACCAAGTCGAGTAAGTGACCCCCCACATGAGTCGGACATTCCACCCATTGTTTGAGTTGGGCCAGTTCCAAGATCTCTGCCAGGCGGCTGGCCATAGATGAATCATTGGCCTCCATGTGGATGTTAAGGTACCCCAGTAGAAGGTACTTTGAAAAACTCAAGACTCTGGGCACTAAACACTCCTCCAGTGACTCAATAAAGGGACCAGCATATCCTGGTGGTCTATAGACTAGAGACCCCCCAGGGTAAAGTGAGGATTAATCACCAGGGAGAAGTGGAGCACCTCCCCGTCTGCCAAACCACCAGCCTGTTCGGTGGAAAGGCTCCATCCCTCTCTGTGAATAATGGCTAAGCCACCTCCCCTGCCAGTCGGGCGGTCCACCCTAACAATTTTAAAACCTCTAGGAACAGCAAGTTCAATACTAGGGGCGCATGAGCCATTAAGCCATGTCTCCGTGATAAAAAGGAGCTCCAGCTCGCCATCGCCCATAATTTCAAAGATGTCACCGGTATGTTTAGACATGGATCTGGCGTTAATCAGGCCAGCCCTAACCAAAGTGGGACCAAGCCTGATATCTGCTCGAATGGCTGTTAGCACAGGGGCGAAACCGCAGTTCGTGCACTTCTGCACCTCACAATCCGGCCCAGCTAGGCCGCATCGAGCATCACAGGGGGTGGAATTCAGCCTCAGAAGAGCATTTCTTGAATATCTAATGGCGCCTCCCAGGCATCTGAGGGTTACAGAGGGACATATAGGAGGGCTAGCTCCTCTCTCTACCAGCTAGAACGCTGCCACCAGTTCTGCTGGGGAGAAGGACTACCCCTAAGATGGCCGCCCGCCCTCCACTCGACTGTAAACAGCCTGGATGATGTAAGGGGCCAGAAAAGACACTAGGAGCAAAGTGGGTGAGTCAAAGCACCCCCGCAATGTACCTGCACAACCAAAAAGGTTAATCCAAGTGAAAATACAATTTTAAAAATTTTTGGAAAATCGGCGTTCACTGAAGACCCAACCCCACCCCCTGCCAATCTATAATGCCCACTAACATCATATGGGAAACTAAACCCAGTGGCACCATTAGTGCCTGATTGCTGCCAGGGAGCATAACTCTGTCTTTCCTGCACCCATCAGTGTGCAAGAGGCAGTGTTGAAAAGCGGAGAACGTCCCCTTTCTGGTGCTGTCTCTTGCTAGTGGATCTCTGCTTGAGGATTGCTCTTAGAGGCAGACACGGCCGGCGCAGGTAAGAACGGTGGGGCAGGCAAGGACAAGGTGGGGGAAAGTCGACAGACGACGATGATGGAAAATAAAATTTAAAAAAGAAAACCACTTACCTTGCGCCTGCAACATCACTGACTTGGCGATGCTGCGAGCGCAAGGTAAGTGTTTTTCTTTTTTTTAATGTTATTTCCCTTGCCATCATCTGTCGACTCCCCGCTGCCGCGTTGTCCCACGGCTCTTACCTGCACTGGATGTGACTGCTTAGAGTGATCCACTCCACTAGCCCCCAGGGATTATTTGGAGTGGGGGGCCTTTGCTCTCTGCCACTCTCCCAGGCACTAACAGTCTTTTCAGCCCCAGTTGAGGTAGTTGAGGTTAAACAACAAGAATTTCTGCCCCCTTCTCCCACCCCCCTCCCTCGGGGACAGAAAGCTAACCAGACACCAGGGTTTTCGACATGGCAATAAAAAAAAATGAAAAAGGCTACCTACTCTGGAATTGGCCCATACCCCATCCCAGAATAGGCAATAAAGTATTACTGCCACCAGAAGGCTGAAAGGAAATTTTCCCAGATTGGCGGTTTGCCGAAAATCTGCCTTCTCTAAGGGGATTAGAAAGCCCAGTGTGGCAAAAAATGGGGGTGGAGGTGTACCACCTTGACATTAGGTCATATCCTCAGCCATAAGCAGCAACGCAATAGCTCACTAGACATCAGGGATGTTGAAATGGTGCCAAAAACACCATACCCCCACCCAGAAGAGGCAATAGCCATTCTGTACCCTGGGGGTAAATAGGAAATTTGCCTCAATTGAGGGCTGTCCGATAATCTTCTCCTTGGGAGGGTAGAAAGCCAACTAGACACCAGGATTTTACAGTGGGGCAAAAAACAAGGTTTGGGGACATCCCAATCTAGCATCAGGCCATAGCCACATCCCAAAAGGTGCAACATCATATTTATGCCCCTTTGAGGGCAGATAGGGCATGTGCCTCATTTTGCCTCAGGGATTTAAAAGTATCATCAAAAAAGATCGGGTGGCCTTGACATTGGGCCACACAACTTCCCCAGAATGGGAATAGACTCCTTCTGCCACCTGCACCCCACCCCCATTGGGCAGCTATGACATTTGCCATGATTAAGGGTTCAGCCATAATCTGCTCCCAGAATAGAAAGTCCATGAGACACATAGGATTTTACAGTGGGGTAAAAAGGGGTAGGGATGTCCCATCCAGACATTGGGTTATATCCAGCAACAAAGTTTTTCTGCCCCACATGAGAGAGTAAGGGAGTTTGCGTCCAGTCTCCCCTCCGGAATGGCAGAAAGCCCACTGGATGTCAGGGTATGTTTTCTAAAAAGGTGAGGTTAGTCCATGCTGACCTCTTGCCCCAGCCTTAAAGCCCCAACAGCCTTTTCAGTTCTCCGGGGACTAATATATCTCTACCACATGGCAAGCAGGAGAAGATTTCTAATTTTCTGGATGTAGGTTTTACAAATGGGCCAGGGGGTTGGGGGTAAATCCCAATTTTGTCACAGTTCCATTGCTGATTGGTTGCCGTATTTGACCATGGGTTTAGACAGCAATCAAGAAACCCGACTAAACCCAGACATTTCTGAACACTTGTCACCCAGAGGAGTCCCGGTTGCTGTGACTTGTGTGGATCCTATGGACATTTTCTGACCCATAATGCCCTGTAAATCTCAAACTTAAGCTAAAAACACACATTTTCCTCACATTTATGGCAAAGTAAATTCTGAAAGCTTGAGGGATCCACAGAATTGCTATCTCCCAGCATTCCCCCATATCTCCCAATATATTAGCACCCCGCTTCTGTGGGTAGGTCTAGCGCCTGTGACAGGCCACTTCATAACAAGGACCTTGCGAGGCCTACATAGTGTTTATGTGATCCCAAGTTTGATCAGTTACTGTTGCAGAGGCTACACCCAGCCACAAAGTGGGGTACCAACAAGGGACATGTAGGAATGCTGGTGGTAGGAATTTTGTGGATCCTCACAGATTCCAGAACTTTCCTTCACCAAAATGTGAAGAAAATGCCTGTTTTCAGCCAGATTAAAGTCTACAAATCCTTCTCGGTAAAAAAACATGAGGTGACCCACGCAAGCCACACCTCACTGGACTCCCATGGGTGCATTGAACCCAGGCCCAACATCCACAGTTACCCCCACTACAAAAAAGGGTTGGTTTTGAGTAGAAAAATGTGATCTGTCCATGTTGCATTTTGGGATCTTTCCTGCTGCTAGTGTTGGGAAATCCCCCCCATAAGTGGAGCACCATTAGTAGCGGTGACATGTGTGGCAACACTGGGCAGTGGGAAGTTTGTGATCTCTACAGATTCAGGAACTTTTACCCACAGAAATGTGAGAAAAATGTCTGTTCTTAGCCAAGGTTTGAGATTTGTAAGGCTTTCTGGGTAAAACAAACATTGTGTGAACCATGCAAGCCAGACCACTCTGGATTGTTATCAGCGGCAGCTCAAATGTTGGCTCTGGGTATCGCCTGTTTTTAGAGAATCTACAAGCACTAAGGGGCATATTAGCAAGAACCTCGTTAAAATTATTGCCGTTTTAGCGGCAGGAAACTGCTCATAAAACGGCGATAATTGGCTTGCTAATATGCGTTTGAGAATTCCAATAGAAGCCCATGTTAGATGTGCAGGACATCTAACCTGGGCTTCTATTGGAATTCTATAACGCATATTAGCAAGCCCATTAGCGCCGTTTTAGTTCTTGCTAATATGCCCCTATATTTTCTCTGGACCATAAGGGTCTATCAGATGGAACCGCCACTGTGACAAAGTACAGATGAAATTGTTGTCACAAATGGCTGCTATTAATCTACTTATTTTCATTATTTTTTGTTTCAACTATTAGTTTCTTTAAGAAAACGTTGAGGGATCTATAAAAATGTCCCCTTGATGAATTAAGAATTGTGCCTGCTTTTCAGGAATGTATAGCTTTCTACGATCACACATGGGTTTCACACCTGTTTCCACCACAAACTGCAAATCGTTAAAACCACAAATTGAAGAATGCAAACACTGTGGTTGAAATCGTTTTTTGATACCCCCTAGTCTGTTCCTGGAAGTTAGGTAGTGGAGGATCCTAACACAGCAAACATTTCAGAGATACCATTTTTAGAAAAAGATTATATATGCCATATTGTACAGCACTATTTACCATTTTGCCCCCCCACCCCCCCAAAAAAAAAAAAATGTCGCTATATTTTGGTTATTTCCTCAGTGCCCTCCAGGGAACATCCTCAAACCCTGGATACATTTAAAATCCTCAAGTTGTTGGAAAAACATGAATTTGGCACGGATACCTTATGAGGAAAAAGTTATGAAGGAGTAAGCACCAAATAGACCAACTATTTCAAAAAATAGGGCTCAGCACTGGATGTAGAAAAGCCTCCGGGATTAAGTTGCACATTATTGTGACCGGAAGGCATCTGTCCTACCTCTAATAATTATGTAACCTGTGTGTGTGTGTGTGTGTGTGTTTGTGTGGGTGTGCGTGTGCGTGAGTGTGTGCGTGCGTGCGTGGGTGTGTGGGTGTGTGCGTGTGTGTGTGCGTGCGTGCGTGAGTGTGTGCGTGTGAGTCTGTGCGTGCGTGGGTGTGTGTGTGTGCGTGCGTGGGTGTGTGAGTGTGTGCACGTGCGTGCGTGCGTGAGTGTGTGCGTGTGAGTGAGTGCGTGTGTGTGCATGGGTGTGTGTGCACGTGCGTGCGTGCGTGCGTGAGTGTGTGTGTTTTTGCATCCTGTGCAGGGATTGGAATAGTTCTTGAAATGATCTGTACGAAGGATGAAGTGCACTGAGAGGACCGGTGCAGAAAGCAATTTAAACTTCAAGCTGGTTATGGAAAATTACAAGCATTAAGGATTGAAACAATTCTCTTATTGGGAATTCCTGTGTAGCTAAGGGTATCTTTGTGAACAGCTGTATAAAACTATTTCAGCATTGACAGCTGTATAAAACTATTTCAGCATTGTTATTGTGCATCCTGACGGCCCAGGAAGCTGCTCAGATACATATTTGATATTGACTAAATATTGCTTTTTTGTAATAAATGCTTTCAATCAGCGACCTGTGCGGAAATATGACCGAGAATGATTGGTTTTGCCTGCAATGGAGCCACAATTGAAGAAAGACCACAGGGATTTGGATGCAGACGAGGGAGAGAAGACGCAAGGTCGGGTGTGGGGAATGTAAATGCTGTTCACATTGTGGAATCTGTACAATCTAGAGTCCGTGCATTTAAAGATTGTCAAAAGTGTAAACAATTGTGCGAAATGTGCCGCACTGATTTCCCGCACATTGAACATGCTTTTTCTATTTAGGGAAAAGTGTTGTTAGTGCATGAGGAAATGACATAATACCATGCACGGAAATGCTTCACCGGTTAGCACCAGCAAAAACAGATGTATTGCTAAATGCAGAAAACTGGCAAACATCTGTTTCCACCAGTCATTCTCCAATTAAAGCTACAACTGTGGTCTTCTCTTTTTCTACGCTCGCAGCCTAACCTGAGGTTCTTGACCTTCCTGCACAGCGGCCGGGCTTGGCTCCGCCATATCCACAGCAGCAACCGACCGGCCGGGCTTGGCTCCGCTGGCCGGACCACATCCCCCAGCATCCTTAGGGGGCCAGCGACGACGCCTGTAACCAGCGCGCCAGGAGGCGCATAAAGCACCGCCAGGGGCCGAGTCCCCTGTCTTCTCTTTTTCTACGCTCGCAGCCTAACCTGAGGTTCTTGACCTTCCTGCACAGCGGCCGGGCTTGGCTCCGCCATATCCACAGCAGCAACCGACCGGCCGGGCTTGGCTCCGCTGGCCGGACCATATCCCCCAGCATCCTGAGGGGGCCAGCGACGACGCCTGTAACCAGCGCGCCAGGAGGCGCATAAAGCACCAGCAGAGGCCGAGTCCCCTGTCTTCTCTTTTTCTACGCTCGCAGCCTAACCTGAGGTTCTTGACCTTCCTGCACAGCGGCCGGGCTTGGCTCCGCCATATCCACAGCAGCAACCGACCGGCCGGGCTTGGCTCCGCTGGCCGGACCATATCCCCCAGCATCCTGAGGGGGCCAGCGATGACGCTTGTAACCAGCACGCCAGGAGGCGCATAAAGCACCGCCAGGGGCCGAGTCCCCTGTCTTCTCTTTTTCTACGCTCGCAGCCTAACCTGAGGTTCTTGACCTTCCTGCACAGCGGCCGGGCTTGGCTCCGCCATATCCACAGCAGCAACCGACCGGCCGGGCTTGGCTCCGCCGGCCGGACCACATCCCCCAGCATCCTTAGGGGGCCAGCGACGACGCCTGTAACCAGCGCGCCAGGAGGCGCATAAAGCACCGCCAGGGGCCGAGTCCCCTGTCTTCTCTTTTTCTACGCTCGCAGCCTAACCTGAGGTTCTTGACCATCCCGCACAGCAGCCGGGCTTGGCTCCGCCATATCCACAGCAGCAACCGACCGGCCGGGCTTGGCTCCGCTGGCCGGACCATATCCCCCAGCATCCTGAGGGGGCCAGCGATGACGCCTGTAACCAGCACGCCAGGAGGCGCATAAAGCACCGCCAGGGGCCGAGTCCCCTGTCTTCTCTTTTTCTACGCTCGCAGCCTAACCTGAGGTTGTTGACCTTCCTGCAGAGCGGCCGGGCTTGGCTCCGCCATATCACCAGCAGCAACCGACCGGCCGGGCTTGGCTCCGCCGGCCGGACCACATCCCTCAGCATCCTTAGGGGGCCAGCGACGACGCCTGTAACCAGCGCGCCAGGAGGCGCATAAAGCACCAGCAGGGGCCGAGTCCCCTGTGTTCTCTTTTTCTACGCTCGCAGCCTAACCTGAGGTTCTTGACCATCCCGCACAGCGGCCGGGCTTGGCTCCGCCATATCCACAGCAGCAACCGACCGGCCGGGCTTGGCTCCGCCGGCCGGACCACATCCCCCAGCATCCTTAGGGGGCCAGCGACGACGCCTGTAACCAGCGCGCCAGGAGGCGCATAAAGCACCGCCAGGGGCCGAGTCCCCTGTCTTCTCTTTTTCTACGCTCGCAGCCTAACCTGAGGTTCTTGACCTTCCTGCACAGCGGCCGGGCTTGGCTCCGCCATATCCACAGCAGCAACCGACCGGCCGGGCTTGGCTCCGCTGGCCGGACCATATCCCCCAGCATCCTGAGGGGGCCAGCGACGACGCCTGTAACCAGCGCGCCAGGAGGCGCATAAAGCACCAGCAGGGGCCGAGTCCCCTGTCTTCTCTTTTTCTACGCTCGCAGCCTAACCTGAGGTTCTTGACCTTCCTGCACAGCGGCCGGGCTTGGCTCCGCCATATCCACAGCAGCAACCGACCGGCCGGGCTTGGCTCCGCTGGCCGGACCATATCCCCCAGCATCCTGAGGGGGCCAGCGATGACGCTTGTAACCAGCACGCCAGGAGGCGCATAAAGCACCGCCAGGGGCCGAGTCCCCTGTCTTCTCTTTTTCTACGCTCGCAGCCTAACCTGAGGTTCTTGACCTTCCTGCACAGCGGCCGGGCTTGGCTCCGCCATATCCACAGCAGCAACCGACCGGCCGGGCTTGGCTCCGCCGGCTGGACCACATCCCCCAGCATCCTTAGGGGGCCAGCGACGACGCCTGTAACCAGCGCGCCAGGAGGCGTATAAAGCACCGCCAGGGGCCGAGTCCCCTGTCTTCTCTTTTTCTACGCTCGCAGCCTAACCTGAGGTTCTTGACCATCCCGCACAGCAGCCGGGCTTGGCTCCGCCATATCCACAGCAGCAACCGACCGGCCGGGCTTGGCTCCGCTGGCCGGACCATATCCCCCAGCATCCTGAGGGGGCCAGCGATGACGCCTGTAACCAGCACGCCAGGAGGCGCATAAAGCACCGCCAGGGGCCGAGTCCCCTGTCTTCTCTTTTTCTACGCTCGCAGCCTAACCTGAGGTTGTTGACCTTCCTGCAGAGCGGCCGGGCTTGGCTCCGCCATATCACCAGCAGCAACCGACCGGCCGGGCTTGGCTCCGCCGGCCGGACCACATCCCTCAGCATCCTTAGGGGGCCAGCGACGACGCCTGTAACCAGCGCGCCAGGAGGCGCATAAAGCACCAGCAGGGGCCGAGTCCCCTGTGTTCTCTTTTTCTACGCTCGCAGCCTAACCTGAGGTTCTTGACCATCCCGCACAGCGGCCGGGCTTGGCTCCGCCATATCCACAGCAGCAACCGACCGGCCGGGCTTGGCTCCGCTGGCCGGACCATATCCCCAGCATCCTGAGGGGGCCAGCGACGACGCCTGTAACCAGCGCGCCAGGAGGCGCATAAAGCACCGCCAGGGGCCGAGTCCCCTGTCTTCTCTTTTTCTACGCTCGCAGCCTAACCTGAGGTTCTTGACCTTCCTGCACAGCGGCCGGGCTTGGCTCCGCCATATCCACAGCAGCAACCGACCGGCCGGGCTTGGCTCCGCTGGCCGGACCATATCCCCCAGCATCCTGAGGGGGCCAGCGACGACGCCTGTAACCAGCGCGCCAGGAGGCGCATAAAGCACCAGCAGGGGCCGAGTCCCCTGTGTTCTCTTTTTCTACTCTCGCAGCCTAACCTGAGGTTCTTGACCATCCCGCACAGCGGCCGGGCTTGGCTCCGCCATATCCACAGCAGCAACCGACCGGCCGGGCTTGGCTCCGCCGGCCGGACCACATCCCCCAGCATCCTTAGGGGGCCAGCGACGACGCCTGTAACCAGCGCGCCAGGAGGCGCATAAAGCACCGCCAGGGGCCGAGTCCCCTGTCTTCTCTTTTTCTACGCTCGCAGCCTAACCTGAGGTTCTTGACCATCCCGCACAGCAGCCGGGCTTGGCTCCGCCATATCCACAGCAGCAACCGACCGGCCGGGCTTGGCTCCGCTGGCCGGACCATATCCCCCAGCATCCTGAGGGGGCCAGCGATGACGCCTGTAACCAGCGCGCCAGGAGGCGCATAAAGCACCGCCAGGGGCCGAGTCCCCTGTCTTCTCTTTTTCTACGCTCGCAGCCTAACCTGAGGTTCTTGACCTTCCTGCACAGCGGCCGGGCTTGGCTCCGCCATATCCACAGCAGCAACCGACCGGCCGGGCTTGGCTCCGCCGGCCGGACCACATCCCCCAGCATCCTTAGGGGGCCACCGACGACGCCTGTAACCAGCGCGCCAGGAGGCGCATAAAGCACCAGCAGGGGCCGAGTCCCCTGTGTTCTCTTTTTCTACTCTCGCAGCCTAACCTGAGGTTCTTGACCATCCCGCACAGCGGCCGGGCTTGGCTCCGCCATATCTACAGCAGCAACCGACCGGCCGGGCTTGGCTCCGCTGGCCGGACCATATCCCCAGCATCCTGAGGGGGCCAGCGACGACGCCTGTAACCAGCGCGCCAGGAGGCGCATAAAGCACCGCCAGGGACCGAGTCCCCTGTCTTCTCTTTTTCTACGCTCGCAGCCTAACCTGAGGTTCTTGACCTTCCTGCACAGCGGCCGGGCTTGGCTCCGCCATATCCACAGCAGCAACCGACCGGCCGGGCTTGGCTCTGCTGGCCGGACCATATCCCCCAGCATCCTGAGGGGGCCAGCGACGACGCCTGTAACCAGCGCGCCAGGAGGCGCATAAAGCACCAGCAGGGGCCGAGTCCCCTGTGTTCTCTTTTTCTACTCTCGCAGCCTAACCTGAGGTTCTTGACCATCCCGCACAGCGGCCGGGCTTGGCTCCGCCATATCCACAGCAGCAACCGACCGGCCGGGCTTGGCTCCGCTGGCCGGACCATATCCCCCAGCATCCTGAGGGGGCCAGCGACGACGCCTGTAACCAGCGCGCCAGGAGGCGCATAAAGCACCGCCAGGGGCCGAGTCCCCGTCTTCTCTTTTTCTACGCTCGCAGCCTAACCTGAGGTTCTTGACCTTCCTGCACAGCGGCCGGGCTTGGTTCCGCCATATCCACAGCAGCAACCGACCGGCCGGGCTTGGCTCCGCCGGCCGGACCACATCCCCCAGCATCCTTAGGGGGCCAGCGACGACACCTGTAACCAGCGCGCCAGGAGGCTCATAAAGCACCGGCAGGGGCCGAGTCCCCTGTCTTCTCCTTTTCTACGCTCGCAGCCTAACCTGAGGTTCTTGACCTTCCTGCACAGCGGCCGGGCTTGGCTCCGCCATATCCACAGCAGCAACCGAGCGGCCGGGCTTGGCTCCGCCGGCCGGACCACATCCCCCAGCATCCTTAGGGGGCCAGCGACGACGCCTGTAACCAGCGCGCCAGGAGGTGCATAAAGCACCGGCAGGTCCCTCGTCCCACGAGGACGCGCGCGGGAGGCGCCGGACGAAGCCCGGACTAAGGGCGGACAGTCTAAGACAGTCCGAGACAGGCAGAGACTGGACTGGGCCAGTTACTCTGCCCTTAACTGTAAGGTGAGACCTTCCCATTGCTCAAGGCCGACCCAGGACATTATTTGGCACTGACTTTGTATGCATTGTGGCTACACTGTTGTTTTGAGGGTCTGAGGTACACATTTCCATCGTATCTACACTGTGCTTCTGGGAGGGTACTGTATATTGGTTTACTATGCCTAGTCGAAAGCTATTCCCGGCAAAAAATACCATGGACAACTATTTAGTGCAGGTTGTTGCTAAAATTAATAGTGAGAGGAGATCCTCACTTAGGTTGGGTGTATCTCCTAAATCACCTACATCTATTCTTCCGGCACCTGACCCTGCTCAATCCCCTGACCCAGTTAATAGTAACTGTCCTGTTGTAATACCTGATTTTGATGACAATGCTATCCTGGACCAGACTAACTGTGCACTGGAAGTTAGTGTTAGTGAAAATGAGGCTGAACCACATCCACATGAGGAAAAAGCCCCTACCCCAGTGCCTGCGCCACGCACTATTAGAGGTGTAAGAAAGGGCCAGCCAAAGCGTGGAGGGCTTCACTCAAGTCGTAAGAAGCCTGCCTCTCCACCAAGTAATACTGTGGTGGAGGAAGAAGGGTTAATTGACGAAGTCTGTGTGTCTTTAACCAATGAGCAATTTAAGAAGTTGCTGGCCATGATAGATTCCAAGATTCAGGGAATCGTAAAGCCGTTGGTAGGTAGGATAGATAAGCTCACTAACGAGGTCAAACGATTAGGGGGCCTTTTGAGTGAAACTTTGGAGGAAGTAGAAAAATTGCCTGCAGAAGTTATAAACAAGGTTGAGTTAACGAATGGAACATCTAGACCTGAGGGTGGTGGAGGTGTATTCCCCCTGTCTAATCATCCTGTGGCTCCACAGGTAGTTGTAGGAGATGGTGGGCAAGGGGTAGTTACTTGTTCCTCCTGTTGTACTTCCAGCTCCGGAACCTGTGAAAGGCTCGGTTGAGCTTATAGTTGAGGCTTCTCCCCTAGTCCTTGTTTTAGCTAATGTTCCAACACTGGCTCCAGGACAGGATGAAACTACTTCATCACTGTTGTCTAAAGCCTTACATTGGCTAACCAATAATATGGTGATAACCCCCTGGGGTAAGCAACAACTGGCAGAGGAACTAGTTATGGCCAGGAGGGTGGGGTGGATTGGTAGCAGTCCAAAAAGATTTAGGGGCGATTGTGTTGTCTTGAATTTTTCAGATCCTGAGGTACTAACCAACATCCTGCCCAATCTTTTACCGCCACAGCGGAGATCCACCAACATCATCCCACTTACCTTAGACTTTTTATATTACCGGAAAGGGGGCGGTCCTAATCGGGGTACATTAAGAACAAAATGGAATGTGGTTTCAGCAAAGGGGAGGAGTGTTGCTAAACCCACTGAGTGGGGATTAAATCTTGAGAATAGGTTCTCAGCCCTCTCCAATTTGAATGATTGTGATTGACTCCCAGGGGGTAAAAGTTTATTACTATCAGTTATAAAAGACCAGCGATTATGCTCCCTGCCTGTCTATAATGGTAATGAGGTTGCCCAATCGGATGCTATAAGCACTGTAGCACAGACAAGTTCAGTAGTATCAGTAGCAGGAGTGCCATCTTCTTTGATTGTAACTCCTGAAGGGCAACTTGATTGTCCAACTGGGTTGGGGAACCTAGTCTCTTGGAATTTGGCTGGGCTATGTTCCAAACTAGATTGTGGGGACTGGCTTGGTTTTGTTAACTCATATGATGTATGTATGTTTCAAGAGACTTGGGCATGTGAACCTGTATTTGTGCTAGGTTATTTAAATTTTTCAGTGCCAGCAAAAAAGGGCCCGAAAGGGAGACTAATGGGGGGTCTTACAATTTGGGTTTGTCAGACCCTTAAACTTACCATCAAAAATATAGAGACTAGCCATAATGACATCCAGTTGATTAAGGTAACCAGTGATGCAACAGGGCCACTAGATATATACAACATATATGCTAGGAGTGTAAAGGGTGGTAGATCTGATGTTCTAATCGCATTGGGTAACCTTCTTGATAAATTTTCCCCTGATAATAATGTTGTGATAGCAGGTGATTTTAATCAGACTTTTGAGCAGAAGAGGACTCCCATTGGGGTATTCCTGCGTTAGATCTGAAGCCAGTTACACGTTGGACTGAGGACATTATAGATCTGAATGCCATGTGCCTAGAAAAAGGTCTGAGAGCTTTGAAGGGTCGTACAGCTTTGGACAGAAAAGGCTCCATGACCTTTGATAATGGAAGACACAAAAGCAGGATAGATTATGTTATTTGCAGCTTACCGTTGTGGTCATCTGTCTGTGATATGGAGGTTGTCGTGAGACCCGAGAGCGATCACAACCCCTTATGTGTGGAGCACAAATGGTGGCCCGCTGGGACAAATCCTGCTTGCTTGAATGCTCTTGCTCCACCTTTGGTCATTCCAGAAAACAACATGCGTAGGCTTAAATGGGCTAGTGTAGTGACCAATCAACAGGCTATTGATAATATCAATTATGAAACTGACAAAGTTATAGTTGCTTTGGAAACAATCAGTGTTTCTTCCTCTGGCCTGGAGGAAGTGGTTAATATTCACGATACCCTTTTCGCCAAAATTAAAAAACATTTCCTGAAACCCGTTAGGCGAAACGGGGCTAGAGCTAGCAAAGATGCAAAATGGTATAATGCCGAATGTAGGGCTGCACGACTGGCTCTGGGTCAGGCAATCAAAAAGAGGGTGGCTGAAACTACCCGTCTAGCCAGAAAGAGTTATAAAGCCTGCATAGCGAAAGCCAAAAGAGCCTGGGATGAGCTACATTGGTGTAAACTGAAAAAAGCTAGCGACAGAAGGGATTCAAGAGCGTTTTGGAATATTGTTAAATGGGGTAGTGAGAGAGTAGAGGAACCCCCTAACAACAACGTACCTCAGGAGGCTTGGGTAGAATTTTTTAGCTCACAGTATGCTCTTAATACTCAGATTACAGGTGAGGACAGTATTATTATGTCCTTTTCTCACGGTAATCTTTTTAATGACAAAGAGATTATGACTGCTATAAATGCTGTGAATAGAGGACGTGCTCCTGGTTCAGATGGCGTCCCTGCAGATATTTTTTTAAATGATAAAGAGCGGTGGTGTAAATATATTCATTTACTTATCAATTTCATTGCCAAGGGTGCTGAGGTCCCAGCCTCTTGGAGAGGAGCTGTGATCATCCCTGTGTTTAAAAAGGGAGACCGTGCACAGCCGGGTAATTATAGGCCAATAAGCCTTATTGACACTGTACAAAAAATAGTTGGCCGTGTGGTTGTAAACAGGCTCCTAGATTGGGCAGAGGACAATAATATCCTATCACCCTACCAAGCAGGATTTCGAAGAGCAACAAGCACGGTGGACCAAGTATTCCGTTTTCAATAGCTTCAATGGAAGACTGTGGTGCTGGGAGGAGGCAGCCTATATGCGGCATTTGTCGATTTGAGGGCTGCCTTTGACCTGGTGCCACGGGCTAAATTGTGGCAAGTTTTACAGAATCTGGGGATCCCTGAGGAATTTTTGACCTTGGTAATGCGATTGCATGAGCTTACTTTTGCTAAAATACAGTGGGGAGGCCATGATATGGTCACAGATGAATTTCCAGTAGAAAGAGGGGTTCGACAAGGGTGTTCAATGGCCCCAACCTTGTTCACTTTGTATATAAATGGTATTGTCCCCCGCATGGTAACAGCCACAGTAGATGCTCCATCTCTTTCAGGGTTAAAAATCCCTATACTAATGTTTGCGGACGATATGCTTATTTTGTCAAAAACGCCTAGTGGTTTGCAGTGTCCTCTGTCCATTTTTGAGAACTTCTGTGGGGAATATGGGTTGGAGGTGAACACCACTAAAACTAAACTCATGACTTTCAAACCACACCGTAGCTTTAAGTCTAAAATTGTTATGAGTGGGCGGTCTCTTGAGGTGGTAAACTCATTTACATGATCGTGTATCAAGAGGGAGAGAGAGGACCAGATAGCTAGTCCGTATCCCCAAATTATATAGAGTTTAATCAAAAAGGGACTAGCTAGAGTTGAGGGGGGGTTGGCAAGATTTAGTATTTAAATCTAAGTGACTCAGTTTTGTATCGTCAAGGGGTAGTGACACCTGGTAGGTGTGCTCATGAAGCCCTCACCCACCAACCTAGTTGGTGGCATGCTTCATCATCGGGCCCACCCAGTGACACCTAGCGTGTCCCGGGTGTGCTTCGACGCCTGATTACAGCGGAGCAGGTATATCGCTGAGTGTGCAGTGAAGAGTGCTTTGAATGTGAATTTAAAAAGGCTTGACGGAGGTCCCAGTACCCGAAGGTTAAGTAAACTTTAATACCTGGGCCACCGTCAGCTGTTAAAAATAAGGCAGTGGGATGTTAGAGGCGAGTTACGACCTCCCACATCCTTTGATAGGTCAACATGTTTCAGCCAGTGCCTTATGAATGTGCTGGCTTTCTTCAGGACAGATTAAAAAGTGTGTGCAATTAAAACTAGTGGGTGTGTGATCCAGACTATGTGTCTACACGCCCTAAAGTGTTTATCTATGTGTGAGAGGGGGATTCCCTTCTCAAAAACACCTGTACATGTAACATGTAAGGACAGAGACAAAACATACAAGGGGAAAAGAGAGTCACTAGAAAGTATTTCATACATACTCATGACAGCCGACTTTATAAATGTTTTTATAATAATGTATTAATCAAATCTCTTTTTAATTCTTTTTAATTACTTAGCAAATACTGTGAAACTCCGCTTTTAATTATTTGTATTTTATGGATCCAATAATGCTTTGTGAATGTAAATTTAATCCGATTTTATTATTGTCAATATTTTGTGTATGTTTTGCTTTTATGAGTAATCACTCGAATAAAGCACTTTTGAATTGAATTGAGTATCAAAAGTAGACATATTCTTTGATATTTTCCTAGCTTCTTTCTGTACCTCTGTGGTCTGCAGTTGCATTATTTCCCTCTGTACAGCAGTGTTTTCTGTTCCAGGAATGCACAGGTGACAACGAGATTGAAGACTGTACTTCCCCTCGTCAGGTGTGTTATGATCCAGTTACGAAACCTCACAGAAGTGCATTCCTCAATCCCATCAAACTTGCAATTCTGTAATGCTGAATTACATTACCAAAGAGGGATGACTGACCGTGCATGTCAAAACTTGGCTGTCAAGTTAAATCAAGGAAAGCTTTATTCGACTGTTTTTTAACAATCATAAAAGCACATAAAATAGATCATTTTTACATTAAATTATGTAAGTTAAAAACAGTAAATAGAAACAGTTTCAAATTTAAAATAAAAATTCATAGCTGTAATAAAAACCATCTAAGAAGAACGGGGGGGGTTCCCGTACAATTAACGTTTATCAGTAATAAAACTTTTTCTTAGGTGGAGTACTCTCTTCAAAAACATAGCTAGCCTCCATGTTATGTCTTCGTTCTTCAGGAACTTAAGTTTGACTAATGTTGAGAGACATTGCCTCAACCCCAGAGATTTAAAAAGTGGAATTAACCACAGTATCCTTAGTTCTGAACAAAATTTACAGAAAAAAAATAAACAAATAGATGATTGGGCAGAATGATTGTCACAAGGACACAATTGCAACAATCAAGACCAGTCTTTCATTTTAGGAAAGGTCACGAGTCTAAGGACAGTATTAAGCCTAAAACTGGTTAATTACAATCTATCAAAAACTCCAGGTACACATGTCAAATATGGCTCCGTTCCTAAAGGTAGTTGATATTAACTGGTGTTGATCAACACTGGGATTTAAAAGTTCCCCTGAGGATCTTACGGTGTCCAACAACCGGAGACCCTCCTTTTTAGGACCTTTCTAGGGATCGCTTGCATGGACCTTGGTTAAAGCCCCATCCAATTTAAGACTATCCTGCAAAATCTCCCTGTTTAGCTGGGTCTGCTCCTTTGACCAGATACTATTCCCCAATAGTATCGGTTCAATTTTTTTATTTTTTTATTTTTTTTTATTTTTTATTTTTAAAAATATTTTTTAAGACCTTTATTCAAGTAAGTTCAAGTTTAAGTTCAGGAATTTGCATAGCGCACTACTCACCCAGAGGGTCTCAAGGCGCTTGGGGGAGGGGGTGCATCATTTATCGAATAGCCAGGTTTTAAGTTCCTTCCTAAAGGAAATGTGGTTCTGAGTAAGGCGGAGGTGAGTGGGGAGAGAATTCCAGGTTTTGGCCGCCAGGTAGGAGAAGGATCTTCCTCCCATGGTGGATCTATGGATGCGCGGAACTGCGGCGAGGGCTTGATTGGAGGATCTTAGTTGGCGGGTAGGTGTGTAGAAGGACAGTCGTGTGTTGAGGTATTCGGGTCCTAGTTTGTAGAGGGCCTTGTGTGCGTGGGTGAGGAGACGGAACGTTATTCTCTTGTTGACGGGAAGCCAATGGAGGTCTTTCAGGTGACCGGTAATGTGAGCTTGGCGCGGGATGTCCAAAATGAGTCTGGCTGATGCGTTTTGGATGCGTTGGAGTTTTTTCTGTAGTTTGGCTGTGGTTACGGCGTAGAGGGTGTTTCCATAGTCCAGTCGGCTAGTGACCAGTGCGTGGGAGACAGTCTTTCTTGTTTCGGTGGGGATCCAACGAAATATTTCTTTTAGCATACGAAGTACGTTGAAGCAAGAGGATGAGACGTCGTTGACTTGTCTGGTCATCGAGAGGGAGAAGTCTAGGATGAAGCCTAGGTTACATGCGTGGTCTGTGGGTATGGGTGCCGTGCCCAGGGCCGATGGCCACCATCAGTCGTCCCAGGCAGAGGGGGATGATCCTAGGATGAGGACTTCCGTTTTGTCTGAGTTAAGTTTTAGGCGGCTGTTTTTCATCCATTCGGCTACTTCTTTCATGCCTTCATGAAGATTAGTTTTGGCGGTGTTTGGGTCTTTGGTGAGGGAAAGGATCAGCTGGGTGTCGTCAGCGTAAGAGATGATGTTAAGGTTGTGTTGTCGCGTGATGGATGCGAGGGGACTCATGTAAACGTTGAAGAGGGTGGGACTGAGTGATGATCCTTGTGGTACTCCGCAGATGACTTCGGTGGCCTTCTGGGTTCTCCCGGCGAGGAACGAGATGATCCAGCCTAAGGCTTTTCCTTGTATGCCGATGTTGCTGAGGCGTTGTATGAGGGTGCTATGACAGACTGTGTCAAAGACGGCGGAGAGGTCGAGTAGGATGAGGGCAACTGTTTCTCCATTGTCCAGTAGTGTTCGGATGTCGTCTGTCGCTGCAATGAGTGCGGTTTTGGTGCTGTGTTTGGCTCGAAAGCCGGACTGAGAGGAGTCGAGGGAGTTGTTGGATTCAAGGAAGGCGGCGAGCTGGCTATTGACGGCTTTCTCAATGACTTTGGAAGGGAATGGGAGGAGGGAGATGGGGCGGTAGTTCTTAAGTTTAGAGGGGTCTGCTGTGGGTTTCTTCAGGAGGGCGCTGAGTTCGGCGTGTTTCCAGCTTTTTGGGAAGGTAGCAAAGTTGAAGGAGCAGTTGATGACATCACGGAGATGGGGTGCGATGATGGAGTCTGCTTTGTTGAAGATATGGTGGGGACAGGGGTCGGTTGGCGAGCCTGAATGGATGGAGTTCATTAGGCGGATGGTGCTTCAGTGGTGATTGGGTTCCAGGCGTTAAGGATGTTAGAGGGCGGTTTAGGTTCGGAGGTGGGTGGAGTGGACTGTTCTTTGGAAATGTTCTCAAAGCTGTTATGTATGTCGGCGATTTTGTTGTAGAAGAAGGAGGATAATTAATCGCAGAGGTCTTGGGAGGAAGTAATGTCGTTTGAGGCTACGGTGGGGTTGGTAAATTCTTTGACGATATTGAATAGTTCCTTGCTGTTTTGGGCGTTGCTGTCGAGTCGATCCTTGAATGCTGATTTCTTAGTGGATCGGATCAATTGGTGGTGTTTGCGGGTGGCTATCTTGAAGGTGGTCAGGTTGTCAGTGGTTGGGTTTTTTCTCCATGTTTTCTCGAGAGTACGACATAGTTTCTTGGATTTCTTAAGGTCCTCGTTGAACCAGGGGGCCTTTTTGCTACCCTGTTTGGTTTGGTTGTTTTTCAAGGGTGCTAGTTCGTCAACGCTGTGAGTGATCCATTGTTTGAGTTTGGTGGCCGCTTGGTTTGGGTCCGATGAGAAGGCGGGAGGGTTTTGTTTGAGCGATGTGAGGAGTTGGTTGGTGGTGATTTTGTTCCAGTTTCTTCGTGGAATATGTTGTGGGGGGTTGTGGGTCGAGGTAGTTTTGTAGCTGAAGTGAACACAGCTGTGGTCCGTCCAATGGAGAGCTGTGGTGTGATCGAAGGAGATGTGCTTGCTGGAGGTGAAGATTGGGTCGAGCGTATGTCCGACTACATGGGTGGGGGTGTCAACAAGTTGTTTGAGTCCGAGATTGGCCAGGTTGTCCAGAAGGGTGGTGGTGTTGCTGTCGTTTTTCTTTTCCAGGTGGAAATTGAGGTCTCCCAGTAGAATGTAGTTCTCGGAGGTGAGAGCATGTGGGCTGATGAAGTCAGTGATGTCTTCGCTGAATTGTTTATGGGTTCCTGGTGGTCTGTAGATGAGGGTGCCTCTAAGTGTGGTCCTGGGGTCGGTGTGGATCTGGAAGTGGAGGTGTTCGGCGGTTGCAAGGTTATCGTCGAGGCTGGTCGTGATTCTGATGGTGTTCTTATGGACAATGGCGATGCCTACTCCTGTTTGGTTGATGCGGTCTTTTCGGATGATCTTGTAGGCATCCGGTATGGCTATGGCGATGTCGGGGGTTGATGATGCGTTCATCCAGGTTTCTGTAAGGAAGGCGATGTCCGGTGAAGCAGTGTCGGGTAGGCCCCAGAGTTCAGTGGCGTGTCTGTGGACCGAGCGGGTGTTCAGCAGGATGCATTTCAGGTGGTTAGAGTCGGAGCTGTTTTTGGAGTTAGTGGATTTGGTGTGGGTCTTGATGCAGGCGAACTTGTAGGAATGGCAGTCGAAGGGACCGTGGGTACGACCTGGGGCAGCTTCGTAGCAAAGTGGTGTGCGTCCGGCGTTAAGGGCTAGGAGGGTGGCGGCGTCATACGTTATGCGGGAGGAGTGCGGGTTGCGAGGGCCAGGGGGTCTGGCGCTGGGTGCGGTCCAGGCGCGGACGGGCGTAGACGGGCTTACCTCTGGTGCACCTTCGGCGCGCATAGGGCGCGGCCGCTGCGCGTAACCACTGCGCGCAGAAGCATCTGTCATAAGTGGATAGTGGAGGGGGGAGGGGCGAGGGAGGAGCAGCTGGGAGGCGGGCTCGTGGTGGAGGGGACGGGCTCCTATGCACAACAACAGCAAAAATGGCTGGAAAAACGAAACCGGAACAGGTCGGATAACAGGGTAACGCTGTCGGCAGGCTACACACTATAGTACTTTAGCAGGCAAAGCGGGCAATCGCTACAGCCCTAGTAAATAAATATGGAGGCAATGTGAATTAAATATACAGTATAAAGCCAAGCAAAGCGATCAGCATACAACAACAAAAAGCTGAAAATCGAGCGTAATACTAGCTGGGAGGCAATGCGAGCAGCGCAGGCACTACAATTCAATTTCAGTTCCTGAGTAGTTCAAAAGAGTAACGATACCCAGGTGGGACCAGGGGACGTGGGGAGCGTTATACAATTTATACAATTTATACACATTATACAAAATTCCCGCCTACAACCCAACGGCCGGCCAAACAATTGAAGCAGTGTCAATATCGTAGCACGAAATACACAGCCCTTGTGCCGTCAACCCGGGGGTACGGTGGCGTTTTAAAGTGCATGTGCATGAGATCATGAAGTATATGGCAGGATGATGAAGGTCTAATTTTGTATTTTATAGCATAGGATAAGGTCCACAGTTTTTACAATTTTTAAAATAAAACAAACAAAGAACAATCCCCCCTTTAACTTGGTCGTCAAGTTACAGCACAATCGAGTACAGTGCAGTTCCGGTGTGAAAATGATATCTAATTGTGTTCAAGTGCTAGAGTCATCTGGTAATGAAATTCATTTTGTATCCAACGAGCTAGTCTGCGTGGTATGAGGAGGCTCGCAGATGTTACCCCTGTAATCGTTCCAACTGGACCATATTTCCACCCACTTACGAGGACATCCTCTCGTTACATATACTGTCTTTTCCTGCAGCATACACCAGTCCATGTCACATTGCCAGTCTCTCAGCTTCGGTGGATTAGGGTCACCCCACAATCTGGCAATGTTTCTTTTTGCCACCATTTGCCCAAGCGTTACCCAAAGTTTCCCTTTTGGCGATAGGTCCATGGGTTCCCAGATGTTGAGAAGACATCTCTTGGCCTCTAGGCAAATCTTCACCTCCCACACCTCCTGCATGCATTGCACCACCCTCCTCCAGTACTTTTGCACTTTCGGGCATCCCCACAGTATATGAAAAAAGGTACCTGTTGCACCACATCCCCTTCTACAGAGCCCGTCCCCCCTCTCCCCATCATTTGTAGCCCCGTACATGAAATATATATTCTATGTAGTATTTTCAGTTGAATTAGGCGCATTAGGGTTGATATCGCCACCTAGCATACATCTATTCTTCCTCGTCAATTTCCAACCCATCTGGAATCCATTTCTCTTTCAGGGGAAGGAGCAGGTCGGGAGGTTATTGATTAGTTTTTTGTACATGAGAGATATGGCGTGTTCTGGCATATGGCCATCCAGTAGTCTGTCTTCAAGAGTGGAGATTTGTGGCAGTTTAGTGTTAGGTGGAATATTGGCCTGAAGGGAGTGCCGCACCTGCATATATCTGAAGTATTCGGTGTGTGCCAGTTCCTACGTTGCCTGCAGTTGAGCGAATGTGTGAATACCTTTAGGACCCCAGATGTCTTTTATTTGGGAGATCCCAATCAGGTCCCAGTTCCGGAACCCTTTTGTGCGACCCAGGTTGCCTAACTTTGTAAAGGCCCAGAGTGGTGTTGCCATGGTGAGGACCCCGGACCATCTGAGTTTCTTCTGGGCTATGTGCCATATCTGTACAGAGTGTTGTGTAGGCCCAGTGAGTTGATGTTTGCTCGTCTTAGAGTAGAGTGCAGTCTCATAGTTCCCCCCAGGGAGTAGCCATCTGTCCATCCCATAGGTCGGATCATTACCATCCCCATATGTCCCCTGATTTATTGCTGCAAGATGGGCTGCCCAGTAGTATTTACGGATGTCAGGGAGGACTATGCCACCGTCATACCACCCCAGTGTGAGTTTCGACAATGCAATGCGTGGTCACGCTGAGCTGCCTCAATTGCTGTAAAGTAAGCATTAGGCACCAGGTCAGGGTAATTTTGGAGAGCGTAGAGGAACCGTGGCAGCGCCATCATTTTAAATAAGGCCGCTCTGCCCAGTAACGACAATGGTAGGTTCTGCCAGGACTTGACCTCGCTCTGAAGTCGGCTTAGAGGTGGTTGAAGATTACGCTCGTAGGACAAGGTCTTATCTGTGTATCGGTTCCATTTTAATGAGATCAGAGATAAAAGGAAGACCCAACTCCTAATGAGAAACATAGGAAGATGTACTAGGTGGGACAGATAAAATATATCTTAAAAATAAGTTTTCAACAAGTTGTAGCGAAAGAGTGTTGACAAAACCCCCGACCCCAGCCCCGTACATAGCAGAAGTAATGCACTTGGCTTTATAAATTCATAGGATCTCCCCAGGAGGTTTCCTGCCTAATTTCTTTGAAAAAGTTGCAAGGGCAGTGAATGACTGAAGGAACACCAGTTTTTTAGTGGATATTGTTTGGGCCCATAAATTGTTGTGGTTAAATAATATACCAAGGTATGAGACGCTCTTAGTCGAGGCTAGCTTCCGACCATTCACAAATATATCTTTTTATCTCTGACTCCCTTGGCCAAACCTCATCACAAAAGTCTTTAATATGTTAAAACTAAGACCAAAGTCCTTCATAAAGACAAAAAAACTGTCAAGGACCCTCTGGAGACCAATTTGAATTTATGCCATTAAAACTGCATCATCCACATAGAGGAGAGCAGGTATGGATCGGCCACCAGCTTGAGGATAATCTTGTCCACTCCTAAGTTATAGTTCACCCAGTCCATTAATCCAGCCCCCACAACGCTAAGGATGCCTGGCCTCCACCTTGGGGGTGCCCAGGAGTGGACGCCTTACAGGGAAAGCCAGGATGGGTTCCACAGCGGTATTCGTACAAGGTGCTGCTCGCCGTCGTGCTTTTTCCTGGTAGTGTGGTGAGCCCTTCTAACTGCTGCCATCTATTTCCCCATTGGGACCCTTGCACTTTGAGCCTGTGTGCTCCATCGTTCCTGTGTTGCCTGTGCCTGAAACCAGAACTCTGCATGAGCCCGTGTGCTCCACCGTAGCTGAGTGACTGCCCCTGGGGATTTTGGAACTCTGCCTGAGCCAGCCCGTGTATTCCATCCCAGCTCTTCACTAACTGCTGAGGGAGTCGAGTTTGCCAGCGGGAGCAGGACTGCGAGGCCCAGAGGTGCTAGCGCCAGGTAATCGTGCGCACCTGGTGCCTCTTCCCGCCCCCTCCTCCCTGCAAGCACTTAACGACTCGCGGCCCCCGCTTCGCGGGAGCCGCTCGCAGTCGTGCCTGTTCCTGGTAGTGTGGTGAGCCCTTCTAACTGCTGCCGTCTATTTCCCCATTGGGACCCTTGCACTTTGAGCCTGTGTGCTCCATCGTTCCTGTGTTGCCTGTGCCTGAAACCGGAACTCTGCCTGAGCCCGTGTGCTCCACCGTAGCTGAGTGACTGCCCCTGGGGATTTTGGAACTCTGCCTGAGCCAGCCCGTGTATTCCATCCCAGCTCTTCACTAACTGGCGAGGGAGTCGAGTTTGCCAGCGGGAGCGGGACTGCGAGGCCCAGAGGTGCTAGCGCCAAGTGATCGCGCGCACCTGGTGCCTCTTCCCGCCCCCTCCTCCTCCTACTTAGCCTAGCTTCCGCACGCGCACGCGGGACGCGCGCAGACGGAAGCGCGGGCGAAGACCGGGCAAAAAGCGGGCCGTTGTGTGGCCGTTAGGTGGCTGGAGAGGCTGGGCTGGGCCCCGTCCCTTTCATTCTCATGTGTGTTACCCAGACCTGAGTTCTCTACGTATAACACTGTCTGTACATTCTCTCTATGTGTTGTGCCGCGCACCTGACCTTATTATCTTGTGCTAGTATAGTTCCACTATTATTGTTTGGCTAGGTAATTCTCTGAACGGCTACTCCAGTTTAACTATCACAGTTGTGTATTACCTTGCCATCATGGACACGGCCTCACCTGGGACACTGGGGGTAAACCCTAATAAGGGCACACTAGACAATTATTTTAAGAAATCTATTTCAGAAATTGAAAGGGAAGAAGCTCTAGCGGAGAGAAGGGTGGAGAGTCGTCGCTCCATCGAGGGTTATAAGGCCAGACCCCCCTTGGCTATCCCCGCATATTTTATTACCTAGTACAGAGGTGACCTCTATTATTGAGGATCCCTTCACATCCCAGGGAATTCCAGAACTTCTAAGGGACTTACCCCTAGATGCATCAACATTGTCATTTGCGATTCCTTAATTGCGAAAAATAAGGAATCGCAATTAAGGATTCGCAAATGGCAATGCATCATTAATTTCGCAATTTTTTTGGGATTCGGTAAAAATCGCATTTTTTACCGAATTCCAAAAAAATTGCGATTTCCAAAAAGCGAATCCGATATTCCCATTCATTCCTATGGGCTGAAATGCCCATAGGAATGAATGGGAATTGCGAATTCGCAATTTAAATTTGGAATGCATCAAAGCCTTTCAAGGGTGGAGAGGGGGGTCCCACGGACCCCCCCCTGCACTCATGAAATGCACTTTTACATGTGAGTTACATACACACATGTCCTAAGGACATGTGTGCCTGTAACGTACACGTTTAAAAAATGCATTTTCATGCGTTTTTAAACATTTTTCCAAATTACCACGAAGTTCAACTTCGTGGTAATTTGCATTTGCAATTTTGGAAATCGCAAATGTTTTGGGGATGATGCATTGCTGTTAAGGAATCGCAAATGTGCGATTCCTTAACAGCAATCGCATTTTTTGGGAACTCGCAAAAAAAGCGAATTCCAAAAAATGCTTGATGCATCCCAGTAACCAATTTAGGAAGTGCAAAAGGCCGATTTATGCGAATCGCACCGTTTGCACTTCCTAAAACGGTTGATGCATCTGGGCAATTACTCCCACACCACCTTCTCCTGGGGACCCATTTAGTCCACTTACTGTCGCCCCCCCACCACCTTGCAATTCTGATGTAGCCCAGAAACTTACGCCAGCTCCCATCCTTACTGGAAAAACCACCGCCAAGAATCAACCGAGGAAGATAGAGGCCCAGACAATCCATGGTCCTCCGCCCAAAAAGAGAATGAGGAAGGGGGTTCTATTCAAAAGGGCAAAATTAGTCACTCTGAATTTGGCATGGGGAAAGGGGGGGGTGTAGCCTCTGTTTCTAAACCAACTGCGGGTACAAGACCTGTTATTTCTACAGTGACTACACAAGAAATACCACCACCTACACTAGTTACTACCCCTCCAAGCGCAATTTCCGTGGAGACTCTCCCGCTTGCCCCCACCCTGGAGTTTCTTGGGCAAATGCTCAGGACGCTTACTTCCCCTATTGTAGACAGACTACCGGCCATTGAACAACGGCTAGGGAACTTGGAACAGGCTATTCTTAATAAGCCGGACAACCAGAAGGCCCCTTCTATACCTAGTATAGTAACTGAATGCAGTCAGTTCATTTAATAGCTTAAAACCTCCTGCACCCAAGATGGCCCTCCCAACATCTACTAATCTAGCCAAGGCGGCCCATACAACTTCTACCACCACTACAACGGACTCATTTCCTATGCCCAATGTTCCTACTAAAACAGTGTCCCATAATCCCTTAGGAATTACAACCTCGGCCATTCCTTCTAGACCTGCCATGCACATGAATGGTGCCATTCCGAAGGGTGGAAACAGTATGGCTACAAGACCCATCCAGCCGGCTGGAGAGAGGGAACCCCCTAGCAAAGTACCAAAATGTAGGATCCCCCAGGTTGAACTTCCTCCGGAATCACTACCTTATGTAGTGGTGCTTACGGGTGTTCCCACTCTTGACCCTGATAAGCGAGAAGGTCCTCAGCAACTTAAAAATAAAACCATGTACTGGTTGTCTAAAAATAGACCACTCCCGGAGAATGTTAATGGGGACATAGTGCACGTGCGTCGACTCTCCTGGTTGGGGGGGGCGGGAGAAAGATATAGAAGGCGACTTGATTGTGATTAACTTCAGGGACCCAGAAGCTGTTAGGCACATTCTGAGCTGGATGCCAGGGAACTTAGGCAAATCAATTATGCCGTGTGATCTTACCTATTTCTACCCTAGAGCCCTAGTAGCTCCCTTGTCATGTCCTTGGCCTCCTATGGCCCTGACAGGCATTAATGGTCCAAAACAAATCAACCATTATTTCCCCTTGCACCCAGGCCCCATGTTCCCAAAGAATGCTCATGGGTGGGAACCTGTCCCACAAAGGGGCTATGGTACTAATTATAGGAGTTTGGACTATCCTTCTCAAACAGGGGGGATGGACCATTTGCTTCCCTTTACACCTTTGGAAGTTAGTAATAGATTTGAAGTTTTCTCTGGCTTGGATTCCTGTGATTGACGCCTGGGGTCCTTCCCTGGTCATTTTGCAGTAGAGAGGGGCTTAAGTGTACAGAATGGTAATCTTTATGTTTCCGGTGCTAGCTCCCCTCGTCAGTTGCCAGGTGATTCCTATGGCACGATCCAAACCCTTCCAGTCACATTTAATCACAGTCCACCTCCCCCTCCAGGGATTCCTATCTCATATGTATGCAGTGGTAGTGATACCTCAGGGGGGCAGGGACCCACATTGTACACTCCTTCTAGAGCCCTGAGGGTACTATCATGGGATGTTGCTGGTATTTTTAATAAAATTCACACTGAAGAATGGGACTCCCTAATAATAAATAATGACATCTGTCTCTTTCAAGAGACATGGGCGAGGGAACCGGTTCTTAAAACTGGTTACGCTATATTTGAAATTCATGCTACCTGGAATGGCAAGGGCAGGCCCTCGGGTGGTTTGGCGGTGTGGATAGCATCTCACATTGGTTGCACAGCGGAAACTATAGCCACGTTCTCCCAAGATATCCAGTGCGTTCTATTAAACTGGACGGGCGCCCCCAAGTTGGCAATAATAAATGTTTATTCCCGCCCAGTAGGCCCAACGGCGGAGTCCACTACACTTGAAGACCTTGCGTCTTTCTTCGGTCAGTTGCCGACTGACTATAAGGTGGTAATGGGTGGTGATTTTAACTGCCATTTTGAGCCCTTAGAGGGCTTGAGGGAAGGGGCCCTCATGGCAGAAGACGATTTCTGGGGTATTCCAGTGTGTCAATCGCCCCATCCCAGATCCTGGTCTCCACTCGCGGTCCAAATCATGTCATTAACTCTTAATTTTGCGCTAAGAGCCTGCAACGGACGCACACCCTCAGACACCACCTCAAAATGTACATTTAACAGACTAAACCATGAGTCACGACTGGACTACATTTTTGTTGATACCAGTCTTTGGCCAAAGGTAGAGGACTTTAATATAATCCCCCGCACTGATAGTGATCATAATGCTCTCTTACTCTCCTTGGCCTATCTTCCTGAACCTATCGGACCTTCTCCCCGGAGGAAAGAGATGAACAGGGAAACCTGGTACTAACCTGAAGAAGTGTGGAGAAGTGTGGCTCACTGGTTAGAGGAGGCAGACCTGGAAGCAGAGGTCAGCCCGGGACCAGGGTTCAATTCCCGGCTCAGCGGGGTCTTGAGTCCTAAAATGTCCATGGACTCGACAATTCTCGTTCCGGTGCCTTCTCGATTCACGGGTTCACACTCTGTGACTCTGGGCAATAGCTTGCTTAATCTCCACAACGGCCCCTCGCGGCGGAATGCCTGGCTTTCACCTTGTGGATACCCTGCCGGGGTTATCTCACAGGGGAATACCAGGACGGGTTCCCTAAGCAAGCGCCGGGAAACCCACTGCGGGTAGCTGTGCGCTATATAAGCTCAAATACAAATACAAATAACCTCAAACAGGCGTAGGGTGAGATGGCAGAAATTCTCCAAGTCGGAAGAAAATATTGGGAAAATTTACAATCTGGTGCTGCCTAAATTTGAGGCTTTGGATGAACTAATTAGTCAATCCAGTAACCAGGACTTACATAAAACCCTACCTTTTATACACGAAGACTTAGTGGAAGCATTGGGGGAGGTTCTCTACCCTAAGCCCAAGCACAAGACTAAAACTTCCACCTGGTACAACTCTGATTGCAGAAAGGCCAAATCTGACCTTATCACCGCAGTCAAAGAGGGCGTACCCCGTACCAGGGTGTCCGTTCTGCGACGTCAGTATAAGGACACAATGGCTCGTGCGAGGTCAGACTGGGACTGGGATAGATGGCAGGATCTTTCAGCAGCCTTAACATCTAAGGACTCAAGAAGATTTTGGTCCTTAGTCACTACTGGCTCAGGGGAACCCAAAGCTGCAGTTGAACCCAATATAGCAGCACATATATGGGAAGAACATTTCGGGAAACTCTATGCAGATGTCCTAGAGAATACCGATGCCACAGTTGCAACACTCCTCTCCCTTCCTGGAGATACCTTGGAGTTCACGCTAGGGGAAGTGGTTAGCGCAATAGATGGTCTAGCGTTGGGCAAGGCCGCCGGCCTTGATAAATTACCAGGTGACCTTTTTAGGTCCCATCCAGAGATTTGGGCGCCCTACCTTCACATCCTTTTCAATTCACTTGCACGTGGAATGGCGATCCCCTGTACTTGGCTGGGGGCAGAGATAGTCCCAATCTTCAAGAAGGGCTGTCCTCTGCTCCCATCCAACTACAGGCCGATCAGCCTGATAGATGTCCCCCAGAAGATTTTTTCACGACTCTTGTTGGAACAACTCATGGACTGGATGGAGGAAAATGAAATCTTAAGTCCTCTCCAGGCTGGCTTCAGGAAAAATACGTCCACCATGGATCAAATCTTCCGCCTCGTCCTCCTCTTCTGGAAAACGGTGACCATCGAGGGCGGGAGATTGTACATGGTGTTCGTAGACCTGAAGTCAGCATTCGATTTGGTACCACGGAAACAACTCTGGGAGGTCCTGAAGGAGATGGGAGTGCCCACCAATCTACTCCAGGCCATAATAAAACTCCATCAGGGCAACTTTGCTCATGTACGATGTGGGCGGGGTGGAGCACTGACAAAAAGGTTTCCTGCTCCCGGGGGGTCAGGCAGGGTTGCGTCCTTGCCCCTACTCTTTTCTGTCTATATGTGAACAGTGTCATCTCACACTTAGTTAACGTTAGGGACAATGACGCCCCGGTCTTGGCAGGCAGGAGGGTACCGGCAATTATGTTTGCTGATGACACCCTCCTGCTTTCCAAATCACCCATGGGAATCCAGAGAATCCTTGATGGCTTTGATCTTTTCTGTAGGCAGTATGGCCTTGAGATCAACGCGGGGAAGACCAAGTACATGATCTTTAACCCCTCTTCCACAACTAGACCCAATCCATCCCTAAATTCAACGGTTCTAGAGAGGGTCAAAACATTCCAGTACCTGGGCGTAACCCTCCAAGAGAACCTTTCATGGGGACCACAGATCGCAAGTTCGCGAATAAGGCTTTCTCAACTCTCTGGGGCTATTTTAAAGGTTACAAACACCTCAACATACAAACCTATAGCTCCTGCAGTTGAGATGTACAAAATACAAGCGAAATCTGCTGCACTATACGGTAGCGAACTATGGGGGCACCAAGCTGCAATTGAGCTGGTACGTGTTGAAAATAGCTTTATGAGGCGTCTTCTGGCCCTCCCATCTGCAACTCCCTTGTTTCCCTTACGTCTTGATCTGGGTTTACCATCCATCAGGGAGGACCTTGAATCCAAACCCATAAGATTTTGGCATAGACTCTGGTCAACAAAGGAGCTTAGTCATTATAGGCAAGATCTTGTGCATGTTATGAACCTAAACCACAATGACAAGATCCCTTGGCTAGCCTTTGCTAAAAAAGAATTGTTCCGACTTGGTTTTAATGAGCTGTGGGTGGCTCCAGAAATTGGTTGCAATAAGGTCCCCCGGAAAAGACTCGTGGAAGCATACAAGGAACAAAATCTTGCATCCCACATGACTGCATCTAGTATCGGCACCTTAACTCACTGTTTTACTCAATCCAAAAATTCTTATAAGTTTGAAACTTTTATGGACTTCATCTACCCGATTACGGCAAGGAAGCTTTTCATACAGTGGCGGTTTGGCACCCTACCTATCAAATCCTTCACTAGTAAATGGACCAATGGAGGGGACAAATTATGCCCTGGCTGTAATTCGTGTGATGAGGAGGAAATCCATGTTCTGTTTTTTTGCCCCACCTATAAGTCTCCAAGGAAATATTGGTTGGTGCCCCTATGTAGGAACATGGCAATAAGGAACTGTCTAACATCCTACAGAATATTGAAATCTGATTCCTCCCCCCACATTGTTTTCGCAGTCTCAAAATATCTCTTCGCCATGTGGCGTATTAGGTCCAAGTTGATTAAGGTTAAACCAGCATAGGATGAATGTCTCTGCCACTGTCTTATTGTCACTTTTGGCCCCCGTTTGGTAATGCCTTCCATTATATTGCCTATTTTATTTTCACTGATATGAATTGTGTTGTCCCTCCTTTTATGCACTTTATTTATTCGATTTTTAATGGCAAGAAATGTTGTTACTTGTGTTTGTATGCATTTCAATGATGATTTTTAATATGTTATATGTATTTTCATGTATCTTTTATGGTCTAAATGGCCGAAATAAAGATTTTTGGATTGGATTGGAATAAATTGCCAAACAAATGGGCACTGGTGTGCAAGCAAAATAAATAGTTGCTATTTAAAGTCAATAATATACCAAGGTATGAGACGCTCTTAGTCGAGGCTAGCTTCCGACCATTCACAAATATATCTTTTTATCTCTGACTCCCTTGGCCACACCTCATCACAAAAGTCTTTAATATGTTAAAACTAAGACCAAAGTCCTTCATAAAGACAAAAAACTGTCAAGGACCCTCTGGAGACCAATTTGAATTTATGCCATTAAAACTGCATCATCCACATAGAGGAGAGCAGGTATGGATCGGCCACCAGCTTGAGGAAAATCTTGTCCACTCCTAAGTTATAGTTCACCCAGTCCATTAATCCAGCCCCCACAACGCTAAGGATGCCTGGCCTCCACCTTGGGGGTGCCCAGGAGTGGACGCCTTACAGGGAAAGCCAGGATGGGTTCCACAGCGGTATTCGTACAAGCGCCTTGAGACCCTTGCGGGTGAGTAGTGCGCTATACAAGTATCAATTTACATTACATTTACAAGGTTAAAAAGAAAGGGGGCACATCATACAACCTTGCCAGACCCCCCTCCTATTGGGAAATGCAGCTGTACGCTCCCCTCCTAGGCCAAAACGCACACTGGCAGATGCACCACTATAAAAACGCCTAAGAAAAACGATAATATGTGGGTCAACCCTCAGAGCCTCGACGACCTCCCATAATCTATTGTGCCTAACAGAATCGAAAGAAGCGGTGAGGTCCACGAAAACCAGGAACAATCTACCCTTTTTCACCCTAGTATATTTCCCTACCAGAATGGCCAAATTTAAACATGCTCCATTGTACCCAGCCCCTCATGGAAGCATTACTACAGGTCTGATAAAACCTAAGTATCTTCTTTCCAATCTTCCAGACACTCCAAGATCACACGCCCGGCCACTTTTACCATAGAATCAAGTAATGAAATTGGTTTACAACAACCGGGGTCTTGACGATCTCCTGTTTTTGCAAATTGGGACGATAATAGACTCCAACCAGGTCTTAGGTATACAGGCTTGGCAACTAGCATTGATAACCTGGGTTATGAATGGCCCCGAGATGGAGATTTTACACTAAAACAGGTCCACTCGGGCACCGTCTGGACCGGGGGCCATACCAACCTGGCTTAATGCAAGGGCTCTGTTCACTTCCTCTAAAGTGAACTTCAAATCTACAGTGTCATGATTTCTCACTACTCTATTGGCACGGTTACCTGGGCCGTTATATACCTTTGAGAAAAGGTTATTCCAAACCTCTTCAGGGATGGCAATTTCTATAGAGGAACCATTTCCAGGACTTAAAAACAGGGCCTTCACTGCTCTCCAGAACACGGCACTATCTTTGAATTGGGCTGCTGAGTGAAGGGACTCCCAATCTTCATCTCTCATGGCACTCTTTTTTTCTTTAATAGCCTGCCTGTACTCCAGTCTCGCCAGCCTGACATTGTTCAGGATTCTGGGTTGCCTTTGTAACTCAAGCTTTAAATTAGAATACGCTTGTGTACACCTTGTGTTAAACCAGCTCAAATCTTTAACTTTATTACGTTGTTGGCTGATAATAATTTCCTAACCTCATCAGATATTTCAATAAAAAACGCTAAAATGCTATTGTGGGAGGCTAATTTGCACAGGCAAGTATTGATGGCAGATTTACAATGTCACTAATCGTTTTGTCACTGCCACAGGATCCACTTTTGACCATTTTAAGGTATAACCATTAATTTTATCATGTTTAATCTCACCTATAGCCTGCGTGGCATTATTAGTCCTTTTTTGCCTATACAATGGTATATTAACTGTTAGACATAGAGGGAAGTGGTCACTCAGGGAATTATCCACAACCTTGAAGGAAAGCAATCTAGATGCTTGGATGGATGAAGCTAAAATGTAATCTGTCGTTGAGATTAAGCCCCTTCCATTCAAACAACTATTGTCCCATCTCAAGACTCCCACTCCCAGCTAAACTAATTGAAAAGATGATGAATCATCAACTCAGTGTGTTTCTGTGGACAACTCGTGCCCTGGACCCCTCCCAACACGGGTTCAGAGTGGGCCATAGCACTGAGTCTGCCCTAATAAAAGCTACTGAGGAAATTAGAGAAGTAATGGACAGAGGGGGCAGAGCTGCACTGGTCCTGTTGGACCTCTACGCAGCCTTTGACGCGGTGCATCATGGAATTTTGATGGACTGGTTGAAGGACTGTGGGGTGCAGGGGAAAGAAGGGGATCTCTTGAATGCGTTTCTGACTAATAGAGAACAGAGTGTGGCAATGGGAGAATACGTATCAAAATCTTTCGTTCTTCCATGTGGGGTCCCTCAGGGCTCCTCCCTAAGCCCCACTCTGTTCATATATATGTCACCTCCTTGGCCCCGAATAATAAGTCCTTCAGATTTAATCTAACCTCCTACGCAGACGATACACAAATTGTGGTATCAGTGCTGCCAGGGTGGGAAGATGATTCAGAAAAGGGGGTGGTGATGAACAGAGTGTCTGAATTAAGCAGACCACTCTTACCCAGTCCAAAGATCAGGGCTTGATCCATCACCGTTATTTATCTCACTGCACCATCCCAGTTCAGAACCTGGCTATATGCAAATCAGTCTGTCCCTGGCCCAATGCATCATGGGAACAGGGCAGACTAAACTACCAAGCCAATTCTTCACCAGAAAGGAGACAAGCTACCGGGGACCGGTTTCTGGCATTTCAGCCGTCGTCAGCCCGGCTTGCTTGAATCCTGATGGTGCAGTGAGAAAGGGACTCATGTCTGAGTATACCCTGCCACACTTATAGTGGCCAAAAAAAAGGGTGGGAAGATGGAGTGGCCTTACAATTTCAGGAATGCATGTTGGCGTTGGGTAGGTGGATAGGCTAAAATTGCCTGAAGTTTTACACAGCGAAAACTGAAGTCATTGTATTTGGCGTAAGTAATGACTTTTGGAGCCTGCAATAGTGGCCAGAAGAGATGGGTGTCCCCCCCCCCCCTTCCTGTGGCAAAGGTGAAGAACGTAGGAGTTCTAATAGATGACCAACTCACACTTAGGCCACAGGTCAATGCCCTAACATCCTACATTTATTTTCTTTTGAAAATGTTGCGGAAGATACTTCCTTTCCTCCCCGAAAGCAGTAAAAAGACAGTTGTTACTGCCCTAGTCTTTCCCCAGCTGGATTACTGCAATAGCCTGCTGCTGAATGCCCAACAGGGGCTTCTTAACAAGAAGCAGGTGCTGCAAAATGCAGCAGCCAGACTCCTGACGGGCATTCCAAAGTACGCATCCGTGTGGGGTGAACTCACGAAATTACATTGGCTGCCAGTGCGGAAGCTGATTGCTTTTAAGGCCTTGTGTCTGGTTTTTAAGGCCCTCCAAGGCTTTGGACCGGCCTGTCTGAAAGATTATTTTCAATGGTATAAGCCCCTCAGACAGGTAAGATCATCGAGTTTGCGACTGGTCATAGTTCCTCGCATAAGGAAAGCGCGATGGGGGGGTGGGAGTTTTGTGTTGGGTGCCACAAAGGCCTGGAATGCCTTTCCATTTGCCTTGAGAAATACCATTGATCTTACGACCTTCAGGAATGGCATTAAGACTTGGTTGTTTACACAGTAATCCAGTCGGTTCATACCCTTTTGGAGCATTTCATCAGTGCCAGGACACCTCCGGGTAACAGTGCGCTCAATAAATGTTAAAAATAAATAAATAAATAAATAAATACATTAAAAGTGTGAGGCATGGGAGCAGGTGTTGCCAATATTTCATTCACAAAACCCAATTCGGTACTAACAAGCAGTTCATTAAACAACTTCCCCGCCCTTGAGTGACAAAAATGGGTATTGCACAGACCTTCTTCATAATAAAACCACAAATTCTGCTATCCTCAAAAGGGCACATTGCACAGTTAAAATCACCAACCAATATTATCATAACATCTTTTAGGCTAGTGTTACAAATGGAGTTCAGATTGCCATCTAAGCTTTTTAATACCTGGCCAAGTTCGTCTGGTGCAATATTGTTATAGAAATTAGCCTGAACCATACAATAATTAGCACTTAAAGACAGCTTGACTATCTGGTAATATCTGTCCCCCAAATATGACTCATTTTGTTTATTTCCAGCCTATTAGAGATGTCCGTGCAAAGACCACCCTTTGGTCTGCCCCTAAACGCTTCACGGCTTGGGTATCGAAGGTTTTAAAACCGTTGATGTGAGTTGGTTCTCTGGACCAGGTTTCCTGCACACAAAATATGTCACAACTCTAAATGTACTCACTCCAGACTGGAATATTTATCTTTGAACGCAGTCCTGAAATATTCCAGGAAATAACATTACAGGGAAACCAGTCAAGGTTGGGAGGGGGCAGGATGGAACAGGCCTAGAACTATTAGAGTTGTCAACACAGGTTGACACTGATGTTTGAGCGGGATGCTTACAGGGTGCAGGCAAAAGAGCCGTGCTCCCTGCGGTGTCTCCACTTGCTGGTACTTCCCCTTCATAGTAGTGCACAGTTAGTCTTGTCTCTGTGCTGTGTCCATTTGTTCTGAACTACACTCCTGTACTAGAGATCCCACTGCTCTACTCCCAACTTGGCTGTCTTCTATGCTCATCTACAACCTCTCTAGAAGTTTTCGTCTTTCATTCATGATATGGTAGTGTCAAGACACCCACGGGCATTCGTTGCATTTTACAAATTTAAAAAACAAGGGCCATATGAAGGAAGCCTACTTGTGCTTTGAAATGCTGAAATTCGCTAAAATTCGCATTTGTGATCACAATTAGGGCAGTGTGCTATATAGGCCCACATGCATCAAGCACTTTTTCATTCGCAAACGGTGCGATTCCTTAAAATCGGCTGTTTGCGAATGCAAAAGTGCTTTTTGGGATGCATGAAGAAATTTTAGAATTCGCAACATTGTTGCGAGTTCTAAAATTGCGGGTGCTTTTAAGAAGTCGCAGATGTGCGACTTCTTAAAAGCAATGCATCATTAGTTTGAGAAGTTGAAATTCGCAATTAGGGTTCCAAATTTACCGAGTGGTTGAACCACTCGGTAAATTTGGAAAAAGTGTTTAAAATGTTGAAAATGCTTTTTTTTCAACATTCATGTTACGGACACACATGTCCTTAGGACATGTGTGTGTGCAACATGATGCGAAAAATACATTTCAGGGGTGCATGGGGGGGTCCTTTGGACCCCCCCCTGCACCCATGAAATTTTCTAAGTGCCACTCGCAATTTGCATTGACTCCTATGGGCCTTTTGGCCCATAGGAATCAATGGGAATTGCGAAAATTAACTTAAGAATTCAGTATTTCTTTGGGATTCGGTAAAAATTGCGATTTTTACCGAATCACAAAGAAATACCGAAAAAAATGATGCATAGCATTTTGCACTTCTTAATTTGCGATTCCTTATTTTTCGCAAATTAAGAAATGCAAAATGACACAATGATGCATGTGGGCCAAAGCACACAAAAACCCACATGCAAAATAAGGAATCGCAAAATTTGCGATTCCTTATTTTGCCATTGTATTTAAGGAATCACACATTGTGATTCCTTAAATGAAATGTAGGAAGCACCCAAGTTGTGCGACTTTTGGCTCAAGGAATCGCAAAATACCACGAACTTCAGGTTGGTGGTATTTTGCAATTTCTTTGAAAAATTCACTTTTTGGCATTTTTCAAAGTGCCATGTGGGTCACATACATGTCCTTAGGGCATGTATGTGGGCCACATGTGCACACATGTCATTTTCAGGGGTGCAAAAGGGTGTCCTATTGACACCCTTACATCCCTGAAATTGCATTCTCTATTTGCGATTCTCTAATTGAGAATCGCAAATAGAGAATGTCTTCCCACTCATTCCTATGGGCCTTCTAGCCCACATGAATGAATGCGAAGGTTTTCCTTATTTGTGAATTGCAATTTACAATTCGCAAATAAGGAATAAGTGAGATTCACAATAAAATTTGCTAATCCTACCTACATTTCGTTTTGCAATTCTCTCATTGCGATTCCCTAAAAACCGCAATTTGAGAATCGCATAATGAAAATTACCTACATATGCCCCCAAATCAATTAACACAAAACAGACTGTATATGTGCCAAGCCCTGGAACCACCTGTATAGTCACATCAGGGCTACGAAAACTGAACAATGTCACATCATAATCAAATGTTGAATATTAATAAAATGGTTTCAGGGAGGGTACACTTCTAATACGAAATACTACGCCTAGACAACGTTTCAAACTTTTCGCACATTAGATGTGTGCTGTACATGGGAGCTTGTAAAATACTAAGGGATTTCTTCCCCTTGTTGCCTTTCTTGAGGAGATGGTATTTAAGGTCCAAAGCCTTATCTACCATTGTCTGGTAGGGCTTTGTGTCAGAAGCCATGGGTGATAGTTTGAAAATATCCTTGTAACACTTATGAGAGGCCCCCTTTCTGAAAAATAGTGCAAACTAGTGTAAAGTGCGTTTACATCACTTTACAGTCTACTTTCTAGTGCACAAAAAGTTTTGTACTGGAAAGTAAATACTTTGTCTACACATTGCATCAGTTTGTGTCACTTGTGTGACTTTGCACCAACACAAAGTGTTGATAAGTCTGCCCCTTTGTCTCTTCTAAACTTTCTGTAATGCTCACGAATGTTGCGAATACCACAGAGTTCGAAAAGATTTCTGCATATGGGTTTCCAGGTATGATGCTTCGAGGAAAACAAACGATCTACTACCATTTCGTTTCACAAAGTGTCAAGGAAAAAGTTTTAAAGTTAACTTGACCTAAATGGCACATCCATTTTCGAGACTTTTTTTGCATTGGTGCTTTTCGCAAGTGCTGAATGAGTCTGTCTACCAATGATAAAAGATGTAGCTAGCCTGTACCCTTAGGATGTGCTGCTCATCACCTCCATGTCATGATAAATTATTTTCTGGCCTGGGGCCCTTTAAGCCAGAGTTCATTGATGTCAGGGCCAAGGGCCTCCAGATGGCGCTGCAGAAACACAGCTGGACCGGACATTAGCATACCATGGCCTCCAATGTAAAATTATTTTCAACAGAAAATGCAAACACTCTTTGGAAGATTCTTGTGTTCTGTCTGACATGGCCAATTAATGTGTACCCGATGGACTCTTCTCCTTTGCACTTTCTAACTCAGGGAATTGTTTTTGTTCAGTCTAGGAGAGTGTCCCGCCCTCGACCACAGCCGGGGGCATCTCCCGAGCCGGTCTTTGGAGGTCTAAAGCCGCACAGACGTCCCTGGCAGCTGCCTTATGAATACGGAGGCTTCTCTGGGTTTTAGAAACGATATGTTGGTGAGAGTATGTCTAGTTTGTGAAATTTAGGGTTGGTAGAGCCAGGAATTGGCTTTGCAAACACGGCTCTTTCTTTAAAGCGACTTTAGCGCATCAGGGACTATGGGGCATATCATCAAGGCCAGGCGATAATTATCGCTAAGCGCTCTTAGCGCAAGGATAATTATTTCCGGCCAACTCTGAATTTTATCACGAAGATAGCATGCTATCAGCAACGCTTATCTCCAAAGCGATAAAATTCAGAGAGCAAGCTGCAAATTGTGCGATTATCGTTGGAAATACTGCGATAATCGCACAAGGTTTGGTGAAAGCTTGCTGATAGGGCAAGACATACTTAGCCATGTTATCCACCTTACATAGGATATCATAGCTAAGTCAATTTTTAAGCAGGCGTAAGGAAAGTAGCGATAACAGAGGTCATCGCTACTTTGCTTGTCGCTCTGCAGGTTTAGCGTGCCCATTGATAATTGGAGAAATGTCGCTTAGCGACATTTCTTTAGTTATGTCAGGGCAGGAACGCCCACTTTGCATCTCAATAGAGATGCAAAGATGGGCGTTGGGGGAAAGGGCGATAATGCAAGGATTCACGCAATAGCTTGACCTTGCTGATTAGGCGAAAAAATTATTGCCGCTTTCCATCTGAAAACGGACGCTAAAGCAGCGTTAATTTTATCTCTGGGGCTTGATGATATATATGTTTTTGCCCTCATTCATTACTTCTTTTTCTGTGCATTGACATGAAAATCTGCATTTCTTAATTATGCTATAATCAAGGATGTCGATTCACCAAAATGCAGGGGTTTTTGAAGTGACATCACACACTCTTAGAACTTGATGACATCACAGGAAGTGACATCATATGAACCCTATTCCCCAACTCTTCCCCAGAAACGGATGTCACATGATCTTAACCCTAATGCTACTACAATAATTGACATTGCTGATGTTCCATAAAAACTGCATGATTAATATAACAACACAACACAGATAAATGGCGGATTTACATGCCACATATATCAGTATCTACCATCATCTTTGGAAGTGGTGGAGGGTAATACTTGCCCTGATTTGTAGAGAACAAGTGAAGTGAGTGAGTCAGACCTCTTCTAGGGGGGCTCAAGGAGGTTCTTCCCCAAGAACATTTAGAATAAATGAGGTCATACGGTGCACTTCAAGCACAATTTCCAGATACATTTGCTAAAATGCCACAGCTTTGAAAGGGCTCTCATTAAATATCCAACTCCTTTCATAGTGTACCGAGCCACTGAGCGCGGACGCTCCTCTGGAGTTCACCCCATGTGATTTCAAAATGTGCTCTGGCTACCCCTATGTGTCAAAGCATTATCTCCATTGTGCCAGGGCCAGCACAGTGTCATGGGTTCCCCATATATTCAATGGATGTCCTTATGCCAAAAATGATATGCACTATGCTAGTGCCATAATGTTGCCGTAGGTGTCCCATATGTCAAGAATTACCTCTAGTATGCCAGCATTAGTATTTTAACATGGGTACCCAGTCTGCCAAGAATTAACTCTTTTATGCCAGTGCCAGTATTTTGTAACAGGTGCCTGTCATGATGAGAATTGCCTGCAGCACACCAGTGCCGGTATTTTGTAACAGGTGCCTGTCATTCTAAGAATTGCCTGCAGCACACCAGTGCCGGCATTTTGCCATTGATGCCTCTGTAAGCGAAAATAACCTTCAGTATGGTATGGACAATCACAGCCTTGCAAGTATAATAATCAATTTTTACTATGCTCACTTCCATTCACTCACACTCATATTTAGGGCAGGGCATAGTTCGCGAAGTAGCGCTACGCGTAGCTACGCGAAGTGCACTTCGCACTACGCGACCTATGCGTAGCACTAGGCGAACTGCGCAGTAGCATCATTCGTACTGTGCAAGATGCCGTTTTCAATGATTGCACAGTGCGGACGGTGCAATCATTCAAAACAGCATCTTGCACAGTGTGAGCTGTAGTTTTCTGCAGCTCTAGTGGATTTTTACTCGAGCGGCAGCTTTCTCAACACGGACTAGTAGTTTCTCAACGCGAGCGGTCGCGATCATACGCGACCACTAGCAATGAGAAACCTGACCTCCCCGCGTTGAGAATCTCGCCGGGAGGTTTATTTTGCACGCTCGCTATCAGCAACTTGATGTTGCTGCTCGCAAACGAGGAAAAAGTCTCGCCAGGATGTCATTTTGCTGGCTCGCAGTCGCCAACTTGACGTTGAGTACAGTGAGCAAGCAAAAAATGACCGCTGCACTACGCTACGCGTGTTCGCACTGTGCTACCTGCAGTTCTTGTAGTGCGAAGTTGGGCAAACTTCGCAAACTACGCGAGCGGAGCATAGTGCTTCGCCCAGGGTTAATTATCATACAGTCTCATTTACTCATGTGCACTCATTCATTCTCACTGAATGAATGAATGAATTAAGTGATTTTGTAAAGCGCGCATTACCCAGAGGTGTCTTAGCGCTAGGCGGATCAAGGACTAAGGACAGGAGAACAAGCCAAGTTAGGTCTGAATCACTTTATTGTTACCAGAGGGGAAGAGCCAGGTCTTTAGCTGCTTTCTGAATAGCTGCAAGAAACATTGTGACCGGAGGGCCAGAGGAAGGGAGTTCCATAACTTCCCCCCCTCGGAAGGTCAGGGTTCTACCGCCCCAGTTTGCTCGTTCACTCACTAATTATTGCTCATTATCACTCACTCATTCTTACCCTGACCTACTCATACTTTCTCACTCGCACTGTCAATCTGTTATTCCCACAAAGTCTCACTCATTCTGTCTGACTCACTCATTATCCTAATTCATACAAACTAACCCACTCACATTTAGTCTTAGCCTCACTCAATCATACTTTTCCACTTACTCAATCACTTGCACTGTTACTCTCAATTATTCTCACTCACAATTACACTCACTCATTGTTGCTCACTCACACCCATTCTGATTCATCCACTCAAGCTCACTTGCAGTCACACTTATACACTCACTCATTGATACTCCCTTATTGAGACTCAATATCACGCATTCTCATCCATCACCTGTTACTGACTCTCACCCACTCCTTTTCACCCACACACATGCTCACATGTAATCACATGCATCCCTCGCACACAAACTCTCACCTGCAGACACATACACACCGACCTTTAAAGGCATCGCTCTGCTTACCTTATCCACCAGGAAAAGCCTGGTCCCTGCTCCTGGTGCTCCATCTTTTACTATGCTAATAGTGAATAGTAAGTCATTATTCACTATTAGTGTTACTAAAAAAAAATGTACAGTAAACCAGAAGAACTGAACATCAATGTCCAAATGAGCAAGCTGTCCCTGTGTTCCTGCACTGATTTTACCAACTCAGAGTCTAGGGGTTGCAAAAGCATCGCCAGGGGTCGCAAGGGGTAAGCCAGGGGTCACAGCTGGCTCCTGGCAACCCCTAAAGGACGTCCATGGCTATATTGTTGTAAACGTTTGGCGATGCATCCGGGCCATATAGAACAACTTAAGAATGATGCTAATGACTATTGATGTTTATGATTTAGTAGCTGATAAGTAGGAATATGCATTTTTTTCTTTTTGATCACATCAGTTCTGGAAATTAAAAATGTTTGCCCTACAAAAAAATAGTTGTGAGATCTCCTTGACCACGTATCAAGATCATTTTCAAAAGAAAAGAACACTACGGGTCTAATTAAGTGTTAGATAGTAATGGCCAGTAAAGGGCTTAATTTGAGCCAGTGGTTGCAGGTGGGGCCCACTGTCCCTCATTTCTGGGGACTAGGACTTATTTTTCCTTATCAGACTTTGACCCAGACCAAGAGAGAGAACAACTCAAAAGGGAAATAGGAAGAAAAGGAGTAAAGCAAAAACAGAGAAACAGTGATAAAAGGAGAAATCAGGAATGAAAAAGAGCCTGGAATAATCTAATAAAGGGGTAGGGAGTGTCTGGTGATAGATGGAAAGGCATGAGTTGGAATCAAGACTAAACTGCCTTGCGGTACAGCACAATGACATTTGATAGCGCTACCACAGGCTTCTGAGCAAAACTCTGGGCCTCAGTACTTATTCTTTCACAAATTAAACACTGTGAAACCCACTAAAGATCAGCATGTTCCCTGGACACTCACTGTTGACTCACCTTATTTAAAACCATCAAGTTAACAATGGCAGTCCCTTAAGAGCATCAGAGACATTCATTTTTGGGAGTTTGTCCCTGAAAAATAAAACAAGATGCTAACTGGGTCGCCAGGAAGTGTTAGCCTTGTAAAATTTGCCGTTTTACCTAAGGAGATCCAACAGCCTTGATGCCTGGTGGAACTTAGGGCCATATTATCACGAAAGGGCGATACATTAACACCAGAACCTGGGCTGCTATGGGAATTCACAAGGGCATATTATCAAGCCCATTATCGCCGCATTAGCTGCATTTTCTGGCCGATAAAAGTAGCGATAATGTATCGCCCTTCCTTGATAATGTGGCCCTGTATCTTTCTTGGTAGGTGAATCGCTAAGGGGCTGAGAGAGGCAGCTAAATATCTTCTACAAAAACACGCATAGCTACATACATTTTCGTGTAACTGTTTTGCACTAATCGGTTAAGTGAGGGCCAAAAAAAAAAAGGGGAATCCCAAAACATTGATTTCTCATGTTAATGCAAAAAGGAAAATGTTCTCCCAGATACAGAAAAAATAGCTGAACGGAATTATACCAAACAGCAGAAAGTTAAAAATGTACTTTAGTGATCTTTTTGTGATTTGGAGCAAATCCGTTTATTCGTTTTCAAGAAATTAGCTCATGATGGTCATGAAGGTGTTAAAAACATAGGTATGTCTTGATGATTGGTCCTGCAACACTGTAAAATATAGGGCTTCAGAAAAGCTGAGGAAGCTTTTATTCTTATCGGCCATTTCCAGCAGTATACAGTGATCTGACTGGCTGGCCGTAACTCAGATGAGAATGTTTGGGCCAACATTACAGGACTCGTGACCTTTGTCCACGTGTCCTAAAGACATTTTAACCGCATCGCTGCAGGCGATATTTTCCTCCTGTGCTGGGCCCCTATGAAAAACGGTGTGGTCGTGACGGAACCATTCCGTCATCAGCACAGCCCAACCGTGACTGATGACGGAATGGTTCCGCACAAGCATCAAAGGGGTTAAAGAAAGGGTATGCATTGACCTAATAGGGAGTGAGTCCTAACAATTTGCTTTCAGTGTAGCCGGTGGGCGGGCCACTGATTAGGCTGCATTTGGTTCCATGGGGGTAGTGCACTATGCCAGCGTGCCGTGCGTAACCTTTTTCAATCCACGGACGTCACATTGAGGCGGGCACTTTAAAACAGCGGCGCAGCAGGGCTCTTAATAAGGCAGTGTCACAGCTAGAAACTACAGTAAGTAATAAAAACCAATGCTCCTTTTTCTTGCACGTGGAGACTGGTGAGGGTCATCTGAACCGAGTCAGAGGCCCAAGCAATTATGCCACTGGCGCCGGTTGCTAGTTTAGGTTGCAATAGTTCCTTTCTATCCAGTTCCATTACTTTTGCCATACTATCTTCTAGTTCTTTGCGAGGGTACCCTCTGGCTACGTATTTACTGGCATGTTGCTGAATTGTGCTTTTGGATATACCAGCTTTCACCCTAGGAGTCTGGTCAGAAACCTACCTAAATCGCAATTCATAAGAATCAAGAGAATATGTTCGGACAATCAATTTTCCAAAAGCACAATTCAGCAACATGCCAGTAAATACGTAGCCAGAGGAACTATTGCAACCCAAGAAGAGAACCCCTAAAGAAAAAATAGTTTTTGTAACCAAGTATACCACCCAATCAAAAGAGATCAAAAAGATAATCAACACAAGGTGGGAACTTTTAATGAATGAACCAGATTTCAAAGGATTATTCAAGGACTTACCGGTTCATGCATATACCAGAGGACAAAATTTGCGGGAAAGATTGAAGCAGAAACCATCAACACCCCCAGCAACATCTTACAAAGGGATGAGTAAGTGTCTAAATTGCACGCATTGTAATAATGTGATAGCGGGCAACACCATCACCCATCCAACTACAGGAAAAACCATAAACTTGAGACATAGCAGTGACTGCAACACAGCAAATGTAGTGTATGGTATAAAGTGCCCATGCAGAAAACTTTATGTGGGCAAGACGGAACGCAAAATAAAGGTCAGAATCACAGAACACAAGAGTAGAATTCGAAATTGGAACATGACATCACCTCTAGCAGTTCATTGGAGGGATAATCAGCATACCATCTCCCAGTTACGATTCACCATCATTGAACAAGTACAGATGAAGCAAGGAATAAACAACCAACAAAGACTATTGCTACGGGAATTATTCTGGATTAAACATCTACAGACATTGAATCCAAGTGGTCTCAATGATAAATATGACTTATCGTGTTACTTATAAGTACACCACTTAGAACACATACTAAGGCAATGACATTAAGGTACAAACTTATCTAACCCTTCAACCATAGAATAACCAACACAGTATTTAAATAGTATGTGAATGGAGGAATAAGAAATGAGGTACAGGAGATCTCTCAACATATTAACACAAAATTGTCCTACTAGGTAAATTGTTCATATTATAAAGAACATATGGTAGAGACCTAGCACAAGTGAAAACATAGAGCAATATTAACAAATAAAAGGATAATATAGGATTCATAATAACAACAATGCATTCTATTAGTTGAGGCAGGTGCAATCACGAAACATAGTAAGTGAGTTAAATTTGATAATGTTAGATTGTAATGTTTACTTTTTTCCAGGTTAACAACGTGGATGTAGGAAGGGGTTGAATTATAACCTGTAAAAAGTAATAGTGATACTATGTTTAACACCATCATATCACATTGCATCAAACACTATTAATACACCTTCAACATACATTAAACAACGTTTTTAGACACCACTTTGCATCATTGAGGCTAATAAGTTGAGAGTAGATAGCCTTTCAAAGATGGCGCCCGCAGAATTGGCGTCTAGATTAGTGAAGTCCATCTTTAATGTCATTGATTGTTGTAGACCAGAGGGTTAAAAACAGTAACGGACCGGTAACGCGGGTAGCGAAATCATTGCTCGTGTGAACACCAGTGAGTTCGAGTAAGGCGACGCGGATGATTTGTACATTAGGTAAGCTGGCGGTCTAGCGGAGTTCAGAGTAATGTAACGTTTAACGCGGGACTAATAGCACGGCAAGTCGCTGAAAATGGTTTTCTTTTGTTTTTTCCTTGTAGAGAGAACGGGAGAGTTGAATTGCAGAGGTATGTGGATATCTGGTACCGTCATAAAAGGGTAGTTTTGTTTTGTGGCTTTTAAGGTCTGACTCTGAACACCAAATATGCAGTATGTCCGTTTTTTGTTTTACAGAGAGATAAAGCTTTGGAGAACCAGGTAGGCACTTTTTCATACGCTTCTGCAGCGTTAACAGTTAAGGATTGTCCAAAATAGCGAGCAGGACACTAAACTAGATCTATGTCTACAATTTATCATTTAGGAAGTTGGTGCAGCAACGATATTAGCGGTAAGCTGATTGTTTGGGATTTTCATTAGTTGGACTTGATATTGGTACGGATTATTGATCAAAGATTAGTTGTCAAACTGCTTTTCATGAATACTACTATTTTGTTTACGCAGGCTAGAGCATTGAATACACCATACCCAGGTAAAACAATTACAACATACATTCATTAACACACATGGGCACCCAATAACAGTATTTACAAGGTTATTTTGTTTATTTTTACAGGTTTTCCCCTGATGAAGGCACTTTGGTAGTGCCGAAATGCATTGGGCTCTCTTATAAAATGTACAATATTTTGTATTGTAAATCATAACATGAACATGAAATGTTAAGATCATATTGGTTGTTACTTTGGACCATTTATGTTAATTGAAAGATTGTTAATATCAAGGAATGATGAATAGCATATATGATATGAAAGATATAAAAGAAGTTTAAAAATAAAAAACAAGATTCTGTAATCACAACAGGTTTACGTTTTGCTGAAAAAGTATTATTAGTTTAGGTGCATAGCATCAAGTGAATAGTGCATGGTTCGTTGGGCCAACATACCCAACATAAACTATCTATAATCACAAGGGACTGACAAACCCAGTAACCATAGCACCAAAGACAAGCATAGAACCACAGGGTAACGGAGTGCTCCCTTATCCAATAAAATATTATTTGCTGGCGCCGGTTGCGGCACCGTGTGCAATGTCCGGCCCCGGGCCAGGATTCGGCCAGAAGGGCAGGGCCCCTGCCGTTTACATTCACTTTTTCTCATCAATCCACAGGCCTGTATACTAGTACAGAAGAGCAAGAGGAGGAGTTTTTAGACAAAAATGGGAACATGTCTTGATATATTCTGTAGTGTATAGATATTCCCACAGTGTCTCTCTTTGGAAATATTTCTGCTGAAATCAAATGCTGGTTTAACGATAAACGTGTAAACCAGTAAATATTTTGAATGGCGCATATCTCTTTCCAGTCTGCCGCGTTATGATTTTACATTTCCCTTCCAGTAATGTTAATATGCACAAGGGTAACTTATAGGTAGATAATGAACGTGACCTTTTGTGCGCTGTCACAAACACTTTTCAAGCGCCCTGGAGATTGGCTAGGCAGTGATTTGAAGTGCCAGATTTCTCATCATAAACGTTTTTGTTTATGGTCTTGTCTAACGATGAAGTATTATTAGCAAACATGTCCTGTGCTGGGCCATTTCAATAGCGGAGTTCCTTGCCATTTGCAGGAGGGTTTTCTGAGAGGGACATGAATGGAAACGCGCCTGCCCCTTCTTTTAAATCAGATTTCAGTTCTGTAACTATGCATTCGTATTTGGTGGCCGCCTCACTAGGCTGGAAATGATATTGAAATACTGTTGATATTTAACACCTTCCATGCTCATGACGAGCTCAGCTCCTCATGAGCCAAGGTGCTCGTGTGCTCATGACGAGCTGAGCTCGCCATGACCGTTAGAACGCTTGTACGCTGGGCAAATTCCCCTGCTGTGCGAGCGTTCTAAAGGAACGGGTGTGGTCATGACCAGCTCAGCTCGTCATGAGAACACGACCACCGTGGCTCATGATGAGCTGAGCTCGTCATGAGCACTGGGGTGCTGCCCCCTCCCCCTGCACAGTGGGGGAATATGCCTCGCAGGGAAGGGGTTCAAAAATGTTTAACAGAAAGAAACAATCGCGAGGATTTCCTCTCCTGGGGTAACCAACCCAATTTGGGAATTAATAAGGATGTGCAGCAGAACGTCTGTTTTCTTACTGTATATTAGAGTCTCATCTGAAGACTGCTTCCTTGCATCCAGGTAACGTTTAGTATTTGAGATTTGCTTTTACTGTTTTAATACGAGCAGACTGTCTTGTAAGCTCATCTCACCACAACGTGACTTTTGTGTTTTGGGATCGTTATTATGAGTACCACGAAGTATGGGAATACAATAAAGAGTTGTCATTCGGAGCTAAGCCTTGCTTCAGCTTACACTTTATGAAGTGTTTACTTTTTTATATTTATGTCCCATGGACATTGGCATTAAAAAAAGTGCAAAGGCCCAAAGATTTACTTAAGAGATGACCGCCTTTGTTGCCCACATATCCTTTTTCAATGCATTAGTCATTGTAGCAAATGTATTAAAAAATTGTGCACTTTTGATTTGATCTTTTTCAAAGTTTTCACAGGGATGGGGAACCTCCTATCTAAACCTTACTTGGAGGAAGGCTCCCTTGCTGAAATTCAGATTGGGTATTACATCTGACTTTCAGCAGTGCCAGTGAGGATGTGAGCGGAGCCAATAGAGTAATTGGGTGGAGCCAGTGAAGGAAGCGGGTGGAACCAGGGGAAAGTGGGCGTGGCTGCATTAAAAATTTGAGCACCTGGACTTCATAATTTAGAAAGTAAGCACTGGGTGGGGGGACTCAGAGGAACCCCTCCAAAAAGTTTACAATTAAAAAGAAATCCTTGTATCATGGGTTTTGTGGTACTCCTGCAGTATATTTTATATTCTAAAAAAAATAAAAGGGAGAAGACAATGCGGGTTGGGTGCACAAGGTCAAAATCCAAGTGCAGCGTGAGTTGGCCTCATGCAGGGACTTGGGTGCAGGGCCTGACCAAAGGTTGGAACATGGAGAAGGAACGAGTAGGCCCAGGTACTGCGGCCAACCCCGATGCACACCTCCTTTGGCTGTGCTCAACACCTGCTGTGTATAGCAGCGATTAAATGCAGACAACCATTGAGTACAGGGCCTGGGTAAAAGGGTAGGCCCTGCAGACGACACCTGTTGTGCATGCACAAAGGCCCTGCGTCCAAGCCCCACTGCACAAGGTCTAAACCTGTTCACATTGGGGGATAGCTGCATGCGAAGAGTTGGCTATTTGCCCAATGCAAAATGTGATTAAAAAAACTGAAATTCACTGAAAAAAAGAAAGGTTAAATGGACATTGTAGTTAGGTTCTAACATTAAAAAACTGAAAGACTACTGATTTTCCCCAGTTATAATTTATTGGAAAAACTGTAACTTCCTTCCCAAGGCTTATGACCTCACATATTGCATTGCGTCACTTATGACAGATTAAAATAAATGTAAAAAATGAAAGGGATGAAAATATGGGTTTGGTGTTTGGTCAGGGATGGGTTGGGGGGCCAGGCTAAGGCACAGTGCATAATGAGCAGAAGTATTAGCTGGTGTATTTCAGTATTTTATGGGTTTTGTAACATTAGCTCATGCCTCATGGCAGCATCTATAGTTTGGATTTGGATTTTTTCAGTGAATATCATGACATAAATGGCTTATACATATATGCACATAGATTCACACCCTATATGTATGACTTAGGAGGCACGTGGACTGGGCACTGGGTATGATCAAATAAAGTTGCCATTTCCCTTTGCTGAAGGATCCTGCAACCTGTTGCAAGGCATGGTTGATGGCTACCTTTGTACCCATAGACTGCTGGTCTGGGCACATCATATCACTTCCCTCTAATACCACCGCCATCTAACCAATTAATTATGTAGACCATTCATTTAGGCTTCCCTGGAGAGCTCTGCCTAATTCACCTTATAACTGCTGACCAAGTGCTCTATAGCCCTGTTTTGGGATAGCTTATTAATTTTTCTTTTGCTCCAGCAACGGCCCAGCAGGTTTGGGAAGATGCTAACGTGCTTCCACTGTTTAAGAAGACTTCCAAAGCCCATTCGATCATTCCAGTTTTCACTATTTTCCTTATTCCTTTCCTATCAAAAATAATTAAGAAGAGTTTCCTGTTTACACAAAGGTGAATTGGATTGCTCACAGTCAGGGATTAGGGTTGAACATGGTAGGGGGGTGTAATCTCGTGGCAGAACAAAATGGCCGCACTCGGCTGAGCTTCGCTCAGGCGCGGAGCTCTTTTTAATATTTTCAGCCTGTTCCTGTCATGTTCGGGTGAGGACACCTTCATCTATGGTCTCCTTAACGGTCAGAGCGGCATTTGGAGCTGCTCCGACTCCGAATTACTTCCTGGCTGACTCAGAGTAGCGGCAGTGAGATTCCTTTCCTCAGAAGCGAACGCCGCCATTTTGCAAGCCTGCCGCTTGCTCTTTACGACCTCCTGGTGAGGAAATACCGGCGTTTCATAAATTAACGCTCTGGAACATTTTTTTTTCTTTTTCTGTCACTGCAGCTATTTTTTTATTCATAAACTTGCAGTGTCTGTTATACCTTTCCTTCAGAATGTTTTTCCTGACATAGAAAGGCTTATTTTTTCTTCTTTTTTTGTATGCTGATGCCTCACATCACTTTCTACACTGACTTTGCCTTGCTTGTCATATGTTTGTTCTCTGAAAAGCTTATTCTTTTTAAAAGGAATGTGTTTCATTTTTGGCATAGACACATATAGCCTATTAGTATTTTTTCTTCACACTTGCCTTCCTCTACATAGTGTGTATAAAGCATATGGGCAGGCTGAGAACACCACTAAAGTTGTTACATTGTCCTTCTCACCTTGCTTATATGGCTAGTGACATTTCAACCTCCATTAGACCTTTGTCTTCTGGCACAAAACCCAAGAGGGTAAAAAATGACCCCCCTCACCCATTTTGTCATCTCACAATCCTGTTCTTGACACTATCCTTGATGAGGTGAGGGGATTAAAATCTTTCATGTCCTCTACTAGTGAGAAACTCCAACAAACTGAGGATAGATGGATTACTATGGAGGCGAAGGTGTTCAATATGGAGCAACGTATCCGTGACTTGCATGATGTTACCACCAAGATTCCTATCCGGGACCAGGAAATTCAACGTCTCAAGTTGCAAACCGAGGACCTTGAAAATCGCAATAGGCGTAATAACCTCCATCTATATGTCTTACCAGAGAATTTGGAGTGCCTTGACCTTCTTCTCTTTCAGAAGAGATTCCTACCTGAGCTCCTGGATCTTCCATTAGAGCCTGCACTAAACATTCAACGTGCACATCGTCTTGGTCCTATTCAACCTCATTCTACTAGACCTAGACGAATTATAATGCTATTTTTGAAATTCACAGACCTCATCCGTGTTCTTAAGCCAGCAAAAGTGAAGCATTACATTATATGGTCTGGTCATACCATTTATCTCTCCCAGGAGCTCTCTAATGCCACCAATGCCAGAAGGAAGGAATTTCTTGTTCTTCGCCACAGATGAGACAGTTGCATATTCGCTATGGCATTTTACATCCCTGTCTGTGTAAAATTACTCAAGAGGGCATTCTTTTGACAACCCTGTCAAATTGAAGTCTTTTCTCCATAGTCTTTCCCAAAATTCTATTGATGGTTCTACTCAATCCTCTAACCTTTTTTCTATAATGTTCCTTATGGCTGTTCTTTCTTCTATATCTAACTATCTCTTCCTCTGTCGCTCCTTTTGTTCTCGGTGCTGTTTCGCCCCATGCTCATTTCTTCTACTCTTTGTCTTAGATCTGGATCTCTTTCCTTGATCCAGCTCTTTTTCTTACTGTTTCCTTCTCTCCTTATGTTATTAATTGTTTGTTCTTTTTTTTATTTGTATGATGCATGTACTTCTCCCTTTTACTTGTTGTTGTTTATACTGTGTTCTATATTTTCTTAATAAATGGTGTTTCTCTGTTTTCAGCTGTGTCTCTGCAGTATATCATCTCTATCCATGTAAGACCCACCCCACCTCCCAATATGTGTAACGTAGTCTTGTGGAACGTTCATGGTGTGGGACATCCTGTTAAAAGACAAAAGGTAGTCTCTCATTTATCTAGATTGAATTCACATGTTTTTTTCTTACAGGAAACTCATTGTAATGATGCAGAATCTCTTAAATTAAAGAGACAGTGGGTAGGCCAAGTTGTTTATTGCCCAGCTTCCAATCGTAAGGCTGGTGTTGCTATTCTTTTTCATACGTCGTTACATGTACACATTGTATCTACTCAATGTGATAGTGATGGACATCCGGTAATGGCCAAGGTTGTCAGTCACAATAGAGAAATAGTTTTATTCAATATTAATGTCCCATTAAAACTGACCCTGATTTTTGAAACAACATCAAGATTTTACTATCCTCGTTTAATTATCCTAACATTATTGTTGCAGGTGATTTCAATCAGTGGTTAGACCCATTTTCAGACAAACAATCTGAATGTAAATTTAATCCTGACAGATCCCACAGAGCATTACAATCTGCCATTGCCACACGTCTATTTTTTGATGTATTGAAAAACCTGTGCTTATGACTCTTTTGAATTCACATTCTTTTCCAATGTCCATCATACTCGCTCTAGAATTGATTATATTTTGGTTAGTAAACCCTTACTTCCCTCCATCCAATCTTCCGAGATTGATTCTATTTTTATTTCAGACCATGCACCTGTCCTAATGTAATAACTTTCTCTTATGCGACAATAATTTCATATCTGAAGCCACTACTTTCAACAACAATTTTTTTAAACATTTATAATCCTTTGGACACATCTATTACTAATACTTGAGATGCCTTCAATGCCTCTTTCCGTGCCTTTACTATAGCATACTCAGCAAGAAAGAAAGAAACCAACCAGGCCAAGTATACAACTCTACTACAACAACTCAAATCCCTGGAACATACTTGCTTTACATCTAAATCCCCCCTGACACTCCACAAGTTAATTAAGGTCAAGTCTGCCCTTAACAAACTTGCCACTGTTGATGCTTGCAATGTCCTTCTTAAAATCAAATCTAAATATCACAGAGGCCAAAATAAAGCAGGGAAAATGCTGGCCAATTTTTTAAAAATCAAATCTGAACAAAAAAATATTGGTCCCATCCTAAACGAGCTTACCAACAAATTGGCGTCCTCCGATGCCGATATTTCTATCACTTTTTAAGAATATTATCAGCCACTGTATTCTGATGACACAAACCCCTCTAATCAGAATATGCACACCTTTTTTAAATGGGTTACCTAACTCCCCATCCTTATCTGGCAAATTTGATTCATTAGAAGCTGAGATAACTCTCCAAGAAATAATGGATGCCATTAGATTTAAAAAATCTAAAGCACCTGGTCCTGATGGCCTCTAAACTGAATTTTATCCCACTTTTTCTTCTATTTTGCCCCTAAACTTCTTACGCTTTTTCATACCTTCCTCAAAGACTATAAGGCACCTGGTTCTTTTATTGAAGCCCTGATTGTTCTTATTCCCAACCCTGATAAAGATCACTCCCTTTGTAAAAACTATCATCCTATCTCATTAATTAATTAATTAAGATTGAAAGATATTTGCTAAAATCCTTGCTCCTCATTTTGAGACTATTGTTCAATTGCTGGTGAATACAGACTGGCTGCTGATTATGCTAGAATGTTTTCTAATGTCATCACCTTTGGAAGAAAATACCAGTCTCCTCTTGTTGCATTGTCTCTCGATGCCGAGATGGCTTTTGATCGTATGAATTGGCAATTTATGTTTACTACTCGTCAATGGTATGGTCTTGAACAAACTTTATCTCTTTTGTTACATTTTGATACTCTGCCCCACGTGCCAGTATTTTTGTCAATAATCATTTTTCTTAATATTTTAACCTGTATAGAGGAACCCAACAAGGATGTCCTCTTTCATCCCTGTTATTTGTTTTGTGTTTAGAACCTTTCCTTGAATGCATTTGTGTTCATTCACTTATCTCAAGGTTTGTACATAACTCTAATGAAACTAAATTGTCAGCTTATGCTGATGATATATTGGTTTATATGTCTAACCCCTCTCCTCCCTGCATCCCTTTTTACACTAAATTCAGTTATATTCTAGCATCCCTGGATAAAAATTGAATTATTCCAAAACAGAGGTATTACCTTTAAACTCCTTATGCAACCAATATATGTTCGCTAACACCAACTTCACTTATTACCCTACAAAATAAAATATCTTTGAATTGGTTCTCTTCCTGTTTCTAATACAATTAGTTGCTTGTTTAATGTATTAATAACCACAATCCAAAGATTACTTCTCTCTTGGTCGCCTCTCCACTTGTCATGGTGGGGTACACTAGATAATATTAAAATGATGATCTTTCCCCATGTCCTTTATACATTATCCATGTTACCATTTAGGATTCCCGTTTCTTATTTTTCTCAAATTAATTCTATCTGCACCAAATGTTATGGAATAATAAACATCCCTGTATTGCCCTTGCAAAACCTAAATGAGGGTTGTGTTCGTTTTCCTGATTTTAAACTATATCATTCTTCATTTTTAATTAGGAAACCTTTCGCCTTAACTTATGAATTTGATGGTAATCCCATGCCACTTGGATTACATTTGAACGCTCCTTATTGAAGGATTTTTCCTTTAAAACTATAATAAATGTTTAATTGCACTTTTATATCAAATACCCTATACTGAAATACTCCCAACAACTGTTATCTAATATCTTGTCAATTGGTCTTGACCCCCACAAATGTTTTTTGTCCTCTACTATTTGGTTTAATAAATGTATTAACTTTAGGCGTAAACCGTTTTACTACAAACATTGGAAGGAGAAGGGCATTATGTTTATTTATCAGCTTGTCCAGCATAACTCTGTTATTCCCTTCTCCCAATTTCAGTCACAGTATAACTTGCCTAATTCGTTTCTTCATGAGTACCTTTTAATATGTTCAGCTTTACAGTCCTATTTAACAATAATTACATATTTTTCCTTCAGCTTCTCTCTCACTTATCCCTGCTACACCAATATACAACATTTCACATGACCTTAGACCCAAGGCTGCTTCTATTTATAAGATGTTGTTGTCACCTGTTACTGAACCATCTAAAACCCCTAACAAATTACTCTGGGAAGCAGATTTATCTATATCACTTCAATCAATCAATCAATCAATCAAAGCATTTATATAGCGCACTACTCACCCGGAGGGTCTCAAGGCGCTAGGGGGGGGTCCGCTACTGCTCGAACAGCCAGGTCTTGAACTGCTTCCTGAAGGCGAGGTGGTCCTGGGTCAGGCGGAGGTAGGTCGGAAGGGAGTTCCAAGTCTTCGCGGCGAGGTAGGAGAAGGACCTTCCCCCTGTGGTGGCTCTTCGGATGCGGAGGACGGCGGCGAGGGCGAGGCCGGTCGATCGAAGCTGGCGTTTGGGAGCGTAGAAGTTGAGGCGGCTGTTGAGGTATCCTGGGCCTTGGTTGTGTAGGGCTTTGTGTGCGTGGGTGAGGAGACGGAAGGTGATTCTCTTGTTGACCGGGAGCCAATGCAGGTCTCTCAGGTGTCCGGAGATGTGGTTGCGGCGGGGGATGTCCAGGATGAGTCGTGCTGAGGCGTTCTGGATCCGCTGGAGTCTCTTCTGGATTTTGGCGGTGGTTCCGGCGTAGAGGGAGTTGCCGTAGTCCAGACGGCTGGTGACGAGGGCCTGGGTGACCGTCTTCCTGGTCTCGGTGGGGATCCACCGGAAGATCTTCCGTAGCATGCGCAGGATGTTGAAGCACGACGAGGAGACGGCGTTGACTTGTCTGGTCATGGAAAGGGAGGAGTCCAGGATGAAGCCCAGGTTGCGTGCGTGATCTGTCGGTTTGGGTGCGGTGCCCAGGGCGGGGGGCCACCAGGAGTCGTCCAAGGCGAAGGGCGAGGAGCCCAGGATGAGGACTTCCGTCTTGTCTGAGTTCAGTTTCAGGCGGCTGTTCTTCATCCATTCAGCTACCTCTTTCGTCCCATCGTGTAAGTTTGCTCTGGCGGTGGCGGGGTCGTTGGTGAGGGAGAGGATCAGCTGGGTGTCGTCGGCTTAGGAGATGATGTTGAGGTTGTGCTGGCATGCGATGGCTGCGAGGGGACTCATGTAGACGTTGAAGAGGGTTGGGCTGAGCGAGGAGCCTTGAGGAACGCCGCAGATGACTTCGGTGGCTTCTGATCTGAACGGGGGGAGGCAGACTCTCTGTGTTCTTCCGGCGAGGAAGGAGATGATCCACTCCAGTGCCTTCTCCTGGATTCCGAAGTTGCTGAGGCGCTGCACTAGGGTACGGTGGCAGACAGTGTCGAAGGCCGTGGAGAGGTCCAGGAGGATGAGGGCCGCTGTTTCTCCATTGTCGAGCAGGGCTACGATGTCATCGGTTGCTGCGATCAGGGCGGTCTCGGGGCTGTGGTTGGCCCGGAAGCCAGACTGCGAGAGGTCGAGGGATCCGTTCGTCTCGAGGAAGGCGGCCAGCTGTTTGTTGACGGTCTTCTCGATGACTTTTGCAGGAAACGGGAGCAGCGAGATGGGGCGGTAGTTCTTGAGGTCGGTGGGGTCGGCTGATGGCTTCTTTAGTAGAGCGCTGAGTTCGGCGTGCTTCCAGCTCTCCGGGAAGGTGGCGATGTTGAAGGAGGTGTTGATGATGTCCCGTAGGTGGGGTGCGATGACAGCGTCGGCCTTGTTGAAGACGTGGTGAGGGCAGGGGTCTGTCGGAGATCCGGAGTGGATGGAGTTCATCGCGCGGATGGTGTCTTCGGTGCTGATCGGGGTCCAGGCGTGGAGGGTGGTGGTGGGGGGCGGTGGTTCGTATTCCTTCATGGGATAAATTTTGGCTTTAGTTATTCAAGACTTCTAGAGCAGCTCGTATCACTCAATCCTTATATTTCATTTATAACAGAGCTCTTATTACTCCTAAATGTATATCTAAGGTCTCTCCTACCTCCTCTGCCCTATGTTGGCCTTTTTCTGCCTTTACTGGGACTTTAATTCACCAATAATATGAATGTTCTAATGTGTTGAGGTTTTGGGAATCTACTTGGGCACAATGTCTAGAAATATTTCAATGTAACATTCCATCATCAATGCAAAAGTTTTTTCTTGGCACTGCCTTGCCTGCTTTTAACTCCTTCCATGCTCCCCACTCCCTTCCCAGTGCTGCCGTCGGGCCGGTGTCCGACGAAGCCCCGCCCACCCTTTAGAAAGCCTGCACCGCTGCAGAAAAACCACCGCTGTTAAGGCGTTAATGATCTCTCTCCTAAATCTTTGCTATTTCATCTTTTTATTGCTATTGCATTTAAATTGATGTTGTCCTGTTGGAAAGACAACTCTAAATTATCAACATTAATATAGTGGAATTATATTTGTGATGACCACAGAATTGCTAATGTTTCTTCTCTCTCACTATCTCAAAAATTTTTATCTGATCTATTGTGGTTACCTTTGACTTCATATCTCTCTACACATACACCTACATGATAACCATTGCCTTACTCTTCATTTTTCCCTTAATATATTCATTTCACTCTATATACTTTTCCTTTCTGTCTTCTCTCCTCTCCTTTTCCTTCTTCTCTCATCTTTCATAATCTTACAACATATTATATATAATTATTTATTGATCTCTATTCGATCTCTCTTTTTGTCTTTTTCTTTTTTCCTTTCCCTAATGTCTTGACCATGTTCTATTCCTCTATATTGGTTGTTATATAATAATTGTAATGTATTCATGTGAACGATAATGTTTTTCATTTTTTTAAACTCAATAAAATTTATTAAACAAAAAAAAGGGGTTGAACATGGTACCAAGATTGCCCTGCTCATCGTTGCAGATGAGATCAAGCTGATTTTGGATATTGGGAGGCCTGAGTTCCTTATCCTACTCGATCTTTCTGCAGCATTTGGTAATTTATTGCATTCAATAATGATGAAAAGACTTCATGGGAATGGCATGCACTCAAAAGCGATGGCCTGTTTCCAGTCAATTTTATCAGACTGAGCACAATCTGCCCACCTGACACTTTTTAAATTATAACCTATAGTTATCCCTAGTGGGTGACACAGGGATCGTCTCTTCGTCCCAAACTTTTTAATATTTATATGGTTCCCACTAGCTGGCATAGTGATAACTTGTGGATTCAAAACTATATCCTATTCAGATGACACACAGCTAGTAATATGTACCTTTGACAATTATGAGCACACAAAAGTCCATGGCCCAGTGGATGAATCAGAACTACCAGAATTTGAAAGGAGAGAAAACTAAGATTATTATTTTCGGAAGACCGATAAAATCCAGATATAAAAGTGGTGGCCTAGTGATTTGGGACCTGCCCTAAATTGCAAAATAAAGTGAGAATAAAACCTTGGTATGCTAACTGACAACACGCTCAGCATGAAGGAACAGGTATCTTGCACATGCTTTGCAAGGTCTTTAACTGGATACCTTTGCATTGCAGACAAATGGTCACCCAGGCCTCAATAATGAGTCACTTTGACTATGAAAATACCTTGTAATTGGGTACGGATGATTACCTATTAACGTGTCTATAAACAATTCAAAACACTGCTGCTGGACTGCTGTGTTGATTCCCCCAATCTGCTTCCAATCCAATGTTGAAAACCCTCCACTGGTTTCCAATATGAAAACGCATTGTTTTCAGTTGCTGTCCCATGTTCATAGGACACTCCATTGTAAAGGACCTCAGTATCTGAGTGATGCCGGGACAACATTTTACAAGACTTCCAGAGCTCTTAGTTTCTTTTCTTTGGGGCTAGATATTTCTCCTAGCTTGCAGCATGGCACTGGAACAAGCTCCCTGACAAATGACACCTGATTTAGGCAAATGCAGAAAAATGCTAAAACCATGGATGTTTCATAATTGAACACCAATCATAATATTTCATTCATTTATGACACTACTTAATGGTGGAGAAACATGGTCTCACCTTCAGCGAGGATGATGTGAGTGACATACTCGCAGACCCCTCCTTCCAAGCAGATTTCAATATTGCTAACTCCACAGCTCAGACCACTGATTGGGAGACCTTAACCGAGAAAAAGCATAAAAGAATACGAACCATCCTCCATGGAGTGATCCTAGCCCAATACTTAAGAACCAACACAGCCCCATGGGGCCTCATCGTTACTAATGCACCCAGGATTTTCCTAGATGACCCCACCTTCCGAAAAGACTGGGCCCAGATCGCCTGGCACTGTACCAGGGACTGGATGGTACTGAACATCAAGACGGCCAAACGTCTCTCTGACTCCATCGTCATTGAGATCCAAGCAACAGAAAGCCATTTTAAAGCTACATTAACCGCCTACAAAATGAAACTCGATGATCAGAACAGAGAAATGAACGAATACAAGGAGCATCTGACACAAGCAAAAATTAAGAAGTTTGACAAAGATCTTAAAAAATTTAGCTACGCTAAAACATACCCCAACTCTGAAGATGACTTCACCCCACCACTCAAGACCCGGAACGCTTCAGACTCATTGGCTGATGATAGTTCCGCTTCCAGTGACTCAAGACTGGCTCATACAAAGGAGGCGGCAGAGTGTGGCAAGGAGCCCAACAAGGCCAATACTACGGAGCCCCCCCATAATTTTGGCCCCATACAGAACCCGTATTTCGGATTCCCACCCATGTATCCCCCGGGACCAATGCCACTCTTTCCGGGCAATCCCGGCAACCATATTCCTTTTTTAGGACAGGGCCAAGATCAAGAGGCAGGAGAAGTGAAAAACCAACAACAACCGCAGGTACACTGGGCCGAAGAGGAAAATCCAGTGAGCTCCAACACCCGCCAGAAAACGAAAGACCAACCGGGCACCAGCAAACAATAACAGACTCAAATCAAACATCATTGGTATTCAACTTATCCAGCACAACCCTGACACCCAAAGAACAAGCAGTACTGGAAAAAGGCCTATCATTCGCCCCCACATCCAGACTTGACAAATTCAAGTTACACGTGGAACTGGCTGAGTTCTTCCGCAAGCTCAAACTCAAGGCCTTTTTTGAGAAATCAACAATGGACAACCAACCTACCAATGAGAACCCAAATGTCACAGGCCTAAGGACTAAATCCACCTTCAACCCGCCACCATCCACAGTGCCCCCTGAGATCAGCACTTTTGAGTTGGCAGTATACAATAATGTTGAAAATCTTAGTCCAGCTAATCATTTCAACAACCTATCCAAAGATGAAAGAGACATCATCCAACGTCTCAAGACCAATCCTTCAATCATAATTAAACCAGCTGACAAAGGGGGAGGTATTGTCCTTCTAGACAAAAAAGATTACAACACAGAGTGCCGCAGACTGTTAAGCGACACCAGAAATTACAAAAGATTGGAACAAGATCCCACTGACACTCTTCAGAACACTATCCAGACACTAATAAAGAATGCCTGCGATGCTGACATATTTCCAAGCAAGAAGCAGATTACCTCTGCCCCCAGAAAGTCAAAATACCATACTTCTACACAGTACCCAAGGTACGCAAGGGAAAAATCCCCCCACCAGGCAGACCATAGTGTCTGGTATCAATTCGCTCTTAGAGCCCCTGTCACGCTACTGCAACTTTTTTCTCAATCCGCTAGTGCAACAAACGCCCAGCTATATCAAGACACCAAACACTTACTACAAGTGATCAACAACACGGAGTTTAACACTGAGACCCAACTTCTTGTAGGGCTGGATATTGAGAGCCTCTATACCAGCCTACCCCAAGAAGCCACAATAAAAGTACTCAGGGACATCTTCAGGGAGTCGCCATGGCCCTACCACACCCCCAGAGAATTCATCCTCCAATGCGCCTAACTGGCACTAAAGGAAAATTACTTTGAATATGAGGGAACCCTCTACCTCCAGACCAATGGAACATCCATGGGCAGCGTTTACGCCCCAAGCGTAGCAGGTCTTTACGTCCACCAATTCAAACGCACGCACATTGCTGACAGCACAAACCCCTATGCCAACCACATCCTTGCACGGCGCCGTTAAATTGACGACATCCTTGTGATATGGGAGGGTCCACAAACAACCCTGGATCAATTCCTCATCTGGCTCAACGGCAGGGACCCATACTTGAAGTTCACCAGCACTATCAGTGCAAATCAACTTGCTTTCCTGGACCTAAATATAACAGTCAAAGATGGCAGACTCACCACGACAACCTACTATAAACCCACGGCCAGAAACTCTTTACTCCACTTCACAAGCTTCCACCCACGCCCGCTTATGGAGAACCTTCCCTTCGGACAATTCTTATGTATAGGCAGGAATTGCAGTGATATAGCAGACTATAAAAAACAGTCCGCTGAACTATCCAAGAAACTGGAGGCCCGGGGCTACCCACCAGCCATCATCTCCAAAACCAGGAAGAGGGCCAGGAACCAGAATAGAGAGGCCCTCCTTGAAACCACAGCTAAAGAGGAGCAGGAACAACCTATCACCTGCTTCACTACGTACAACACAGCCTCCAATGAGGTAGCCAAACTCATTAAGAAGAACTAGAAGATCTTGAATTCTGGCCAGATGCAGTGGGACATACCGCGTTTTGCTTACAAGAGAAGCAATAAATTAAAGGACCAACAAGTTAACACCCGTCCTAAAACGCATAACACACAAGAACCGAACACCATTCTGAATGCATGGGGCCTACCAAAAGTAACTGGACACTACCCCTGCAATGATTGCAGTGTGTGTCACTTAACCACCCACACCCAAACTCTAACCCTAGAACCTAACAAGGTGTGGACACAATGCAGCCACACCAACTGTAATTCACGTAATGTGATTTACCTTCTCACCTGCTCCTGTGGTCTTCGCTATATCGGCATGACCACCCGCAGAACACGCACTAGGGTCACTGAGCACAGAAGCACCATTAGGTGTAAGAAAAACATCGGTAAAACAACCACTTCATCACCCATGGCCATACCCCCAATGACCTCACATGGACAGTCATCGAACAAATCCCTGAGCAGGCATTAGACAATGAAAGAAGTCTGATGAGCAAAGAACAGCATTGGATCTATCGCCTTTCCTCACACATCAATGGCCTGTACGATGCGATCCCTTGGAACTCAGTCACATGCTGACGTAAACCTCTATACAGAGGTCTTTACTAGTACCCATTCAACCCAGTTGACCTATGAACTCCAAATCAACTGAGGCTACCACCCCTAATCGCGCCCAACCCATATCGGGTTGTGAGTAGTTGCCATACCCAGCCATAGTCTCCCGCTCCTACAGCAACCTGTGATGATTCATTACACTATGCCCGAGCTAAATGCAACTCCATGCCCGCACTATTGATAGTGGCAGATTGCATACTTCAACACGACACATACTCTACCGTGTTAGACCCGTAGACGCACCTGCACTAATAACTAGTATCTCACCCCCCCTCATGCGCAATAGAGAGAAGCAGCACCGCACATGTGCTAGAGACTAGTGTCTTTCCACCAACTAGTGTCTCACCCCCGCTCATGCACAATAGACACAAGCAGCACCGCTCATGTGCTAGAGATTAGTGTCTTTCCACCGCCCATGAGCAGACAGCTAGGAACACGCCCGGGGTAGTCTTTCTACTCTTATTCCAGCTACAGGTGCCAATAGTTATTCCAATTAGCAAGCATATAAAAACGAACAAGAAACTCCAGCTCTTTCTACCAGAGTACGAGGACGGTGCAAAAGGTACAAGGCAGGCTCTGACCAGAAAAGCTGTGAGTATGACAACCTCCAAGCAACAATCTCTGGGTAAGCGCTTTTCCCTCCTTACAGCTCTCTAACTCCCAGTGGCCAACATTATTTCCCTACAGGGTCAAACCCTTACCGCTTCACTCCTGGAAGCATTGGCTGCAAAATCTAAGCATAAGAGTGTTTACTTACGCCCCATCACACTTTGTATCTCATGCATATGTGTGATACTCGTGTTTTAGGGACACCACCCCCAATTATTTGCGATAATCACAATAATGGTACCACCAGTGCCATTACATTTTTGCCGACTGTAGTCTACCCACTGAGCACTGTAGATTCGGCATTCTATGTATATGACTATGTGGCGTAGACGCCTATTTGACTCTCCTCTTCTTACATGTTTTGTCTATGTCTTCAATGTTGTCGGTACAGGCATATATGAGAAGGGAATCCCCTCTCACACTTAGAGAAACACCTTAGTGAGTGTAACACATAGCCTGGATTACACTCCTTTTTAACCTGCACTACACTCTATTTTAAAAAGGTCCTGAGGAAAGCCAGATTTAGTTTAAGGCACTGGCGGAAACATGTCGACCAACTGATGGATGTAGAAGGTAGTAACTCGCCTCCCTTAAACATCCCCAAGCCTTATTTTAACCACTGACGGGGGCCCAGTTATTAAAATTTAATATACCCTCGGGTACTGGGACCCTCGCCAAGCCGTTTTAACTCACACTTCACTTTACACCTCACACTGCACTCTCATTAAAATACCAGCTCCGCTGTAATCAGGCGGCGCAGCACACCCGGGACACAATAGGTGTCACTGGGTGGGCCCGATGATGAAATGAAATGAAATGAAATGAAATGAAATGAAATGAAAAAAATATTTAATAAAGCGCACTGCGGCCAAGCGGCTTCCTGGCGCTGGGGACCTGGTCAGGGCTCACAGAGGGAATCTGGGGAACCTAAGAAGGAAAGGCCTGGGTGAAAAGGAAGGTTTTAAGGGCTTTTCGGAAATGGGTGTAGATGGGGATGGAACGAATGTGAAGTGGGAGGCTGTTCCAGAACTGGGGGGCCAAAACAGAGAGGCGAGTGCCACCAGTTCTGATGATGAAGCATGCCACCAACCAGGTTGGTGGGTGAGGGCTTCATGAACTCACCAACGAGGTCCCCATGACAAATCTAATCAGATTCCTAACAATATTGGTCATATTTAAGCTAGTCTCTTTTGATAACACACACTACTTCACAAAGACCTTTTTAGGGATACATCATTGGGAATGAGCAGTTTTTAAAGTACATGAATGAATAAAATAAATAAAAGTAAATACTTTGGTTAGGAACCAAAGTAATTGATAAAACATCCTAAAAACTCTGTAAAAGTAAAGCTATGGCTGTATACTTGTTTGGACTGGTTTCTGGGTTGAGAATTCAGTGATGTTTGGAATGTTACAATTTAGAATTGTAATGGCAGGTATAGCTACTTCCCTGCTTGATCGGACGTTTTACCACCTACTTGTGTGGACTTCTATAAAGCAGTGGAAGACTCACTTCTGTGAAGTCGTGCCTCCTTGCAGTGGTGGCAAAGGAGAGGAGCAGTTCATGACCGACTGAGGCACTGCTGAAGCAAAAGGATTTTGGAGTCTGGCGGCATTTTCAGGGATTGTGGCGTGTTCAGCGTGTGGTTTTGCGAGGCGCTGCAGGCGAAGGATTCTCGTGTCATTCCTTCTTCCTGGTTTCTTTGTTCTGTGGATTCTGGGCATTTGGACTCAGTCAGAGCCCCAATGATTTTGGGAGCGCCCGCACCTGGAGGAGTGGTGCGCGAGGTCATGTAATGTGCGTTGGGGTACGCGCGCCCTGGCTTTATGCTCCTTGGCAACGCAGCATGCAAGAAATGCTGTCTACGTTTGGGTGCCTGGCAACCCGGCGCACAGCAGACGCGGATGCTTGTCATTTCACAATGCTGGAGCCGTATACTAGCGGCCCACAGAGGAAAAGTGTAACCTCTGTAGTGGATCGCGGTGATCCACACACCATTTCTTTACTCAATTGTTCCTTTGCAGTATGGATAGAAGTGATTCACTCACCATTTTACAATGCTACAGTGGCCTACAAATGGCAAAAAGGGGAAAAGGTAACTTTGGTAGCGGATCCCGACACCTATTCTTTATTTACGTACTCAATAGTTCTTCTTTCAGTGCGGATATTGGTGTCTCACACACCATTTTACTTCTGTTTTCTGTTTTTCACATTTTACTGCTTTATTGGCTTTCCATTCACTCTTTATTTTGCTGAACAGAAGCAGATTTCGGTGATTCGCTCACCTCATGACCAGGTGTTGTTGTCATTTTGCTGATATTCACATTTTACAGCTGTTTTTTTTTTTTCGTGCACTCTTAATTTGCTGAATGGATGCAGAGTTTTCTGATTCACTCACCTTATGACTGGGTATTGTGCATGGACATGTGATTTGCAAATTGGAGACATTTCTTCAGCTTAGTTATAGTGCTTTTACAAGCACTTATAATTTGCATTTTTCTGATAAAACTGTATATAGTGACTTCACTGTATTTCATTTGTCTTTGGTAGAGCAAAGCATATCGAGCAGCAGGGCCTAATTCCTCCTCCTACCTTTTTCGCAACCCCAAGGTCTTGAGCCATTGAGTGGGAAAAATGGAAGGCAGGTTTTAAAGTGCATTTGGAGGCTATAGAAGGAGGGGATTTTACACAGAAAAATACATTTTCAATTCTAAAGTCGTTCCTTAGGCCCCGAGGGCAGTAACGTGTTAAAACATTTACCTAGTATTAGCATGTTGGGGGAGGGGGATGTTTTGGATGAGGATGCCACAACTATTAAAAATGTGGATACCTGGTTCAAGAAAAAGAAAAACGTCATTACGGAAATGCATAAATTTGATGCAAATTGAATCTGAGGATTTCAATAGGCCATTTTGCCTGGCGACTGTAGCAAATGCAGCAATCAATATAATGGCGGATTCAGGTTGTTTTTTTTCACTATGATTGCCACAAAAGAGTGGGAACATTTCAAAGATATTAATTTAAGAAATCCAATATGCAACCAGTTGCGTATGGAGGGAAATTTATTGAGGTTGTAGGTTAATTTAATGCAGTGTTGGATTTTAAAGGTAGTGGATTGTGAAGTAGTGTGGCTCACTGGTTAGAGGCGGCAGACCCGAGAGCAGAGGACGGCCCGGGACCAGGGTTCGATTCCCGGCGTGGCAGGTTTCTGGACCAGGGTCAGCGGACTCGATAATTCTCTCGCCTCGGTGCCCACTCTGATCAGCGATCACACTCGGCAACTCTGGGCATTAGCTTGCCTCATCTTCACTAACGGCCCCACCAGACCGCCGGGGATGCCTGGTCTCACCCTGGAGATACCCATTAAGGGACCATCTCTCAGGGAAGCCAGGAAGGGTTTCGCAGCGGTCGAAGCGCCTTGGGACCCTACGGGTAAGTAGTGCGCTATATAAATGCCAATACATTTACATTTACATTTACAAAGGGAACAAGACGCAGTCCACTGTATATGTGGTAAAGGATGGATCGTGTGTATTTGGGTGGTGGGAGCAAAGAAAGTTAAGAAAAATTCTTGAGCCCAATAGCCCAGAGCATGTGTTGTTGAAAGATGGGTGTGTGTTGACTGCTAGTGATTGTCCATGGGTCAAAGCATTCCTGGAGATTTTTCAAGGAAAACAAGGAAAACCTAAGGGTTTGTCTCATCAAATCATATTAAAGGCTGGGGGAATTCTAGTGCACAAAGTGAGGCATGTGCAATCAACCATGAGAGAGGAACTCAGGAAGGAATGAAACAATTTGCTTGAGGAAGGCAATATTGAAGCCACTGAAAGTTCCGAATGGTTGTCCCCTGTTGTGTTAGCGAGGAAGGCTAATGGGGCATTGAGGATGTGCATTGACCTGAGGACCACAGCAATAGAATATGAATAGATAGGCATCCCCTGCATAATATAAATGAAATGTTGACTTTGCTTAAGGGTGCCAAGGTGTTTACAACCATAGATAATTTAACTGCATATCACCAGATTAGACCATTGATCGTGTTTGGTTTCATCCTTTAAACATTTCAGGTAAGATATCTCGCGCTAATGTGTTATTTATTTTTCGATGCTCTCGCCTAACATATTGCTAGTTTTAATTCACCCCGGTTTGGTTTTTCCTCTTTCTCTTAGACTTTATTTGACAACCGCGTTATTGTGCTATCTTGCGAAGCCTTCATTCAACCATCCCTCATATTGTGGGTGGCGTTTTAATTATTATTCTGGTCTGCAAGCCGTTGTAGGTCAGTAAGCTGCTGCAGATCCCTCATTACTTTGCACAATGTTTATCTTCATTTACTGCACAATTTTGAGGTGAGATTACAATCTTTTCAACTTGTGCATCACGCTCCCTGATTGGTAGTGGTCCAAACTTTTCTATTTTTGGTGTTCATTATTTTCCTTTTTTTTTAGCCCCTTTAAATGAGATAGAGGGGTCACGATGTTCAGATGTTTACCTTTTCATACATACATTTGTGTCTTTTTGTTACCTTTTTCTTTCATGTCTTGATTGAGCATGGTGTTTCAATTTTGTTACTATGTTAGGTTGAATAGATCATATAATTAATAGAGAGTGAGTGCTCAAACTGTTTGTTTTTTATAATATGCTGTTTTATGTTTTATGTACTCCTTTTCCTTCTATTTTCTAGTGATGACTACATTAGTCTAATGGTGTCTTTCTGAATATTGTTTTGTTTGTTTTGTTCTTTTAAATCCTGTTCATGAGCAGTCTCTTTGAAATTGAAAGAATTATGTTTTTTAAGATGACCCAAGGAGATTGAAGATATTTATTCTTAGGAGCTGATGCCTTATGTTCATACCTCTGTGTCTCAAATGTTACTTATGACAAGATCATATAGCAATGTTCTCCCATTTATCAGCTACAGCATATGACAAGTGTTTGGTGAAATGATGAAATTTAAAAAAATCTTTTTTCCATTGGAATTTTCCTATTTTTTACAACATAGGCATCTCTTTTACATGTCCTATGCCATTGTCTATCATGTTGTGCTATGTGATTTTTTATGCATATTTTTAAATGTGTGTATTGGTGATTTGAGAAATTCTTTGATGACAATTGGTCCTCACAGTCCTTTCTTAAGACTTGTTGCGTATATTTTTATGTAGAAATCATTGTTGGTGTTTTTTGTACATTATGTCTTTTTCTTTTTGTGTCCTCTTTTCATGTGTTATTTTGTCTTGTGTGATATTAATTTTGGTCTCTGTATTTTCTCAGCCCTGATGAAGTTCTCCGAAGGAGAACGAAAGGCGTTGGCTGGATTTTAAAGTTTTGTTTTGTTATTGAATTCATAATAAAGGAAATTAAGTAAAAATAATCTGCTAGCTACTGGACTTTATTCTTCCACACACGCCTACTCAATTGCAATTTGGAGGATCTGGAGCACAGTGGCACCACTGAACGATTGATGCCTGGGCTGTTTGCCTTTGGATCTCTTTGGATATCAGAACTGGCATGAGGTGCAGAAATTTATAGTCAACGGTCCTTTTTCTTTATAATTACATTCCTGGTGCTAGGTACATCTTTGCTGATTGTCTGTCCTGTTTGCCCTTGACGGTTGCATTGGAAGTGGAAGATAGGGATAGTGATGATTTTGTCATGGTTAGTATCATAGATAGCAGTACCAAGGGGTGCATTTTAGAAGCTGAGTGGAGAACTGTTTTGGAGTGTGACAAAGATCTGATGGATGTCACAGTTTGCTAAGAAAAGGAGATATGTTGGTTGTGCCTTGTGGGGTACGTAGTAAAGCATTGGAATTAGCCAGGAAGGCTATGTTGGAATGAGAGCAATGAAAAGAACAATCTGGGCTACATTTTGCGGGCTGAGTTTGGACAGGGAGGTGGAGCATTTTGTGAGGAAATGCCTGGCATGTACCCTTAGTGACAAGTTTCCTTGCCTGGTCTGGTGGAGGCAGTGCCTTTTCCGGACAAAGCCTGATCCAAATTGCAGATTGACAATATTGGATCCATTAATGCATGAAGGAGAGCTGAAGATATGGAATTGTGCTGATTGACTATGTTTCAAATTGGCCTGCGGTAGAATTTGTGAGGTCAGCTGATTCTCCTACTGTGGTGGAGTTTTTTCAAACAGTATCCATGAGGGAAGGCATGCCCGATGAGATTGTGTTGGACAATGGTGTTTTTGGGCAATTTTTTATGTCATTGATGTGTAAAACACACCAAAATGTCATTGTACCACCATCCTGATAATGGCCTTATAGAGAGATGCAACACGGTCATCAAGACCAGCATTCAGTTGTTTTTTGCCAGCAGATTGAATTGGGGCACCACTCCCAATGCGGCCACTGGGGTATCTCCTTCCAACCTGCTCAAGGGTTGATGACCTGCAAACAAGTTGGCTAATACTTTGATGGGAGATTCTGTGAAGGAAATGGATCTTGCATCTGTAAAGGTGAGGCGAAAACTTTCTAAAAAGAAGTATTCTGATAGTGTGATGCCAGAAAGGTCTCAGACCTCGTCCATTAAAGCTGGATATTTGGTCTGAGTTCGGCTTCCTGGAATAGGGGTTGTAGGAACGTAGGATCTGCTTTTATGGTTACCACACTTTTTGCTTGGTGCTATGCTGTTTCTGACTAGTCTGACTGGGATCCTGCTAATCAGGACCCCAGTCTCTGTGCTTTCTCCCCTAAATTGGTATGTTAAGTACATAGGTACATTCCAGATTGGACACTGGTGTACCCTCATCAGTCCCTAGTATATGGTAGTAAGGTACCCAGGGTTTAGTTATACCAGGGGCCCCCATGGGCTGAAGAATGCATTATGCCACCCATGGGACACCACTGAAACTGTAACTACAGGCTTGCCATTGCATCCTGTGTAAGATGGGTCTAGCACCATTTACAAAAGATATAGGCTTCCTAATATCCAAGGAAACTGCACTTAAAACCTATAAGTAACCCCTAAAGCAGGCCTTTCAATTCTGTAGGCAGGGTGCTCAGTTCTAAGTGTGAGGGTGCCCCTGCAGGAGCAGGACACCTCTACAACCTCTGGAGTCCATTCTCCCGGGTTGTAAGTGCATTTGCCATTACGATACATAGAGTGGCCATGCGTCATTATGCAATGATCGTCTCTAAACTGGCTGTCACAAACCCTGTCATGTTTGGTATCAAACTTGTTGGACTCATACCTCCCACACAAAGCTCGTCCGGGAGGCCCTCAGTGCTCCCAGGACCAGTCTTTTCGACCCGGACAGCACAACGTGGCTGCCGCCGACCAGAGACACAATTCTACCCTCCTGCTGCTGAGCCAAGCTCGAGCAGGGGGAGGCAGAACAATAGGTATCATGTCACAGGGAGGTGTGACCACCTCCCAGACAGGGTTTAGAGTATTGGGCCGGGTGGGAGCGCTTGCCAGCACCACTTAGTCTGCTTGAAGGACACATTTGGTGCCCTCCTTGCATAGTCCAGTTCAAACCAGCCCAGGGCGCCATTGGTGCCCGCTCTGGCGCGCAACTGGACAAAGGACATGGGAGTATCCTCCCCGCTGTCCGACCCTTCCCCTGGAAGGGAACCCTGAATCATATCAATCTTTTTCTTAGGGTACTTAAGGGCTTACCTATAGGTGGGTCCCTAGATTCATCATGGGACAAGATTTATTCAAGACAGCACTTCTTCGACCGTATGGGCACTCTGGATGTCTCTGGACTTTACCTTGGGCTTCAAGACTGCAACTGGGAAGACTCCTGCTGCTCCTGGTCTTGTCACTCCACTCGTCTGTGGCACGTCCATGCCTATGCTCCCCACAGGAACCTTCCAAAACCTGTGGACATCCAATACACCTGAAGGAATCTTCTTGAAGTGAAGGAGTCACTTCCCTGCATCTGCAGGCACTGCAATGAAGCTGAGCGGTCTGCTGATCCCGAGTGCCCACGGACTTCGAAAGGCTCAGCACCACAGGTGGTGGTGCTGCACATGCCCTGTCCTCTCACCAAGTTTGAGGCCAATATCCCTTGTAGGAGCCACAGGAACCGAACCCCTGTGCAACGTGTTGACTTGCTGTTGCAAAGGCTTGTTGGCTACCTTCCTCCAAGATCTTTGGGGTCCAATTATCCCCAACCTCCAGCCTCTCCAGTTTCCAAGATCTCCAGTTACCACAACTCTTGCATATTGAGCTTGCATCTTTGGTGAGCTGCTCGACTTGCGACCCATTGCCTCCGGCCTGTGGGTCCTCTTGAAGGTCATCTTTGAATTCAGCGGGATCCCCTGATTGCTCGGGCCTGCCCTGACTCCCCTGCTTATGGTGAGTCACCTGGACCTTGCTGGTCCCGACAATGTATCTTCTTCACTTTCCACGTTGGTTGCAGTTGCAAAGACTAGTTGGCTTGCCACACAGGCACCGACTCATTAACTCTCGACATCCGACGTGGGACAGCACGTGCATGGCTAGTGGTCTTCCACAGCAGCGACTGGTCTGCACAACTGCAGTTCCAAGGTCACTGTCAGCGCTCCAGCAACACTCAACGTTGGTGGCTATTTGTCTTCCGTGCCTCCTGGTCTCTCCTAAGTTGCCTAGACACTGTCCCCTTTGCTTGCAGGTACTCCTCATCATGAATCCACCTTTGGGTTCCAGTGGAAACTTTCACCTTTTTTCCAGCAGTGGCATCTTCCACAAGTCCTCTGTTGAGTACAACTGCGGTTTCCGATGCCACGTCACACCTATGCACCCGGCTTCCCTGGTGTGGGTATCCTGGTTACAAGGGTATTCACAGGTGCGGTGGCTCTCCAACCTTCTGTACTCCACAGGGTTTCTTCAGGGTCCACTGAAAAGGGTCCTTCTTCTTTAAAATCGAAACCACGACTTACCCATTGACTTGAACTGAGCCTACAGTCATGTTCCCACTCTACACAGGGCCTCCGTGGGGGTTCCTGGTCACTTACCTTGGGTGGTTCCTTGGGTCCCCGGCACTTCAACATCTTCTGGGTTTAATCTTGACTCAAGTCGTGGTTCGCTTATCACTATTTTAGTATATGGTTTGGTCTACCCTTGGTGACCACTGTGAATTTATGCTTACCTGTTTCCATTGAAAAGTATTGTGTGCATTGCATATATCTCTGGCTAGGAGACATCTGTTTGTGTTTATAAATGCTGGAAGATAACATGTGGTGGAACAAGGAGAGGTTACCTCCTCAGTGGAGTGGGAATGTTATTATGAGTGGTGATGGGGATCTGGTATATGTCCGGAGAACGTGTGTTAAGGTCATCCTGCATTAGGAGACCACCCATACGGTTTCGGGGTTATGTATAGTTTGTTAACATGTGTCCTTTTCTAGAATGAGCAATCTGTTATGATATGTTTTCCATTATTTCCTGTAGGTTTACAAACTGCTGTTACATAACGAATGAGGGGTGTTTCTTCATGTGTGTTTTTTTATTTTGTAGGTTTCTTTTATATTTCATGTGCCTTAATTAGTTTTGTGTAATCAGTATAAACATGTGTTGGACTGGATTCTGGCTTGAGAATCCATTGATGTTTGGAATGTTATTATTCAGAATTGTAACAGCAGCTATAGCAGTTTCTCTGCCTGGTTGGCCGTGTTTCCACCTACTTGTGTGGACTTCAGTAAAAGAAGTGTAAACTCATTTGTGTGAAGCAGTGCCTCCTTTCAATACTCTTATTACAAAATAATGTCCAAAGTTCACTAAAACACTAAATTAAAAGGACATTACAGGTACAATCAAAATTCAAAAAGCCTTTAACATTGAGCAGATATACTTAGCTACACAACCAGAATTATCGAATGATCTTACCAATGATACCACGTATAACATCACAAATTGCTTTCTAATTTTTAGGCATTTTTAGGCATTTGCGGAATTTCGCGTTCCGCAGAGAACACGAAATTGCCCAAAATGCTGCGTTACGCGACTTCTCGAAATTTTTTGCTTGTTCGCGTTCTCAAAATGTGTGTTTGCGAGATATTTCCCCCTGAGCACGCAAACAGCGATCGCGAACCGTTAAAAAAGCATTGCGAACAAGCAATTCCGCGTGTTCACAGAATTTCCGAGTGTTCGCAGAGATTTTTTACCGTTTTCGCAGAGATTTGCGTAACACGATTGCGCAAATTCCGCCCACCCCTAGTAATTTTGTTACTGGAGACATCACATATCACATCACATACCCTTCTGGGATCTCTAACACAGATTGCATGGGTTTTATGAAAGGGATGCCATACTTAAAGAAAGGGCACTTGTGGCACCCGTGGAAATTGATCTGACGTGTCTTCTTCTGCATTTGCATCCCAGCTCACACCCCTCACAAATCAGTCAAATTTTCGTTTCTATCTATCTCAGGATTAGGGTCCAAAACGTATTGAATTAGGAGAAGGAAGTCACTTTCAGGAGAGAAGTTTCTAAGCTTTGCATTACTTGAAGTTAGTAAGTTGTGTAGTTTTCTTGAGTTCTGGAAAGTAATTCACAGGAATGAGCATTTCTGTAAAAAATAAGCCACTGCCTTGTTCCACGAGGACAGCAAACATGCTGGTGTGCAGCTCCAGTTAGCATCAGTCCCTCGAATCTAAAGACTGAATATGGGTTTCCACTCACATCTCAAGGACCTGGTGTTCTCTAGATTTCCATATTTGAAAGACAAGAATTTGAGATCACAATCCTCCCACAGAATTCATTTTTAGAGGCTTCATGTGAAGTGTTCACTCAATGACTGTACAATGCCAGCTGACTCCTTCTTTGCAGAATGGTCTTTAGTAGCATCTGAAAGCCACACTGGCAGCTAACTAGATGCACACGTTATTAATTGTTATTATACTGCTGTTTGTTAGTTTCTTTGCTTCTAAAACATATGCTTAGGCAATATTCATTTTTGGCCTTGTCATAGCTGGCGGCTCATTAAGTGGCTGAAACATTTGACTTGTTTACTTCGCTGCAGTCATTAGTATTTTTAAATCCCAATTACTGCATTGATGGTGTTCATTTTTATGATTTTCTTTTTCTCCTCCTGAATGCATATTTTTTTCTGCTTATGACAGTGAACCTGGTTTGAACTGTAATTAACGTATTAACCGCAGCCCCTTTATTAAAGGACAAAGACCACATCAGAGCATATTTAAAGGCATTGTGAATCAAGTTGAATGTACTGGAATTGCAAATGTTGTTTATATTTTGTTTTTTTGTTTAAACCTTTCTACATAACATTGGATTGGAACTAAATGTTCTGCAACTGTTGCTAATTAATGCAATTGACAAAGCACTCGATGCACGGTCATGTTGCTTTGCAACAGCATTGGAATAACACCAGAATCCATCTCTATCTGCACCCAGTAAAACAGTGACTCTGCAGTAAATCTCGACTTGGTGTAAAATAAATACTTCCAGTAATCAATATACATGTTCGTATATAGGAGTGTCTGCAGTAATTGCATTGTTAAATGCATTGGCCAACTTTGAAAAGGTTCATGTTTCTGCACATAGTTTTCCTACCACCAACCACGCAGACACCTTTGCTCTGCAGGACTCCGACTTGCACACACCCTACTGACACACAAATCAGATCAGGAGGAGGTGCATTATTTTACATTGTTCCTAAAGCATGCAACGACCGCCCACTCCGCATCAGAGCCTCCTCTTCTTTGCTGGAACTCTTCATGAAGCTGAAAACCTGGCTTTTAAATCAACCAACTCACCCTAAGCAGGGTTAGGCACACCCACCTGCGCCCGGATGCCCTCATGGGTGATTGCGCACTGCACAACTGCACATACTATAGTTGACCATTCCATCTTGCTGGTGACCCATCTCCAGGGCATGACTGGGATGACTGGCCCTTGTTCATGAACAGATTCACTGCTTCTTGACTGGAAGTGAACAGGTGATCCGGACAGGGGTCTGATGTTCCTTACAGGTGGATATTGATGGTAGAATTCAGCAGGTGAGATCTATATGCCCCCTAGGTGGGTGTGAACATGTGATCTGGACAGAGGGCTGGATTTCCTTACATGTGGATATTGATTGTAGAGTTCAGCAGGTGAAATCTAAATGCCCTCCTGGGTGGGTAATTATGTAACTGCAATCTGGGGTGACATATAAATCCTTATGATCCCCAGCTGGCAACGCAAGTGTGGGAAACAATGCTTGATATATTTATGGCCTAAGATTGGAGGCCATGTTTACGGATCTTCTGTCTCCATGACAGAATCATTGCAATGACCCATCTCATTGAAGCCACTGGACCCCGACGCTGAAGAACATTGGTTTTAGATGGATTAAGCCCCTTAAGAGAATCAGTGGACCACAGATGTGGTGTTGTCTTTTAATTATCACTTCTGCATGACCACAAATATTCTTCAATTTTAGATACTCAAGTGATGTGCAGAGCAAAGTGTGTATCGAGTACCCCCAGAATGTTTCCACCTCATGTGTATGAGTGGGAGCATGGTTATGTTGTTTGTGTCTTTCTGCAGGGTGAACCTGTGTGTGTGCATTTGGGCGAGATTGGGAGTGTTTGTGTGAGGTAGTATGGAATTTTGTCAGCAGGGAAAGAGGTGGACAGTGAAGGTGGGTGAACCATTGGTTGAAATGTAGGACAAGAGAATGGATGGAAGACTATCTGTTTCTTTTAACAAGGACAGTTGGATAATCTTCCTAAAGCAGATTTCCGCTGGACCTACAGCAAGTTATTCCACAGGTATTAATGTGCTGCCCTCAAGAAAGCATCCACCTGCTGATCAGAATTTAGACCTCAGTAAACCAGCTCAGTTGGTTGAACCCCCACAGCAGCAAACTGTGTTTAACCCACCGCTCAGAATTGAGTTTTAATCCCAGCTTCCTAGCGTTGAGAGACCACTGCAGATGTTTTAGTATAATCTGTAGGTTGCGGGTCCAAATTTCAGAAAGATATACTGGGGTTAATGTGCAGTTTCGTGTCTAACTTGCAGGACTCTGTTTCCAATTTCAAGTTTTCTGAGTGGGTTGATGTCAATGTTGCAGACATTAGTGTGCTAGTTGGTGTTAACATGTTCCAGCTACAGGAATGATGGGTTGACCCACTTTGACAACCTTTTTTCTACTTTGCCCTATGTGACTTTAACTATCATGTTTTTAGGTCGAGCCTGGACAGCGCTTCCGCTCTCAGGTGATCTGTTGTATGTACTTGGTGGGGTCTTCATCCTCCCACTGCTTTGGATTGGCTTTTGTCAGTGTCATTCAAAAATCATAGTCTGCAAATGGCTAATGGTTGGTGCATGTCCCGACCTTGCTCACAAGTTAACTCCGATAGAGTATTGCCGCAGGAACGAACAGCAGCGCTCAGGGAAGAGTGCAATCTGCTCTCAAGCCGGAAAAATCTAGCTGCTGGGCTCCGAACGGAGCTGCTGCGACAGAGGTGCTCTGGGGTAAGAGCTGGCTCTCTGTCAATGGAATTAGTGCGCATTGTCTTTTTTTGTTTTTTGCTATATTATTTTGGGAAGGCTTTTGAATGTATACAGCGTTATTGTTTTAATTTAGGTTAATTTTCAAAGTCTTTTTTTATTCTTTTGTGCGGCTGCACGCCTTTTATCAGCACTACGGCCACCGTGCACCTTTTATCGGAGCTAAGGCCAATATGCATAATGTTTATACTTTGCAGCAGCGAAAAAGGGAAGTTTGTCATATTTGAACATGTGAAAGAACAAATATTTATTGACCTTTTTGTATTCGAACCTCCATCACACCTCCGAAAGTACTTTTTACATTTTATATTTGAAATGTTTGGACTGGACACTTAAAACAGGGAGACACACTGTGCTAAAATGACACCCCCTCTCTCACATGCATTATGTTTCTCTGTATGGGTGAAGCGACCGATCATTGTGCACACAGTGCCAGCCTTGTGCTAACGCCTCTGTAGATTGGCTCAGCCCTCATTAATGGTAAGTGGTGAGGTGGACATCAAGCACTAAAGGTTACATTGTCTAGGTTTTAATCTACTGAGGAGAAAAGATGGATTACGGCATGCTTCCCTACTCCTCACCACTGGACTTTTGCAGCAGGCATTCAACCCACTGTGCAATGTTATTCTCTCAGCACTCCCAGGTTGAATTCTCTCACATCAACTCCTCCTGCTCTTTTCCCATCACCACTTCATGTGACCTCTGCTGTGGGGGGCATGGCTAACCACCGAAGATGGCGGTCGCATAGATGAGTAGTTCCTGTCCTGGGTCCTGGTGACTCCTGCGTATCGGCCCAATAACTTAGGGGGTCATTAGGATGGCGGACGGACACCCCCGAGGTAGAGGGACCGTCCTCATGGGCAGCGGTGGTCCTGAGGAAACAGAAATTTTATGTGGCCAATATGCCCCCTACATGTACCCTATGTATGTCCATGTCACCATGCATTTCTTTCTCATGCCTATAATAATAATGCCTCGGCATTTCCGTCCAATGTTAGTATGTCAGTTACCAAGCCCTCCATGAAAGAAACGTTAATTCTGCACTGAGGCCTATGTTGCCAATGTATTTGCATGATGCACGTTTAAAAGCCGAGATGAACCCGTTTTTGTGGCTCAGCCGAGCCAGGACCCGAATTCAGGCTCCATGCCTCCTGACACTCTGAAAGCTGCAGTTCAGTTATGTATCCCTGACCTCTCACATACTTCCTGCTCAGCCGAGAGGTGCCCAGCCCGGCCTGCCAAGACAGTATTTTGCTTACAGTTATCTGCCCTGCTCCACAGAAACACATTCCTGCTTAATGAAAAGGGTAAACATATTCCGCCTGCAGAAGATAGGGCCTAGCCGTTCTGTCTCCATTCAAGTGATTTACAGAACTCACATCCATAGAAGGCCCATGGCCCCCGCAATGCACAAAGAAATATATGCACACACTAGCATTTAGTGATGAGCAGCCTTTGCTCGAATTACCTTTAAGTCAGATAATACATCCTCCAAACTCAAGATATCAGATAATACCAGAAGTGCAGGTCGTCCTGACATCCAAGACTTCTCTACTAGCACGAAAGTCAGCTTCCCCCAGTTACACGTCAATTCCACGTCATGACCAAGTTTGCGCGCACAAGTAGGGTAAAGGTTCCTGCTGACCATGCAGACCCCCTCCATGTATCCACCCACCTATGACACACCTATGACTCCTCTAGTGAACACCCACATGTACGCCCTTTATACGCCCATGTGCTCTTATCTCTCTCTTTCGCTTGCTCCGCCTTCTCTATGCAAGTTAATGTATGTTTTAAGTATAAATAATGAACTCTGTGAATAAAGTTCAGATGACGATCCTTCCTGATCCTTAGTGGGGATGGAACCCGATTCTCCCTTAACTCGAGTTACTGAATTAAAGCCCTTATGAATCGGACACCACGGACTCTGCCTCTCATTATATGCATGATCCTTGTTAATGTATAGAAATTCCGACAGGGTAATTCTTTTATTTACCACAGTCCCTCCATGCAAATTAGGATGTGACCGCCACCCTGGTGGTCACATCCCGTATCTTTCCTGCCCCATCCTAATATGGCTGGCGGTGTCTGATAGACACCGCCACCATATTAGAGCTTTTCCGCCACGGTCGGAAGGCGACCGTGTCGGAAAAGCGGCGGATGGTTTTCCCGTCCGCCGATGACCCACCAGCCATCCTAATCTGGCGGGGGTCTTTTGAGGCACTCCTGCGGTGATTCCGCATCCTCCGGGCCGGCGGTGGCTTTCGCCGGCCCGGAGGATGCAGAATCACAGCAATCCTAATCGGCCCCATAGTCATCTGCTCAGACCCCTGGAACAGTAAGGTGACACGAACCAGTGGTGCCAATAATGCGTAACGTAGAGGTGATGAGCAACATAAATGGCTGAGGCACTGCCTGAGCATACGGGCAGACCCCAGGGCAAGGTACATACACTGAGCAGCGGAATAACACATGCTAGTCCTGATCCCAAGCCAACATCAGCTGTCATATGCCATAGATACTCTATGCAAGGCCGCAGCAGCAAAGTGCGTTCCAATAACTCCAAGTAAAATGGCGGCCCCAACACATCGAGAAACTATGGAGTGTCGGGACAGCGCCTACTAGTTTTTGCCTCAAGCACACATTGCTTGGAGAAGTCGCATACCATAGATACTATAGGTGACCGCAGCTGTGCCAGAAGACGGAGCAAAGACACAGTTGGAGCAGCCGTGGCCGGAATCCCAGGAAGGGAGACCGGCTCCACGACACACAACAGTGGAGTGTGTTGCACACATTGAGACCTACCTGTGAACATGCGGGCCCACCTTCCCGAGGGCATTCACAGATGGAATTCACCATCAGCTGGACTGTTCCCATGAAGAATAGGGTCAGGACTGATGTGCATATGGATGGGTCAGAACTAAGGTGGCAAAGTGAGCAATAGAACAATGGATTAAACCCAGATCTGTGACAGGGGGTGAGTGTCTGAAAAGTTTCAGCGCTCCGTCCATTTTCTCCTTGTGTTTGCTTTGGACTCTACCATTTGGCCTTCAGCGAGGTGCCTTGCCGGAAGCCTGGATGACGGCGAGCTGCATGCTCCGGCGGGGCAGCCTGCCTCAGCCAGGCACGCGCACTGGACTCTTCCGGTGAGTGGACTATCCTCAAGAGCCCTATTGGGAAGGCGCAGTCGGGCTGGGGCGGAGGGGTCCTGACCGGATTGTGGTGCTTACAGCAATTGGCTGCATCGGCATGCCTGAGCCGTGAGAGGAGGAAGGGCCACTGCTGTACCCTGTCATCTCTGAGACCAGGACTCTGCATAAGGTGGGATTATCAGAGGGCCTATTCTGTCTCTCCGAAAATACTCAAACCGGCATGCTCAATGAAGAAGGAGGCTGGTCTCGGTGAGGCAAGTGACATTACCTGTGTTCCTGAAGGTATCTGAAAACTTTGAGCAACACATAGCAAGAATAAACGCTAAAACACTCCTTGAGGAACACGTTGACTGAGGACAAGCGACTGGGCGCCGTTGGCGCCATTGATGTTACACAGACCCTTGTTAGAGCATGAGGAGCCGGGTACTAACCCGTTCTAGACAACCAAGAGGGGGGAAATATATCACGTAGCCCGAGGTGCAGGCTCTGTTCCGTTTACCCTACCTCCCATCATTTGCAATATAAATTTCACCAACTCTAGAACGTGGGCCTCGCTCACCTGACTGCAAAACGAGTCGCTGTCTCCTGGGGATATCCACCAGATCACACCTTCAGCGCCCCAAAACTGCAGATGACAGCAGCACGTCCGTAGAGCGGCTCGGGCCCACCTTCATTAAAGGGACACATCATCCATAGGTGCGCCCCTCCAAGTTGGCTGACAATACCTGAAGATGCATATCCCACAGATTCAAGCTTGCCACAACAGAGGAGACTGTGGAATTATGGAGCGGACCAAGGGAAAGCAGCTAGATACCGAAGGGCCGGAGCAACCGGGCACAAGCGCTCTCTTGCCAAACTCACTTGTTGAAGAGATACCTCCGTCCGCTAACAGTCCGCAGGCAGACAATTTGGATCTTATATTGCATGAAATAAGAGATTCCTGCGTAGCAGTGGAACAGCAGCTTGGTTTGCTAACTACGGAAATCACCCTAATTAGAGTAGACCATAAGAAGCTTGCTGAAAAAGCAACTGCCAACTACAAGACTTGACCCCCTGGTGAAGAGAACAAACTGAGACTGTAACAACATCAGCATCAAGTAATGATACTTCATGAAAGGATGGAAGACGCAGAAGGGCACACGCACCAAAATATTTTCCGCATAATAGGCCTACTGGAACATAGTGAAGGCCAGAATGCATCTACATACATAGAGTCCTGGTCGTGCAAAGTAGCAGCGCCAGGTGAGTTATCTGAACATTTTTGTGTGGAACAGGCGCATAGAATCCCTACCAGGAGAAGAGCACCGGAGCACCTCCCCGCCCAATAGGAGCTCGAATACTCAACTGCAGAGACTGGGATCTAATTCTACAAGTGGCAAGAGAAAAAGCACCTATCAAACATGATAACGCGCAAATTTTGCTATTTCCAGACTACACCTTGCAGGTGCAAAGGAAACCGGCATTCTACCATGGAGTAAAAAAAATCTTCAAGCCCTCAATCTGAAGTACTCCCTCCTTTACCCAGCTAAACTCAACATCATTAACGATCAGAATAGCCACATTTTCGATACGCCAACGGAAGCCTGAGAGTGGATAGAACACTCCTTCACAGACCTGCCAATAAATGAGGCCCTCAAACAAGGCTTGGAACCTACAACTAGAAATCGTCAGCAACCAACTTGACACCCAAAATCATGAAGAAAGGAAGAAGATCTAGGCCTACACCTGAAAAAATGCTGGAGGGGCATAGATCGGTCCTGCTATCGGTAGCAACACTTCGAAAGCCACAGATAACCACAGATGATGAATCCTCAACTGGTGACACGGCCCAATCAGAATCGGATAACAGCAAACTGATATTTCGTTCCATAAAGCCACAAACTGTAAATGATCTTTTGAACTGATAACCAATAGCACCTACAAAGCGGGGGAGTAGGTCCCTCTCCTGTCACTTTCACATCTCCACAGCAGGGTACGGGTAAGTTAATAATGAAGACATATTGACATTATGCAACTGGAAGAAGGTCCCATCTTGAGGTGAGACCTCCATAAAGACCTACTATGTTCTCCACCAGTTGGGGTTTCCCCATTAGGCGGTTGGGCTGGGACAAATCGACCTACTTATTGTGGGTCATCCAACTGGATGACCCACATGAAATGGATGCTGCATGGGAAAAGTCACATGGGGAGTAAAACTGATTTAACATAGCTATTATTAATATTTCATTCTCAGGCAGATGGCGGGTGGGTCGGGTCTGGGGGGGGTCAGGGTGCGGTAGTTGCAGGGGAGATTTGCACCCCTCAATGGAGCGATAGCTAAGAACTTCTAGGAACTCTCACTAACTATTTACCATCATGACCCCTTCTGCAGTGGCACGAGTTGCAGCCTCCGGGCTGGTTACGGTTATACTAAATGTTTGGTCGTACACAGTTTTTTCAGTTGGACCTAGTATTGGGTAGTTTAAGAGAGAAGCTGAGGGTACAGGAACCAAATTAAGTAACACTGACCAACACAGTAATAATGCTTTAATCCCACACAGAGTAGACACATGGCGACATCCCAATGCTATAACTACACAACTTGGAATATACAGGGGATGAGATCACTGCACAAACAACATAAGATACATGTGCAGCTATCATGGCATAAAGCACAGATAGTGTTTCTAAAAGAGTCTCATTTATTCACAGCAGAAACCTCCAGAGGTGGAGAGGACAATTATTTGGTACAAACTACTCTACGTTCGCACGAGGTGTGGCAATCTGGATAAGGTCTGGAATCCCCTTTAATGCACACGAGAAGCGGATAGATTAAGAAGGTCGATACACAATAGTGTGCGGGACACTGGATGGCAGTCCATTAGAGCTGGGAAGCTTATATGCTCCTAATGTGGACCAAGACACATTTTATTTCCAGGTGGGTTTGGGACTGGCAGACTGGACCCTGTTCCCCTGGATACAGGGGCAATTTCAATGCAGTTTTACATACCACACTAGACCGTTCTCATCTTCCACTACCAGGGGCGGCTTCGATATAACAGGCTAAATTATTACGACATTGTATGAGATTTGGTGTAGCCATAATGCTGTTATGCGAGAATACTCATACTATTCACCTACACATGAATGACACACTTGAATAGACCGGATACCGGTAAAACAGTATCAGAACACATCTCTTTGGAAGCCACTATTTTCTGGGGACGTGTCCCCACACTGGTTCCTAAGTGGGGGCTTGACCCTCACGTCCTGGAAGATGCTGTATTCCGTGGCAGTATAGCCACTACCATTTGAAAGATATTTTTCTGAAAACACAGGAACGGTCTCTACAGGAGGGATAGGATGGGAGGCATTGAAAGCAGTGAGACGCGGGACTACAATCATCTCAGTGGTAGAGGCCTGTCATACCATTGATAGGGAATTCGAACCGATGGAGGACACTCTAGCCAAGTTTGAACGAGAGGACGCCCACTCCGAAGCTGCCAAAGCAGACCTTCAAGAAGGCCGTATAAATTATGCAGAACTGTGCGTGTTAGATTACTGAGTTTACGCACAGAAAACGCACACGGAAGCGGATAGGCCCGGTATACTGTTGGCAAGTCTAATTTAAAACAACCCCAATCGACAACTATAACAGAAATACTCACTCCTCAGGAGACCTGAGTGATTACACATAGGGAAATTAAGGAGGTTTTCTATCATTATTATAAGGCGCTATACGCTGCCCCACGTAAAGTGAACCCACAGGAGATTAGTTAATTCCTGGGCCCGGTTTGCCTCCTGCAAATTCCAGCGGAGGCACGTTAGATGTTAGCTGCACCAATCAATACCGCTGAAATACACGCAGCAATTAAAGATCTCCCCAAAAATAAAACACCGGGCATAGACGGACTACCTTCGGAACTTTAAGCTGCGCACTCCCACCTGTTGGGCCCAAGACTTCAAACACTATATCAGGAGGCATTCAAGGCCAGATTCTCCCATCCCCCCTCTACAGTGCAAGTCCCTAAACCTGGCAGGGACCAAGCCAACCTGCCTGCTTATCGTCTGCTATCTTTACTAAACACAGAATATAAAATACTAAGTAAAGTGCTATCCAGCCACCTTCCGCCACTTCTGCCTCAGTTAATACATACTAACCAGTGTGGATTGGTACCTGCATGTAATACATCTCTCAATATACTCAGGCTATGCAATGTTATGTTCGCTTGCCCCAAGGAATTGATCACTGCAGGATGTATATCACTAGATACTTGCCAAGTGTTTGACATGCTAGATTGGGACTATATGTTTGTTGCCCTAAAAAGGTTAGGGATTCCCTTTGAATACATAGTATGAATTAGGATACTTTATCACCAACCTACTGCCCGGAGGGGGCACATATCACCTTCATACTCAATACAAAGGGGCACGCGACAAGGCTGTTTCCTTTCACCCATGCTGTCGAAACCCTCGCCCACAGACTGCGCAATTAATCAATCAATTGGGGAATTACTCTTAATCACACAGTCCATGCGCTATCCCTTTGTGCGGATGACATCATTCTTTACTCCAAAGACCTACTGGATAACTAATACCAGGGTATTGACATAGCTTTTCTAACAGAAACGTGACACAATAATGGACCGTCCCTGTGGGACTTAGCCCTTTTTGGCTAAAGTCCCAAAACTTTTTGCTTTCCCCCTAGACCTTTTCTCTGACATGGTGTTGCCAACTAAGATGCTTTGGACACTTTGCCACTGCTAAACAGTGTCAAATTGTAAGTGTTCCCTGTATAAAGTAATGGTAATTGGTTGTCCACGATTGATATGTTTGCTTTACTAGTAAAGTCCCTAGTACAGTGAACTATGTGTGCCAGGGCAGGTAATGCAAATGCTGCTAGTGGGCCTGCAGCACTATTTATACCACCCACACAAGAAGCCTTAAAAAGGGAAATAAGGTTTGCCATTGCAGGGACTGCGCACAGTTTGTTAAACTGCCATGTTGTTCTGTCAAGTGCATTCACTTGCCAGACCTTACCCTTCCCTTTCTAGGCACATCAGACACCCCTATGGTAGGTTTAGGGTACCCCCTGGACAGGGGCAGTACATGTGAAAGGTAGAACATGTACTAATGTGTGTGTCATGTCGTGAAAGTGAAATAATCTCTATATTGTTTTTCACTGTTGAAAGGCCCTCTTGCCCATAGGACAGAAGGGGATGGCTGTGTAATATGTTTTCCAGCCTATCTTCCTAAAAGCTTACGATGGAAAGGTAAAGTTTGGTATGCCTGAACTCACAATGTAATAACACATCTTTTTATGAAGGTGGATTTTGCATTGTGTATTCAGAAGCCACTCTTTTAGAAGTAGCTGAGTTTTTGTGCTCTGACATTTCTTTGTGTCTCTGCCTGGCTGTGGATTGACTGTCTGGATTTGAAAGCGATAGGATCTGGGGAATTTCTTAACACAGGGGAGGAGGTGAGACAGCACCAGGCTGACCTGCATCTGGAGTGTAGGGGGAGGAGAAGCTCCTGGAGGTGAAGAGGCTATAAAACAATTGGCTCATCTCCTGCTGAGTGATTGAGAATCCAGACCCCACTAATCAAAGGAAGAAAGGTGTCACTGGCAGGGAGGCACCCAGAACTGGTTTGAACAGGGGTCAGTGCCCTTTGAAGCACAAAGACTTCAAAGTCAATGAGGGGTATAACTATGGGAGCTGAATCCCCTGAACTTTGGAAAATGGCTTCATCAAGTGTGAACAAGACTGGAGCTACTTTGAGGTCAAGAGGACCTTTGCCAAGGAAGAAACAACTGAAGAGATTGAAGGATAGGACTGACCCTTGCTGTGTGATCTGGGGCTGGCCTGAAGTTTGCTGTTTCAACCAAGGAAACGCTAAAGGGACTTTGCTGTGTGCTGTGTCCCCCTGCTTGAAGGACTTTGCTGTGTCCTGAAGTAACGTATGCCCAAGGGTTTGATGTGAGCTGTCTCCCTATTCGGAAACACAGGAACACAAAAGTTTCCAGGAGAGTCTCAGCGGCACTGTGTGTGCGTGCTTGTTGCAGCCCGATACCCTCGTAAGAACTGCCCTGTGATCATAGGCTCCTGGCGTCCAAGTGAGTCTCAGCGACGCTGTGTGAGTGTGCTTTGTGCTGCCTGAGACCTTCAGGAGGATCGGCCTATGATCGGGGGGCATCTGGAGTCCAAGCAAGGATTAGCAACGCAGTGTGTGTGTGCTTTGTGCAGCCTGAACCCCTTTGTGAGGATTGTCCAGTGATTGTGTGCACCGGAATACAATTGAGTCTCACTGACGCTGTGTGCGTGTGCGTTGTGCACCCTGAGACCTTCATGAGGATTTGCCTTGTTATCGGGTGCACCGGAGTCCAAGTGAGTCTCATCGTCGCTGTGTGCGGGCGTGTTGTGCAGTCGGAGACCTTTGTGAGGATTTGCCTTGTTATTGTGTGCACCGGAGTAAAGTAAGTCTCATCGACGCTGCATGCATGATCTTCGTGCAGCCTGAGACTTTTGTGTGGAGTGCCCAGTAATCGTGCACCCGGAGTGAAGGAAGACTCAGTGACGCTGTGTGCATGTGCTTTGTCGCAGCCTGAAATCTTCGTAATTGAAGCGGCCCGGACCGGCGGTCCGGAGGAGCTGAGTTGCTGGCCTGAGCCAAAGGTTGCAATTTCACAAAGCTGCATTGGAGGCCCAGCCGCTGGATAAAGAGAGGAGATGAGTATACGCCCATCAGGTAACATGTGTTGAATCCTGGGGGAGGCTCCTGCTTGGAGGGAGATGTTCTCGGCCTCTCTCTCGTGTTGACCACGCGAGCCTCTGCTTTGGCTCGTATCGCGGCCCTTATTGCCATGGGAGTAGAGGTACAGGGGCCGGAGTGCGAAGCTGCACTTTGGGATTACATCGTACTGTGTTGGGGGCAACTGTCAGAGGCAGGTCAGACGGGGAGGCGGAGAGACCACCTAAGGCCCGGTGATCGGGGCCTGACTGTATTACACATTATTCCATTTCTGCAGAACGGAGTACCTGACTGTCGTAATACGCATTGCATTATTCCTGCATAACGAACTACCTGATTACTGTATGACACATGGCATTTTATCTGCATAACAAACTACCTGGTTGTCGTATGTCCCATTGCCTTGTTTCTGCATAACAAACTACCCGATTAGCATATTGCGCATTGCATTATTCCTGCATAACGAATTACCTGATTAGTGTATATGCATTGCCTTATTTTTGCAGAATGACATATCTGGTGGTTGTATTACGCATTGCATTATTTTATCATTCAAAGTGCCTAATTGTTGCGTTATGCATTGCATTCTTTTCATTGCAGAGTGTCTGATTGCTACGTTACGTATTTTAGTATTTTTACATTGCAAAAGTGCCTGATTCTAGCATTATGAACTGTATTACATGATATTAGGAGTACAGGAGAATGTTTAGAAGTGCTCATTGACATCGCCAGAACTTTCAAGGGCTGGCTGGCCTAACAACCAGCCAGGAGAAATATTACACAACCTCATATGTTAGTTTTATATCGTTTTCGTATTATCGTATATCTTTTAACATAAAGTTTATACTCATTTTATAAAACTCGTGTGGAGTTTATTTGTGGTATCATCATTGGATTAATGTGAGCGTGGTTGCAAAAACTTTACACATTTGCCTTGAAGATAAGCCTGTCTGCTCGTGCCAAGCTACCGAGGGGGTGAGCGGGGCTATATAGGAAGGCGACCTTTTCTTCCCTCACGTTGGAACGCGAGTCCCTACTTGGCCTAAGGTACCTACCTCAGTCAACCAGGGATTCTGGGTCTAACAGTCCCCATGCCTAGACCTATTGGTTCCACCAAACTACAATGGAGAAGTGTGGCTCACTGGTTAGAGGAGGCAGACCTGGAAGCAGAGGTCAGCCCGGGACCAGGGTTCGATTCCCGGCTCGGTGGGGTCTTGAGTCCTAAATGTCCATGGACTCGACAATTCTCGCTCCGGTGCCTACTCGATTCACGGGTTCACACTCTGCGACTCTGGGCAATAGCTTGCTTAATCTCCACAACGGCCCCTCGCGGCGGGATGCCTGGCTTTCACCTTGCGGATACCCTGCCGGGGTTATCTCACAGGGGAATACCAGGACGGGTTCCCTAAGCAAGCGCTTAGAAACCGCTCGGTGATTTGCGCTATATAAATTCCTGTACATTTACAATATTGTGAGTCTAGACAGGCTAAACAAATCAGGTGGAGGAGTGGCCTGTATACACAGATCAAACATCTCCATCTCTAAAGCCCACTCTAAGTCCTGTGAATACCTGGGGCTTTCTCTACGTCTCTCAGATAACCAACACTTTAAACTACACACTTTCTACCACCCCCCCACGTAAAAATGCAATGTTCATAGACCAACTAATGGAAATTATTACAGCAAATGCTGATGTACTGTTAGAAATGGGGTAGCGTGGTGCAGAGCGGGTGGGCCAAACTCCAGGGCATTGTGTAAAGCATTCGCGCAGTACACACCCATTTTACAAAGTTCAAAAGAGGGTTGGGAGAGCCGCGGACATGTCACTGCCGGATTACCCCATTGCCTCATGGTCATTGCAGTTCATTATTCTTCGTTTAGTTCGAGGATCACAAAATGTTCAAAGAGTTCATGGCCAGTGCCCGTATTTTCTTAAATCATATCCCTAGACACGTGTTTCCGGTTTAATACCTTCATCAGTAGGGAAAAATATTTTCAGAGGTTGCTCGACATGCCACCGTCATCTCCTCAGGTCAATTACCGCTCCCGGTGTGCAGGCATCTCCCAGTGCTCGTCAGCGTTTGGCTCACGGGAGCCATTTTACAAAGTTCAAAAGGGGGTTGGGAGAGCCGCGAACATGTCACTGCCGGATTACCCCATTGCCTCATGGTCATTGCAGTTCATTATTCTTCGTTTAGTTCGAGGGTCGCAAAATGTTCAAAGAGTTCATGGCCAGTGCCCGTATTTTCTTAAATCATATCCCTAGACACGTGTTTCTGGTTTAATACCTTTATCAGTAGGGAAAAATATTTTCAGAGGTTGCTCGACATGCCACCGTCATTTCCTCAGGTCAATTACCGCTCCCGGTGTGCAGGCATCTTCCAGTGCTCGTCAGCGTTTGACTCACGGGAGCCATTTTGCAAAGTTCAAAAGGGGGTTGGGAGATCCGCGAACATGTCGCTGCCGGATTACCCCATTGCCTCATGGTCATTGCAGTTCATTATTCTTCGTTTAGTTCGAGGATCACAAAATGTTCAAAGAGTTCATGGCTAGTGCCCGTATTTTCTTAAATCATATCCCTAGACACGTGTTTCTGGTTTAATACCTTCATCAGTAGGGAAAAATATTTTCACAGGTTGCTCGACATGCCACAGTCATCTCCTCAGGTCAATTACCGCTCCCGGTGTGCAGGCATCTCCCAGTGCTCGTCAGCGTTTGGCTCACGGGAGCCATTTTACAAAGTTCAAAAGGGGGTTGGGAGAGCCGCGAACATGTCACTGCCGGATTTCCCCATTGCCTCATGGTCATTGCAGTTCATTATTCTTCGTTTAGTTCGAGGATCACAAAATGTTCAAAGAGTTCATGGCAAGTGCCCGTATTTTCCTAAATCATATCCCTAGACACGTGTTTCTGGTTTAACACCTTCATCAGTAGGGAAAAATATTTTCAGAGGTTGCTCGACATACCACCGTCATCTCCTCAGGTCAATTACCGCTCCCGGTGTGCAGGCATCTCCCAGTGCTCGTCAGCGTTTGGCTCACAGGAAAATTTAAGTAATAGTCGGTAATTAAAAATTCACAATTTATAATACTTGCCCTTGTTGTAGATGAAAATCCAAAAACACACATCACAAGACTTAGGGTCATATGTATGAAATAAATTTGTAGTCGCAAATGCTGCGATTCGCAGAAAACAGCGGTTGTGATAAAAAATTCGCAATTTGAGATGTATGAGACACAATCGCATCGCAAAGTAAGAAATCGCTAAAATAACGATTTCTTATACTGCGGAAAAAAAATCTGCAAATATCTTTGCAAATTCCTAATTCGCGATTTTCTCAGTTTGCGAAAATCGCAAAAAGGAAATTGAAATTTAAGAAAACGCAAGGAAATGTATGAAACAATTGCACATTGCGATTTTGTCATATTCTCAAAATAAGAAATCACAATTAACACCAAGTGCATGCAGGTGGTAACCAGATGCAATGTACGTAAAGCAGCACACAATGCAACTGAACCGTACACAATGGCAGCGCTATATTTGAAAGCCAGGAGGCTGTGTATTCGGGCTCTTGCACGGAGGAGAATGAGACAGGAACGTATCTTCAGGCTGCGCATCACTCTGTTCCAGCAGACTGAAGAGGAGATCCATGACAAGTACAGGCTGCACCCACAGACCATCTTGAACCTGATTGAGGAGCTGAAACCCTATTTGGAACACCCAACACGCAGGACCCAAACAATTCCCACCCATGTTTAGGTCCTGTGCTCCCTGCACCTCCTGGCCTCAGGGAGTTTTCAAGGGATCATTGCAGAGGTTGGCGGGATGTCACAGAGTACCCTGTCGAGCTTTTTCCATGGCTTTCTAGATGCAATGCTACAGGGGCTATCACATCACATATACCTCTCAAGCACCCAACAGGCATTACAGCAAACCAAACTTGACTTCTACCAGATTGCACGTTTCACCCCTGTCATTGGATGCATTGATGGGACCCATGGGGCCATCACACCCCCAGCAGCAACTGAATATGTCTACAGAAACCGTAAATGCTACCATTGCCTGAATATACAGATTGTGTGCAATGCTAAGTATATCATCAATGAAATTGTACCAAAATGCCCTGGTAGTACACACGATTCTTTCATCTTTAGACATAGTGGGATACACAGACGTCTGAGTGCTGGAGAGATTGGAGAGGGATACCTGCTAGGTAAATGCATGGCACACATACATCCATCCACTACATCTCCTGAGGGGGGGACATTGACTTACCTATTGTGGCTATCCCTACAGGTGACAGGGCCTATGCAATGCCGGACTTCATCCTGACCCCGTACCTGGATCCAGCTAATGCAAGGGAGAGGAGATACAAGAGGGCACACAGATCTACGCGCTTCGTAATAGAGCGTACGTTTGGAATCCTAAAGAGCCAGTTCCGGTGCCCGCATAAAAGCGGAGGAGCACTGCAATACAGCCCTGAGACCTGCTGTAAAATCGTGGCAAGCTGTGCAATGGTCCATAACATGGCTATGAGGAAAGGCACCACAATTGACGTGACCGATACAGACACATTGGATGACGATTGCCCAGCTCCCCCTGTCAGACCAGCATCAGGAGTTGGGGCAGCTGCCGGACATCAGAGACGGACTGAGATCACACAAAACTGCTTCTAGGTGAGTAATGATGACATGAGCCAAAATGATGTTTGAAATCTGTGATGTGTTTATTCACACTTCAAAAACATTCACTGTTGCTGTACCCAGCACGTTATTCACACAGTGCAGGTAGTTCCCAAGAACGTGTCCAATATGTATTGCTGGGTTGCATCACCCATTGACACAAATGTTCCACTGTACATTTCACCTCCTCCGGTGATGGATTGGTGCTGGTTAGTCTCCAGGCTCAGTGCCCTCCGATGGGTGCCTAGGTACTGCGCCCTGTCTGCCACTGCGCCTTCTTGCTTCAGATAATGTAGGTGTGTTGCAACTCCTACTTCACGTCTCCTCACTCTCCCCAGAGACCATGAAGGCGGTGGCACCTGAGTTAGCCATCTGCATTTGCTCAACTGCACTGGTGACCTGTTCCAGCCCTCTTGCAATGTCCTGGCAGCAGTGTGACATTTTCACCTACATGGTAATGCTGCAATGGGTCAAGTTGCTGGTGGTGGTGCACAGGCGGTTCACTGCCTTTGTGTAGTTATGCAGCGGTGCGTTGGCACGTTGGGCAGCCCTGTCCCAGGCGTCTTAGTTTTGTTTCAGGGTGTCACAGAGGTCACGTATGACACCTGCCACGGCCATGATGCCCTCCCCCATATAGTGCTGATTCCTGTTGAGTGTGCCGAGCTGCCTATTAATGGAGCGCAATCATTTCTGTTGCAGGCGCTGTACTTGCAGCATGCTGTTTTCGAGACCTGCAAATAACGTGTGCTCCTCATCGGTGGCAGTGCTGCTCCTGGGCCTTGACCTGCATGTTTCCATTGCTGGCACACTCATTTGTGGGGTTTCCTACCTACAGATGTGTGACACACCTTGCCTTGCCTCTCTTTACTCACTCGCCTCCCCTGTGGCCTCTAAGTCATCCTCCATTGGATGCAGTGGGGGCACATGTTTGCGCTTCCTGTGCATGATGGTTGTGTGCTCTGACTCTTCACTTGAGTCCCCATCATCAGCCTGGTCGTCAGGATTCCCATACTTATCTCCCTCTGCACTGTCATCAAGTGCCTTGGATTGTGCTGTGGATGTAAAAGGGGATACATGAGTTTGTGTCATTTTCTGCCTTTTGCACTCAATAAAGTTTCTACATATTGTCTAGGCTAACTTCTGACACAATCTTATTCCCTTACCACTGAACCACATGTTGCATTTGATTTCCTATGTGTCATGGACAAACTATCCTACATCTTACTACAACTCCCACGATGCATTGCTGGGTGTGCTGTAAGAAGTGGACCGAGTGACATGTGTTGTTTCTATTTTGCGCATTGTTGGAAGTGTGCATGGGATGGGGATCTGTGCAGATATATTTGGTATGCATGTTACCTTGGCTGCTGGTTGCAGGGTCGGAGCTGTCGATGTCAGCCACACCACTGACGCTCTCAGGCAGGAGGGTTGACTCCACCAGCTCCTCATGGGGTGTTGGCTCTGCTGCTGTGGATGATCCTTCTCCGGTCTTGTTTGACTCCTTCAGTCTGGCTGCCACCCTCTCCTTAGATCTTTGCCACATGTCATAACACCTCTTGCGCAGTTCCTCCACAGTGCGATGAGTCACACCCACAGCATTGGCTTTCTCTTGAATGTTCAGCCAAATATTCCTTTTCCTTGATTCAGGGACTCGCAGTGCCTTTTTCCCAAAGAGAAGCTCATGGCTGCAAACCATCTCCTCTATGAGCACCTCCTGCTCCTTGTCAGAGAATTTGTGTTTTCTCTTCCTCTTTTTACCCCCCTTGCCCTCATGCTGCTTCTGCGACTCCATTGGGGTTCTTTCTGTGCTGTGCAGACTCCTCACACTCTCCAAACAGCCTCTGACTGTGGCTCTGGCAATCAGGAGCAGCACATCACTCCCACTTCCTGGTTGTGATGTCATCAGGCTGCACCTGTGTTGCAGATTTCCGATTTTGCGATTTCCTAATTTGCGAATTTTGCAATTAAGGAATCGCAAATCATGTTTCCAAGAATGTATTGCGATTTTTAAGAAATCGCTAATGATTTGCGATTTTTTAAATACATCCAGATTTGCGAATCTCAAACTGCAAATCGTAAAATATCGCAGTTTGAGATTCGCAAAACAGGATGTTCATACATATGCCCCTTATTTAGGCAGAGCGTTTCAAAAAGAAACTTGAAGTTGTACAGCTGTGTTGCTTGTTTGGAAAAAAGCCAGTAATTGCACACGTTGTAGCTGGATATGCTTGTGCTTAGTAAAATTGATGTTCCAAGATTTATTTATTTATTTATTTTATTTATAAAATTTCTAAAGCGCACAAATACCTTCCGGTGTCTCGGCGCTAGAGTTCACAGAGATTGCAAAGGGTTCCTGCTAAATTTACTGGTCAAAAAGCCAAGTTTTTAGGTGTTTCCTAAATATTAGTATGGATGAACTGGATTTAATATGAAGGGGAAGCTTGTTCCATAATTTCGAGGCAGCAACTACGAAGCGTTTGTCTCCCCATGTTGCTTTCATAGTGCGTGGGATGTTAAGCAGCTGAGATGCAGAAGAGCGTAAGGATCGGTTGGGTTTGTAGACACTGATAGATTTTTTTAAGAAGTCTGGTCCAGTATTGTTCAGTGCTTTGTAAATGATGCACAAGGCCTTAAACTTTGTGCGACATCTGATCGGCAACCAGTGTAGTTGGCGAATGATGGGAGAGATAGATGAAAATTTAGATGTGCCGGTTAGGATCCTTGCAGCGGCGTTTTGCACAAGCTGTAATTTGTTCAGGACTTGCTCCTGTGCATTCAATAATAGGCCATTGCAGTAATCAACCTTTGACAAGACCAGAGTGGACATTAAGGTTTAACCTGCATTAGGGGGTAGGAAAGGGAGTAATTTCTTTACCATTCTCAAGGTGTAGAAGGACGCTGAGACCACTGCGTTAGCGTGGCTGATAAAAGTTAGCCTATTGTCAAATAAGACTCCAAGATTTCTGACTTTTGATACCGGTAGGGGAGGAGCTCCCAGCTCCGATGGCCACCAGACTGGGGACCAAGACGGGGTCAGCTCACCAAATAGCATGACCTCCGTCTTGTCGGAATTTAGTTTTAAGCAGTTCTGGTCCATCCAGGTGCTAATCGCTCTCATACCCTCCTGGAAGTTAGAGGCCACTGCTGCTCCGTTTTTGTGGATTGCCAGGACTAACTGAGTGTCATCGGCGTATGATGGTAATCCGATGCCAAATGACTTAATCACCCTCGCCAAGTCCGACACATAGATGTTAAAAAGCGTCGGACTTAGCGAGGAGCCCTGGGGAACTTCACAAGGCAAGGTGAAATCAGGCGAGTAATAGCTCCCCATTTTCACGGACTGCTCTCTGTCCGATAAAAAGGATGCCAGGAGAGCCTTAGCTTTGCCCTGAATGCCAATAGCAGCGACACGGTCGATCAAGATGTTGTGATCGACAGTGCCGAAAGCTGCAGACAGATCTAGAAGTATTAGGACTGCTGCACCGCCCTGGTCCATGATTATTCTGACCTCTTCTGCTGCTTTTATCAAGGCGGTCTCGGTCCCATGGCCCTTTCTAAACCCAAATTGGGTATCATCTAACAGCTCGTTCTTGTCAATAAAGCTTGACAGTTGTAAGTTAATAGCCTTCTCAAAAAAATTTTAAGGATAGGGGAGCGAGGCAATAGGTCGATAACTTTTTAACTCTGCTGGATTTAGTGTCGTTTTTTTAGGAGGGGTTTCAAAATGACTTTCTTCCAGATTGTAGGGTAGACACCTGTCAGGAACATGGCGTTACAGATATTAGTGAGCACCGGGGCTATCTGATTAGAGACTAGTTTAAGAATAAGCGGGGCATGGGTCCATAGGTGATCCTGATTTAACAGTGTTCATAATTTCTTCCATGGAGGCCTGAGAGAGTGAGGAGAAAGCTTCCAGAGTTGGCCTTGTGGGTATATGGAGGTTATCTGGATTAGCTGAAGCAGCAGAAGTTCTTTTGGTGAAATTATCAAAAATATCTGTGACCTTTCCTTTAAAGAATTCTGCAACTTCATTACAAAAAATTTGAGATGGTTCTATGGAATCAGGAACCGGGGGGTTGGATAATTTTTTTATCACCTGAAAAAGCTGTTTGCTCGAATTTTAAGCTGATTCTATTTGTGTAGTGAAAAAATTGCATTTTTCCTTAATGATAAGTTTTTTGTAGCTAAGCAGAGCTTTCTTATATCTCTCTCTATCATGAAGGACTGGGTTCTTTAAGACCCAGCGGTGCCAGGGGACAACACCTGAAACCTTCGTGGGTAACCTGCTCCGGCGTACGAATGACAGAGACACGGGACACTTCCTTCGGCGTCAAAGATTCAAGGTTTATTTACTGCAGGGAAACACAGAAGTCACAGGAAGTACAACGAGTGTAGTTCGGGGAGACTGCTTCAAATTGGTTCTGTGGATCGCTCCTTTTATACACGATTCTCCCATAAGTTAACCTGGTACACAAAAGTTTACGACTTGGTTCCCACAATTATCCCCGAGAGGGGTCGCTTTGGTCACTTTGATACATTCGAGGTCCGGAATATAAGTGCGGAAACATTTGGCGGTTCCCAACTGTAAAAACCCATCTTCCCACCATTAGTACATTCCAATCAGCAGTAAAACAGATCGAAGAAGGAACAAGAACAGGTGTGGAGGAAGATGGAAACTGTGGGGAGATTGGAAAGGGTGTAAAAGGGGGAGGTATCAGGAAACACGAGATACAGGCATCAAAGGGACGTGCCTAATGAGATGCACGGCTGAGACAATAAACCGGCACGGCGAGATGAGCCTCGAGCGGGGCCATCTGCCTTACAGTATCATCCCCCTCGTCATAAAGACACTTTCAAAGGACATGTGTCTTCCGCAGATATCTTGGGAATCCCAGGGTCGCGAAGCGGACAACGTCCGTTCGCTGGCTACTTGAGGGCAAGAGACAAAATGGATGCCGCATCTAAGATGGAACCCGTGGGTACAGATGAAAAACCCACGTAACAAATGAACGGTTTAAGTTAGCACAGCGAAACTGCGCACACTTACTAAACTCGTCATTTGCGGTTCGTAGATACCAGACTCGACCATATTCGTGCGAGTCGAAAACACCACTTACAATTGCCACGGAACCTCAGGCGCTCCTTTTGCCCTCATGTAGGCAAGCACTAGTCGGAATCATACTCGATATTCATCAGACCATCTAGATGTTGCTGTAACATAGCTCTGTCCAACCGAGTCCCCTTGGTACCAGGTGGCTGTCTCATACACGTTGTAGCACAGAGGCCACATAAGGCAGGACCACACTGCACACAAAGGCAACACGTGAGCAGGAACGCCACAACAACTCCGATAATCATCAGAATCTTCCAACCCCAAGTCGACATCAGGCCCCAAAACCACCCAAGTAACGTCCAATCCCCTACATCCACGTGTATGGATTCAGAGATTTTATGCAACTTTGAGATGGCTTGATAAACAGTCGGAGCGTTATCCGGAATGAAAATACAGCAGCTCGAATGGATCACCTTACATACCCCACCTCGATCTGCTAAGATCACGTCTAAAACCATACGGTTTTGTAACGTCATAAGTCTATCCGCCTGAAGTTCTGTGGTGATATTACCAAGGGCACTGGCAGTAATATTAGCTGTCGATTCTACCACTCGAGTCAACTGTCTCAGGTTCCTACTATTAACCATAGGCCCCCAAAACGGGAGGAAACCCTTGAAAAAGTCTCCTGCCTCTTGACCGGCAGTATCCTCTTCGCTAATTACGCCTCTCACAACTCTTGTCTTGTGATAATCTGCATCTACAGTGAACGTCGGAGGCAACAAATTCGCGATAAAGCATGCGCCCGCAAAGTCGGAGGGCAACCATGCATACGCACGATCATGGCAGACAAAGTACGTACCCTTGGCAGCCAGAAACACAGGGGACGAGACCATCGACAGAATGTAATTCTCGGTGCAAGCACTCTCTCCAAGTCGGGCTTTCGATCTTCGGCCACGACCCATTAGACAAAAATTGCCAATGTGGGGTACGACCCATATCGGAGGCGAGCTTTTAAGCTGTTTATCACTCGTGAGCGCACTGTACTCGACCTTACTCAAGACCCTATAGGCTTGTACCTCTTCCTTTGGGATGAGCGACGGCTCATAGATATCTCTATCTAAATCTTCTATCGCTATGGACAAAGGCTTATAGTACGAGCCAAGGCCAAGGTAGGGAGAACGTGGCTCTCGACTGGGGTGAGAATCCAGTGCGCTTCGAAACATTGTTTGGAATGCTCGAGCTGAACCCTGGGAACTATACGGTAAGACCAGATATGGAATTCCCTTATCCGTGGTATGTGGCATCAACCCACACACCCAACAATTAGTAGTATTTACCACTAACTGGTGCTGGTGAAGGAGCTGAATAAAGGAATTATTGCGGAATTCTGCACGTCTAGCCTGCTCGTCTTCAGGTAGGATATGAAAAGAATGAGGAGATGCAGTGGAGGCAAGTGTAGGGTCAGAGGTGGGAGTAGGTATGGTAGAAGGTAAGAAGTACGACATCATGTAATACACCCCACCTGCCAATAGTGCAGAAACAATCAGAAGCAGTACGAATATTTGAAACATAAAACATTTGGTACAAGTAAGTTGTTGTAACTTGAACCTTTGCGCCTGAGCTTCTTCCAAGTCCATCAGCTTCGAAAACGCCATCCCCTATGACCGTCCGCAACGTTTCTTGATGCACTTCGTTCTGTGTAGCCGTAGTCAATCCCTAGGAGTTCCCAGGAACCGACGGTCTTTAACCTAGCGTCAAGACCTGCTAACCAGAAGGAAGTACACGCGCGGCCCTACGGCCTTTATTCACAATGTATGTGCAAAAATGTCTCTCAGCTGTGGAAGCAAAAACACATATGGAACAACACTCAATATATATACAAAAATAATTACAATAATACGGGTGTTCGGACTGATCGTGGAAAACGGGATAATGCAATTGTCAAGGGGCAGAACGGATTTTTTTATTTGTCCTTAGTACTGGAACGCAAAAAGTATCGAGTTTTCCCAGGACGTGTATGTTCATCAAACAAGGGATCCGATGAGGGAACAGAGTCCTGTTGATCAGCCGAATGTTCTGGTCTCGAGTCTTTTGATGACAAATGTTCAACAGTGTCTTTCTGCTGCACTGAGGATTCTCCGACAGGTTGTGCGTCACTGAAAGGTACAAACGCCGGCAATCCTTCGGATTCAGATGAAGCAATGCCCCTCCTCACCCACGAGTCTGCCGGCAAAGGAATAGGAACTTTCTTTGTATGGGTGGCATGCACCCAATTTTTCCGGCCCTCTAAACGAACGGCAGTTCTCGTGGCAAGGAGGACCTGGTAGGGTCCAGTAAACCGGGGTTCCAAGTTCTTCTTGCGGGAAAAATTCCTGGTGACCACCCAGTCTCCGGGCTGGAGCTGGTGGCCTGGACCCTCCGTCTGCGTCGGCAATGCTTCGTAAACCTGTTGGTGAATTAACCTCAGTTTAGCAGTCAGATCATGAAGATAGTCAATCAACATTGGGTATTCGAGACTGGAGAACACACCCGGTCTAGGGACCCCCCACACATTCGCAGGACGACCGGACACTATTTCATAGGGGCTAAGCCCTACTCGGGAGTGTACGGTTGCCCTAGTTGATAACAAAGCTAAGGGTAAAGCATCAGGCCACGAAAGACCAGTCGTAGCCTGAATCTTCGCTAGCTTCAGTTTAAGGGTGCCATTGTACCCTTCAACCAAACCAGCTGACTGGGGATGATTGGCGCTATGGAATTTTTGATTAATTCCAAGGCCTTTACACACACTCTTCATCACACTCCCCACAAACTCACTTCCGTTATCCGACCATACAATCCGAGGCATTCCATACCGAGGAAAGTATTCCTTCAGTAGGATTTTCGCAGTAGACAAAGCAGTGTTGTCTTTGAGGGGATAGGCTTCAATCCATCGGGAGAACGCGCAAACCATTACTAAAACGTATTTCAGGTTATTGCATCGCTCCATATGGATGAAGTCTAATTGGATCACCTCAAAGGGACATGAAGGGGGAGCAAAACTACCAAGAGGAGTTGGGGTTCCCTTACCAGGATTGTACAACATACATACCATACAATTCTTAACCAAACGTTCAGCACATTTCGTGATACCATCATTCTTCCACACAGGGGACAGCAACTTACAAATACCTTTCACGCTAATATGTGCTAACCCATGCGCCATTGTCACAACAGCCAGCACATACGCATCCGGTAACATCCATCTCTTATGCTCCGACAAATCAACCCAACAACCATTCACATCCAATTTTCCCGTACTTTCTTTCCACTGTATCTTTTCAGTCTCGGTGGCCTCATTCTGAATTGCTTTCACACTCTCGATAGTGTCCTCACAAATACTCGATTCTGTAGGCCACCTAACCGAACTCATCACATACATTCTAGTGCTAAGATTCCGTGCAGTCTCCTTAGCAATCTCATCCGCAAACGCATTACCACGACCAACATCATCCGTCACCTTACGATGCGCACTACATTTAACAATCGCTACCTGCTTAGGCAACGTAAGTGCATCTAACAGATCATTCACAAGCTGTCCATGCTGAATCTTCGTACCATGCGATGTCATAAAACCTCTCTCTCTCCACAACCGTCCAAAGCTATGGGCGACGCCAAAAGCATATTGGCTGTCGGTAAACACATTCACACGTTTCCCTTTCGCTAACACACACGCTCTAGTTAGAGCGATCAGCTCTGCAGCCTGGGCAGTGTTCTGATTCAATCTCGCAGTTTCCACAACAGTATTCAATGTTACAACAGCATATGCAGTAGTCACATCACCATTCGGCAATTTAAAACATGAACCATCCACATACAACGTTCCGTCTGGATTTTCCAAAGGAGTGTTTTTAAGGTCCACTCGACCTTTTGTTTCCTCTTCAGTTCTCAAATAGCAGTCATGGGCTGCTATTTCATCTGACTCTGTGCTAATGGGTAACAAAGTTGCCGGGTTCAGAACATTACAACGTTTTATCTGAATATGACTTGCCAACAGCGTCAATTCGTACCCAGACAACCTCGCACTCGTCAAGTGCTGAGTTTTCGTACGATTCAAAAGAGTATCGACTGCATGCGGAACCATCACCGTAAGCATATTATCCATAACCAATCCTGCTGATTGTCGGATGGACACCGCAGCTGCCGCTGTTGCTCTCAAACAACTCGGCAATGCTCTAGCTACCGGGTCCAAGGTCGAGGAAAAATATGCACATGGACGTTGCTTACCACCAAAAGGTTGCGTTAAGACACTCAAAGCACAACCTTCCCTCTCGTGAACATATAGTGTAAACGGCTTGCTGTAGTCAGGGGTACCTAACACAGGAGCCGAACACAATGAGTCACGTAATTCAGAAAAACTTTTCTGACATTCTTCCGTCCATGGTAAAGGAGTTGAAACATCCTTGCACGTAAGAGCCACCAATGGTTTCGCTAGCAATGAAAAATTTGGAATCCATTGCCTGCAATACGACGTGATACCTAGAAAGGCACGCACATCTGTTTGGGTTGTTGGCACAGCCATTCGCGCAATTGCTGCAATTCTCTCTGGGGTCAACCGTCTTCCCTCCTTTGACAATAAGTGACCTAGATAGGTTACTTCTTGACAACAATATTGGAGTTTAGAAGGTGACACTTTGTGATGTAAGTCACAGAGATGTTGCAGCAACGACACCGTAGCAATTTTGCAAATGTCCTGAGTATCTGCGGCTACCAACAAGTCATCGACATATTGGATTAAGGCCGCACCAGCCGGCAACGTAAACGCATCCAGTTGACCCTTCAAGGCTTGACTGTAAATCGATGGACTCTCACAGTAGCCCTGAGGAGCGCGTTTAAACCGGAAGCTGCGTCCACCAAGAGAGAAACCGAAAAGGTCTCTGCTCTCTTCTGCAATTGGAATGCTGAAGAACGCATTCTTCAAATCAATCCCTGAAAACCACGATGCAGAAGCTGGAATCAGAGTCAGTAGCGCCGTGATGTCAGGCACAACAGGAAACTGAGGAATCACCATTTTATTTACCTCCCGTAAATCGATAACAAAACGATAAACAGGTGGTTTCGAAGGATCAGTACGTTTTAGAATGGGCAGTACAGGGATGTTGCACACGTTTCCCCGCGTCTCTTCAATTACGTCTTTCTCGATCAAATCATAAATGATCGCTAACAATGCTCGTTCACCATCAAGAGAGATACGATACTGGGGAATACGTGGCAACCGCACATTAGATTTCAACTGAACAACATAAGGGGAGATGTCAAGCAGGCCCACATCATTGGGACCTGTTGCCCACAAAGATGCAGGAAGAGAACTCAATTCCGGTGGAAGCTTATCGAGAGACAAGTACATAGGAGAGACAACCCTCTCGCCCAAAGTAAGCTTTACACCCGCAGGAGAACAATACAGAGTTGCATACAAACGTTTTAGCAAATCCAGGCCCAAAAGATTTTCACCACAACCCGTAGTCAAAATCAACGGAGCTTCTAGCTCACGAGGCCCAATTGTAAGGGGCAAAGGGCGTGAAACTGGGTTGCTAACGGGGGCGCCAGAGAATCCAACGGAAACATTTGTTAAGCCAGACAAAGGTGTGCCTGGGAGTTTCGAATGCATTATGGAACTTTTCGCTGCACCAGTGTCCAACAGAAAAGGCTCAACGACGCCCGATGTAGCAACTGCGACGTAAGGCCCTCTCTGATCAACCGGAACTGATACCACTCCCTCTCCTTGTCTATGGCTGTCCTAGTAATTACTGTCGTCAGTTCCCTGATCGACGTAATAATCGTCTACATTGTACTGCGCAGATCGTCCTTGCGACGATCCACGTTGATCAAAACAATTATCGGAATTTGATGAGTTGTCTGAACGGTCATTTTGAACACCGCGACCTCTACCACGTGGTGCCTGCTGAGAACCACCACGACCTCCTCTAGATGAGTTACCACTGTTACGATCGTTTAAAACGGGACAGTTAAATTTTAAATGACCCTCTTGTCTACAATAGGCACATTGATTGTACCCTAACGAAGATCTTTGGGAAGAGGAGTCATTTCGAGGTTGTGACCTATTTGATTGCGACTGCGGTCTATTTTGCTGCGAAGTATTCTGATTCGAGCGCGGGGGATACGCCTGCTGTAACAACACTTTAGTTTTGAGTTCTTTCGTCTTTTTATCAGCGCAGTCGTTCTCCTCTTTTTCTCTGTTCTCATAATACTGTGCCGTAGCCAATATTTGAGCCGAGGTAGAAATGGCCCACGCACTCTCGGAATTTTTTAATTTATTGCTCAAATCGGGCAATAAGTTAGAGACAAATTTGTCCACGAACAACCGTTGACCACCCTCAGTGCTCATATCTTGACCACTATGATCAATGAATGCCTCCTCAAATCTCGTAAAGAAATCAGAGACACTCTCGTCCTTTTTCTGTTTACAAGCTGACAGTTTGTCCCAGTTCACCCTCATAGCTGGCATAAGTGTTTTCATTAGCGTAATTATTCTTTGAGGGAGAGCAGTAATGAGCTGTTCAGGCTTAGCCCCGCCAACTTGCCGCGTATCGGCCGCAGTAAGAGCAGCCCAATCGCCACCTAATTCGTTTGCGTGATCTTCGTGCCGAATCTTAGCCCATACCGGTTGCGGTACGATATTGCCGAACAGCATATCGATATCGGCAAGATTCATTACCGTAGCGTCTACAAGCTGTGATAATTCTTTATAATACCCTGCAGGATTTTTGCGAGGGTCAGGCAAAGATTGCTTCACCTGTAAAACTTCTGATCGTTTCCATGGGAGATGTATCCATACTCTCTGAAAGAACGGCAAGATCGGAGGTTGAGCTGCAGGATTACCTGGCATCCACACTGGTGGAACTTCCCGCATAGGAAACTGACCGGACGCATCTAACTGCCTCTCAACATCCTCAACAAACAAGGCTTGAGGTATAGGAGCGGGACGGAAAGATAACAACCGTTCAACAGCACGTCGAACATTAGTATCCACTATCAGTCCATTCGAGAACTGAAGCTGTAGATCAGACAAAGCGGTCAACACCTCGTCAGGTGCATCGGCCGATATCTGATCACGCAGTACCTTGCACATTTCTTCAAACACGTATCTCTGTGTCGGTTCATTGAATTGGCAAAACGTATCAAGTACAACACGCAGAGGATTTATAAGAGGGTGCGTCATCCAACCCATCGCCATATTGTATAGCGAAGCACGTTCCCTGTTACCGGGAAGCTGACTACGTCTCTGAGGACCATCTGAACCGGCGGACCCAAAAACAGGTCCGAGAGAATGGAAAAAACTAGCCGCAACAGGAGAAGTACGACTACGAGTAGACGGAGAAGTATAGCACAAGGGACTAACAAGAGAAGAGGTAGAAACAGAAGAAGCAACAGGAGTAAGTAGAGCAGGAGCAGTAGCGGGAGCAGGAGGATGTGGAAGCGGAGGAGCAGTAGGAATAGCAATAGGCAAAGAAGCGGGAACATTCGGAAGAACGGGTGCAGGTTGAGGAACAGGTTGAGGAATAGGTACAGGGGGAGCCACAGGAACTGCGGTACCCTGCACGTACGGAGGTGGCGACTTCATAAGATAAGACATTAGGGGATCCTCAACTGACTCTTCCTTCTTATCCGACTCCGTTGGCAAAGCAGGATAGCATTTATCTATGGACATACGCTGTAGCCTGTCAAACACTTCCTTTTCCTTAACCTCCTTATCACGCTGAAACTGCTCTGCTTCCTTTACAATGGTAGCAACACCATCTCTCTGATTACGTTTAGTCTGTCTGATCTCTTTCTGTCGGGCTTCTTTACGCCACAACCGAAAGGCATCAAACATGGCCGGCCTTGACTTTTTCTCGAACAATTTAGTCTCAAGATTATCTAAGATCGTTGTCTCAAAACTACCATGAGGTGGCCAACTAAGGGCACCATCTTTCTTAGTGTAACGGATCCAGTAATCATTAAAAGTAATCGGGCCTAGCCCGTGTTTGCTGTACAGCTCATAAGTTGGAGTTCCAACCGGAGGTATCGGACACAAGTCCTCCAGTCGGGAATCCGTACCACAACGTCTGAAACAACTAAACAAAGTACTGCGACCAGGCATCTTGCACACTAGCCGAGTTTCACAAACGTCAAGGGTTACGGGATTTACCAAGTCCCAGCAAAAAGCAAAAACCCTCGGTTTTTGGCGACTGCAGACGTCAAATATCACAACAAAGTACCAAGAACTACAAATGCAATGGAACCATGCAACAACTAAGCAACCACAACCAAGAACTCTGGGAGCGACCCACAAATACTTAACTCAAAGATCGATGGCGTCACCAGGAAGGCCCGTCAATCGTCTCGCTATTCCAAGGTCTACGCCAGGTGCCAAAACAGGTCTACAGTCAGGGCAGCTGTCCGTCGCAGCCGTCAGGAGGCGGGAATCTTCGCGGGAAAAGTCTTCGGGCCACTTGTTTCGACAACAGGATCGATGAAGCGGAGTGCACCTTCCCTCGGAGATTTCACACGAAGTTCCTCACGATCGTCGGGCTTGGACCGGTACCACTGATGCAGCCCCACGTTGGGCGCCAACTGAAGGACTGGGTTCTTTAAGACCCAGCGGTGCCAGGGGACAACACCTGAAACCTTCGTGGGTAACCTGCTCTGGCGTACGAATGACAGAGACACGGGACACTTCCTTCGGCGTCAAAGATTCAAGGTTTATTTACTGCAGGGAAACACAGAAGTCACAGGAAGTACAACGAGTGTAGTTCGGGGAGACTGCTTCAAATTGGTTCTGTGGATCGCTCCTTTTATACACGATTCTCCCATAAGTTAACATGGTACACAAAAGTTTACGACTTGGTTCCCACAATTATCCCCGAGAGGGGTCGCTTTGGTCACTTTGATACATTCGAGGTCCGGAATATAAGTGCGGAAACATTTGGCGGTTCCCAACTGTAAAAACCCATCTTCCCACCATTAGTACATTCCAATCAGCAGTAAAACAGATCGAAGAAGGAACAAGAACAGGTGTGGAGGAAGATGGAAACAGTGGGGAGATTGGAAAGGGTGTAAAAGGGGGAGGTATCGGGAAACACGAGATACAGGCATCAAAGGGACGTGCCTAATGAGATGCACGGCTGAGACAATAAACCGGCACGGCGAGATGAGCCTCGAGCGGGGCCATCTGCCTTACAGTATCATCCCCCTCGTCATAAAGACACTTTCAAAGGACATGTGTCTTCCGCAGATATCTTGGGAATCCCAGGGTCGCGAAGCGGACAACGTCCGTTCGCTGGCTACTTGAGGGCAAGAGACAAAATGGATGCCGCATCTAAGATGGAACCCGTGGGTACAGATGAAAAACCCACGTAACAAACGAACGGTTTAAGTTAGCACAGCGAAACTGCGCACACTTACTAAACTCGTCATTTGCGGTTCGTAGATACCAGACTCGACCATATTCGTGCGAGTCGAAAACACCACTTACAATTGCCACGGAACCTCAATCATTGTTGTCATAATTCCTACGCCAACGCCTCTCTAGGTTTCGGCATCGTTGTCTCTCGAGCCTTAATAGTTCCGAAAACCAAGGAGCAGAAGGTTTATTGCGGTTAGGCTGCAATTTTTTGACAGGTGCTACACGATCCAATGCATTGTTCAGCCAGCGCCCATAATTGCTAGATGCTTCATATGGGTCGTCTGAGCCTTCGGGTTTTGTGGATTCAAGAATGTTATTGAAGACAGGATAATCGATATTTTTCCAATCACGACATTTGATCTGAGAGCGTATAGTGGGTATGGAGTTTTTATGGTTCCTAAATAATATAGAGAATTTTACTGCCGAGTGATCAGTCCATGTGAGTGGGATCACAGTGGGTTGATTCATGAATGAATTGTTTGTAAATAGACCGTCCAAGGTATGACCAGCTTGATGAGTGGCTGAGGAGACTCGTTGTTCTAATCCGGCAGCCAGAAAATCAGAGATAATCCTAGATGAGTCTTTATCTTCATGGTTTTCTAAATGAAAGTTAAAATCTCCCAGTATTGTGTATTCTGTATTGGCGGCTACTGGTTCTAACAGAAGATTAAGAGCTTTCAAAAAAGGTACTCGTGAGGTGGGTGGTCGGTAAAGTAGGGTTCCTTTAAAAGTTTGAATAGGGGAAAGAAAAAAGGTGAAACCTAAGGCTTCTACGGAGTCATGGTTCAATGGTTCGGTTTTTAAAGCTAAGCTAGCGCGATGTATAATAGCTAGACCTCCTCCTCTTTTCCCAGAGGCTCTATCTAATCGGGTCACATAATAGCCATCCGGAGTGGTTGTGTTGAAATCTGGGCCAGATGCTAAATCTGCCCAGGTCTCTGTAATGAACAGAATGTCTAGGTTTTGGTTAGCTATAAGTTCGGCCACTTCTTCCCTATGTTTTACGAGGGAGCGGGCATTTATAAGGGCACAGTTTATGTGTATTTCTGCGGTTTTAGGGATCGTGGGGGCTCCTAAGTTTGAGTGAGGTGGAGTTGTTTTAAAAGCGCAGTTCGGACATGGGTTAGTAGGTAAGTTACGCAAAGAGTCTGCATGAAAATGAGAGCATCGTTTGTAGTTAAGTGTATTCCCTATGCTCAGAAGCTGTGCTCTGGAGTAAGTAATTACCTTCGATGTGTAGTAGGAATTACAAGGATCAGGGGATGTGGCGCGCAGCGCGGTCCCAGCGCGGACTGGCGCAGACTGGCACCCCTTTGGCACGGCTTTGGCGCGGTGTCGGCGCTCCCGCTGCGCTTCCGGGTGGTCATTTTATATTCTAAGCCCCGCCCCCAGCTGGAACGCTAACTCCGTTCTGCTCGGGGAGCCGGCTCTGAGATAATGAAGATGGCAGGCACGTCGGGTTCACGACCTTGCGTGACCAATGTTATTATGCAGACACAAGTATGTGCGCTCAGAGATTCGCTTGCGTAGCAGGAATGCACGCGATTGCGCTCGAGAGCACCAAACAGATCGTGTGGACCTTTGGAACGGGGTAAGTTTAAAGAGTGCCTTACCTAACCGTTCAATGTTGAAAGTCTTTGTAAATCCATCAAATATTTCCAGGATCGTCTTGCCAAAAACAATTTTCACTGAAAAATATGTAATTTACTGATTTGACAAGCGGATTAAAGAGAGAAACGTCCCAGTCGTATCTTGCCGTAGTGTAAGCTTCAAATCATGACTTGATAAATTTAAATGAAGAAACTCGCAAAAATGGGTTTGTGGGGTTGCCAGCAGATCCCACCTCGTCGCCAATTTTCCTGAAGTAAAGACACTGGAAACAGCTGTAAAGGGAATCTTCTTCTTTATTCGGCAACCCCACTACAAGTACCACGCAGACCAAGAAGCAGTGAAGGAATGCCCACATTCTAGCATGCAGCAATAAATACCTAGGAACACACAAATTGTTTTGATTCTTAATTCCCAAGAATTAGAACAAATCTAATAATGATGCCAATAGAGTAAACAAGGTAAGGATGTGAACAAAACCACAATACTACAGTTACAAAGCTTTAATTTTTAAACATTTACAGCTACCACAATGTTTAGTGCTTTTATGTTTAAGTGTTCAGTTCATATAATTCCAAATAGGGCACTTCCTCTCCCCATTTTGAAAATATAACTTAACAAAACCTATTTAAACCTTTTAGGTAATTGGTCACAAACATAAAATGGTAAACATTGCTTTCAAAATATATTCGAACTATTTTAGTAATTCTGAGAAATCTCCAAATTTAAATACAATATTGTTATTTTATCTATACAAAAACACTTAATTTCGGGCAACTGAAATTTTCCCTCCATGTCACAAAAGCTTCCAACATAGAAAAAAGGATTTATTGTTTCCCCCTGTTTCTTTTTCATAGTACACATTTGTTGGGATCTGTCCAAAGCTCGCGCTTGGCTCGCACTGGAATCTATGCTGCGGACAGATCCATTCTATTTTGGAGTGTAGTTGCTATGTTCTGAGTCGGGCAGTTGCTGCCGGGACTCGGAGACTGTAAGACCGAATAAACATAGCTGCACCTACCTGAAGTTGCCGTCTTTTCACTGGCGAAGAGGTTGGTCTTGCAGCTCCGTCCTCCCTCGACTGCTTCACGGACCCCGGGGATTCCTTCAACTTTGTTCCGTGGTCCTGCTTGTTGCAATGTGGTCCGCCATTCCACTGGTTGTGATGTGCCAGTATTGACGCCGCCTGCTCCTCTCAACTCAGGCATCTCCTTGCCTGCATCAATCTCTGTTTCTGCGTTTTTGATGATTTTCGTTGGAGCGATCCTAATGAAGCAGTGATGTCGCTCATAACTGTGAGTTTTTCAGTGCGCGCATGTGAACGCTGCCTAATCTCAAGTCCGCCCGTTGCACTGATTGCATCTCTCTGCAGCGTGACTTCGTCATCATGCTACGCAGCGGCTATTTTGACTTTTCTTATCACCATTCTTGGATTTGATTTCTATGGAAACGCGCATTACCGGTGATGCGCACACCCTAAGACTTTACTTGCTCCATTTGTTTTTCAACAATTGAATGTCTAATTAAAGCGCTCTTGCTGCATAGAGCACTAGTGCACCAACTGTAGAAACAATCAGTATTTTCTAAACCTTTCTGGGCACATTATGAACATATTCTGAACCAAGTACTCTGAACCATTTCAGCAAACCAATTTTACATCACGTGCTGCATAGCCCTCGAACATTTGGTTTATTTAGTGCACTAACAGCATGAACTAATCAAAGTATTCCGCAATAAATACTATTATTCCTGTATTCAACAGTGTTTGTCCAACAGTGACACGCACACTTTGTTTTGATTTGTGCAATCGGTGTTGTGCACACCTTAAAAGTATGATCATACCTTCCATTTGTTTAGTTTGTTATTGAAGGGCAGCAACTCACCCACGCTTATGGATTGTGTTTTAGCACCTCCTCCTTTTCTACAGTCTGCGGCCACACCTTCTGTGCCATGGGAGCAATTGAAGGATACTTTTGAAGCATATTTGGAGGCTATTGATGGTGATACCTTCACTTCCAAGAAAGAAAAATACAATTTAATTTACAATCTTGGTACTGAAGGCAGAAATATTCTTAAGACTTTGCCACTTGAAGTTGTGAGTACTGTAGTAAGTGGTGGTGACAACGGCGATTCTCTTCTAATTGATGATTACGCCTCTCTCGTAAAAACTTTAGATACGACATTTTGTCCTAAAAGGAATTTCATATTAGAACGTCACAAGTTTCTTCAGCGTGCTCAAAACCCCTGGTGAATCCATTGACGACTTTGTAGCAGCTCTCCGTATTCTTGCTACTAACTGTAATTATAGGGAGTTTAGAGAGGAAATTATATGTGATCAATTAAATTAAAGGACATGTAACAAAACAATTCAAGAAAAGCTACGTGTTTCTGGTGATCCTGATTTAGAGACTGCTCTTTCTCTAGCTAAAAGCATTGAACATTCGCAATTCTGTGTCAAGGAATGAGTTCAACTTCTTCAACCACAGAAGTAAAACTTTTAAACTCCAGACCTCTTTCTAAAACCAAACCTAATGTACCCACGACTAGTGGTTCTTGCTCTATCACACCCTTTACCCCATCCAAAACTAAACTGGAACAGAATAAACTCATGTGTTTTCGCTGCGGCAGCAATTCACATTTAGGCGATGCCAAATTTTATTTTGCTCTTAATCAAACCTGTTACAAATGCGGAAAAAAAGGTCACTATTCTAGGATGTGCAGAGCTGTTTTCAATCCTAATCAAGCAGTGAAAGCGATTACTGACGATTCTGACGAAGAAAGCTATGATTTATTAATGTTGTCTTCTTCTTCCTTCGACACAGGTGTTGTTGAACTGTCTTCTTTGTCCATTCTTCACAAAAGGAAATCCCCTTCTTGCCACATAGCTGTTAATGGCGTGAGTTTCAAATGCCTAGCAGATTCTGGGTCTCCTTTTACCCTGGTGTATTCTTCTGACTTTAGTCAAATTTCTGGCGCACTTTTGGAACCCTCCAATATTAACCTCATCACTGCGGTGAAATTCCGCCGCAGTGCTGAACATTCCGATCACGGGCGTGGTCATGACGGCTCCCGGCCGTAATCAGCACACGCCCACCGTGACTCATGACGGCCGGGAGCCATCATGAGCATCGAAGAGGTTAAGATTTTTGCATATGGCGGCAAAAGAGTAGAAGTACTAGGTAAATGCACTGCCGAATTGAATTTCAATTCTGATCACACTACAGGAGTGGTATTTGTGGTTAAAGAAAGCGCTACTTTATTAGGGTGGGACGAACAAGGCGATTTGAACATTGTTCTGGATCCCAATCATCCTGACATGGTTGTATCCCGCAGTGCTTTATGTCAATTTTACAATTCCACTCCAAGCACACCTGAGGCTCAGACTGTTACCCAGATTTCCAATGTGAAGAGGGCACAAATGTTTCCTGAGGTATTCAACAGGGAGCTTGGTAAGCTCAGAGGTTTCCAGCACCATATTGTACTTAAAGAAAATGCCAAACCTGTAGCTCACAAAGTACGTAAAGTGCCCTTGAGTTTACGTCCTGAACTCAAGAAGAAACTTGAACGTCTATGCGCTGCAGGGGTAATCGAACCAATAGAGGGTTCCGAATGGCTCACCCCCATAGTTTTGGCACGCAAATCTGATAAATGCCTTAGAATGTGTGTTGACTTGAGGGATCTCAACACGAATATTTGGATCGATCTTCAACCGCTTCCAAATATTAACGAGATGTTGGCCACTCTCGAAGGTGCAAAGTTTTTCACTTCCCTTGACATTTTATCTGCCTATCACCAGATTGAGTTGTGCAAAGAATCCAGACACCTCACGTCTTTTGTTACCCCTGAAGGAGCCTATCGCTACATCCGTATGCCATTCGGTCTCGCTTCGGCCTCAGCTGTTTTTCAGAGACTAATGACCAATTTATTTAAGGACATTCCCGGTGTTGTCTTCTTCAGGATTTATTTATTTATTTATTTTTGCGATTTTTACAGCGCGCAAATACCCAGGAGTGGCTCGGCGCTTTGATGATCACACTGAACAGGCAAGGCAATTATTGTGCAAACAGCCACGTTTTGAGTTGTTTTCTGAAGCTGAGCAGTGTAGGGCATGTCTTGATACTGAGGGGGAGTGAGTTCCACAGTTTGGCAGTGGCAACTGTGAAGCTTCTGTCACCCCAAGTGACCTTTTTTGTGCGTGGCACGTTGAGGAGGTGGGCTGATGAGGAACGGAGTGTTCTAGATGCTTCTAAAGGTCTAAAGGCGTGTTTTTAGGAACAGAGGACCAGAGTTGTTAATGGCCTTGTATGCTATGCAGAGGGCCTTGAACTTAATGCGGCACCTCACAGGGAGCCAGTGGAGTTTGCGAATGGAGTGGGAGATGGAATTGTGTTTAGGGATGTTAAGCAGAAGCCTGGCTGAGGCGTTCTGTACCAACTGAAGTTTTTTGAGCACCTTTTCCTGGGCGTTGAGGAGTAGGGAGTTACAGTAGTCGGTTTTTGAAAATACCAGGATGAAATCCTTATTCATGGAAAGTCTGAATCTGAGCACGATGAGAGGGTCAAACTGATTTTGAGTATTATAAGAACCAGTGGTCTAACCTTAAGGAAGGACAAGTGCAAGTTTCTTCAAAATGGTGTTGATTACCTTGGCCATCATATTTCCTACAAGGGAAATGAACCTAAGCTCAAAATCATCGACACTATTCATAACGCGCCCATTCCCTTGAACAAAGATCAGCTTCGTTCGTATCTAGGGTTGGTGGAGTATTACTCAAAGTTCATTAGAAACTTTTCCACCAAGACAGCTGCCATGCGTAATTTACTAAAATAAAATGTCAAATTGATATGGAATGATAACTGCAACAGTAATTTTGAAACCATCAAGCAAGAAATTATATCTGCTCGTCCTTTGAAATTGTTTAATTTTAATGACATGCATTTTATCCACAGATACTAGTAATGTAGGTTTGGGGGCTGTCCTTCTGCAAAGAAGGAGTGACGGCTGGGAAGAAACTATAGCTTTCGCCTCCAGAACCTTGAGGGGTGCTGCAAGTACCTATTCCACAATAGAAAAGGAGGCTCTTGGTTTGTGGTGGGGTGTCCAACATTTTAAAAAATTTCTGTGGGGAAACAAATTCATCCTAAGAACTGACCATAAACCTTTGGTGGATTTGTTCACTACCAAAGGTGGTGGTAGACCTACTCCTCGGATCTCAAAATGGCAATTCAGGTTACAGGAACTTCACTATCAGCTTAAGTATGAGGCTGGAGCGAAAAACTTGGAGGGTAATTGCCTGTCTAGACTTCCTCTTCCTGGTGTTGATGATGATTATGAGTGCAATGACTTAGAGGTTGTTTGTTCTGTGGGTTCCTTGGATGACACTGTGGGTTGTGCTCTTTCTGAACATGAATGGTTAGAAACATCACCCTGGATGCTATCATGGTAAGAGTCATTAATCTCATGAGTGGTGTGTGGCCGGTGACAAGGATTGTCCCCCTGAACTAATACCCTTCAAGAAAGCCAAGTATGAGCTATCTGTAGTGGATGGAGTGTTGAGAAGAGGGGAAATATTAGTGGTTCCCTTTTCAATCCGGAAAAAAGATTTTAAGTTTAGCTCATGAAGGGCATCCTGGAATCCGAGCAATGAAGCTCAGAGTGAGACAAGATTTTTGGTGACCTGCTCTTGACAAGGACGTTGAGCATTTTGTCCGCGACTGTTGTGCATGTGTGGTCAGCGACAAGTCTAAAGTGACACACCCCTCTCCTGTTGAACCGGTTATTGTGAAGAATACTCCCTGGTCCAAATTAGCTTTGGACATTGCAGGTCCTTTTGGTCTTGTTGCTACCTCTCCTAAGTATGCCCTTGTTTTAGTCGACAATTTGTCCAAGTGGCCAGAAGTTAGGTTTGTTGACAACATAAATTCTTCAGCTGTCTTCAATTTTTTGCAGGATGTTTTCCTTAGGGAGGGCTTTCCGGAGGAAATTGTGTCCGACAATGGGACACAGTTGGTTTCTTCTGAAATGACTAAGTTTCTCAAGGAGGCTGGGATTAAACATGTTCTTATATCACTCTATCATGGAATGGAAATGGAAATGGAAAGAATTTTTATAGAGCGCGAACAGCTGCCCTGAGGCGTCTAGGCGCTGAATAGAATGAACCTTCTGCTGAAGTAGATCGCTGGGGGGGGGTAGGTTATTTTTAGTTAAAAAGAAAGGTTTTTAATTGTTTGCGAAAGGTTAGTAAATTGGGATTGGACCTTAAATGGAGGGGGAGAGAGTTCCACAGCTTGGATGAGTTATAGGCGAAAGAACGGCCTTCTGCCCTGGATCTCCGTATCTGTGGGACAGCGGCTAGGAAGGCTTTGGAGGAGCGAAGCTCTTTCTTGGGGTGGTAAGGAGTGACCGGAGAATGATTGATCGCAGGGCCGGATTTCCAAAAGGCTTGGTGGGTGATGCACATGGCCTTGAACTTAATTCTTTCCCTAACGGGGAGCCAGTGCAGAGTTTTTAGGCCAGGGCCTATAGGGTTTCTGCGGGGGATTCCAAGCAGTGTGGGGGCTGCACAATTTTGGATCCACTGAAGTTTGTTCAGGCAGTATTCAGGTGCCCCTAAATACAGTGCGTTGCTGTAGTCAATACGGGACTGAATTAGACCCTCGATGACTACCTGTTTTGCCTCGAAGGGGAGAAGTGGGAGGATTTTTTTCATCATCCTGATCAGACCAAAGCATGTTGCTGATAGTTTGGTGACTTGTGTGTTGAATGTCAGGGATTTATCTAGCCATATTCCAAGGCTTTTTATGTTGTCTCTGGGTGCAGGGGGGGGGCACCTAAGCTGGGGGGCCACAGTAGCTCTATTGTGGAGGGGGCTGAAGGGCCGAGGAGCATAAGCTCGGTTTTATCCCCATTGAGCTTTAAGCATGACTTCGTCATCCAGCTCTTTACCTGCTCCAGACAGGGAATCAAGCTGGTCTGTGCATGCTGACTGTTCTTGTGCGCAAGGGAGACTACTAGCTGGGTGTCGTCCACATAGGTAACGATCTTAATTCCATGCGGACGAACAATCTCTGCCAGTGGTCTCATGTATGCGTTGAAAAGCGTGGGGCTTAGTGAGGAGACCTGCGGCACCCCACACCCCAGAGGCTTGCTTGAGGAGACTGAGGCTCCTTGACGACTCGGAAAGTACAGTCTTTTAAAAAGGGCTTGAGCCAAGCCAGGGCTTCTCCTGAAATTCCCAAGCTCAAGATCATCCCCCCAGCAACGGTTTGGTTGAGCGCTTCAACCGCGTTGTTAAGGATCATCTTCAGCTTGCCTTAGTGAATGGGTTGCATTGGCGCCATGCTGTTAGTGATATGTTGTGGGCAGTAAGGACCACCCCTCATGTTTCAACTGGAGTTGCTCCTGTTACGCTGCTGGATCGAGGCTAAACACAGAATGGATGTCTAGGAGAGTTGTGAATGCTGAAAGTTTATCTGTTGTAACTGATGTCAGGGCTGCAGTCCAAACTAAGTATGACACCAGACCCCCCGCCTTTTTTTCAAATCAAGGTTAAGGTGGGAGATTGGGTAAGGATAAAAAACCTGGTTTTCTCCGTAAGGTGAAATCATGGTTTTCCTCTCCAAAGAGAGTGTCTGTTGTAAGAGATCTTGTTGTCGTGCTGGACGATGGTAAGATTTGGAACAAGAGTACCATTTCCATTGTGCCTAAACATATGCTGGAATGTGTTAACAAGAGATTTGGGATTCACTCCCCTCTTGGTGTTCGCCGTACTAACATTCAAGGGAGAAATGTCACACAGTCTGACCTTGTTCCGTCGAGGGAAACCTTTTCCAGGGTGAGGTCTGTTCCTGTCAAATTTCAAGATTACAAAATGTGGTAAATTGTTGTTCTGTCAATTCATTCCCGTCCGTTGTTTGCTATTCTTACCTTCTCCACATAGTTGACCACTACATGCTGTTTCTATTTTCTTGATTGTTATTTTTTTATTTTCTTTACTCAGTTTTCTATCATTTGTTCTGAAGGAAGAGGGGTGTGTTGGATCTGTCCCCAGCTCGCGCTTGGCTTGCTCCGGCATCTATGCTGCGGACAGATCCATTCTATTCTGGAGTGTAGTTGCTATGTTCTGAGTCGGGCACTTGCTGCCCGGACTCGGAGACTGTAAGACCGAATAAACATAGCTGCACCTACCTGAAGTTGTCGTCTTTTCAACATTACAGTGATATGACTGATTATTTGTTATAGATTATATCTCATAATATCATATCCTTCTGTATCTTTTTCAACCCATATTCAGTACAGCGAGATTCCGCTATTACTCTCAATCTCTCATTACGAGTAGGGGTGGACAAATATATACAGCGATTTTTGTCCTCCCTACTCCCTTAGTGTGAAAGTCACTCCCCTGACTTTCAATAACACACTTAAAAGCGGGCCGAGGGTTCAATGCTTCCCTGCAGGTTGACATGTAATTACTTTTTCTTCTGTGCGTGACATACCGCCATATCTGAGTTAAGTGCACCATAGTGCTTGCAGCCTTTCTTTTCAAGAAGCTTTCAATTTATTGTTTGTTAAACATTGCTTGTGTGGATTTCATTATGGAATTTGAAAAATAATTGATTCAATTGATTAGGTATTAACACATGGTAGTCTGTGCAGAGTAGTATATAATTAATGGGATATTGCAATCCCTGCATAAAAGTCTGTCTGGCTTTAATTTCTTTATATTCAGCGACTTGAGGACCACATAGTCGTCAGAAGTGACTATTATACGTTATTACAGCCCAGTTCTGACTTCAAAATGCCTGCTGCCAGAGCCAGCAGCCAAGGTGAAAGGCAGGCCAATTAATAGAGACGCTGTTTGCAACAAAAATGGCTGCTTTTCTTTCTTGTGCTCAATTTTTCTAGCTCACAGTGACTAGCACAAAGAACATATTTCTTTTTTGCACTCCTTAGATAATTATAGAAAACTTAGAATCTTTCTGCATGTTCCTTACACATTCTGAGCAACTGCAGCTTTTTGTTTTCAAACTGACTTGTATCGAACCATTGCTAATATTTTTTGCAACACCTATCTAACAGGATTTTGCACTAGAGGTTCTATTTTTATTCTAAACATTTGCAAACATACTCTCTCTTTCCTACTAAAGAGCTACACACCAAGGTTTTAAGTGGTTTGTGGAAAAGTTGATGGTGTGACCAAGTATTATGTGGGATAAAGTACCCCTTGTTGTATTTGCCAATATTGCAAATCAACTCAGTTCCATAACCTTACAAAGAAATTCGTTCTACAGCCTCGTTTCTCCATATGGTGATGGATCTCCTCGATTACTTGCATAATCCCTTATAATGTACGGCAGGGGGTACTTTATCCTTTGAAAAATATTACAGGGCTGTTTCTATACATATAGCACATATAGTATCCCTTGGTTAAGGAGATGGTATCTCTCATGAACACATTAAAAATGCTGAAAATGTAACACAAAAATCAGAAAGGACCTAAATGTACCTTACAAAGGTATCTAAACGACTTGAGACACCACTGTAAACCATTCATGCCAGACTTGCAGATAAGTACACACCCGGTTACTTTCTGATTCATGTCTATGTCACCCTCCCACTGACCTTAGAAGGCAAGCCAATGGCAGCAGTTAAAGTCACTATTCGAGCATTCTGATTGGCCATCTCAATATTGGATTGAGGATGCTCATCTAATTAAGGTGAATGCCAGTATATTTTTGTGTGCTCCTATGTATCCATATTTGGGCACACTATTGCCTAGCAGGGTATCAGACATGGCATGAGATGGCCATGGAAAACTTTAAGAAAAGTGAGTGTTCCTTCTGGCATATTGAATCGTAAAAATATGTCAGCCCAAGTCTGAATTCACTCATATTTGCGTGTAGCCAACATTATAATAATCCAACACTCGTGTTAGTATTACTCAGGAATACTAAATTAATTGGTATGAAACTGTGTAATGCTAGAAACATGTTTTAAAACAAGCATTGGTAAATCGCAATGGTCTGGGTTCAGCCAGCTGCTGTGATGGTTACATTTGATTTTATTACCTCAAGCATATGACAAAAAATAAAAAGAAGTAAAAAAAAGCGCAATGCTATCTAAATAAGTCAGCAATATTCTTAAAGTAAAAATTATAAAAAAAAATTTAAATAACCATCTACAAGAGTAGTCATGCTTCCTACAAGTAGGTCTTATAACATGTATACAAATTCGTTTGAATGCACTTCAGATATGACTTTTATTGGTACTTGAAGCTGTAACCTGAATTCATAGGCCAAACACACATTTTTAAATACTACAGGATGGAAAGAAAAAAACATTGCCTTTTTAAAGCAAAGTATTGGCCACCAACCCTGGGACTAAAGTGAACTTCTTTTATAGGCGGATTTGTACCTGATTTCAGAATAACGGAAGTGCCACTCTTGCGGGCCCACCCAAAGTAAAGTTGGCACTATTAAAGGTCGCACTAAACTCAGCTGCCAGACACACAACAAGTTCTAAGAGAATCGACCACATCGCTCCAGAGATAGAACTTCTAAAATGGCTCCGGTATCAAGCTAGAATCCAATTGAAGATTGCAAGAATGACACACATGGGACCCCGCCACAATTCTCCTGTCTATTTGGCCAAAAAACTCGAGCTATCCAGGGATAGTCACTCCTTTTCCCATTGGCTGCTTCAAAAGTTCTGTGCCAGTGCTGAACGTTCGAAGAAACGGGTGGGGCCACGTTGGCCAACGGACGGGCGCAGCACTAGCGAGATAGTGCTCGCGATGACCGTTGACCGACGGCAGCAGCCAACGGGTTAAGAAGCACTGACTTCCTGCTGTTGAAACCCCAGAAATAATAAAAAAATAAAAACTACAACCACTCCTTCTCAGGCCTTGCCCCAAGAATTTGGGAAACCCACTGCCACCGTAAATCAGGACAAACCCTTCAACTACGTTCTTCATAAAAGAAGCAAAAAAGCTCTTGATGCGCACAGTCTTTTTCTAGGAGTCCTGGTTCTTTTTTTGCGTGACTAGCGTTGGGGGTCTCCGGTGGATCTTTGAAATGTTATCCACAATGATTTATTGTATATATGTAATTTCATGATGCTTCCTTCTCTCATTGGCATTTGTTTTTCTCTTTTCTTGTTATGTATGACTCGATTGATATATGTACAGCGCTCCGATACCTAGACCGGTCATGTTCGCGCTTTATAAAACTCAGCGAATAAATACATAAATAAATATTTGTATTTTTTGGACAATGTTAACCTGAAATTATTTACATATGAATCATCATTTACATATGAATCATGAATATTGGTACATGGGAACCTAATAGTGCGTGATAACAAACCAAGGGTTCGCAGATGCGGCGAATAAGGAGAGGCATAATAAGTTATTGACATTTGTACAGGGGCCACCATGTTGATGCTGATGAGAGTGGTTGTGGGCCAAGTAGGCTCATGGATCTTGAATGCAGGATGCTTGTCTTGCAAACTGCCTTGAAGAAGGTCAGATAGATGCAGTGACTCAGTTAAAGGTAGAGAGCGCTTCAGTGTACGAATTAAAACTTGTCAGGGCCCCCACATTTAGAATACCTGTAAGGGTTTGTGTGATCGGGAATTGGAAATTGGCTTAAAGAGGCAAGTTTGTTTGAAGGGGTAAAGAGAAATGGTTTGGGCTAGCTTGGAGATGGTTTAAGCTTTTGTAAGTAAAGCTTACTCATAAGAACAATCAATAGAAGGGAGTATGCTACTGGGAGATGCTACTGAGAGATGAATTTGATCCTGTTTCTAGGGTAAATGACCACTCAGGTAGCTGATTATTGCTATGACTGCTACAATCACTTGGCTTTTTAACCTTTCTGTTTAGGCGGGTTTCTTCTTCCTTGGAATCTGTTCTTCTTGTTATGTTGTTCTACACCTCAGCCCGTGGAAAGCGCCGGGACACTCTTTTAGAGTAGCCGAGCGCTATACAAGCGCATTTTAACATAACATAACATAACATAACAATCAGTGTTGGGTTGAGTGTGGCGCGAGTCACAGGCTACATTGTGGACTGACTGCATAGAAACAATTGACAGCCCAGTAAAGGGAGAATGCGTACAGTGTGGATGCGTGTGTAAAGCCATTTGCCAGGCTCTCAAACCTTCTCAGTAGTTCAAATACAGAGGCAGTTAACAGGACTCCTTGAAACCCTCATGGCTCATCTAAAGCTAGTGTGGGGCAAGGTTGAGATTTAACTTTGATGATAAAGAAAGAAGGAATCAAGCACAAACGTTATTTCAAATATATTTTCATTATTTTCATAGTAAAAAACAACTGTTCTTTTGATAAGTTACAGAGAATAAATAGCTCACCAGAAATAATTAGAAAACACAGATAAGATGCAATGAATAATAAATACATCTCATGAATAGCTATAAAGTGTAATAAATAGAATAACAATGTCACATAAGCAAATGCATCCAATAAATAGCTATATAATGCATTAACTAGATTTAATAAAAAGGACCAGCATGCCAAAATATGAGATACATTTCATAAGAGTGACAGCTCAAATTCATAAAAGATGTAAGCAAACAAATACATCCTATAACAAATATACGTAGCTTGCAAAAGGATGTAGTAAATAGGAAAAAAGAATCAAGCAGTAAATACATCTTTTGGATAGGTAGATTTTGCATATAGATGCAAAGAAAACAAATAATCTGGGTGCCAAACATATTAATAATAATAATCTTTATTGCGTGATTTAAAAGTAAACCATTGCAAGTACAAAACATTTAAAAGGTTCAAGATTGCATTTAGAATGTTAAATTCATTAAAAGTCAGTATGTATAGATGATAACAAATGAAACTTCCATTTAATAAGTCATATTCATAAAAAGCCAGCAACAGCAAGTAAAATTTGGCAGCATTATTCCAATGGGGGGTCGCAAACTCTGGGCAGCTCAGTAAGTTTTTTTGCAGCACGCTCCATGAATCTTACTGGGGCACAATTTAATTTAGTGTTCCTAGGGTCGAAACAGGCCAAAACTGCTGCTCTACAGCTTCTAATCATGTTTCTATTCCAATGATGCTTGAGTAGGGCCCGTCTCTCTGTCAATAGTAGAGGGCACAGGCATATGATGTGTATGATGTCTTCTTTGTGGGTCCCACAAAGTCGGCATTGAACTTTTCCATGTTCTCGTTTCCATTTTGGCCAATGAGTCAACAGGTTAATAACTCCCAGTCTCAGTTTTAAAAAACTTAGTTTCATCCGAGCACTAAACGATATAGTAAGGTACGGCTGTGGAATTAGCAGGGCATAGGATTGAAGGGTCATCCACCCATGACTTCTTTTGGCAAGGCTGGCTTTGTCTTCCACTATTGATAATTGTTTGGTGCTGATTTTTGCTAGCCTTTTAAATTCCATTTGACTAGCGTGCAAGTTCCAGAGGTCATTTAGGCACAGGGTTTTTAAGCCTTTTGACCAGTATTCATGTCCTGCTCGCCATGAGTTGTTATCAATGCTGGCCCACAAATGGCTATCCTAAACTTCCCTCCTTTGATAACCTCAATTTGTGACAGCACACGAGGAAAGACATGGCTCTGGCCAATCGTTGTTTGCAGATGCCAAGTTCCAACCTAATTTGTGCCGGTGATGTATGGTTTGGTAATTTGAACACAGACCTGTAGATCTTAGTAATTATTTTGTCCAGATGGTCACTGTCCAATCCTTTTAAAGCCTCGCTGCCGTAAGTTAAGGTAGGAATGATTTTTGCCTGAGCCACCTGTAGTGTGGGTGCAAGAGTAGGGCCTTGTATTTTCTTTTGAATTAGTCCGATTGCAAAAGCGAGTGCCGTACCCTTCCTTTTTTGCTCTTCTAGTTGGAATTTGTATTTTCCATTGTTGTTAAAAGTGACTCCAAGGTACCTTTGGCAATTTGATTCGACAATGCTTTCATTATTCAAAGCCCAAGACAGTTTCTTAACTTTCCTTGAGTGCACTGCTAAAATTTTCGTCTTCCTGTTGTTGATGCGAAGCTCATTGTCGTTTGAATAGTCGGAAGTAGCATCCAGAAGTCTTTGCATTCCGATCTTTGTTTTACTTAACAGTACCACGTCATCAGCATATAATAGATTTGTCAGCGGCAAGCCAGATAGTTTGGGAGCGTGGGAGTTGACCTTATTAAGAGCTTCAGGGAGGTCAGCTAAGAATAGATTAAAAAGTATTGGGGCCAAGACAAGACACAACCCTGTTTGAGCCCTTTTTCCGTCGGAATCGGGCGGGACAGTCTTGAGCCGTCCCCGATCTTAATTCTGACCCATGTGTCCTGATGTAGGAGTTGTATGGCTCTTAGGAGGGCCTCTGGAATGTTAAATCTGGACAGCTTCTGCCAGAGTTTACTTCTGTTGACATTGTCAAAAGCCGCTTGGTAGTCAATAAACCCCATATAAAGTGAACAAGAGCAGAATTTCGCTTGGTCAATTAAGCATGAAAGGGTCATGAGATTGACTGAGGTACCGGTGTTTATTGTGAAACCTGTTTGATTCGGAGGAATTATGGAGTTTTCATCAGCCCATGCCCTAAGTGAGTTGAGCAGCACTCCCGCAAAATACTTTGCTTCGTTGTCAATGAGTGCGATGAGATGGTAATTCCCTGGGGATTTTTTGTCCCCGCCTTTGAAGATTGGTGCAAGGATGGATCCACGCCAGGAGGGCGGTATGGTGTTGTTTTGCAGACATGTGTTAAAAAGGGGGCTTAGTTTCGCAGCCCTAAAAGTTGCATCTTCCTTGAACAGAGCTTGAGGAATTCCACCTGGACCAGGCGCGCCATCCTTACGTCCCTTTTTTATTATTTTTTCAATTTCGACCTTCTGGACTGTCGCAAGATTGACGCAGCTTTGGGTCGAATGACGTTCTTTTGTTGGTGAAGTAGTGTGGCTCACTGGTTAGAGGCGGCAGACCCGAGAGCAGAGGACGGCCTGGGACCAGGGTTCGATGCGCGGCAGGTTTCTGGACCAGGGTCAGCGGACTCGATAATTCTCTCGCCTCGGTGCCCACTCTGATCAGCGATCACACTCGGCAACTCTGGGCATTAGCTTGCCTCATCTTCACTAACGGCCCCACCAGACCGCCGGGGATGCCTGGTCTCACCCTGGAGATACCCATTAAGGGACCATCTCTCAGGGAAGCCAGGAAGGGTTTTGCAGCGGTCTAAGCGCCTTGGGACCCTACGGGTAAGTAGTGCGCTATATAAATGCCTATACATACATACATACCTAGCTTCTTTAGGGAGTTTGAAATGTTCAGGAGAGGTTCCGGGACAATCTCTGTTTGTGTTAATGTGTCCATGAGAGGGGGATTTGGATGGTTAATGAGCAGTTCCTGGTCATTAAAGTGGGAAAAAAGAAATTCAACCCACTCTATTTCAAGAATGCTCGAAGAAGCAACTTTGGATGTGCACCCAGATACACTATTGATTGTGCGCCAAAACCTGGCAGAGTTGTTTGTTTTAATGTCATGCTGCAGTTTGACCCAAAACAGGTTCCATTGGTTTGTGCGTAGTTCACGTTTTGCTTTCTTGAGATGATTGCGTGCCTCTCTCAATTTTATTATTTTACTGGGATCCATTGGGTCAGTTTTTAAAGCCCGCCATAAGCGATTCATCGATCTTGTTGCAGATAGTATCTCAGAATTCGAGCGCAGCGTATACTTTTGATCAGTTTGACTTATGTGTTTTGTTGGTTTCGCGAATCTGTCAGTAAGTTCGGTAGCAAATGTTGACCAGTTGGCACATATGTTGTCCGGGCACGTTTGGCGCTCAATTATTTGTTTAGCCTCTGCTGATATGAGTTGAAGATTCTTAAAGGAGCATTTGATGGGTTTAAGGTTGATTGTAAGGCTCTCAGATGGCAAATCCCTTACCTTTTTGTGTTGTCTAAGGCAAGTCCTCAGAATAATTTCTTGCGGGCAGTGATCACTTTCTGTTCTGTTTCCAAGACAGTATCCTGCTACTTGATGGAGCAATGAAATGCTGACGAAGGTATAGTCAATTAATGAAGTGCCTTTTTTCGATAGATAGGAGACTCGAGGTGGCTTGTCAGCATGATAACGCCCATTTAAGGCTCTTAGGTCCAGATTTTCAAGGTTACCTTGTAGAGAACTTTCATGTGGATCGTCCTTGTGCCAACCAGGCTTGGCTTGCGGTGGGATCACCCAGATGCTATCATGTGATTTGGTGACCTCATTTTTTTGAAGGACTGACACTAACCACATGTTAAAGTCACCAGTGAGTAGGATTTCTGAGTTTAGAAAACCTGTTTGCACTCTTACTACTGACGCTGTTACTTCGTCTACAAAGGATTTCCTGGATGCTGTGTTTGGGCGGACGTAGGCATTCATGAAGATTAACCTCCAATTTTGGCCATTGTTCAAAATAAGAGAGATTCCCACACATTGGAGGCGATTTGATGAGCCTGGCAGGTCCCAGGGGGTGACTGCATTTTTTGTTGATATATAGACTGCAAGACCGCCACTCCCTCTTCCTGGACGATTCAGTTTATGCGCTGGAATATGGTGGGTTTTAAAGCCTTCTAGGTGCTGCGGTGCCGTAAGCCATGTCTCTTGTATTAAGAGTATGTCAAAACCCCAAAAATAGGAAATGGTAGCGTTGTCCTCGAGTTTGCTCGTAAGGCCATTTATATTCCATGAACAGATTTTTAAAGGAATCTTTTCGTGGCAGTCCACCCTGCTAGGATGTCAACGTAAAAGGCGGGTTGTATTCAGGGCGCCGGCCAGCCATGACCATGAACCCACCTCGTCCTGATTCCTATTTATTGTGCTCCCGTCTTCTTTTGCTTCATTGGGTGGACAGAAGTGGGAGTTTTGTTGCATGCACCCCTGAGGACGGAGTAAACTGTACCCCTCCCTACACTTCTATGTTCAACACCACAGCTTCCTTGTAGAACGTATGGATAGCCCTCGTCCCTGCCCGGTTGTATCAGTATTCCCCATTGTTTGAAGGTGTCGATTGACCCTAGAATTTTGTTCATTGCCTCTGCGGTTCTCCAGGTGATCTTTGTGGATTTGTTTAATTGGCCTTGACATGGTGCAATGAATTCTACTGATATTATGTCTTGAGTGGTAATTTCATCTGACAAACCTGATGCTTGTATCAGCTTTAAGATGTTACCCCGATTTAGGATATCATGGCTGCCTTTAGACTTGTATTCTGGATAGAAGAGGGTAGAGAGGTTGTACCCACTCCGAACTGTGCTATTTGGCCTGGGCATTGCCTCTGTTTTGTCCATGATTGGCAATTGCGCAATTTTTATCAAAGGACCCGTGAAAGGGATCTCGTTGCGCATAGTATCGGGCCTTTCATTGTTTACATGACCAAAGTTCCAGTTTTCACTTGCTGGGAGTGCGCCCTGTTGGTAGTTGACACGATTTGCTGTATCTTCCTGCTTTAAAATGGGGCCTCCAGGCGGCCTTGTCGCAAGACTCGGAGCATGTTTCACATCTATTTCATTCTGCTTGATGTGTATATTAGGGGGAGCCAAGTTGGTAGTGGTTTTTTGTTCTTTTGCTTCAATGAGCAAGCATTTTCCCGGAGGGACCGTTGGTGGTTTCTTTACTGTTGGCGGGCTGGAAATGAGGCTCTTCCTTTCGTCACAATCTTGGTTAATTGGTTGTGCTTCCGTTGTTATTCCTGGGTCAGAGGGATTTCCTTGCTCATCTTCTCCGGAGACACCAGGACGTCTAAGGCTGTTGAACATCGGGTAGAGGTTTAGGACTTGTTTGCCCCTTCTCATTTTATTGCGTCCTTTCCGCTTCCTCTATCTTTTGACTTTTCCCGCAGGGTTTTCCTCTTCTTGTTCAATTGGGGAGAGAGGGGTGGAACTAACTCTGCTAGTGACCCGGGGAGATTGCTTTCCTCTCGTGCCGCCAACTTACGCCGTATTCTCTTCAGGTCGTGGGGAGTTGGCAGCTTCTTCCTCTCTTAGCCTTGAATTAAAAACTGTTTTGGATTGACGAGCTTCGCTTGGATTACCTGAATCTGTATCACTGCCATTCCCAGAGATAGGTGTAGCTTTTGCTATTTCTTTTAAGTCTGCTACAAGCTTTTCCATTATGCCTGGAGGCGAACAAAGTTTCTTCACTATTGATGAGCAATCGCATCCTTGCTGCGGGCGATCTACAGTTTCCTGGGCCCGTCTAATCAGGCTGTTTAGATTTGAGATCATTTCGTCGATTTTGGCAACATATACGGCAAGTGTATTTAGAAGGCTGATTTGAATGTCCATTTTATCAGCCTGGTAGAACATTTCATCTGCTGACTTTTGAAGGATATCAAGGGCGGTAGCCCATGCTTTTTCTTGTGAGGGGACCTCGCTTTTGTCCTGCCTTGGAGTTACTGGTGGCTTAGGAGGGCCAGGATTTGAGTTCCCATATGGCTTCAACATTTTTGCCCATTCCGTCGAATCGAGGTAGGAAAGCTCTTTCATGACACCCTCAGCATCTTCTGTGTTCATTACGGTTTCAGTGTGCACTGGCTCAGATTTGCACACACGGTGTAGGTCCTGTTGGTTGCAACCACCCCCCCAAAGGAGGTGCCTGGATTTTCCGTTGTAAAGGCGGTGTTAATGCCCTTGATGAAATGAAGCGCAGATTCTCCGTTTTGACTGTACGGGATGCTGAAGCTGGCTTCAGGAAGCATTTGGTTAAGGTTTCCCAAAATGCTGTTTTTTTCTGCCTCTGGTTTTGTATCGATTTCCTTTGTGTTGAGGCCAACGCTGGATATGGATATAGCGAATCTAGATGGAGCAGAGTTGTGACGACACGCTCTCAGTCTTGGGGGAGTCTTCCTTACTGGGCTCCACCTGAGCGCGGTTCGAACTACTGTTAGCCGTTTGATGGAAGCTGTGGTTGACTTGTAACTGCATTGAGGAGTCCTTAATGCTCCATTTGCTGCGCGGCCCTTGGAAATGATCACCAGTGGGCTTAGGGGGGTTGGAAGCCCAGTGATGTTCTTGTTGCTAGAAAAAACCGTTGACCCGGCGTCCTTTATGTAGTTGAATTTTGTTGTTATCTTCGGTTGATTTCCAATAGGTTTACTGGCCCTTGTGTCAGGACACTTCCTGGAGGCCTGAGACTCGCTATCAATTGTGATATCGGTGTCACTCAGCAGCAGAATAGGTGACCCTTCTGGGTCCGAGACTGTCCTCACGTCTCTCCCTTTGCTTTTCTTTTTCCTTTGGGGAGCCGTTATCCTCACCCTGCCAGATCTCATCTCAAGGAAACAAAGAAGATGAGGAGCTTAACTGAGGAAAGGCTCACAGGACTACTGCTGGACCTCTGCTACGGCAGAGCTTTAATCAGCTGCTACTGGCCACCAGTCGCTGGACACAGGACCCTTTTCACAAAGCCCAGATCACTGATCTCTTATGCCTGCACGCCTTGGGCCGCAAGAGGTTAGCTAGCGTTCAGGCATAAAACCCACAAACTCGTGTCCCTTGCCTTGTTCCCGCTTTCTCTTCTATTCGCCAGCCTGCACCCCAGCACTCAGGGTGATGGCGGCGACGACGGTACAGTCTTTAGCCGAAGGGCTCAGTTTTTAGGGGGGACTGGGTGTGGGTGTGGGTATGGGAGTAAGTATGGGAGTAGGTGTGGTTGTTTTCCGCCATGTCCCGGCAACCCAAAGCCCAGAAGGCAAGCAACAGTTTTAGATAACACAAGCCTCAAACGCTGCACCCCTACCTCTTCGGGTGTGGTTAGGTCACGACGCGTGGTCCAAGGACTGGGACCGACCCCTTGGAGCAGCCTTTTGAAGCAACCGGACTCCTCCTGCCAGTACCCTCAGCAGACTTGGCTTGGCTCGGCACAGCAGCTCGGCCCCACTCACACTGTTTCCCTAGCGCTGTCTCTCTAGCGCTGTCTCTCTCCCTGCCATGATACTGAAAGCACAGGGCAGCCGGCAGCTTCAAGGAGGTATGGCCCGATTGAGGAGGGACAAGTGGGGCCAAAAGCGGCCCAGCCGGCCCGCTCCAGGTGCTGCCCGGTACTTAGATGCCCAAAATGCTGGAAACGTCAACCGCCACCAAACAGCCTCTTGCAGCCGGTCCGCTCTTCGCTCTGGCTCTGTGCTCCTCGCACAACGCGGCAGGCAGGACTCCCCCAGTCCTAAGGGCTCGCTTCACGCTTTACCCCCGGCCCCCACCAAAGCTTCGGCCCTGATGCAGCTTCTGCTCTGCTGCTCTGAGGCTGCTCTGGGGCCGCGCACGTGATCGCCACCTAGCGGTCACAGGAAAAGGTGCCAAACATATTACATTAACCATCATATCCTTACAGCTGCCAGACAACAAACACAACTTGCCCTATTGTTGCCCCTAGTCATGCTGCTGAATAAAATACACCATATGGCTACCACAGCAGCTCCATATCCTCTCCCAACTAATCTAAAATAATTCACCTAGTTCCCTCCCTTAAGTCCTCCAGAGACCCCAGAGAACCATTTGCCATGAGTTTCTGTCCAGGGTCACCAAGTAGTGCAAATGGCGTTCCCATGCTCATACCCTCTGATCTTTCCCCGCCCTATTTTCAGTTCTTGAAATAACACAGGACTCTCCAGCAAAGCCTACTTAAGTAGTTCATTTCTCCATCTAGCCCACCGTGGGCCATGCACTAACTGCCAGTGCATTGTAACTTCATGCTTAGCCAGAATCAACGCTAAGTCTGTAAATCTCGTTGTGATTTTACTTTTTTAGGGTGAGGATACCCTCAAAGTAGGCAAACTAGGGGCATAAAAGGGATCGCCTGTAGAGTAATTTCATTTACACAGTTCATTACTGCCTCCCAGAACCCTGCTAAGTACGGGCAGGACCCTAGCAAGGAGTGTAAATCAGCCCCAAACTCCCTACATCTCATACATTTTTCAGCAGCAGTTTAATTGAAGCGGTTGATCACTTGTTTTTTTTACAGAGTTTTATATAGCGCAAACTTGACCCGGTATTGAGTATCAGAGCGCTTTACATAGCACCAGTTGCATTACATGAGGACACATTAATTTTTGTTCGGCACAGAGAGAGTAAGTGATTTGCCCAGAATCACCGGATGTTCAGCGTGATTGCAGAGACACGAACCCAGTTCCCCAAATACGAGGTCGACCGTCCTAGCCGTGAGGCCAACTCCTCTCCCCATCTTGCCAGGCATTGAATACACTCTATGAAGAATTAAAAAAAGGATGAATTTGAGCTTTTCAGGTTACAGAGAGTATATATGCACTAAAGTCTGCTCCCAATTCATATCCGCAATCTGGAGCTCAAGGTCCGCTTCCTTTTTTGCTTTCAACTCAGCTATGCTGACGACACTCAATTAATGTTCGAATTTACACCGGACAGCAAGGAATATGCCACCAATTTCTCAAGCTGCATGGCTGCTGTAGCCACTTGGATGGACAACAATTGTCTCCGCTTAAACGGAGACAAAACAGAAGTGTTGGTGGTGGGGAACAAGACATCGATTTGGTCCCAGGCTTGGTGGCCTACGGCTCTGGGTGAATTACCCTGCCCTGTAGAAAAGGTCAAAAACTTAGGGGTCATGATTGACTCGGACCTCTCGGGCAAATCCCAAGTCAGCAAAATAACAGGAAAGTGCTTAGGCACATTAAAAGTCCTGCGTAAAACCATCGGAGCCAAAAAAAACATTGTACATGCTCTCATAACACCCCATTTGGATTACTGAAACGTTCTCCTATTAGGCCTTAACCAAAAAAGCTCACACCAGCTACAATGCATTCAAAATGCTGCTGCTCGTATGGTGTTGGGTCTTCCTAGAAGAACCTCTTCCAAAGCTGCCCTAACTAAATTCCACTGGCTTCCCGTTAGGGAAAGAATTAGATTTAAAAGCCTCTGCTATGCTCATCGGATTGCCCACAATAAAGGACCTATCTACCTCAAAAGTCTCTTGACCATCCACCGTCCGATCAGAGACTTGAGATCATCTGGTATGATGCAATTCAAACACCGCATCTCCAGAGCGAAAATGGGGGGTAGGTCCTTCCGCTATCTGGCAGTGAAACATTGGAATGCCCTCCCAGTACACTTACGGGTGGAGCCTTCCGAAACTCTATTTAGAGCTAAACTGAAAACTCACCTTTTCCCGCAATAACACCATGTTATCATTTTCTTCGGTCTCCTCCCCTCTGGAATTTTTTGTTAGCAGTAAGCGCGGGGATACACAGTTTTGTGCAGCCATGCGCTTTACAAATGTCTTATTAATATTATTATTATTAACTCAGCAAGGGGAGTTAGAATACTAGAGCGTATTGCATGATATAGACACAAAACTGCTTTTATTCGGCGCGTCACAGTTCAGAGCAGCTGGCATACCAGATGAGTAACCTGCACAGGCCCATCATTTCCCCAATGACTCCTAATCTTGGCGATTGCTGCCCTATGCAACAAGAATTGACCACCAGGAACTCTATTCACTTCTGCAAATTCTCCAAACTGGACGCTTTCGTGGTAATAAATCACTGTTCGAAATGGCCCTTTTTGCAGGGTTATCCCCAAACTTTTTGCATTTTCCTCCTATTTTTCCCTGACCTCTGTGTGTTGGTTTTAGGACTCTGGGCACTTTACCACTGCTAATTAGTGCTAAAGTGCATATGCTCTCTGTGTAAATTGTGTTATGCATTGGTGTTTCCATGATTGAATTCTTGATTTACCTGTTAGCCACTAGTAAAGTGCACTGCGTGTGCCAGGGCCGGTGAATCAAATGATACCCGGGGCCTGCAGCACTGGTTGTGCCACCCCCATGAGTAGCCCTGAAAACGGTAACTCAGACCTGCCATTGTATAGTCTGCGCTGGTCCCTAACCTTCCCTTTTCTTACATGTAAGACATCCCTCAAGTAGGCCCAAGGTACCCCTGTGGGCAGGGTGCAATGTATGTGAAAGGTAGGACATGCCCTGGTGTGTGTGGCATGTCCTACTAGTGAATTACAGTCAATTTCGTTTTTCAATATTGCAATGCTACCAGTTCCCCATAGTATAGAATGGGAGTTTTTTTTATAACATCTTATAAACATAACTGGCCCTGGGAATTCGGTAAGTAAAATAGAATTTAGTATGCCTGAACTCAGAAGCTAAAGATGCATCTTTTAGTGGAGATGGTTTTTACATTCTGCCTTTGAAAATACTTCTTTTAGAAAGTGGGTATTTTCTTGCTCAGTCATCCTGTGTGCCTCTGCTGGAATGTGTATTGCCTGTCTGGGTTTTGGATGACAGAAGGATGGGGGGCCGGAGGGGCTTCAGATGGACTAGGTAGGTCAGGAAAGGGCTGAATAGATCTGGGCTACGATGGGGGAAGGGGGAGGAGATTTCCTTGCACTTCAAAGGGCCTGGTCTGACTCTGACAAATGCCGTCTCCGCCTCCTGCCAGGAATTCACACCAGAGAAGGCCCAACTGGTTCTGGCCGGGCACTGACACCCTATGCCTGAAAGATCAAAGGATTTTTGGACATAAATACTGGGTCTCAGGTCCCTGAACTTTAGAACTCATCTGGAACAGGAAGACTGCCAAGAGGGAGAAGCTGTGAAAAGGAATGACTGCTTTGCTGGGTTGACCTGTAGTTGCTGCTTGGGCAGTGAAACGCCTGGACTGGACTTTCTGCAATCCAATGTGTGAGTCTCTCCAAGGGCTTGAGGTAGAGCTTGCCCCCTGTTCATGAAGTCTCAGGAACAACAAAGACTTCAAGCTCTTCTGCCTGCAGCACTGGGGACTGTGAGTTTTGTGCAGCAAACAGAGAAAAAGCAACTCAACGTCGTCTACGCCGCCGCTGCCGACTCCGTGTCCTGAAGGCACCGCAGAGGGCACTGCCGCAACGCCCCTCTGCAACCTTGGTCTCACCGACTACGCCTGTTGATGCCGCCACCAACCTGGGGGCATCGCACTCCGCACCGCCTCACTTCAGGCCGAGGTTTTGGCACCGCAGAGAGCACCATCATAACCATCGCACTGCTGCACTGTGACCTTGGTCTCACCGACGATGCCTGTTGACGTCGCCAGCACTTGCACCGTGGCCTGTGGGCACTGCGCTCCACACCGCCTTGCTTCACGCCGAAGCTTTGGCACCGCAGAGAGCACCACCTTGGTCTCACCGACGACGCCTATTGACGCCGCCACCGAGCCGCTGCTCACACCGTGACCTGTGGGCACCACACTCGGCAACGCCTCGCTTTGACACAGCAGACAGCACCGCCACAATGCCACTTCTGTAGCCCAACATCGCCACCAGGCCAACAACTGTGGGGATCACCAGGCCGAGTTTCATCCCCGGGGCTTGTCACAGCTCCATCAGGCACCACCCTCCGGTTGATTCATGTTTTAGGGGCGGTAAGCCAGGGGGTAAGGGGGCTCTTGTTTTTGCAGCTCAAATCGTCTCCCCACTTTTCACATGCAGGCTGATGGCTGCAGGTGCAGATTTGGGAATCTCGTAGGGTAATCTCTTTTGCCCAAGAGCTGCCGCCTGAACCTCCTCTGGCGATGTATTTCAGTCCGATCAGGTCCAGAGACTATATATCCTCTGCTCATCCCCAAGCATCAACCTGTATAATATTGCATAGGAGAGACCTCTAGGTATTCTCTAGGGGCTCTGGCCTCACTTTATAGCCGGGCGCGGGATCCTACAGTCAGGCCTAGGCTCCACTCCATCCACCACGTTTCGCCCACACTTTCTGAGACAGTCACAGCTACCAATCGGGCCCCTGGCTCTCCCGTTAAAAGCCAGTCGGGCATCTGCCTCCACTCGGTTCCTGCAGCACACCGGCCGCCCAGGAAAAGCGACCAGTGTGTTCGATGCCCGGGTTTTTTTCCTGCCACTTACCTGCAGGCCACGTGGTCCGGTGCTCATCTGCTCCTCGCTTCCAACTGACCACAAAGGCACAAAGTTCACCATAACACCAACACACCTGTAATAATCGGTTCCGACATGCCTTCAGGTCTCAATGCCACTGTTAGGCCATTGATCCCAGCAGATTACAGGGCTTGTGTCAGGGAGGCCGTGAGCTGCACTTGTGCCATGTTGGGCTGCCAACCACGCCCACTCTCATACACTTTAATGCAAGTCTAGTACTCTGTATTTCAAAGGGCAGCATTGGGATTGGCTAGGCTGCATTGGACCCACGTGAAGCAAATGCCACCAAACTAAATGAAGTGCAGCACAGGGGCTGGCAGAAAAACATGTGGCTCATGGGGCTCGGAGTAGGGGGAAGTCCCAGAACCTGGGGCCTCATTTATGAAGCCTTGCGTCAGTTTTGCGCTGCGGATGCGTCACTTTTTGTGACGCATCTGCGGCGTAAAACATGCGCCTTGTTGCGCCATATTTAAAAAGTGACGCATCTAGGTAGATGCGTCACTTTTTAAACCCCTGCGCCACATTATACCTGCGTCAGGTATAATGTATGCAGAGGGGGCGTTCCCCCGCAAAAAGCCTCATAATAGTGAAGCAGTGAAATCTATGAGATTTCACTGCGTCACTTTTAGGATGCGGTTGCGTCAAAATCTTGCGCCTGCCTCACAGCAGGCGTAAGACTGACGCAAGCCCTTTCACATGGGGCTTGCCCCATGTGAAAGGACGCATTGCTGGAGTTGCGTCACTTTTGTGACACACTCCAGCAATGCGTCACTTTTGCGCTTACAGATGCGTCAGAAATACTGACGTATCTGTAAGTCCTTGCGACATGATGCGTCATACATTAAATATGACGCATCATTGGTGTCGCAGGGAGTGCGCAGTGAAAAGTGACGCATCGCTGTTTTCACGCAGCGATGCGTCACTTTTCATAAATGAGGCCCCAGGTTGACAGCAATGTGGCATGGGCATCACAGGAAAACCCTGGTGAGCAGCGCTGCAAAGGTTAACTGTAGATGCATGGAGCCCTTTCTGAAGCTTAACCAGATGAAAGGTAATGATGATGAACAGGCCAGTTTGTGGTAGACTTTGACATATTTTAGAGTTTGTTTCTTCCAGTTTTGAAGCATCGGCCTTTGCATTTATTATTTACAGTTGGAAGTCTATGACCAAGACCCCTCATTAGGCATTAAATCCATCCAGGTTTGTGGAGGACCCTCTTGTAAAAACAGGAAGTGGCAAAACATGCTCCAGAAATGTTAAGGTTATTTTTATTTACACAATAACTGCATTAAACTCTTTAAAAAAAGTCGAAGGAAAGTTTTCCACTGCTCAATGGGATTACTCTCATTCAGAAGTCTGGATTTTCAAGAATTAGAAGTAAGGATTTATTCTGGGGATCTCTTTTGCATGAAATCAAAAAATGCTAGATACCGACTTTTGAAGGTTTCAGTTTGTGTTTTGTGCTGTCCACCATGCTTATGGGTTGATGGGTGACAGCAAACCCTGTTATTTGTTTTTTATCTGCTGGGTACAGATACCTAGGGTCAGATGTAGGTAGCCTAATACCGGTCGGTAACGGCCGAAATTACTGAATTTCGTCCGTTACTGACCGGTATTGGGCATTTGGGATGTAGGTGGCCTAAATTGCAAATTCGGTATTTACCGATTGTTTGGCAGATGCATCAAAGTTCTGTTTTGCGAGTCCTTAATAGCGAATTTTAAGGAATCGCTATTAAAGACTCGCAAAACGGGATGCATGTAGGAATCGCAATGTTATTAGCGATTCCTACATATTCCTTATTAGCGATTCGGTAATAGCTAATCGCTAATAAGGAATGGCTTTCCCATTCATTCCTATGGGCCTTTAGGCCCATAGGAATGAATGGGAAAGCCATTCCTTATTAGCGATTAGCTATTACCGAATCGCTAATGTTCCGCTATTTCAAGGGTGTCAGGGTGTCTAAAGGACACCCTGTTGCACCCCTGAAATGGACCTGTGCACAAATGTTACACACACACATGCCCTAAGGGCATGTGTGTGCGCAACATGTAACTTTGAAAAATGCACAAAAGTGCATTTTTCAAAGTTTTAGCAAATTACCACGAAGTTCAACCTCATGGTAATTTGCTCCCCCTATTAGCGATATCGCTATTTTTTTGGGTTTCATGCATTGCATTTAAGGAATCTCATTTTGGGATTCCTTAAATGCAAGAGCAATTTAAGCAATCGCTATTTAGAGATTCCTTAAATTGCGATTTCTTCATTTGGGATGATGCATCCCAAATGCTAAAATACGGGGAGCAAACGGCCAGATTATGAGAATCTGCCCGTTTGCTCCCGGTATTTTCTTTGATGCATCTGCCTGTGTGTATTTTAAGGAATCGGTAAATTACTGATTCCTTAAAATACCGAATTGGTAAATTACCGATTTTGCAATGTAGGTGGTTTTGACTGGTTTTGAGTGGTTTTAACTCGCCATAAAGTAGCACAGAGGGTTAATATGCCTGCTGCAAAGAACATGTACTGTGCAGATCACATATCTGTATTTTATGTGGATAGCTGAGTGTATTATTGCTTTTCTTACAAAGATCTTTTTGTTACCACAGTTCATGAGATACAACCCTAATATGGACCCACTGTTAGATTTGGGGGTCTCTATTTGGCACAGGTAGGTACTTGTGACAAATAGGGACCCTTGCCTCTTATCCGGATAAGGGGGTACACTTCTAAAATAACCCCTGCTACCACTTGGTAGCTTGGCACGAGCAGGCAGGATTATCTCAGAGGCAGTGTGTAAAGCATTTATGACCACATACAGTAATCAAGTGACAACACTACAGATGGACACTACACAGGTTTTATATTGAAAATAAGTATTCTTTATATAGATTTAACATACGACCATAAACGAAAAAAATCCACAATACTGTACTTAAAATGGTAGTTTTAGCTTAGTTCAGTTCAGTTCTTAAAATGCGACACTTTAAATCAATGCACCTTACGATGCATGACGCTTCCACAACAAAAGTGTTGCAGCGTTGGAAACGCTGCAAAGTTCAGGTGCAAACAAATAAAGACGTGAAGATCTTCCAGATGGGGAACACTTTTCCGATGATGCGAGGTCTCGATTCGATGCGTCAGCTGCACCGGCAACACCCTTGTTCAGCTTCGGCTGCGGCACTCTTCTCCAAAGTTGCGAGACACTTCCGCACCATGCGACAACTACAGCGGCAACATCCAGGATGCGACAGCAGCAGTTACGATGGTGGCACACTTCTCCGTGGATGCGAGGCGCTTTTCTTGATGCAGTGTAAAACAACAGCTACAGTGGCGACATCCACGATGCGACAGCAGCAGCAGCGACGGCAACAAGCTTCTTCCTCGCTGAGAGACGCTTCTCTCGATGCGGTGCAATACGACAGCTACAGCAGCGACATCCAAGATGCAACGGCAGCAGCAGTGATGGCTACACGCTTCCTCTTCATTGCGAGACGCTTCTCTTGATGCAGTGCAATATGACAGCTACAGTGGCGACAACCAAGATGCGATGACAGCAGCAGCGAAGGCGACACGCTTCTTTCTCTTGAGTCGCGCTTCCAGCTCCTCGCGACACGGAGTCCCTCAGAAGGCCCAAAACAGCAGCAGGCATTTCCCAAGGAACTCTGGGGAGCTGGGGTGAAGTCTGTTGTCCTTGACACTTCAGCAGGAGGCAGGCTCTGTTCCAAGCCCTTGGAAAGTACACAAAGTCCCTTTCTCCTCTCTTTGGCAGTCAGGCAACCACTGCAGGCCAATCCCCCAAGCAGCACTTCTGCTTAGGGATAGTCTCACCTCAGTTTCTTCTGGTTCCACTCCTCAGCAAAGGTTTCTTCTTGCTTGTCCAAAAGAGATCTAATTTTTAGGGGTCCCAATATTTATACCCCAAAATCCTTTATCCTCTGAAGGCAGAGAGGCCTTTGCCCAGTTCAAACCAGTTCTGGAGCATTCTGTTGACAAGACTCCTTCTTTCCTTTCACAGTGCAGGGTAGAAACGTCAGACACCCTACAGGAGGTGGAGCCAGCATTGTGGAGGGAAAGCCCAGCCCTGGAGCACTTTGTTGACATGATACCTTCTCTTCTTTCACAGTGCAGGGCAGAGACATCAGCCGCACCACAGGAGGTGGAGCCAGCATTGTAGAAGGCTGGCACAGCCCTATTCAGGTCCCATGTGCAACTCCTCCCACCCATTTAGATGCAGATTTCTCTATTCACCACTGGGCTGACTCATTCTGTCTCCTGGAATCCCCCAGCACTGTCACTCAAACTCCAGACAAGAAATACACAACCTAGCAGAGGTAGGCTTTGGATAGTTAGACAAGAAAATACCTACTTTCTAAAAGTGGTATTTTCAAACACAGAATGTTAAAACCAACTTCACTAAAAGAAGTATTTTATCATTCTGAGTTCAGGCATACTAAACTCGTATTTCTACCATGTTCCCTGAGTCAGTTAGGATTATAAAATGTAATAATCCTACTGCCCATTCTGGCCTATGGAGAAAAGGTAACCTTGCAATAGTGAAAAACAAAAATGGCTGTAATTCACTATTACACCAGGGCATGTCCTACCTTATACTTACCATGCACCCTCCCCTTGGGCCTACCATAGGGGTGTCTGATATGAAGTAAAGGGAAGGTTTAGGGGCTGGCAAGTGGGTGCACTTGCCCAGTCAGCTTGACAGTACCAGACTGCACACAGGCTCTGCAATGGCAGACCTTAGACACACGTTTACAGGCTGCTTCTGTGGGTGGCACAGCCAATGCTGCAAGCCCACCAACAGCATTTCGTTTACAAGCCCTGGGCACTCCTGGTGTACTGTACAAGGGTCTGACAAGTAAACCAAACTAGTCAATTATGGAAGCACGAATACATACATCAATTTACAGTAGGGAGCACTCGCACTGTGGCACTGGACAGCAGTGGCACAGTGCCCAAAGCATCTAACACCAGCAAAAACACATGAGGCAACAGCAAAAATGGAAGGGAGACCCACGTCAATGGTGCCAGGTTTAACAGTTACCGACTGCCATCAAAGAGCTGCATGCAAACTGCATAAAATAGGTTAGGGCAGTATGGGGCTTATTTACAAGCCCCTTATTCCACTGGTGCGTCACTTTTAATGTGGGAAAAAGTGACGTACGGGCGAAGCCAATTGCTTGTAAATAAGCCCCTATGTTTTTTCCCCATTATTTCATTATCTATTACTAATGTTGCTGAAAAGAGTTCTTTTGGGTAGATATACATTCTTATTAGTAAAGTCAGCCTTTACCAGTGCTTTCAAAAAATGGAATGCAAATGAGAGAGGGGCTAGGGAGAGATGAGGGGCACTTTTGCTGTGTCGTAGGGAGGGAATCAGAGGAAGGGTCATGGGCGGGAAGAAGCGCCAAAAATGCTTATCACACGCATTTATGCACCACCAATTTTAAATTTCACCAGCGGCCCTTGACAATGTCGAAAATAAATGTTAGGTTGCCTGGCAGGCACTGGGTAGTAGGGCAGGCAAACTCCCGATATACTCTCCGCTGCTGCCACTAGCAAATCATGCTGGGATTTCAGTCACTCAAGAGACGGGCACAGTGTGTACTCTTGCCTTATCAGGCATTGACAATATGCAGGATCTGTTCCCTGACAGTAGTTTCATACAGCAAGAAGACCTCAGTTATATACAAAATCAGACCCCTCTGTTCATCTTTACTATCCATAGGCTTATAAAGGCGCTGCAGGCGCATTACCTCACAATCCCAGCAGAACCCCCGACGCTACTATAACTGCAGACACTACTTACTAGCCCTATGAGGCATAAATTGGAGACTAAACTTTATTGAGTAGCGAAGGAAGATGTCCCACCAGCACGACTCAAAAGTCTGCTAAGAAGTGTAAAGGGGAGAAACTCTTTTCAATTGTATTTGACCATTGACCAAATCAGCCTGATTCAAGAAACTACTGACTACAGAAATAAGTTTAAAGATTTAAAACGAAGCCAAAAACAGTTGGACGTACAAACACCTCAGCAAGAGGTAAGAAGATAAACTGGTACTAATACAAACATAATCCTACGCAAGTGACTCAATATGATGATCAGGGTGATCTCCAAAAGCATGAGGGAGACAATTACAGGACCCACTTGAAGAGATGACTGCATTGACGTAAAAGAAAGAAGGATTATTAATCTATCCCTACACTAACACTAAAGTGGTGTCCCTACTTAGCATCATTCACAGGCAAGAGGAAAAAGGCGAAGACTTCCTCAGACATACACTCACGTTGCCAAGGTAAGTAGCCAAAGCTACAGAGCTCGTTCTAAGATGCTCCTTCTCGCTTCCCTTCTAGCCCTCTTCTGCTCCACCCTCGGGGAACTGTCCCTAATACAAAATCCCCAAAACAGTGAACACGCCCTGGGCACACCCCTTCAGACAGTTCTTCTTTCAGTAATTTTCTATCGAAACTCTGACTTCATCCAAGAACCGTTGGGTCGACCTGGAGTTCCAGACACCATCTTCGCTGAAAACATCCTATCTACATTCCATTCCACTCCCGTGGGGCCTGTTTTTACCATCCTTACTCCTAAAACAAAAGGGTTATTCTGCCTAACAAGACATGTGTCCTTCCACCTGCAACTGGAAAATCGTAAACAACACAACCTTACGCGCACACAAGTTTCACTGTCTGCATTTAACTAAAGTAAAGGAGCCTTCCCAAGGAAAATACATTTCAGGGCTACTTCAATTAGCTAACATTAGAAATCACAAATATGCCTCTTCTTGTACTTATATGCGATCAGGTCTTTATATACATTTAAACACACATTTTTTAATGTCAAGCTATAAGCATTACATCTGCGATCATCTAATGCATTATATTTCATTACATGAATAACTAAACCTACATGTACAAACTCTAATATGGTGCACGTTTAATCCTAATGCATCACTTTATACGTAACCTAATACATTCTGCATCATCTAAAGCACATTTTCAATTAAACTCCACTTTTGTCTACATGAACTACATGGTTACATTTCTAAACATGCTAAAATATGCAGTTTTAGCACTACTCTTCAAATGATCACACATTAATACAGTCCTCTAAATATGCGGGTGCTGACTACCAGTGATTATGATGCACCCCTACAATTTTCAGAAAAACAACTCGCTCTATCAGTCCCCCCCCTTTGATGACTTGTGTCATCATCAAAATCACACCATCCTTGGCGAAAGAACAGACTTAAACAGAACTTGTCGCCATTCTCCCTCATCTGAGCCGCTCCATGTTTTTAAAATCCTGATATTGACTCTCCTGCAGTCTTTCCATCCTCCTCTCTTTCTCTCTCAGTGATCTCTCAATTCTGTTGGACTTATACCACTTGTAAGCCCTAACTAAACCCCACAAACAGATCACACAAACCACGACTATAACGAGAGGTTTTAGAACATAGCCAAGGAACCCTTTTCCCAGATTCGCAAACCAACCTCCCACCTGACTAAATCCCTTGCCAACTTTCTCCCAAACTCCTCCTTCAGACAGATCCTCAATCTCATGATGAATCGTAGTGATGTTACTTATATATTTCTCCAGATCCTTACTGTTATCTGGTATATAAGTACAGGACTCCTGAACCTTTAAACGTTTACGGACTCCACCATCTTTTGCTAAAAGGACCTCTAAAGCAAGACAATCTTGCAAAACCATAGCCCTTATCGACAACATCTCTCCTTTAACCAGCAACAGCGACTTAGCTGTACTCATTGACAACCCATCAACCATAGTCGCCAGCCTCCTAATCGTTACATCATTCAGGATCACTCCCAAACCTGGTATCATTGCTCCAAAAATGTCTCCAACAATTGCTCTAACACTTTCACCCCTTTTTACCCTTGAATGCTTTCCTCCTTCCAAGAGTACCAAATCCTCTGCATGATACATTTTGGGGGGAAATGTGTTAGGGTTTGTGCACAGCAAAGAGCATGTCCCCTCTCATTGCACTAGTGGTCTCTGTAATAGCTCTCTTTAAACACACTATTGAAAGCCTTTCTTGTTATCCCAGCCCCTCCCTAAGACTTCTGTGTATGTTGCTCAATGTATTCACAAGTTTGGACATTGCTGTCTTGTTTGCACATTGGACCTTGCTTTTACCAAGGCTTATTTAGAGCACTCCTCCCTAGGCCATGTGTTACTTCAACTCATTAGCATAATAACTGAAGCTCTACACACCTGCTTGTGAGAACCACACCCAGTTCTTCGAACCACACCCAGATCTTCGAACCACACCCAGCCCTGTCTATAAAAGGCAGCCCCTGAGCCTCACCCAGTGCTTGTGCTCGTCTACCTCCCACTTACCTGAGAACAGATGCTTCGGCACTGGCACTCCTGCTCTCTCCAGACCTTCATTGGCTTCAACTGGCATGGCTGCTGGCTCTTCCTTCTTCCGGTTTCCGGCTCATTCTTGCCTCAGCCCCTCTTCTTTCCACTGCAGTCGACCTGCAAAAGAGAAAGAGGACATGGTTAGACTGATCAGTATCCCTTTTCAGCAACAAGTAAGTGTAAAACTTTTTATTACCTGAAAGAACTTTGACGGCGATTTCTGGATTCATGTAAATACATTTTGGAACAAGATATCTCCCACGAACTTTGTGGTTCAAACCCTTTGTTAAAAGAATACTTTGTGGAACTTTGTGAAATAAACACTGTTTTACATGGAACTTTTAAGAATCGAACAGAGGAAACCATTGACAGCAAGGCAAACAGTAAATCAAGGACTTGCACAAATTACCTGCTGTATTTTAAAAGTACAGTATTTGTTTTATAAAAAGTCTGGAAATGTGTGGAAAGTGAGTTTGCTATTAAGAATTTAGGCTTTAGTTATATTAAGGTGAATGTTAGATGTTGGTAATTCTGATAATGATATTCGTTTGATTTTGCAGAAGTTTTGCAGTAATAGAAAGCACATCCCAGAACAGTAACACATTCCAAACCTTGAAGCTAGAGACCAGGATCCAAGAGGTACTTTTAGAAGAGAATTTCTAATAGATTAAGGGTTAGTCAGGAACATATGTAGGGATAGGTTGCACTTATCTGTTCTTTGTTTATGTTTCATTAGGCACCAGTTTCTACAGAAGTCAGAGAGGGCCGCAGATTTTAGCAGCACTTCAACAGTGGAAACGCAAGATCGGTGTTGTCTCTCTTTTCTTTATTTTATCCACTTCCCCCCTTCCCTTGAGCTTCTGGTTCTTAGTGCACTGTTAAAAACTAGTGTGCTGGAACAAGCAGTTTCAGGGTGGGGTCGGACTGTCTTCAACCTCCATCAGAACTGAACAGAAACTCAGGTGAGCTGGGCTTTGACAAGACTTTACAATATTCAGTTCTGTTGGACGATGAATCACGGGGAAGAAACAGAGGGCATTGATGCCACGGATATGGCGCAGGCCCTAAACGAGGACTTGGCCCATAATGAATCAGTGTCTGCCATCTTGCAACATATGCAAGAGGAAATAGAGAAATTTAAGTTGGAAAACACCTTTTTAAAACAGGATTTAAGCAGGTATAAACCTAGGGAATCTCAGTGGAACACAGCTTTTACGCCTTTGTTTAAAACCTCCTCAGAGACAGGGGAGCGAGCAAAGCATACAACTTTCCCTCCCCCAGTTGAGGTTACTGTTAATGTTCCTAATGCTGTGCCTTTAGCAGCACCTGAATGTTTTCATGGAGATAGTAACAAATTCCATGTTTTTATCAATCAATGTCAATTACACTTCGTTTGTAAACCACAACAGTTCCCTACTGATGCTACAAAAGTGGCATTCGTCTTGTCTTCTTTGGGCGGTACAGCAGCCAATTGCTCAATTCCTTTCGTGGATAGAGATGATCCCATCCTCCATAATTGGAATCAATTTAAACGTACTATGACCAGACTTTTTGCAAAACACACTTTTATGCAGGCAAGTGATAATGAGCTTTTAAATCTTAAACAAGGTAACAAGGATTTATTAACCTATCTCACTAGTTTTAATCGTTTACTCACTGAAACACGTTGGCCAGAAGAAAAGCGTGTCTCCCTTTTTTATAAAGGTTTGAGAGACGAGTTAAAAGACACGCTGGCTCATATCGTTGATTTGCCAGAAGAGTATTCTGACTTTGTAGATTTAGTTGTGAAATTGGAACACAGACTAGGAGAAAGAAAGGGATATGAATCCAAACTGGAATCGCGGTTAACTTTTGTTAGACATGAGAAGAAAGACACAGATAATAAACTCCCTGAACCTGAGCCTATGCAAATAGGGACACTCAGAGGTCCACTCACGTCAGAGGAAAAAGAAAGAAGGAGAAAGCTTATGTTTATATTGTGGCAAGGCAGGACATTTTGCCAGAGAATGTCCAGTAAAACCTAAAACTTCTTGAAAGGGTACTGTTTCCTCTAACTCCTCAACTGAGTCGGGAAACGATTAAGCTCGACAAGGGGGGAGGTTACTTGTTCGAGAAAACATCTTAATCAAACCTCTAACTCTGCAGCCTTCATGGTACCGCACATATCTAGACATTTCATAATTGAGATCTTTTTAATTGTTACTACCCAAGTTAGACATTCTCTCCTGTTCTACTGGACTCAGGAGCAACAGGAAATTTTGTGGATAATAAGTTAGCTAACATATTAGGTCTTCCTATTTGCCTAAAGCCTTGTCCAGAAGCAGTATGTGCAGTGGATGGGTCAGAATTGACCTCTGGATTAATCACAAAACAAACAAGTCCCCTTGTCATGGTCTGTCAAAACGGGCACACAGAGATGATTAGCTTTGATCTGATAGATACCCCCAAATTTGGCTTGATTCTCGGGGTACCCTGGTTAATAAGCATGGGCGAATTTTGTGACTCTGGCGTTCGCGAATTTTGCGAATTTGCGAACTCGCAATCCGCAAAATCCGCGAATTCTCGCGAATTTGCAGATTTTTATTTTTTTTTGTGTTCGCAAGGGTTTCTGCCAGTTCGCGAGGGTTTGGTACCAGTTCGCAATCGCGAACTTACTTGTCGGCTCGCAACGGTCGCGACTATGTTGTTCTGGTACTTCTGGTTCATCATCACAGGTTCCCAGCACCCTCTGTTTCACCACTGCCACCCTCTGTTTCACCCATGCCACACTCTGTTACATCAATGCCACCCTCTGGTTCATCATCACTGTAGATTATGGGGGGGAAAAGCAAGCACACCTGCCCTGCTTCAACTGACATGAATTAATTTGGCGTTAGTTTATTAATGTGCCACTGTTTTAAAATTCCAGGTCTGAGGGTCAGAGCAGGGTCATACAATGGTTGTAACTAGCAACTGAACTCTGGAGGGGCCCCAGTCAGGAAGCACTACAGGGAATGGTTACTAATGATGAGTTTGAACTCTTGCACTTGCCGAGTGCTTTCAGTTTTGCAAAACTCGTTTTTCCGCAATGTCGCGGGATTCGCGGGGCGCGAACACGCGCAAGATCGGATTCGGAAGCCGCGAATTCATGCGAATATGCGATTTTGTTTTTTTGCGGCGTGTTAGTTCGCAAGGTTTTGTGCGTTTTCGCGAGCCGCTTGTAGCGCAAGGCGTGAAGTTACCCTCGCGGTCGTTCAAGGGCGCGGCCATCTTGTTTGCATGACGTATTTCTGTTTCCGGGCGCGAAGTGTAATCTCGCAAAGTGTGCGGCTCGCCAGTACAATTTTGCGAGTGTTCGCGAGGAAAATCTCACGCGAACTTACCTGCGCGGTCGTGAACGGGCGCGCCCATCTTGTTCCTCATTCATTGCTATGGTTCTGGGCATGCTTTTTGTATCCTCTCTAAATCTCTGCCATCCTTTGCTTGTTTGAAGTTTTTTTTATCTATTTTACTTATTATCTATCCCTCTATTTTTCTAGCCCTATATTTCTGTGTTTACTGCTACTTTTGGTTAATTTTAAACTACTTTTTTAAACTCTTCTCTTTTCTTCTCTTCCCTATTCTATTTTCTTTATTCCTTTCCGTCCAGACCATGGTGAAGGGACCCGGGAAGCATCCCGAGAACGGGAAGGGTCCCGCACCCCGTGCCCGGCTCCCGTGCGGGCGTTTGAGGGGCGAGCAGGTCGTACCCCGGGAGATCTTTAGCCCGGAGGAGGTGGCCGCACTCATTTTTTATTTTCAGCGCCGCCTCCCCAGGACCATCATGGCAGGCAGCAGGATCGGTGTCGGGTACGGGATCCGGGAGCGCCGGAAGCGGTGGGAGAAGGTGTGCCGGGCCATGTACCACCATTCTCGGGTCCGGAGCACCTACAACCAGGCCACCCACCGCTGGACGGATGTCCTGGACCGTGAACGAGATCTGCTCGGCCTGCTTGGCCTTGAGATCCCCGGGCTTGGTGAGTAGTAGTAGCTATTTCTTTACTACTCTGTTTTCTCCTGCTGTGTGTTATTATATTGCACATTTTTGTTTTTTACCAAGAGCAATAATGCTGCTCATTACATTGTAGGTAAATTATATTTCAAAATCTTCTGTGCATTTCAGGTGCACTGCTCTCCTTCTCAGTAGTGTTGCTACTATGCTTATTTGTTTTCGATTTTGTGTTCATTTCATTGGCCTGTGAAATTATGTATGAGTGTAGTTTAAAGAACTGCGTAATGCTACACACTAAGGTTCAGATTTTTAATTACCGGCGCATCCCTGCAAAGTAGCAGGGATGCGCCAGTAATTGTGCGCCACGCCACCATCACCCATGGTGCGCCGTATTTACAATGCGGCGCACCATGGGCCCAAAACATCACCAAAGCGTTACGCATCTGTGCCGTAAAGGCGGCGCATTGCTGGAGTTGCGTCGCAACGATGGCGCCGCTCCATCAATGCTCTGGGGTGCCCTATCTCCCCAATGCTGCGTCAAGCCGTACGTCTGCTTCAAGCAGGCGCAGGGTTTGAGTTATGCATCATTGTCGTTAAAGTGAGTGATTGAAATCTTGTAGATTTCCCTCAGCCACTTTTAGGATGCGTTCCTGCGCAGGAACGCCCTCCCTTGCGCCGCAACGCCCCCTGATGGAGCAGGGCTTTACAACGTGATGCATCTCCCATATGCCTCACGTTGTTAATATACGCCGCACCTTTGCGCCTCTTTTGTGCTGCCGCTGCGTCACAAAAGTCACGCAACAATGGCGCAAAAGAGCCGCAAGGGGCTTCTAAATCAGCCCCCTACAGACTCAAGTCCAGTCCTTCCTTTGTACACATGGCGATAAGAAGAAATAGTGGTGGTGGATTGATAGTTTGAATTATTTTAATGACTGGTTAATGTAGTAGCAAACTTTAGTGTTGTCGCTGATCTGCAATCACGATGGACTTTGTCTGTCACTTCGCGTGCTGCGGACTGCTGCCTGCCAATCCTAGGCAAACCTTTTTAGTACTTTGTTTAGTGAGTTACATAAGAAGTTTCCAATTCGACGGTCCGCAAATCAAGCAATACTAATAACGTAGTAGACCACATGAGATTGGTCAATAATATATCTTGTGGAATAGTTGTCTATTTGCTATTTCGCCAAAATATTTTGTTAGTTCTTTTGAAATGTTTGATTTGGTTGACAAATATCATCCATGTTTTCTGTTTTTCTTTCTTTCATGTTGGACATCAGCTCCCCCCAGGGGCAAGAGGAGGACACAGGAGGAGGAGGAGGGTGCTGTTCAGGATGCAGGCCAGGATCGGGCAGGCGAGGGCTCCTTTGCTGGCCCCAGTAAGTTTTAATTTTAATATAGAGTACTTATTTTTTCCTAGCGTTCCTCATTCGATTTTTTCTAAATCATCTTTGATCTTCTTGTAGACTGGATCTAAATTCTTATCCTGCCTCGACTATGACTCCGTGTGGTATTACTAGATTATTCTTATTAGTCTGTCTGTGTAGCTAACTAAGATTGCACATTTGGCAATTCCATTGGACTCCCATTCTAGTCAGCAATAGCTCTATGCACTGAGTGCAGTCCTCTGGGATTGTCCATAATGTCTTTTCAAGTCTTCTAAATGTTTATGCTTTGACAATTGCCAACAATAAAAAGGTGAATGACCTCCAAGAAAACTTTACTTTTGTTTTGGATAGGAGGACAATCCATTCTACTACTGTTGCAGGGACAAATCTGCACAAACAGAACTATGGACACTAAATAATGCATTGCTTAGCTTATCAATTATAATAGGTGCTGTAAGACTTTCCACATACCTCAGTGATAACAGACTTTGTAGTTGAACCCCCAATCTCCTTACTGACTAGATAGTGTGGCAGAGTCATTTAGCTCCCAAAGTCACCGATGATTGATCCCCAATGATGTCAGAGGCACGGACTCATGCTTGCAAAAATTCCAAAACCTTTAGCTCATCCACTCTAGTCTGGAGGACCAAAAACCACAGAGTCTATTTAAGTTTAAAAGCTTTATTAAAAGTAAACACATTTATTAAAATCAAGTTTGTCATAAACGTAAACGTTTAACTGAAAATGGAAAAGTGCTTAGTGCTGACGATTAATTGGACACATTTCTTGTGGTCGAGCCGAGCTCTCACCTGGTTTGAACTTGATCCTGCTCGTTTTCTTAGAAGTCAAGCTTCTGTCTGCTAGGAGAAAAAGTGGTGCGTGTTAAAAATAAAAAGCAAGCATTCATCAGTTGTGCCAAAAAGTGCAGCAAGACAACAGCCTTCCCTGGAAAAAGGGACATTTTTACTTTAGAGTAGACAGTCACAAATTATTAAATTGTATTCTGTTTTTTTCACATTTCTTTCTTCCTCCTAGACCAAATATTATATAGTAGTGAGTGGTGTATTCTAACATTATTAAATGTACTTTGTAGGTGGAACATCTGGAGGCGGGGCCAGCGCGGAGGTGGTGGTGGCATTGGACGAGGACAACTCTGGGGAGGAGGCGATGGAAGTGCCGGACATTTCTGTGAGGGATAACACGGTGGTGGCGGGCAGAGGTAAGCTATATATTCCTTACTTATTGAGATTGAAGACAGCAGAGTGTGCTTTCTGCACGGGTGTATTATAAATCAACCAGGTAGTAGCCTCCTCTAAATGTACTTCGACTTAGCTGTGAAGTTTTTGGCGAGAAGAATCCCAATCAGATCTGAGATGAACTTGATAGATGGGATGAACGAAAAGCGAAAGTAGGGTGTAAGTAAGTGTGGAAGGACAAGAAATGTAATGATGACTGGCAAAGAAGAATGATATGTGTTTGCTTGGTCCCCGAGGTGGCTGGGAAGGAAAGAATATGGTATGGTGCATGGCTGGGTGAATGATGAAGCAAGGATGGGTGGAAGGAGAACAGCCTGGGTGGGTGAAACAGAAACTGTATGTGTGCATATACTTTGAATGGATGGATGCCTGGATCATGGTACTATCTGACTCTTAGATAGCATATGTGTATCTAGAGAGAGTAGACGGTCACTGGATGAACTAAGTGTTACTTTGAAGAGCATGTAACACCACACCCGCACGTCCGTTCCAGTGTAGGAAAGGAAAGGAAAAGAAGTTGTAATTTTGTCCAAATACTACCATGAATAGTAGCAGTAGTTTGTATTGCAACTGCAAGCACAGCATATATCCGGTTATTACGGTGGACACTCCCTTCCTCTCTTAATAACTTTAGTTTAGTAGTAGTACGTCATTCATGTGTGGGTGTATCACTGTTCACTCAATAATAAGCAAAGCACCTAAAGTCATCCCATATGTCATCAAATACATCCCATGTGAAGTGATAGATAATCAGATTATTTAGCTTCTTCATTTTCCTTTTCTAATACTCATTTGCACTATAGGGTGAAAGCTAAATTAATTAAGAAGTAGCCCTTTTAACAGAGTATTCTCAGTGCCACCCGTAATAGAAAAGTAAGAGCTTCACCACCTGCATGTACTGGACCGGTACAGTAACGCAAGTCTGTCTCACTCATCATGGTGTGCGTCTGTTTTTCTCGGGTGCAAGTTCACTGCGCTGGCATTATGCCGGCTTGCATAAGATAATGTACCAATTTTCCTAAACAAGAGAGAAGAAGAATAAGACAGGTGTACTGTCATAGTCGACTGTAATGGAAGTCCATAGTGCTCGTAGAATTTGTTCCTTAAACTCCCACTAATGTTAGAGCAAGGATGAAGAAGTCGGAGGTTACATAGATACTGTCCTCAATAGTTATGTACTGTGCTTTCAATTTGCTACTTGTACTGTGACACAACTTTCTGCTCAATCATTTTGTGTTAATCTTAAGGAGCATTGGTTACAGACTATGTCTTTCTTTCTTCATTTAGTTGCTCCTTCCAAATCCAACAGACCATCAAGGAGGAGGGAGCTGGCTCGAATGGCCCGGCAACGGAGGCTGGATGCCACTGTCGCTGAATATCGGCAGCTGGTGGCCCTGGAGGAGGAGGAGACACAGTCTGGTACTACAACAACATCCACTGGGACAGCTGCATCCTCCTCCGTGCCCCCACGGGCTGCCAGCCAGCGCAGTGCTCCAGCGGTACGGAGCCGGGCTACCAAAGCCAAACGCCACCGCCGAGCAGCAAAGACAGCAGCTGCCCCCCACAGGATTTGCAAGGCACGCCGGCGCCGCTTATGCCTCAGAGTGTCCTACCTGGAGCAGGAGGTCCTAAGCTATAAGAACTTGGTGGAGGGCCTCCGCTTCGACCATGCCACCCTCCGCAAGGAGCATGATGCCCTGGCCGCTAAAGTCAACAGCACCCTGCCGTAGTGTCCCTTGCCCCTTTTTTAGAGACTTTTGGGGGGTGGGAATTGGGAGTTGGGTTTTTGAGGGACTTTTGAAGGACAATCGTTGGGGTTAGGGAGGGTCTTGCGGGAGATTATTTTGTTAGGGCTATAAAAATATACTTTTTGAAACTTTATCTGACCATACCTGTTTTTTACTGCTTTTGAGTCTGGTGGGTGGGGGTTTAACAGTAAGTTTGTTTTCCTGAATAGTCCTAGGACTTTAGTAGTACTACCGTCAATCTCTCGTCTCTCCTAATACTCCATTATACTACCTCCAACCAAACGCTTATCTTACCTGTAATTTGTGTTTGAAAGTAGGGCTAGGCCCAGGGCTGGCTCCACGGGAAATGGCGATTAAGGTTGGCAATCCAGGGCGGATGAAATTTCCTCCTCATTGCGGTGGTACTAGTGGTGTGACACAGTGGCAGTTGCATGGCTATGGAAAAAAAGAAAATAAAACCTGGTTTGTCCTTACTGTAGCATTCCAAGGTACGATAGAGAATATAGCAGGTGACAGTACACTAGACTAGAACAGTGCCACAATGTAGCCTAACAAATGGTAAAGTATTGATAGTATAACTTGTAATTGTGTAGGATTTCTTTGACATTGGCTACTACTACAAGAAATAGTACTGAAGCTGAGTAAGTCTAGAATATATCCTCGGATTCCTTCACCAGCCTGTTGCTATGACCTTATCCTCCCTAGCAAGTGTGTGGAATTATTGATGTCATTTAGTCACACATCAAGCAAAACCACACAGCCCGGGGGAAGAGGGTTAGGGTTTGTAAAATGGATGGGAATTGGGGTTTCTTTTTGGGTAGGTTTTGTTGAGAGAAAAAAAAAAAAGCACAGCATGGACAAACAATAATTGAACATAAAGAAATTTTTGGGTACAAAGCTAACCATAAATCTTTTAGGTGACATAAAGGAAGTGCATGCACTACTGAATGCATTGTTACTGAAAAGTAAGTAGTACTTTCGACAACCGTGAATGACAGAATGCGACAGTACAGGGCTACATTAAATTAGGTTTTAAAAATAGCCGAAGTAAAACCTATAGAATGGCTGTAGGGATCAATTTAGAAGCAGAGAGAGATCCAAGAAATGCAGTCACACTCATAGAATGAAAGAATGGATACTGTATCTGTCTGTATGTTGTTGTGGTTGTCCTCCTGTTGAATTTGGTAAGTAAGTTGCATGCAGCAAACAATTCCTCTTATTAGCGGCACTCCTCCATTCCAGCTGACGCTTCGTCCATCAATGTTGGTGACCAGAAGACACCCTGTCCACTGCCTGTCTGGCGGATGCTGAATTGCGGCTCGCTAATGTGAAGCCTGACTCCATCCTTTTTTCCCCATTGCACAGACTGAAACCCGGCCTGCAATTATTGAACGAAAAACAGCACTGATAAATAAATATAAGGTATGTACGCTGTGTAGTGCAAAAAGTCACACTTTGATTTTCCTAATAGACAGTACAACATTTTTGAAAGTGCGTACTCTGTCTGAGTCACCTTTTGAAGGATAAATAAGTATGGGCAAATTAATTTAGCGGATCTTTCCCCTCAAGCTAGGTGTACTGTAAACTGTGTTTTAGAACAAAATTAGACCTTCCCAGCAGTGCTTCCACCCAGACCCTTACTAAAGCCAGTCGCAAAAATATAGAAGACCCCCAATCAGATCTCAAAAAACGAGGCCTAGCAGAAAACTGGTGATAAAACATACTTCGAAAGTAAAAGTAGGCCCAAATACCCCCTTACCCACTGTGGATTGTATTCAAACCACTTGCAAGCAAGCAAAAGTATCCATAGCCAGCATCGCTCCAAGACTCGAAAACTCCCCCACCCAAACACATGCAATAGAAATACTGCTAACCCTAACGAGCCCTAAGTTAAGAATAGTGGCAGAGGCTTTCTTTAACTATGCCAAATCCCCCCTTTCCCACCATGGATTTTCTTCAAATGACTTGCAACCAAAATTACACATTCTCACGAGTGCTCTAAGACCCCAGAACTCAGTTGCAAAAATCTAGAACACCCTGAAACACATGCAATCCTGCTGCTAGGGCTAACCCTAACGAACCCTAAGTTACAAAAAGTGCCAAAAGGCTTTTCCTTATGGATTTTGTCCCAACCACTTCCTTCCCAGGAATGCCCCCCAAACAGGCCCCCGAAAACGCTACATTGAGCAAAATGTCAGAAATAGCAAAAAAACATTCAGCGTGGATTTTGTCCCAACCACTTCTATCCGGTATTAGACCTTCCCAGGAATGCCCCAAGACCCGCCAACCCACCCGCCAAAAAGCACAACACCTCCAAACAGCCAAAAAGGAAAATCTCATACTTACAATATTTCTCGGCCTTCGGTCCAAACGCGCTGTGCAGCTAGGCCATAACTCCCGTTTTCCAGCACGGATTTCCTGAAAAGCAAATGCAATCAAGATTAGACTGTCCCAGCAGTGCTCCCAGACCCCAAAACTCACCCACAAACAGCCGGAACCCCCCCAAAGAGCACCTCAAAGGCAAGCAAGTCAGCAAAAACAAAAACAAATTTCCGCCTCCAATTTGGTCCAAACCACTTTTATCCGGTAATAGAGCTTCCCAGCAATGGCCCCAGAGCCGTCAACCCAGGAGAAAATGAGTAGAAGACCCCCAAACAGCCAAAAAGCAAAAGTACAAAAATTGGGACTTAGTCATTTTTTGCCAATTTCCCAAAACACTCCGCGCGCGCTCTGCAGCTAGGCCCTAACTCCCCTCTGCCACCATGGATTTGCTTCAAACCTCTTGCAAACTAAAGTATCCATAGCCAGCAGTGCTCCCAGACCCCAAAACCCACCCACAAACATCAGGAAGCCCCCCAAACAGGCCCCCGAAAACGCTACATTGAGCAAAATGTCAGACATAGCAAAAAAACATTCAGCGTGGATTTTGTCCCAACCACTTCTATCCGGTATTAGACCTTCCCAGGAATGAAGACCCGCCAACCCACCCGCCAAAAAGTACAACACCTCCAAACAGCCAAAATGGAAAATCTCATACTTACATTATTTCTCGGCCTTTGGTCCAAACGCGCTGTGCAGCTAGGCCATAACTCCTGTTTTCCAGCATGGATTTCCTGAAAAGCAAATGCAATCAAGATTAGACTGTCCCAGCAGTGCTCCCAGACCCCAAAACTCACCCACAAACACCCGGAACCCCCCCCCAAATAGCACCTCAAAGGCAAGCAAGTCAGCAAAAACACAAAAAAATGTCTGCCTCTGATTTGGTCCAAACCACTTTTATCCGGTCTTAGAGCTTCCCAGCAATGGCCCCAGAGCCGTCAACCCAGGAGAAAACGAGTAGAAGACCCCCAAACAGCCAAAAAGCAAAAGTACAAAAATGGGGACTTAGTCATTTTGTTGCCAATTTCCCAAATCACTCCGCGCGCGCTCTGCAGCTAGGCCCTAACTCCCCTCTGCCACCATGGATTTGCTTCAAACCTCTTGCAAACTAAAGTATCCATAGCCAGCAGTGCTCCCAGACCCCGAAACCCACTCACAAACACCAGGAAGCCCCCTAAACAGGCCCCCGAAAACGCTACATTGAGCAAAATGTCAGAAATAGTAAAAAAACATTCAGCGTGGATTTTGTCCCAACCACTTCTATCCGGTATTAGACCTTCCCAGGAATGCCCCAAGACCCGCCAACCCACCCGCCGAAAAGCACAACACCCCCAAACAGCCAAAAAGGAAAATCTCATACTTACAATATTTCTCGGCCTTCGGTCCAAACGCGCTGTGCAGCTAGGCCATAACTCCCGTTTTCCAGCACGAGATTTCCTGAAAAGCAAATGCAATCAAGATTAGACTGTCCCAGCAGTGCTCCCAGACCCCAAAACTCACCCACAAACACCCGGAACCCCCCCAAAGAGCACCTCAAAGGCAAGCAAGTCAGCAAAAACACAAACATATTTCCACCTCCGATTTGGTCTAAACCACTTTTATCCGGTATTGGAGCTTCCCAGCAATGGCCCCAGAGCCGTCAACTCACCCCCAAAGAAGTAGAACACCCCCACAAGTGCTGAGTCTTTCTTCATTGGGTGTAATCCAGCCCTCTGCTTTGATGGAAATAGGAGTCTGGAGGAGGAGGATAGAGGAGCATGTTCTTCTGAACTTGTGAACCTGAGGAATGCAGACTGCGGCACCTTCAAATCAATAAGCAAACAAGTGAAGACAGTTCTGCTGGTGGGCTTGTTTTTGTGATTAGGTGATTAAAGTTTGAATTATATTAACTGTGCACAACAACGAAAGACAGACACACAGGAATAAAAGTGAATAAGGACGAAAAAGAAAGTTATTGATTCATTGTCTCCTTATCAGGGCTCGGTGTCAGGGTCCAGGAATAAGAATAAGGCTACGTCATCATACTCTGCGAATTCAGGCAGGGTGAGCTCAGTGTCACCTGACAGAGAAGAAATTCCCTCATCTACGTTGCTGTCCATCTCGTCTTCATCCTGCGTGCTTTCTCGTACTCTGTAATCTGGTGGTATGAGGTGCTGATTCATCTTGATCATTGTTAACCTCTCCACATTTTTGGGCGAGAGGCGCTCCGTTTGGGAGTTACAATGCCACCAGCAGCACTGAAAACACGTTCAGAAGACACGCTTGCGAGAGGGGAAGACAAGTAGTTTAAAGCCAGGTTGGAGAGCTGTGGCCACAATTCTTTTTTCCCATGCCAATACGCCAATGGGTCAGCATTAACATAGACCTCTGTTGAGTCATTCAGATAGTCCTGCACCATCGACTCAAGGTCCTCCAAGGTCCCTCCACTTTGCTTAGCTTTTGCTGTGACCTTTTGAGAACCAAACCCAAGCCGATTTAGCCAATCCTCTTCAGCATCCAATGTTACTGTTGTGTCTGGTGCAGATGATCCGGTTGCCGGTGTCTTTAACGGCTGAGAGGTCACTTGTGGATTGTTTTGACTGGGGATGGCCTGCTGATGCTGATGCTGATGTACTGCCTTTTCCATCAATTTTCTGCCGTTCTCTTTCAAACCTCTTGGCTGACAAGGCTAGCCAACGTTTGTACTTTGTAACATCTTCATGAGCAAAAGGAAAGAATGCTCGGCCTGCCAGCGCCTTTTTGTAGCGTGGATCCAGAATAGTAGCACAAATGTAATGCTGGTCTGAGTGGATCATTTTAAGACGTTCATCACCATGTAGGCGCTCTAATAATTTCTCCACCAAAACAAAAGGGTCTTGGTTTTTTTCATCTTTTCGAAACACAGAAGACACCTCCTTCAGTTGGTGCTCCAGCATGTACAACAATGGGATAGCTTTTCCCGAATTACAGTCCTCCTTGCTGACTGCACGCGTGAAGACCTCAAAAGGACGAAGCATGCGTGTCAGGCTTTTAACTATGCCCCATTGCGCCGCACCCATCCTCAGGTCCTTCTGAGCTGTACCCTGTTTTAAGAAATAGTGATCGAGTACCGTATACTGCTCATACAGACGCTCAAGCATGTAGAAGGTTGAGTTCCAACGTGTTGCCACCTCCTGGATGAGTGCTTTCACTGGCATTCGACGTTCATGTAGCAGGCTCCTCAGATGCTTCCGGGCCTTAAAATAATGGCTGAAATGGTTGCACGTTTTTCGGCAGGTGTCCACTACCTCGTACGCTGGACTGTCTTTATCACTCAAGAATTTTTTGACAACCAGGTTTATACAGTGCGCCAAACACGGCACTCTGAAATACTGACCCAGCTCCATGGCCTTCACTACATTGGCGCCATTATCCGTGGAAACATAACCAATCTGGCGGTTTTTTTTGGGACAGCCAGTCAAGGACCTTTGTGTTAAACTCATCCAAAATGTTTTGTGCTGTGTGACGTTTCTCCAAACCAAACATGGCTAGTGTTGCATGTTTCCGAGCAGCTTTAAAAACTTGGTCCGGGTCAACACCTGCGTTTAGCTTTGCTTTAACCCCTGAAAAAGAGACCCAGTGTGCAGTGATGCACATGTAATCAGCGCCTGCACCACTGGTCCACATGTCTGTTGTCAGATGTATAGTGTGAACAGCACTCTTCTGCAAAGCTGCCCCAATCACCTCCAGCACATCTTCATGTAGTGCTGGAACCGCAACTCTGGCAAAATAGAACCAGCTAGGAACCTTCCATTTAGGGCAGAGCGCTGCCACTAATTCTAGAAAACCAACCCCTTCTACAAAAGAAAAAGTGAGAAGGTCCAGAGCTAGCATTTTAGCCAGCTTAGTGTTATACAGACGCATCAGTGGGTGGTTGCGTTCATATTGCGCTTCTGTAAACAACATCTTTTTAATGTTGCCCTGGACCAAGAATTTACGGGATGATGATGATGATGATATCTTCGACCCAGTTACGCTCGCTGATGAACTTTTTCGCATTGGTGTCTCACTCTCTCCCACACTCTTAGTGTGGCTCACATGGGGTGTGCTGCTGACAGGGGTACTGGGTGTAAGTGAAGTGTTTGACACGTCTTCTTCCTCCTCGTCATCATCAGATGAAAAATCAACGTTTTCATTACGTGCAATTTGGGCTTCCTTGATCGCCTGTAGGTGAGCAAACCATTGGACAGTATGCTGTCTCTTAAGATGACCTCTCTGGCCTCCGGTACCATAGTTGGTACCAAACTTACCACGACTAACTGCGAGCTTACAAATGCTACAAATGGCGAAGTTTTCCCTTTTTGGGCAAACACTAAAGAAGTCCCAAGCTGGGGACTTGAATTGTCTGTGTGGGCCGGAGGAGGCGGTGATACTGGTGGTGGTGGTCTTGCTGCTAATGCCAGATGAAGTGGAGGATGTGGATTGCCGAACTTTAGTACGTTGTGCACTTTCACCACCACTAATTGAGGTCGAGGTGGATGGAGGTCCCTTCTGGCGAGGAAGAAATATGGAAGCGGTACAAGTTGGTGTACTAGTTAACTCCAATGATTGTTGTGTTTCCATTACCTCCTCGTCGACATCATCATCACGCTCAGCAGCTTCTCGGGCTAGGGTCAAAATGTCTCCTTGCTGCATGCCCGCTGGGGCTGCAGTGACCTTTATGATGACTGGGTCGTTGTCGTGAGAGGCTTTATCAGCAGCAGTATCCGCCACTTCTTGTTGAGCCTCATCACACTCCATAACTATGAGTTTTTCGACGACCTTCCTTTTACGCTTAAGTACCTTTGTCAGATCATGGTGTGCCTCACTCTCAGACGGCCGTGGTGGTTCCCAATTTTCATCCAGATCATCAGAAGGAGGTGGGCTTGAAGAAGATGTAGACACCCCCCTTGATCTTTTCCTTGCTAGGGATGTGGAAGACAATGAATGATCATCAGGAGGAGTGGCTTCCTCAAATGATACCTCGGCTTGATTGTCGATTTCCTGGTGTGCCCCTACTTCGGGAGGAACAACTATTGTCTGCACTTGTGACCCTCCATGCACCTCTGCTTGCGCATCTCCTTGCGCTGCCTCTCCTTCCACATGTACTTGGGCTTGTACTTGCACATGTGGTTGTTGTTGCGGCTGTGGTTGTTCAACACTTGTCAGATGAGTTACAACAACCTGTGTTGATTCAGGGACATTGCTGCTACTTTCTTGCGATGAGCCAACATCACTGGTCGATGGTGATTGAAGAAGTACACTGACTGCCTCTGCAGCACGCAAGGGCTTGGACTTAAGTTGGCGTGGTGGTGGCGGCACTGAGCCCAATGGAGCGGGGGTGCTGCTCCCAGCTTGGTCCCCAGCAGATCCCGCTGCTGCTGCAGGCGTACTTTTTTTTTTACTCCCAAAAAACGCGGCAGCCGGCACACCAGCCTCCTTGGTAACTTGCTTCTTCTGCTCCTTACTGGCAACTTTCTTGCTAGAGGAGCTACGGGGAACTTTTTTTGGGGCCATCTTCTTCAGAACAGGTCAGAACAGCAGGCCGCAGTTGCACGAGTTGCAGAGTTGTCTGTGGCCAGACGTGACGTCGCGTGACGTTATGCTGCACACACACACCGCTGCAGGACTTCTTCCTGGCACTGGTGGTTCTCTTGAGTCTTGTGCACCTAAAAGCAATGAAAGACAGAGGAACATCAGTTCAGTTATACACCCCAAAAAAATCGAAAAAAACAGAAAAATCAGCAAAATCCCAAACCATCCAGGCCCTCCATGATGTTTAAATTTAAGCCACCCCACAGAAAGACTAGGCCCATGCAACACTCACTACCCCTGGTGAAAAGGCCACAACAACAGGCCGAAAAAACAAAAATCACAGAAAATCAGCACAATCCCAAACCATTCAGGCCCTCGATGATGTTTAAATTCAAGACACCCCACAGAAAGACTAGGCCCATGCAACACTCACTACCCCTGGTGAAAAGGCCACAACAGCAGGCCAAAAAAACGAAAATCACAGAAAAATCAGCACAATCCCAACCCATCCAGGCCCTCCATGATGTTTAAATTCAAAACACCCCACAGAAAGACTCAGTCCACCCACCACTGAGTACCCCTGGGCAAAAGGCCCCAAAACAGCCCAAAAATCGAAAATTCCAAAATTGTAGTTGCAGCAACTGTAATGCCCCAAACAAACTTACTTGTGAAATTTCTAATCCAAAAGTGATCCAAAGAAAGTCAAAAAGGTCTCAAATCCAAATATCCAGCAGCATCCACAAAACGTAATCCTTCCAGCTCTAGAGCCAAATGAAAAGCGACCAGGAGATGGACAAAGCACTGGTAGGAGCCTGCTGGACAGGAACAGGAAGTTGAAGACTGTGGGGCACTTCCTTCCTCCCACCCCCCCTCCCCAAAATGGACTCCTCGCAAAAAAAGTGCAGGCAAATGTCAACGTGAGGAGTTATTCAGATAAAAATCATCATTTCCAGAAGGTTTATGCTGCTTGCTGGTGAATTTCTTGTGCAGAATTGCAAATTTTGTATTTTCGCGAGTGCGAGATTGTTGCTGCTCGCCGCATCTACAAGGTCACAATTGCGAAGTCCCGCGATACGTGATCACGGCGTACTCGCGTTGACAAGCTCTCGCTGCGCAAGTTGGCAAGCCGCGATGACGTAATTGCGCTCGCCAAATTCCCGCGGGATCCCGCAGAAAGATCCAAAATGGCGCATCACTCGCAAAATATCGAGAAAAACAACTCGGCAAACGCTGAATGATGGTAAGTAAACGCCGCGCGCCGCAAAATTGTAAATCCAAGAAAAAAAAATCCGCTGCGTGCAAATTTGCGGATTTTCGGTAAATTCGCGAGCGTTCGCAGATTGCGAATTTACCGAAAATCCGCAAAATCCGCGAGCGTAACGGATTTTCCGCCCATGCTTACTGGTTAACATCTCATAACCCAAAAATTGATTGGGTGACAGAACAGTTACTTTGGATTCCTCATTCTGTAAAATCAATTGCTATCAAGAAGCAGGTACAGAACAGAGCACAGTAATACACTGTGCTAGTGTTACACAAGACAAACCAAGTCTCCCTCCTAAATATTCTGACTTTAAAGCTAGTGTGTTGCCCCCACATCGGTCATATGACTGCCGTATAGATCTTATCCCAGGGGCCCCTTTACCTAATAACAGAGTATATGCTTTGACTAACGAAGAGACCAAATATTTAAAAACCTACCTAGACGACCTACTACAGTCTGGGTTCATCCGACATTCCACATCTCTGGTGTCATCTCCACTTTTTTTCATCCCGAAGCCGGATAAATCTCTGCGCACGTGTATCGACTATAGAGGACTAAATAAGGTTAAAATAAAATAAAATATCCTCTTCCTCTAATACCTGTGTTGTTGGATCAATTAAGACATTCTACTGTATACACTAAACTAGATCTGCAGGCAGCTTACCGCCTGGTCCGAATAAAAGAGGGGGATGAGTGGAAGACAGCTTTCAAGACAAAGTTTGGTCTATTTGAGGACACAGTAATGCCCTTTGGGTTGTGTAATGCCCCTGCGGCCTTTCAATTCTTTATAAAGGAGGTCCTACACAAATTCCTGGACGTTTGTGTCATAATATACATAGACGACATCCTCATTTACTCTAAGAACCCGGAAGAACATACCCGACATGTTCGTGCAGTATTATCAAAGTTAAAACAAAATCATCTCTTTGCTAAACTAGAAAAATGTACTTTTAATGTCAGCAAAGTGGACTTTTTAGGATACTGCCTGTCACCTCAAGGAATAATTATGGATGAAAAGAAAATTAGTGCTATTACTGATTAGGATGTTCAGAAATTTCTGGGTTTCGCCAATTTTTATAGGAGGTTTATTTCTAATTTTGCAGACATTGCGGCCCCAATAACCACCTTGTTGTGGAAAGGGCAACGATTTCTTTAGTCTGATGAAGCGGCACACGCCTTTCAACTCCTGAAGCAAAAGTTCACTTCAGCCCCAATTCTGAAACATCCTGATCCTGACTTGCCATTTTTTGTTGAAGCAGATGCAAGGAGGGGTTCACTCTCAACGAGATGCAGTAGATGGCCAATTACATCCTATAGCCTTGTATTACAAAAAGTTATTACCAGCTCAACAAAATTACACTGTGGCTGAAAGAGAACTATTAGCTATCAAAGTAGCCTTTTGTGAATGGAGGCACTATTTAATGGGAGCCAAGTACCCTGTTACCATCTTTTCTGAACATAAGAACCTACAGTTTTTTGGATCACTGAAAGCACTAACTCCACGCCAGATGCTCTGGTTAACTTTTTTTAGTACATTTGACTTCGTTATAACCTATAGACCAGGTGCACAACAAATTCAATCTGATGTGTTATCTACATACGGACATACCTCAGACATGTAACAAGACAAAATAGGAGAACCCATTATTCCTCCCCAAAAACTTTTGGCACCAGTACAACAGAAGGATTTCATCACAGATCTATATAATGCACACATGCAAATAGCACCTCAAGATTGGTTTAAGGATTTCCATAGCACAATACAGCAAGGTTTATTGTGCCCACCACAGAATTACAAACACAGGTGATAATTTGGCATCACGCCTCACCGTTGGCAGGTCATCCTGGCTGGGTAAAAACCCTGGAAAATGTGCGGAAATACTTTTGGTGGGATAATATGAGTAAGGACATTAAGCAATTTGTCACTACCTGTCCAGTTTGTGTAAGACATAAATCTTCTCATAAGGCCCCTGACGGTTTGTTAATACCAATGCCTTCACCCAAACAACCTTGGCACACTGTGAGTGTAGACTTTATTGTAGGTTTACCACCAGTAAAATCCTTCACAACAGTGTTAGTGATAGTGGATTTTTTGTCTAAAATGGCACATTTTGTACCATTACGGAAATTGCCAACTGCAGCAGAATTTGCCGATATTTTTATAAGAGAAATTGTGCGTTTACATGGTTTGCCAATTAAAGTGGTGTCAGACCGAGGTAGCCAGTTCAACTCTAGATTTTGGAAAAAATTATGCGAAAAACTGAAAATAGATGTGGCATTATCCTCTGCTTTCCATCCAGAAACAGATGGACAAACGGAATGACTGAACCAAACCTTACTTCAAACACTACATTGTTTATTGGCTGATTATTCTAGTGAATGGTTGGAAGCTCTCCCTGTAGCGGAGTTCGTTTATAATAATACTGAGCATGCAGCTCTACTTTGCTCACCATTCTATTTCATGCAAGGGTATCATCCGAGAGCTATACCCATTTTGTTAGAAGATTCCATGTTGCCTACACTAACAGATAGACTAACGAGATTAGGTGACATACAAGACAAGGCCAGGAAACATGTATTAAAGTACAAAGAAAGCACGAAAAGACAAGCAGACAAACACAGATCTGAGGCCCCAATGTATAAAATTGGTGACAAAGTATGGCTCTCCACAAAGAACCTAAATATAGAGGGATCCCGAAAGCTGCAACCACGTTTCATTGGACCCTTTAGTATAACTGTCATAGTAAACCCAGTAACAGTACAATTGGACTTACCAAAAGAATACCCAGTACATGCTACATTCCATGTGTCCTTGCTTAAGCCGTACAACCCAAAAACCCGACCCGAACCACCACCTCCACCCATACCAATTAAGGGAAATCTAGAATATGAAGTGAAAAGCATAAAAGACGCAAAAAGAATTCATGGACGTCTGTTTTATTTAGTAGAATGGAAAGGATATGACGAAACTGAGAATTCATGGGAACCAGCGTCCTATGTACATGTCCCATGGTTGATTACACAGTTTTATTTAAAAAATCCAGGGAAACCCCGTCCTGTAGGAGGGCCTTTGAGGGGGGCGACTGTTAGGGTTTGTGCACAGCAAAGAGCATTTCTCCTCTCATTGCACTAGTGGTCTCTGTAATAGCTCTCTTTAAACACACTATTGAAAGCCTTTCTTGTTATCTCAGCCCCTCCCTAAGACTTCTGTGTATGTTGCTCAATGTATTCACAAGTTTGGACATTGCTGTCTTGTTTGCACATTGGACCTTGCTTTTACCAAGGCTTATCTAGAGCACTCCTCCCTAGGTCATGTGTAACTTCAACTCATTAGCATATTAACTGAAGCTCTACACACCTGCTTGTGAGAACCACACCCAGTTCTTCGATCCACACCCAGCTCTTCGAACCACACCCAGCCCTGTCTATAAAAGGCAGCCCCTGAGCCTCACCCAGCGCTTGTGCTCGTCTACCTCCCACTTACCTTAGAACAGATCCTTTGGTGCTGGCATTCCTGCTCACTCCAGACCTTCATTGGCTTCAACGGGCGTGGCTGCTGGCTCTTCCTTCTTCCAGTTTCTGGCTCCTTCTTGCCTCAGCCCCTCTTCTTTCCACTGCAGTCGACCTGCAAAAGAGAAAGAGGACAAGGTTAGACTGATCAGTATCCCTTTTCAGCAACAAGTAAGTGCAAAACTTTTTATTACCTGAAAGAACTTTGACGGCGATTTCTGGATTCATGTAAAGACATTTTGGAACAAGATATCTCCCACGAACTTTGTGGTTCAAACCCTTTGTTACAAGAATTCTTTGTGGAACTTTGTGAAATAAGCATTGTTTTACATGGAACTTTTTAAGAATCGAACAGAGGAAACCATTGACAGCAAGGTAAACAGTAAATCAAGGACTTGCACAAATTACCTGCTGTAATTTGATGTAAAAGTACAGTATTTGTTTTATAAAAAGTTTGGAAATGTGTGGAAAGTGAGTTTGCTATTAAGAATTTACTCTTTAGTTATATTAAGGTGAATGTTAGATGTTGGTAATTCTGATAATGATATTCGTTTGATTTTGCAGACGTTTTGGAGTAATAGAAAGCACATCCCAGAACAGTAACACATTCCAAACCTGGAAGCTAGAGACCAGGATCCAAGAGGTACTTTTAGAAGAGAATTTCTAATAGATTAAGGGTTAGTCAGGAACACATGTAGGGATAGGTTGCACTTATCTGTTCTTTGTTTCTGTTTCATTAGGCACCAGTTTCTACAGAAGTCAGAGAGGGCCGCAGATTTTAGCAGCACTTCAACAGTGGAAACGCAAGATCGGTTTGTCTCTCTTTTTTTATTTTATCTACTTCCCCCTTCCCTTGAGCTTCTGGTTCTTAATGCACTGTTTAAAACTAATGAGCTGGAACAAGCAGTTTCAGGGTGGGGTCGGACTGTCTTCAACCTACATCAGAACTGAACAGAAACTCAGGTGAGCTGGGCTTTGACAAAATGATTTGGCAGACAACACATGCCATACCATTTCGCACACAATCTTAGATAAGCATTCTTTCCGCACACATAATACACAGTCTGCATCACTTGCACAGTACCTTGCAAAAAGTCCTTTGCTGAATCTTCCAGGGCGAAAACATGTTCACACGTGGTCTGTCCCACTGCAACATTTTCATAATACTTCTGATGACATCTTATGCATAGCTTCCCTCTCTGTTCATCATCTAGCGCTATTGGACCATAGCTCCCTTTCGATTTTTGTAATTTCTCTTCATCCGTCCAATCTACCCTACCTTCTCCTGAATCTCGTAACTGTGTTTGTTTTCTATACCTGTCTTCTACCTGATCTATGAACTTTTTCTCCACATCTGACAATAAGCACATCAAATTATGTTGGAGGGCATAAGCTGTATCTAACTCTAACGACGGTATAAAATACTTTCTAAGCCTATCTTCTGTTTTGTTGCAATCATACTTGTTCAGATGCTTATAAGCTGGTACTTCAGGAAGCACTGCATCATAATTGGAAAAGAAATACTCAAACTGCCCTCGTCTATAAAAGATGCTAAGCAGCAAACTACAAGAAATACCATATGTCAGTGGAAGATGATGATATCGAATACCCTCGTCCACTGAGGCAGGTAACTGCATACACACATAATCTTTTGCATCCATCGCATCAATATATTCATACAACAACTTAGCATACGCATTAAGCTTCAAGTCACTTCTAGAAAGATCTATATGAAACACGCGACTCTCCTCTAGAAGCAAAGATCTTTCATCTCTTACATTGACCTCTTTATTGCTAGGAGTGGTAGGTGTAGGTGTTTCCTGTACCTCCATTTCCTGCTCGTGTGAGACTAAATATGAAACTACAACTTCTAGGATTATGAAAATTATAACTCCACCTACAAGTGTACCTACTTTACACCTAGATCTATGATTTGGATTTCCAGGCTCCATGGTCTCAGAAAAGTTCTCAAAGTTCTTAGTTCAGCAACGAACACTCAAAGTCTCTTTTCTCCTCCTTCAGTTGTTTGTGAACCAGTTCGAACAACACTTTGGAAAGCTAGAAGTTCCCTTTTTGATTTCAGTTCCTTATTTACACAATACAAAGACAACCTTAATCCTTCTCCGTCCTCTCCTGGAAGCCCCTAAATTTCTTCTTCTTCCACTCGAACCTAGGTTATCTCTTTTAACTTATTTACAACAAAGTCTCTTTTAATCCAGAATAAGATTTGCTCCAATTATCTCTAAAACAAAGCTCAAGATGAAGAACAATCATTTAATAAGACAGAACTGCAGCACCAAAAGTAGGAAATATCAGTCTGTTCAGTATCAAAGCACAAACTCCACTCAATGTCAGGGGTTTCGGAACTGTGAAGGTCAGTACTCCTTCAATTTCAAGTCCTGGGATGAACAACACCACATCAATCTTCAGGTTGGGGCTGTTGCTGACCACGATCACTGACCTCAGCCTCCAGGAACTCAGCACTCCCAGCATTGGTCACAACGTATGTCCACTCCGGGGTTGCGCATCTTTGACAAGGCACTCTCGTTCGTCTTGACCTTCTCAGACCTCCACAAGCTTGCACTTCTTCTGATTCAGAGTCTTCCGACACAGGAGCTAGGGGCCAGATGTAGGTAAAAAACATTTACCGATTTTAAAATACCGAATTGTACCGATTCGGTATTTCAAAATCGGTAAATGGTATGTAGGTCCCAACATCTGGATTCGTTACCGAATCCTTAACACTTCTTTAATTACCGATTCGGTAAATACCGAATCGGTAATGTCCATTCATTCCTATGGGCTTTGAAGCCCATAGGAATGATTAGGCATTACCGATTCGGTATTTACCAAATCGGTAATTAAAGAATTCACAAGGGTGCAGGGGGTGTCACTTTGACACCCTCTGGCACCCCCAAAACAGGCACAGGTGCCATGTGGCAGGCATACCTGCCCTAAGGGCAGGTCTGCCTGTCACATGACATAGGTGTGCATGCAAACATGTGCATGCACACTGGAATCGGTATTTTACCATCAAATTGGTTTTGATGGTAAAATACCGATTCGTAAAGGCTCCTGGGACTCTGAAGAGTCCCACCTACATAAGGGTGGCTTCAAATCGGTAAATTTACCGATTTTTTATTTTACCGAATTGGTAAAATTACCGAATCGGTAATTTTACCGATTCGGTAAAATATTGCCCCCTACATGCCAAAACTTGTAAACCGGTCGGGAACGGCCGAAAATACCGATTTTCGTCCGTTACCGACCAACCTACATCTGGCCCTAGATCTCTCTCAGAAACCAGATGCAGATTCAGTCGCCTCCACCTTTCAGGCCACGTTTCTTCTGAGTGTTTTGTTCTTCTGCTCTCTTCTCGCTCACCCTGCTCATGACTTTCTTCTGCTGAGCCTGAATCTGGATCACCTTCGCAGCAACTTCCTCTTTCTGAGGCAGTGACCCTCCTCAGCTTGGTCTGGTGAGCAACCAGCTTCGTCAGACACCCTCACAGCTTGAATTATCCCCTCCTGTGGTCCCGCTACCACAGCTGGATTTTCATTTGGGAGAGGAGCTGTTTCTTCCAAGGATGCTGAAACTCTACGGGTGTGAAAAGCATGCATCCAGTTTGGCAATCCTCCGCACTTCACTGCAGTGTTCGTCACCAGTATGATCTGGTAAGGGCCTCTACTGCAGACATCCAAACAGCTCTTTCTCATGTGCTTTCGGACTAGCACCCAGTCCCCTGGATTCAGATCGTGACAGAGATCCCTTGAAGCTGGAACAGCAGCAGCCTGCACCTTATGAGACACAGAACAGACCACATCAGCGAGTCCCTTGTAATAATCAAGGAATAGCTCATCTGTGATGTTATCAATCCTGTTGATGGCACTGTTGGTAATCTCATAGCCCTCCACAGCAACACTTCATGAGGTGAAAGACCTGTTGTCCTGTCTGGGGTACTGCAGATGCTCATTAGCTCCAGAGGCAGAGCATTAGGCCACTTCAGAGATGTGGACGAACACACTTTTGCCATTCGAGCCTTCAAAGTTCCATTAACCTGCTTCACTTTTCCAGAAGCCTCTGGACGATAGCTACAATGGAGTCTTTGGTCAACATTCAATGCTGTGCAGAGGATCTTCATGATCTCACTATGGAAGTGTTTTGCTCTGTCTGATTCCAAAGAGGTCACAAATCCAAATCTAGGTATGAGTTCCCTCAACAGTAACTTAGCTACCGTTAGTGTGTCACACCTCTGTGTTGGGTAAGCCTCCACCCACCTTGAGAAAACACATACCACCACTAAAATGTACCTCAACCTGTAGTATCTAGGCATCTCAATAAAATCCAACTGCATTCTATTGGAAGGTCCCCCGACTTCCCAATGTGACTCAATGTAACCACAGTCACTTTCCCACATTCATTTGTTGACATGTGACACACCTCTGGCCTAGGGCTTACGCCACTGCACGAAATCATGGATTGTACCACGTCTGTCTGAACACTCACACCATTGCATCTCTCCCTAGATATACCGCACCATGAAACGGCCTTGCAACTGGGTTCAACAAATCATCCAGCAACACTGCCCTTCCATCACTCGAAACCCAAATGTCAACATCTCCTTTCATGCATCCAGAGTTGATCCACACATTTTTCTCTTGTTCTGAAACCTGTTCCTGCATGCACTTGAGTTCGTCCCAAGTGTCTGATATGGCCAACACCATGTTGAACTCAGTTCTTTCTTGGCTCTCCCCTGTGTAGAATTCAGTAAAAATGCAACCTTGTTCAGCACAGAAACGTGCAACCTCATCCGCATATTTATTTCCAAGAGAGACAAAATCCGTCCCCCTCCCATGAACTGTACATTTTACCACAGCAATTTCCCTTGGATGTTGCAAGGCTTCCAATAATACCCTCACAAACTCCCCATTCCTAATGGGTGATCCAGACAATGTTATGTAACCTCTCTGGGACCACAGCTGACCGAAGTAGTAAACCACACCAAACCCGTACTGGCTGTCGGTGTAAATGGTAATTCAAATTTGATCAGCGGCCAAACAGGCGCGAGTCAAGGCAATGATTTCAGCTACCTGGGCATAGTATACTCCTTCTAGGCAAGCAGTTTAAACCACTCCCGTATTAGCGCATACAGCAAACACTGCTCTCAACTGACCGACACCGTCTCTTAAGCATGAACCATCAACAAAGAAGATCTCATCGGGGTCAGACAATGGACCATCAACAATGTCAGGTCTCGGTTTGGTGAAAAGTTCAGTCACATCGAGACAGTCGTGATCCACACAATCTTCATCAAATGTGTTTGGTAACGGCATCAATGTAGCAGGATTCAACACAGAACACCTCGTGAGAGTCACATTCTTCGCAGCAAGAATGACTTGCTCGTAGCGTGTGAGTCTATTGTTGGTCAGGTGCTGTGTCTTGGTCCTTGTCATCAACAGTTCAACAGAATGCGGAACATATACAATAAAAGAATGCCCCATCACAATATTTTCATACCTTTCAATGCTGACACCTGTTGCAGCAACGGATTTAAGACATCCGGGCAACACTCAAGCTACTGGATCTAAAGTAGCTGAGAAAGAGGCAACTGGTCTACGGACACCTCCATGATCCTGAGTCAGAACTGATAATGCACAACCGTCTCGTTCACAACAGAATAGTGAAAATGGCTTGTTGTAGTCAGGAATTCCCAGTGCCGGAGCACGACAGAGGTCCACTCCCAACTCCAAGAACGCCTTCATACGGTCATTGTCCCATGGTATTGGATCACTCACATCCTTGTGCGTCAGCCTCTGCAAAGATTTCGCCTTCAAAGAGAAGTTGGGAACCCACTGGTGACAGTAGCCAACCATTCCAATGAAAACCTGACTTCCCTCTGCGTGGTAGGCACAGCCATACTCATGATTGCCTCTATTCGGTCAGGTGACATCTTCCTCTTACCTTTCTCGATTCGGTGTCCCAAGTATTGCACCTCATTCAAACAGTACTGTAACTTATTTGGTGACACCTTGTGTCCATTCTCTGCCAAATGATTCAGTAAGGCGATGGTGTCAATCCTGCACGGATCTTCAGTTTCAGATGCAACATGGAGGTTGTCTATGTACTGCACGAGAATGGAGTTCTGTGGTAACACAAGACTCTTGAGATTCTTTTTCAAGATCTGATTAAAGATCGATGGATTTTCTGTATACCCCTGAGGGATATAATACCCTGTTAACACACAGTTTTCCAGCTTAAATGCAAAAAGAAATTGTCTCTCCCCGTGAAGAGGTATCGAAAAGAATGCTTGACACAAATCAATCACAGTGAACCACTCTGCTTTGTATGGGATCTGAAACAATATCACTGATGGATTCGGTACCACTGGACAACATGGAACAACTATGTTATTGATTTTGCGCAGGTCCTGGACAATCCTAAATTTGCCACTTGGTTTCTGCAATCCCGTAATGGGTGAGTTGCATGGACTGCTCATTATCTCCTTCAGAATCCCCTGCCTAATCATAGATTCAATCACAGGTTTTATCCCTGCAATGGTTTCTGGTATCAGATTATACTGGAGAGCTCTTGGAAACTCAACATTCTGGTTAGCCTGAATCTTAACTGGCTTAACCCCTTTGATCAATCCGATGTCTTCACCTGTGAAGTCCCACACTCTCTGCGAGACTGAGTCTCTGAAATCATGTGGAAGTTCTTCCACTGTTACCACAGAGTACATTTCCACGCACAAATGCTGCTTTGCCATCTTAAAGGTGGCATCATCATCATTAGTCAGCAATTCCACTCCCTTGGGGGTGCAATAGATAGTGCAGTTAAGTTTGCACATGAGATCTCTCCCTAGCAAGCAGACTGGGCTCAAATCGCATACCACAAACTGATGTCTGTCTCAGAAATGTCCTTTTCTCACTGGGATCGGTTCAGTCAATGAGTTTGTAATTCTCTTATTTTTGACACATACAACTTGGATTGATTGTCCCGAGAGGGGTAGGTTGGGAACTACTGCAGATCTCACAGTAAAGTGGGTAGCACCAGGATCAACCTAAAAGGTGGGAGGATGACCATCAACATCTGCTTCTACAAATGGTCCCCTCTGGTCTACCTCCAAAACTGCCCCAAGAGTGTAGTCTTCCTCCCCCCTCAGGCACCGTCATGCCAAAGGGTCTGAATAGTACTCGTCACTTCTGTCAAAAAGAGCCATCTCCTCGGTGGCTGGGAATCCTGTACTTGTGGAGCCAATGTCCCCCCTTTCATCGACCTTGGTCTCATCATAGTATTTGCCACTTCAGGCACCTGTACTATCTCTCCCTCCTGCTGCAGCTGATTTGCTGGGTTGAAGGGACACTCAGGCCTTCAATGTCCGATCTGGTGACAAAGGTGACACGCAGTGGTCTATTTCAGTGTCGCCATATCTACTCTCGCTCTGGGGTCCCCTGAATTCCCCTTTCCTTGGTTTTGACCATTCTGTTTTCTCCCTAGCGTTCCTCCATTTGACTGCCCCTGACTTCCCTTATCAGCCGCTTGCATCTGGACTAACATCAGCTTATACTTGAGCTTCCTATGGTTCAAAGCCACCTCATCGCTGCAATATCTGGCATAACGCAGTATCTCATCTACCGGCTAGTTCTGCCAGCAGATTAAATGCTGTTGGATCATGAGGCAAATCTCAGGTCTCAAACCCAAGACGAACTTAGAGACAAACTGTCCCATGTCTTTGGGGTCTAAGGGATCCAGCCCACTATACTGCTTGAAGCCTTGCAAGAGCCTCTCATAGTATTCATTTACTGTCTCCTTTGGTTCCTGAACTGTCCGATCTATCTTGACCCAATCAATATCCTGCGGCTATATCTTGGGCTTCAGCCCATACTTTTTCATAACAATAGGTGAAGGTCCGTTTGTGGCAGCATCCCTATCTGGTTCAGAGGTAGGCCACTCAATTGCAACTTTACAAGCTGTCCACAAATCACTCGGGACCACAATGTCAAACAATGTGTTCAAATCTATCCACAACACCTTCGAGATCTTAACAAACTGCTCAACCTGTTTGTACCATTCAACTGGTTTCTCCCTCAACTTAGGGAAATCATTTGTGAATGCCGCTAGATCACCTCTGCTCCAAGGCACATGCACATATCCTCCACTAGATATCTTTCGCAAAGGATAATTTCCTACTCCCAACATTCCCGCTCCCGGATGTGGAGTCTCTGTCACACTCTTTTTGGTATTCCTTTTCTTAGACCATCTTTCTTCCCACTTATCGAGCAGGTTCCATGCTCATATCCCTATGATCAGTTTTCTAATGTGAGTCTTTAGCCCAATGACCCTCTTCTCCTCCAGGTCCTGGTCACTGTACTGTACTCTGTGGGTCCCATGTAACATTTTCATTTTAGACAAATCCACATCGGATATGCTTGCCAATTCTGTTAGTTTCTTGTGTGCTGACATTGCTTTGCGAGTTACATCCTTGGCTACAAACAGCAACTCGTCTGGTTCATAAAGTTCCACTCTCTCCAAAGGCAAGTTTCCCTCAAATATTTCATCCACTTCTGCCTATAACGTCATCACGTCTAACATCTTCGCCCTTATAGCCACTTTCAGAGTACCTCGACTAGATGCACCATTCGTCTCTCTGCAGTCACTACTCTGCTCTCTGCATCTATTTCTTTCTATGGTATCCCTAAGGACTGGCCTATTCTCTGCGCCTCCATGGTCCCAATCTCCTGTCATCTGTCACTCTGATTCTCTATAGGCTGATCCCACGTCCTTAAATCTGATCTAAATTCAGTGAAAAATTTTGGCCTCGGCCCCCTCAGATCCATCGGTCCCCATGAGAAGTCTGCCGTAACTGGCAGCGTCAAACTATTCCGCTCACTACACCATTCCCTCCGGAGCTAGTTCTCCCTTCTACTGACTGTGACGAATTTCCACTCCTCACCTGATCTGGATCATACATCGACACTATGGGACCAATGGTAACCGGTACCGTAAGGGTATCTGGCACCCTCCTGGCATCTGCATTCTCTGGGGCCTGCTTTTCCATCCCTCCAGTCGAGTCTTCCAACTACCCCTTTACTAGGTGGAACTTGCGATTCTCTAATTCCCTCCGTTGGGGCTGATTTTTCCCCACTGAGACTGGGTTATATGGAGGGGGTCTCTCAGATAGCAGCCTTTCTATCAAGCTATCATCTGTATCGCTGTCATCTTCCTCATCAGTTTTCTTTTGGGTGTTCCCTTCCTTGACTATCAATGGGAACAGCTTATCGACCACAATGGTTTGCACTCTCCACCTCTACTCCAATGTGCCCCATTTTGCGTCTTGCAATGCCCTGACTGACCTTTTCACTCTTTCCTGACTCCTGTCCCTTTTTCTTTCATGTGCCGCCCTAATCCATACATGTAATGCTTCAAACTGTGTGGGTCTAGGTGAAGGTCGCAAAGATGCCATGATTATTTTCAACTGATATAACACTTCCAATCTAAATGTTCCATAACGGGGAAAGGTCAATTCTTCATTTCCTTCTGTCATTTTGCGACAATTTTCTTGCCAAAGTATAGTATGTAACCCTACCTTCGCAGCCATGTAATGAGCTGGGGTATCCACGGGCGGAGCCTCTTCTCCACCTCTACACAAATCTGGCAAAACTTTAAAGCATTTCATGATAAAATCAGTTCTCTTCGGAGCACACTTTTACTTCCTGATGACAATCCACCAATGCCAGCGCGTTTTCACACCAACCGATCTATTACAGCGCGGCACCTCCTGACGTCACTTTCCTCCACTTGCAGCAGTTCCCCTCCTTTACAGTCCGACTCTCAAACATGCGACCCATTTAGACACTGAAATAACTGTTTGTCCGCAAACATCCAAGCAGTCACTTCTCTGACTGTAAGTCTACAGTCTCATGTAATTCTCCACCTCAATCTGGAAACTGTCTGTCCGCAAAACGACTGGATAATCACCTTAGCTGATAGGTTACAAACGCTCGCTGTTCCACATACAGCAACCCACAACCAGCGTTAGTTACTCACACACTCACACATTCGCTCCCCCTATCTCAGTCTAGGTAGTCGATGGTACCTCACAACTCCCTTCACACTGGTTGGCAATTACGCTCTGGGTGTCTTCTACACCACAATCTCTTAGACTACTCGTCGAGCCTAAGATTCCCGGGCTGCGTGCGCTCACAGCCTGATCTCACAATCACACAATACTCACTCCAACTCTGCAAGAATTCACAACATTAAACAACACCGCAATCTAACAACACATAATCATGTTCATACTCACTCTCCCACGAACTACTGCTTTCACCGCACCGTCACTCTTTGTCGGTTTCCATGAAACGCCGTCTTTCCACTGGCAATCCGCTGGACAACCATTACCTGAATTCTATGGGGCTCGGAAATTGTTTATCCTAATTTAGATCTCCCCTTACTCTAGAGACAACCATCCTCAGTTTCTACCAACAGATAACACCGGATTCTTATCTGAATTTTTAAGCTTATCTTACCAATCTTGCAAATCCTCTTTTCTTCGGACCTTTCTTGTCTGCTAAGAAGTGTAAAGGGGAGAAACTCCTTTCAATTGTATTTTACCATTGACCAAATCAGTCTGATTCAAGAAACTACTGACTACAGAAATAAGTTTAAAGATTTATAACGAAGCCAAAAACAGTTGGACGTACAAACACCTCAGCAAGAGGTTAAGAAGATAAACTGGCACTAATACAAACATAATCCTATGCAAGTGACTCAATATGATGATCAGGGTGATCTCCAAAAGCATGAAGCAGACAATTGCAGTCCCTACTTGAAGAGATGACTGCATTGACCTAAACGATGAAGGATTATTAATCTATCCCTACACTAACACTAAAGTGGCGTCCCTACTTAGCATCATTCACAGGCAAGAGGAAAAAGGTGACGACTTCCTCAGACGTACACTCATGTTGCCAGGTTAAGTAGCCAAAGCTACAGAGCTCGTTCTAAAATGCTCCTTATTGCTTCCTTTTCAGCCCTCTCCTGCTCCACCCTCGCGGTACTGTCCCTAACACAATATCCCCAAAACAGTGAACACGCCCTGGGCACACCCCTTCAGGCAGATCCAAGAACCGTTGGGTCGACCTTGAGTTCCAGACACCATTGTCACTTAAAACATCCTATCTACATTCCATTCCACTCTGGTGGCTCCTGTTCCTACCATCCTTACTCCTAAAACAAAAGGGTTATTCTGCCTAACGAGACATGTGTCCTTGCACCTGCAACTTGAAACTTGTAAATAACTCGACCTTGCACGCACACAAGTTTCACTATCTGCATCACTTTATACGTAACCTAAAACATTCTGCATCATCTAAAGCACATTTTCGATTAAACTCTACTTTGGTCTACATAAACTACATGGTTACATTTCTAAACATGCTAACATATGCAGTTTTAGTACTACTCTTCTAATGATCACACATTAAAACAGTGCTCTAAATATGCGGGTGCTATCAGTGATTATGATGCACCCCTACAATTTTCAGAATAACATGGCGCTCTATCATATTGTATGCTTGATCGATCTGCATGTATGTTTTACAGAACCACTGAATGCCACATGTTCATATGTTTGGTTAAAATGATTGAAATTCTTCGTAATACCATGTATGTAATTTGCATAACTTTCAATAAAAAGTTCCAAAAAAAAAAAAAATGTTAGGTGTTCACAATAATATTCATTAGTGTGCTTAAGAATGTGATTAGCACACCTACCCTGAAGCTGGTTGTTATTTTTTAACAAAACATACATGGAAATGGTCCAACATAAGCTATTTTTGCCTGTGTCTTCAGTGTACCTGTTTATGAAGAAGCTACAGCCGACGCATGCCCCTCCGCGCGTGCCTATAGTACCCCGCCCCCTCTTTGCCACCTGCACAGAGGCGCGCGCGGCATCACAGACATGTGGAGCTCTAATGATACAAAGACTGCAGGGGAGCCCCGCAGCCCCGCAGCAAATGACTCCTCTCTCTTACTGCCTAGAATATCCCCTGATGACGCCACAGGTGATTCACCCCCTCCTATATCTAATTGATTGATCCGCCATTTTAGACTCCAGCTCCAGACGAGGGTAATAAAACGCACCAAAGGAAACATATGTTATGGCTATTTTTCATCAGCCGAAGAACAGTTGTTACTGTAAATCTATTTACGAAAAAAAGATGACGATGAGCTCTTCAGCCAGTCAGGTGTAGAAGAACAAGCGGGAATACATTCTGTTCTTCATTAAAACATGAAGTCAAGGTTTGTTGAATGAGAATGCGGCACCCAGAATAAAAATCTGTCCTACACATCACAAACCATTACTGATATATTATTACACTGGATAAAAAGTGCACTAGGCCATCATCAGTCATTATATATTAACAACTTTAATAGCCATTAAAGTGCCTCGCCTGACATGGTGACACTAATTTTGAAAGCACACTGAAGGAAGATTTGATGTTCTAATTTTAGCTATTGTGACCTGAAACCGCCCATGCAGTGAAAGGTGGGATTTCATCACTATTTAAATTACATGTTTTTTTTAAATGCGTGAATCTCAAATGAATGTGGAACCTGCAGAATGATTACTCTTTTGGCATTATTTCAGAAAACGATTTAATTTGTTGGGGCTCCGAGACAAAGGAGTACCCCTGGGAGCAATGGCGTGTAGGTGAGAAGGATAAGGTTTAAAGCGACCCAAAAAAAAGAGATTTGAGATCTCGGGCCAAGTTAGATTAAAACAGCATTTTACTTTATTAATCTTTATTCGGTTTACACGTTAAAACCATAAACGTACATAATAAAAACAACACAGTTTGCTTTATACAATTTGAATATAGCTATTAAAATCTAATCACATGTCTCTGCAACAGATCCAAACCTAGTGCTACACTCACAGAAAAAGGAATAGGTAGAGAAGTATAAAGAGTTTCTCTCAGGTGGCGGGCATCACATTTCCTAAATACAGCTATCTAAAAACCTCTAGAAAAGTATACTAAAATTCTAAAAGCGACATAGATTGCAGTGCTCGCACAGCGACTCTCAGAAACAAACCAACACAAATAAAAGTATCCTCATTATTAATTTGCAGTAGTGCATTGTAAGCTTCTCTGAAATCATTTAAGTGTAGCTTCTTGATTAGTGGAAGCGCAATGCTTTTTGTGTACATTGAGTAAAAATCGCAAAACAGTAAAATAAATGTAGCGTAGATTGACCAGACCTCCCATCAAATGGGCAGGGACAAGAGTCTAAATTTGCCTGAAAGCCTAATGGGAAATTTAACAGGTATTCAAAGATTAAAATAGACAATATTTAGTTCTTCCAGTTAATTTGTGTTAAATTGTGCTTCACGTTCTCAGCCATACCTCATTCTCTCTGCCTTGGGCTTTCATAGTCCTCATGGTGGACCTGCACCGTGAATCTTTCTCTCCTCTTTGGTGCACAAGGCCCTTGAGACAGTTCTGCATCTGCTAATTGAGTCTCTGCTTGATCTGTATTTACTGACGTGATGACCCTGTATCACCTACTTCTTTTCCCCTAAGATATCACAACCTTCAGAGAAACCCTGAAAAGCCTCAGAGGAAGAGGTGTGGCGCCGCGGCTAGGGCGACTGACTCCAGAATCTGGGGATCATGGTTTGATCCCGGGCAACTGACTCCGGAATATGGGGATCAAGGTTTGATCCCGGGCGACTGACTGGAATCTAAGGATCATGGTTTGATCCCGGGTGACTGACTCCGTAATCTGGGGATCACGGTTCGATCTCGGGTGACTGACTCCGGGATCTGGGAATCACAGTTTGATCCCGGGTGACTGACTCCGGAATCTGGGGATCACGGTGTGATCCCCGGCACTGGCGGCAGATTAGCCCAGCACCATGTGACTCTGGACAATAGCTTGCTTAATCTTCCCGACGGCCCCCAGTGCCTAGAGACCCTTCCGGGTGATTGTTCGTGCTTTAGAAATGTAGATTATTATCATAGCCTCGACCCTCTCTTTGAAGAGACCTCATAGCAGCCCTAAGGCTCCTTATTATGTCTCTCCGCGATCTGCAAAAACCTCGTGGCAGCCCTGAAGTACCTCATGATGCCCCACTTTGATCTGCAATGACCGCATGCAGCCGTTCATTATGCCTCTCCTCGATCTGCACAGACTTATTGTGATCTTGCATCATCTCATTATGCCTCATCTTGAAAATCATGGATCAAATCCTGCAGTCTTATTATGTCTCACTTTGATCTGCAAAGATGGCAGAGCAACCCTGCAGCCCCTCATTGCGTTTCTCTTCCATCTCATGGCAGCCCTGCAGCATCACAATATCGTTATGTTTCATCTGCATCTGTACAGACCTCATGGCTGCCTGTAGAAATCATTTGTGCCGGTGCCACTGCCATTTGCATCGCGTTCATTGTGATTGTGCCCCAATCCTGTTTCGATTTTGGCTTGCTGCCATTTTGTTGTTGTTGTTGTGCCTCCCTGCACGGATCTCCACCCCGCTCCCGCCTCCCAGCTGCTCCACCCTCGCCCCTCCCTTCCACTATCCACATATGACAGATGCCTTTGCGCGCAGTGTTCACGCGCAGCGGTCGTGCCCCATGCGCGCCGAAGGTGTGCCAAAGGTAAGCCCGTCTACGCCCGTCCGCGCCTGGACCGCACCCAACGCCAGACCCCCTGGCCCCCGCAAAATCCACTCCGCCCGCATAACATACGACGCCACTACCCTCTCAGCCCTCAACCCCGGCCGACCACCTAACTGCTACCAAGCCGTCCCAGGACACACCCATGGACCCTTCACCTGCCACTCCTGCAAGTTTGACTGCATCAGGACCCACACCAAATCCACAAACTCCAAACAGAGCACTGACACTAACCACCTAAAGTGCTTCCTGCTCAACACCTGCTCAAAACCCGCTCAGTCCACAGACACTCCATCGAACTCTGGAACCTACTCGACACTACATCACCGGACGTCGCCTTCCTTACAGAAACATGGATGAACGCCTCATCAGCCCCCGACATCGCCACAGCCATCCCGGACACCTACAAGATCATCCGAAAAGATTGTACCAACCAAACAGGAGGAGGCATCGCCATTGTCCATAAGAACAACATCCGCATCACGACCAGTTCCGACGATAACCTCGCTAACGCCGAACACCTTCACTTCCAGATTCACACCGACCCCAAAACCACACTCAGAGGCACCCTCATCTACAGACCCCCAGGACCCCGCACACAATTCAGCGAAGACATTGCTGACTTCATCAGCCCACATGCCCTCCCATCAGAGAACTATATTCTACTGGGAGACCTCAACTTTCACCTGGAAAAGAAAAACAACAACAACACCACCACCCTTCTGGACAACCGAGCCAATCTCGGACTCAAACAACTCGTTGATACCCCCACCCACTTTATCAGACACACGCTTTACCCTTTCTTCACCTCCAGCAAGCACATCTCCTTCGATCACACCACAGCTCTCCATTGGACGGACCACAGCTGCGTTCACTTCAACTACAAAAAGTCCACGAACCCACCACCCCCCCCAACCTATTCCCCGAAGAAATTGGAACAAAATCACCACGAACAGCTCTTCACATCGCTTCACCAAAACCCCCCTGCCAATTCATCGGACCCTAACCAAGCAGCCAACAACCTCACACAATGGATCACCCACAGCGCCGACGAACTAGCACCCTTGAAAAACCATCTAATCAAACAAGGTAGCAAAAAAGCCCCCTGGTTCAACGATGATATTAAGAAATCCAAAAAGTTCTGCCGCACTCTCGAGAAAACCTGGAGAAAAAACCCAACCACGGACAACCTAGCCTCCTTCAAGAACGCCACTCGCAAACACCACCAACTCCAAGATCCACCAAGAAATCAGCATTCAAGGATCGACTTGACAACAATGCCCAAAACAGCAAGGAACTATTCAACATCGTCAAAGAATTCACTAACCCCTCCGCCGGCACTATCGACATCACCCCCTCAACAGACCTCTGCAACTCGCTATCCTCATTCTTCCACAACAAAATCGCCGAAATACATAACAGCTTTGAAAACCAGTCCGAAGACCAGTCCACTCCACCCACCTCCGAACCAAAACCGCACTCTAACAACCTTTGTGCCTGCAACCCAATCACCACCGAAGACACCATCCGCCTGATGAACTCCATCCACTCAGGATCACCAACCGACCCATGTCCCCACCACATTTTCAACAAAGCAGACTCCATCATCGCACCCCATCTCCGCAATGTCATTAACTGTTCCCTCAACTCCGCTACCTTCCCGGAAAACTGGAAAAATGCCGAACTTAGCGCCCTTCTGAAGAAACCCACGGCAGACCCAACCGAACTCAAGAACTACCGCCCCATCTCGCTCCTCCCATTCCCTGCCAAAGTCATCGAGAAAGCCGACAACAGTCAGCTCGCTGCCTTCCTCGAATCCAACAAATCCCTCGACCCTTCACAGACCGGCTTCCGAGCCAAACACAGAACCGAAACCGCCCTCATCGCAGCAACAGACGACATCCGAACACTACTGGACACACAGAAACAGTTGCTCTCATCTTACTTGACCTCTCCGCAGCCTTCGACACAGTCTGTCATAGCACCCTCATACAACGCCTCAGCAACGTCGGAATACAAGGAAAAGCATTAGACTGGATCATATCGTTCCTGACTGGAAGAACCCAGAGAGTCCGCCTCCCCCCTTTCAAATCAGAGCCCACCGAAGTCATCTGCGGCGTACCACAAGGATCATCACTCAGTCCCACCCTCTTCAACGTATACATGAGTCCCCTCGCTTCCATCGCACGCCAACACAACCTCAACATCATCTCCTACGCAGACGACACCCAGCTGATCCTCTCCCTCACCAAAGTCCCAAACACCGCCAAAATCAACTTACACGAAGGAATGAAAGAAGTAGCCGAGTGGATGAAGAACAGCCATTTAAAACTAAACTCGGACAAAACAGAAGTCCTCATCTTAGGGCCATCCCCCTCTGCCTGGGACGACTCATGGTGGTCACCAGCCCTCGGAACCGCACCCATACCTACAGACCACGCACGTAACCTGTGCTTCATCCTGGACTCCTCCCTCTCGATGACCAGACAAGTCAACACCGTCTCATCATCTTGCTTCAACATCCTACGAATGCTCAAAAAAATCTTCAGTTGGATCCCCACCGAAACAAGAAAGACGGTCACCCACGCACTGGTCACAAGCCGACTGGATTACGGAAACACCCTTTACGCCGGAACCACAGCCAAACTACAGAAAAAACTCCAACGCATCCAAAACACCTCAGCCAGACTCATATTGGACATCCCTCGGCAAGCTCACATTTCCGGCCACCTGAGAGACCTCCATTGGCTCCCTGTCAACAAGAGAATAACGTTCCGTCTCCTCACCCACGCACACAAAGCCCTCTACGACCTAGGTCCCGAATGCCTCAACACGCGTCTATCCTTCTACACCCCCTCCCGACAACTACGATCGTCCAATCAAGCCCTCGCCGCAATTCCGCGCATCCACAGATCCACCATGGGAGGAAGATCCTTCTCCTACTTAGCGGCCAAAACCTGGAATTCTCTCCCCACCCACCTCCGCCTTACACAAAACCACCTCTCCTTCAGAAAGCAACTAAAAACTTGGATATTTGATAAGTAAAACACCTCCCTCCCCCAAGCGCCTTGAGACCCTCTGGGTGAGTAGTGCGCTATACAAATCATGAACTATTCCAACTATTATGCCTCACCTTGATCTGCACGGACCTCATGACAGCCCCGCAGCATCAGAATATGTCTCATTAGAATCTGCATGGACCTCATGGCAGCCCCGCAGCAACCCATTACCCATCACCTTGGTCTGCACGGTCCTAACGTCAGTCCTGCAGCATCTCACTATGCCTCACCCTGATCTGCACGGACCTCATGGCAGTCCTGCAGCACCTCATTATGCCTCACCTTGGTCTGCATGGACCTTATATCAGTCCTACGGCATTGCAATATGTCTCATATGGATCTGTTTGGACCTCATGGCAGTCCTGCAGCGCCTCATTATACCTCACCTTGATATACACTTACCTTATGGCAGCCCTGCAGCGCCACATTATACCTCACCTTGATATGCACTTACCTTATGGCAGCCCTGCAGCGCCTCATTAAACCTCACCTTGATATACACTTACCTTATGGCAGCCCTGCAGCGCCTCATTAAACCTCACCTTGATATACACTTACCTTATGGCAGCCCTGCAGCGCCTCATTATACCTCACCTTGATATACACTTACCTTATGGCAGCCCTGCAGCGCCACATTATACCTCACCTTGATATACACTTACCTTATGGCAGCCCTGCAGCGCCTCATTATACCTCACCTTGATATACACTTACCTTATGGCAGCCCTGCAGCGCCACATTATACCTCACCTTGATATACACTTACCTTATGGCAGCCCTGCAGCGCCTCATTATACCTCACCTTGATATACACTTACCTTATGGCAGCCCTGCAGCGCCTCATTAAACCTCACCTTGATATACACTTACCTTATGGCAGCCCTGCAGCGCCACATTATACCTCACCTTGATATACACTTACCTTATGGCAGCCCAGCAGCGCCACATTATACCTCACCTTGATATACACTTACCTTATGGCAGCCCTGCAGCGCCACATTATACCTCACCTTGATATACACTTACCTTATGGCAGCCCTGCAGCGCCTCATTATACCTCACCTTGATATACACTTACCTTATGGCAGCCCTGCAGCGCCTCATTATACCTCACCTTGATATACACTTACCTTATGGCAGCCTTGCAGCGCCTCATTAAACCTCACCTTGATATACACTTACCTTATGGCAGCCCTGCAGCGCCTCATTATACCTCACCTTGATATACACTTACCTTATGGCAGCCCTGCAGCGCCTCATTATACCTCACCCTGATATACACTTACCTTATGGCAGCCCTGCAGCGCCTCTGCACGGTCCTAACGTCAGTCCTGCAGCATCTCACTATGCCTCACCCTGATCTGCACGGACCTCATGGCAGTCCTGCAGCACCTCATTATGCCTCACCTTGGTCTGCATGGACCTTATATCAGTCCTACGGCATTGCAATATGTCTCATATACCTCATTATACCTCACCCTGATATACACTTACCTTATGGCAGCCCTGCAGCGCCTCATTAAACCTCACCCTGATATACACTTACCTTATGGCAGCCCTGCAGCGCCTCATTAAACCTCACCTTGATATACACTTACCTTATGGCAGCCCTGCAGCGCCTCATTATACCTCACCCTGATATACACTTACCTTATGGCAGCCCTGCAGCGCCACATTATACCTCACCCTGATATACACTTACCTTATGGCAGCCCTGCATGTACATGTACATGTATTTATATAGCGCAAATCGCCCACATCACAGGCATCTATGCGCTTGCTTAGGGAACCCGTCCTGGTATTCCCCTGTGAGATACCCTGGCAGGGTATCCACAAGGTGAAAGCCAGGCATCCCGCCACGAGGGGCCGTTGTGGAGAATAAGCAAGCTATTGCCCAGAGTCGCAGAGTGTGAACCCGTGAGTCGAGTAGGCACCGGAGCGAGAATTATCGAGTCCGTGGAATTATTGAGCCCAACCCCCATCGGGGCGGGGAATTGAACCCTGGTCCAGGGCCGATCTCAGCTTCCGGGTCTGCCGCCTCTAACCCCTGAGCCAAACTTATCCCTGCCCTGCAGCGCCTCATTATACCTCACCCTGATATACACTTTCCTTATGGCAGCCCTGCAGCGCCTCATTATACCTCACCCTGATATACACTTACCTTATGGCAGCCCTGCAGCGCCACATTATACCTCACCCTGATCTACACTTACCTTATGGCAGCCCTGCAGCGCCTCATTATACCTCACCTTGATATACACTTACCTTATGGCAGCCCTGCAGCGCCACATTATACCTCACCTTGATATACACTTACCTTATGGCAGCCCTGCAGCGCCTCATTATACCTCACCTTGATATACACTTACCTTATGGCAGCCCTGCAGCGCCACATTATACCTCACCCTGATATACACTTACCTTATGGCAGCCCTGCAGCGCCACATTATACCTCACCTTGATATACACTTACCTTATGGCAGCCCTGCAGCGCCACATTATACCTCACCCTGATATACACTTACCTTATGGCAGCCCTGCAGCGCCTCATTATACCTCACCTTGATATACACTTACCTTATGGCAGCCCTGCAGCGCCACATTATACCTCACCTTGATATACACTTACCTTATGGCAGCCCTGCAGCGCCTCATTATACCTCACCTTGATATACACTTACCTTATGGCAGCCCTGCAGCGCCTCATTAAACCTCACCTTGATATACATTTACCTTATGGCAGCCCTGCAGCGCCTCATTATACCTCACCCTGATATACACTTACCTTATGGCAGCCCTGCAGCGCCTCATTATACCTCACCTTGATATACACTTACCTTATGGCAGCCCTGCAGCACCTCATTATACCTCACCCTGATATACACTTACCTTATGGCAGCCCTGCAGCTCCACATTATACCTCACCCTGATATACACTTACCTTATGGCAGCCCTGCAGCGCCACATTATACCTCACCCTGATATACACTTACCTTATGGCAGCCCTGCAGCGCCTCATTAAACCTCACCTTGATATACACTTACCTTATGGCAACCCTGCAGCGCCTCATTATACCTCACCCTGATATACACTTACCTTATGGCAGCCCTGCAGCGCCTCATTATACCTCACCTTGATATACACTTACCTTATGGCAGCCCTGCAGCGCCTCATTAAACCTCACCTTGATATACACTTACCTTATGGCAGCCCTGCAGCGCCTCATTATACCTCACCTTGATATACACTTACCTTATGGCAGCCCTGCAGCGCCTCATTATACCTCACCCTGATATACACTTACCATATGGCAGCCCTGCAGCGCCTCATTATACCTCACCTTGATATACACTTACCTTATGGCAGCCCTGCAGCGCCTCATTATACCTCACCTTGATATACACTTACCTTATGGCAGCCCTGCAGCGCCTCATTATACCTCACCCTGATATACACTTACCTTATGGCAGCCCTGCAGCGCCACATTATACCTCACCCTGATATACACTTACCTTATGGCAGCCCTGCAGCGCCTCATTATACCTCACCCTGATATACACTTACCTTATGGCAGCCCTGCAGCGCCTCATTAAACCTCACCCTGATATACACTTACCTTATGGCAGCCCTGCAGCGCCTCATTATACCTCACCTTGATATACACTTACTTTATGGCAGCCCTGCAGCGCCTCATTATACCTCACCTTGATATACACTTACCTTATGGCAGCCCTGCAGCGCCTCATTATACCTCACCTTGATATACACTTACCTTATGGC